>NC_083725.1:26056745-26725967 GCF_028564815.1 Eubalaena glacialis
GGGCTGCCAAACACAGCTAAAGGAGGCGAAAGAAGAGAAGCAGAACTTGCTCCTGAGACTCTCGTACATATACTGACCCCAAAGCATGCCTCTTCGTGGAGACCGAAGGCCTCCCCAGCTCAGATTTAGGGCCCTGGAACACAGGGCTAAGCGCTGCCTTCAAAGGAGAGGTAGGAAAGGAATGTTTTCAAGTCTCGCCCGCCTTTCAGCGCCTGTTCAGCTTGAGTGGACAATAGCCACAGCCTGCCCGAACGTCCTGCCGAGCACCGAGTTTGACTGGAGTGTAGCAAACGCTTGCCAGTTCTCTGAGGGGGAAGAGGCCATTGCTGTGGTGTGAACGGCCTTCACTGGCACTCGCTGGGAGCGCAGTGCTCTCTGGGCAGGCAGGATAGTTCCTATCGGAGAAGCATTTGAACAGACGCCTGCCCTGGTATACGTGCTACATCCGCACATCGAGTGTACCTTTCCTACGCTCCAGTCACCAACACGGTGCACAGAACTCCTCTTGATGGTGAGCAACAAGACGCAACATTTCTTCTAGGAGGCTCGTGCGGGACGAGGCCTCTTGAGGATGTGGACCCTCGAATCCCGTCGAAACCACTGGGATTGATTGCCACGTTATGTTAGCGACACAATGAGAGCATTTCAGCTTCATGGAACCACGCACGTTCAGTGCGACATGAGAGAAGAAAACACAGATGCTGCCTTGACAGGGTTAGAGTGAATTTGCCTCTGTCCCTCCCCGCCCCCCCACCCCCCCCCGCCGACACATAACCTGCCCAGAGCCAGCACAGCTTCACGTCCCGAGGAACATTACTGCTGTGTGCTAGAATACATGAAAGGAAACCTGCGGACGCTGGGAGACTCTGAGCTGTACGCGGCTTGAGAAAGCTTCTAGACCCTTCAGGGCTCGGCGTGGCACCTCTGGAGCATGAGACACCACGTTTCCTCATGGAAACCTAGTGTTACGTTTCGGGGACTTGATGCACAACCGCCTGCAGCCGCTTAGCTGGATGGCCTTGTCCAGAAGCGACAGTTGCCAGAGAGTTCTTTCCCAGCAGCTCGTGAGACAGCATATCATGCAGAAACGCAGAGAAGGAGACCAGCCTTTCCCCGTGTTTTCAGAGGTTCGCTCCTCTGCCTTTGAGCCTTTGAACACAAAGATCCAGTCAGCTCCCGATGATAACTTAGAACTGTACTCTTGACGGTCTCTCTGCCATCAGCCCCCTGCTCAGCTACCGTCTCCTCGGTGCATTCAGTGAAGTAGCATAAAATCTGCAGCCTGCCGCACCATGTTGTTCAGGAAGGGCACATTTCCTCTTCGTAAAGAAATCTTTTCTTGCAGCCTGCCTGGCTCGAGCTCCCATTCCTCTTCAGAAGCCCGAGTTTGGCATAGCACTGAAATGACCCCTTCCCTCAAGGCCGGACACATCTCCTAGAGAATATACTCCACGTAGGCCCATTCATTACCTCTTGCCTCCTATGAAACACAAAGGAGTTGTAGCTTGATGGGAGGAAACAGTGGCCTCCTGCTCCGTCTATGACTATCCCGTTTCCCAAGGCCCCGTGAAAGGCTCTTGCTTTCAAGGGTGTAGAGTCTATCGACGGGCACCAAGCACCGCCAAAAGAGGAGAAATCAGAGCTAGAGAACGTGCTCCTGAGAAACACGCACACTTACCGCACGAAAAGCAGGCCTCTTCGTGGAGTCTGAAATCCCTCCCTGCTCAGCGTTTCTCCGTGGGGCAGAGCGCTCACCGCTGCCTCCATGCACAGCTAGGAAAAGTAGGTGTGCAGGTGTCACCTGCCTTTCAGCGCCTGTCCAAATTGTGCGGACAATAGCCACACCTGCCTGAACGTTCTGCAGAAAACCGAGTGTTACTGGAGTGTAGCAAACGCTTCCGTCTTCACTCAGGGTAAAGAGGCCATTGCTGTGGTGTGGACGGCCTTCATCCCCACTCTTTTGGAGCACAGTGCCCTCTGAGCAGGCTGGAAACTGCCTGTAGGAGAAGCAGTTGAACAGACGTCCGCCCCGGTATACGGAACTGCAGCCACACCTCGAGTGTATCTTACGCTCCAGGAACCAACGCGGTGCCCAGAACTCCTTTCTGATGCTAAGAAGCAAGAGGCAACAATTCCTCTGGAGACCCGTGCGTGGTGAGGCCTCCTGAGATTTGGTGCCTTCCAGTCCCGTTGACACCCCATCGATTGATTGCCATGTGATGGTAGCGACACAAAGACTGCCTTTACAAGTGCATGGAACCACGTTCAGTGGGCCGTGAGCCGAGAAGCACTAATGCTACACTGACAGGGCTAGGATGAAATGCCTCTGACCCCCTCCAAAAAGTAACTTTCCAAGAGGCAGCACACGGTCACATCCCCAGAACAACCCTGCCGTGTGCTAGGATACATTACAGGAAATCCGGAGACTCTGGGAGACGCTGAGCTCCACACGGCTTGAAAAAGCTTATAGCCTCTTTTCGGGGGTCAGTGTGGCACTTCTGGACAGTGAGACACCAGGTCTCCTAATGGAACCCTGGTGTTACATTACTGGGACGTAAGGCACAACATTAATCAGCCGCTTGGATTACGGGCCTTGTCCAGAAGCAACGGTTGCCAAAGATTTCTTTGCTTTGAGCTCGTGAGACAGCATATCATGTAGGACCGCAGAGAAGGAGACCTGCCGCTCTCTGGTTTTGAAGAAGAGGTGAGCTTTTCTACTAAGCCTTGGAGCACAAAGATCCAGCCAAGTCCCAACGACAGGTTAGAAGGTTACTGTTGCAGGTCTCTCGGCGCTTAGCCCACTGTTCGGCTACAGTCTGTAAAGTGCATTCAGGGAAGAACAAGAAACTCTACAACGTCCCGCATCTTGCTGGGAAGGAACAACACAGCCTCTCCTCGGTGAAGACGTCCTTTCTTGCAGACTGCCAGGCTGGGACTCCTATTCCGTTTCAGCACTCCGAGTTTGGCCTAGCACGGAAATGACCCCTTCCCTCAACGCCCTACACATCTCTTAAGGACTATAACCCCCGTGTGCCCATTCGTTATATCTCGCCCCCTATGAAACACAGAAGAGCTGTGGCTGGATGGTAGGAGGCAGTGGCCGTAGTGTCCTTAAGGGATAAGTATCCCGTGCCAAAGGCCCCGTGAAAATCTCTCGCTTTCGGGAGCCTAGGGCATACCAAGGGCTGCCAAACACAGCTAAAGGAGGCAAAAGAAGAGAAGCAGAACTTGCTCCTGAGACTCTCGTACATATACTGACCCCAAAGCATGCCTCTTCGTGGAGACCGAAGGCCTCCCCAGCTCAGATTTAGGGCCCTGGAACACAGGGCTAAGCGCTGCCTTCAAAGGAGAGGTAGGAGAGGAATGTTTTCAAGTCTCGCCCACCTTTCAGCGCCTGTTCAGCTTGAGTGGACTATAGCCACAGCCTGCCCGAACGTCCTGCCGAGCACCGAGTTTGACTGGAGTGTAGCAAACGCTTGCCAGTTCTCTGAGGGGGAAGAGGCCATTGCTGTGGTGTGAACGGCCTTCACTGGCACTCGCTGGGAGCGCAGTGCTCTCTGGGCAGGCAGGATAGTTCCTATCGGAGAAGCATTTGAACAGACGCCTGCCCTGGTATACGTGCTACATCCGCACATCGAGTGTACCTTTCCTACGCTCCAGGCACCAACACGGTGCACAGAACTCCTCTTGATGGTGAGCAACAAGACGCAACATTTCTTCTAGGAGGCTCGTGCGGGACGAGGCCTCTTGAGGACGTGGACCCTCGAATCCCGTCGAAACCACTGGGATTGATTGCCACGTTATGTTAGCGACACAATGAGAGCATTTCAGCTTCATGGAACCACGCACGTTCAGTGCGACATGAGAGAAGAAAACACAGATGCTGCCTTGACAGGGTTACAGTGAATTTGCCTCTGTCCCTCCCCGCCCCACCCCCCCGCCCCTCCGCCGACACATAACCTGCCCAGAGCCAGCACAGCTTCACGTCCCGAGGAACATTACTGCTGTGTGCTAGAATACCTGAAAGGAAACCTGCGGACGCTGGGAGACTCTGAGCTGTACGCGGCTTGAGAAAGCTTCTAGACCCTTCAGGGGTCGGCGTGGCACTTCTGGAGCGTGAGACACCACGTTTCCTCATGGAAACCTAGTGTTACGTTTCGGGGACTTGATGCACAACCGCCTCCAGCTGCTTAGCTGGATGGCCTTGTCCAGAAGCGACAGTTGCCAGAGAGTTCTTTCCCAGGAGCTCGAGAGACAGCATATCATGCAGAAACGCAGAGAAGGAGACCAGCCTTTCCCCGTGTTTTGAGAGGTTCGCTCTTCTGCCTTTGAGCCTTTGAACACAAAGATCCAGTCAGCTCCCGATGATAACTTAGAACTGTACTCTTGACGGTCTCTCTGCCATCAGCCCCCTGCTCAGCTACCGTCTCCTAGGTGCATTCAGTGAAGTACCATAAAATCTGCAGCCTGCCGCACCATGTTGTTCAGGAAGGGCACATTTCCTCTTCGTAAAGAAATCTTTTCTTGCAGCCTGCCTGGCTCGAGCTCCCATTCCTTTTCAGAAGCCCGAGTTTGGCATAGCACTGAAATGACCCCTTCCCTCAAGGCCGGACACATCTCCTAGAGAATATACTCCACGTAGCCCCATTCATTACCTCTTGCCTCCTATGAAACACAAAGGAGTTGTAGCTTGATGGGAGGAAACAGTGGCCTCCTGCTCCGTCTATGACTATCCCGTTTCCCAAGGCCCCGTGAAAGGCTCTTGCTTTCAAGGGTGTAGAGTCTATCGATGGGCACCAAGCACCGCCAAAAGAGGAGAAATCAGAGCTAGAGAACGTGCTCCTGAGAAACACGCACACTTACCGCACGAAAAGCAGGCCTCTTCGTGGAGTCTGAAATCCCTCCCTGCTCAGCGTTTCTCCGTGGGGCAGAGCGCTCACCGCTGCCTCCATGCACAGCTAGGAAAAGTAGGTGTGCTGGTGTCACCTGCCTTTCAGCGCCTGTCCAAATTGTGCGGACAATAGCCACACCTGCCTGAACGTTCTGCAGAAAACCGAGTGTTACTGGAGTGTAGCAAACGCTTCCGTCTTCACTCAGGGTAAAGAGGCCATTGCTGTGGTGTGGACGGCCTTCATCCCCACTCTTTTGGAGCACAATGCCCTCTGAGCAGGCTGGAAACTGCCTGTAGGAGAAGCAGTTGAACAGACGTCCGCCCCGGTATACGGAACTGCAGCCACACCTCGAGTGTATCTTACGCTCCAGGAACCAACGCGGTGCCCAGAACTCCTTTCTGATGCTAAGAAGCAAGAGGCAACAATTCCTCTGGAGACCCATGCGTGGTGAGGCCTCCTGAGATTTGGTGCCTTCCAGTCCCGTTGACACCCCATCGATTGATTGCCATGTGATGGTAGCGACACAAAGACTGCCTTTACAAGTGCATGGAACCACGTTCAGTGGGCCGTGAGCCGAGAAGCACTAATGCTACACTGACAGGGCTAGGATGAAATGCCTCTGACCCCCTCCAAAAAGTAACTTTCCAAGAGGCAGCACACGGTCACATCCCCAGAACAACCCTGCCGTGTGCTAGGATACATTACAGGAAATCCGGAGACTCTGGGAGACGCTGAGCTCCACACGGCTTGAAAAAGCTTATAGCCTCTTTTCGGGGGTCAGTGTGGCACTTCTGGACAGTGAGACACCAGGTCTCCTAATGGAACCCTGGTGTTACATTACTGGGACGTAAGGCACAACATTAATCAGCCGCTTGGGTTACGGGCCTTGTCCAGAAGCAACGGTTGCCAAAGATTTCTTTGCTTTGAGCTCGTGAGACAGCATATCATGTAGGACCGCAGAGAAGGAGATCTGCCGCTCTCTGGTTTTGAAGAAGAGGTGAGCTTTTCTACTAAGCCTTGGAGCACAAAGATCCAGCCAAGTCCCAACGACAGGTTAGAAGGTTACTGTTGCAGGTCTCTCGGCGCTTAGCCCACTGTTCGGCTACAGTCTGTAAAGTGCATTCAGGGAAGAACAAGAAACTCTACAACGTCCCGCATCTTGCTGGGAAGGAACAACACAGCCTCTCCTCGGTGAAGACGTCCTTTCTTGCAGACTGCCAGGCTGGGACTCCTATTCCGTTTCAGCACTCCGAGTTTGGCCTAGCACGGAAATGACCCCTTCCCTCAACGCCCTACACATCTCTTAAGGACTATAACCCCCGTGTGCCCATTCGTTATATCTCGCCCCCTATGAAACACAGAAGAGCTGTGGCTGGATGGTAGGAGGCAGTGGCCGTAGTGTCCTTAAGGGATAAGTATCCCGTGCCAAAGGCCCCGTGATAATCTCTCGCTTTCGGGAGCCTAGGGCATACCAAGGGCTGCCAAACACAGCTAAAGGAGGCGAAAGAAGAGAAGCAGAACTTGCTCCTGAGACTCTCGTACATATACTGACCCCAAAGCATGCCTCTTCGTGGAGACCGAAGGCCTCCCCAGCTCAGATTTAGGGCCCTGGAACACAGGGCTAAGCGCTGCCTTCAAAGGAGAGGTAGGAAAGGAATGTTTTCAAGTCTCGCCCGCCTTTCAGCGCCTGTTCAGCTTGAGTGGACAATAGCCACAGCCTGCCCGAACGTCCTGCCGAGCACCGAGTTTGACTGGAGTGTAGCAAACGCTTGCCAGTTCTCTGAGGGGGAAGAGGCCATTGCTGTGGTGTGAACGGCCTTCACTGGCACTCGCTGGGAGCGCAGTGCTCTCTGGGCAGGCAGGATAGTTCCTATCGGAGAAGCATTTGAACAGACGCCTGCCCTGGTATACGTGCTACATCCGCACATCGAGTGTACCTTTCCTACGCTCCAGACACCAACACGGTGCACAGAACTCCTCTTGATGGTGAGCAACAAGACGCAACATTTCTTCTAGGAGGCTCGTGCGGGACGAGGCCTCTTGAGGATGTGGACCCTCGAATCCCGTCGAAACCACAGGGATTGATTGCCACGTTATGTTAGCGACACAATGAGAGCATTTCAGCTTCATGGAACCACGCACGTTCAGTGCGACATGAGAGAAGAAAACACAGATGCTGCCTTGACAGGGTTAGAGTGAATTTGCCTCTGTCCCCCCCCGCCCCCCGCCCCCCCCCCCCCCGCCGACACATAACCTGCCCAGAGCCAGCACAGCTTCACGTCCCGAGGAACATTACTGCTGTGTGCTAGAATACATGAAAGGAAACCTGCGGACGCTGGGAGACTCTGAGCTGTACGCGGCTTGAGAAAGCTTCTAGACCCTTCAGGGGTCGGCGTGGCACTTCTGGAGCGTGAGACACCACGTTTCCTCATGGAAACCTAGTGTTACGTTTCGGGGACTTGATGCACAACCGCCTCCAGCCGCTTAGCTGGATGGCCTTGTCCAGAAGCGACAGTTGCCAGAGAGTTCTTTCCCAGGAGCTCGTGAGACAGCATATCATGCAGAAACGCAGAGAAGGAGACCAGCCTTTCCCCGTGTTTTGAGAGGTTCGCTCCTCTGCCTTTGAGCCTTTGAACACAAAGATCCAGTCAGCTCCCGATGATAACTTAGAACTGTACTCTTGACGGTCTCTCTGCCATCAGCCCCCTGCTCAGCTACCGTCTCCTCGGTGCATTCAGTGAAGTAGCATAAAATCTGCAGCCTGCCGCACCATGTTGTTCAGGAAGGGCACATTTCCTCTTCGTAAAGAAATCTTTTCTTGCAGCCTGCCTGGCTCGAGCTCCCATTCCTTTTCAGAAGCCCGAGTTTGGCATAGCACTGAAATGACCCCTTCCCTCAAGGCCGGACACATCTCCTAGAGAATATACTCCACGTAGGCCCATTCATTACCTCTTGCCTCCTATGAAACACAAAGGAGTTGTAGCTTGATGGGAGGAAACAGTGGCCTCCTGCTCCGTCTATGACTATCCCGTTTCCCAAGGCCCCGTGAAAGGCTCTTGCTTTCAAGGGTGTAGAGTCTATCGACGGGCACCAAGCACCGCCAAAAGAGGAGAAATCAGAGCTAGAGAACGTGCTCCTGAGAAACACGCACACTTACCGCACGAAAAGCAGGCCTCTTCGTGGAGTCTGAAATCCCTCCCTGCTCAGCGTTTCTCCGTGGGGCAGAGCGCTCACCGCTGCCTCCATGCACAGCTAGGAAAAGTAGGTGTGCAGGTGTCACCTGCCTTTCAGCGCCTGTCCAAATTGTGCGGACAATAGCCACACCTGCCTGAACGTTCTGCAGAAAACCGAGTGTTACTGGAGTGTAGCAAACGCTTCCGTCTTCACTCAGGGTAAAGAGGCCATTGCTGTGGTGTGGACGGCCTTCATCCCCACTCTTTTGGAGCACAGTGCCCTCTGAGCAGGCTGGAAACTGCCTGTAGGAGAAGCAGTTGAACAGACGTCCGCCCCGGTATACGGAACTGCAGCCACACCTCGAGTGTATCTTACGCTCCAGGAACCAACGCGGTGCCCAGAACTCCTTTCTGATGCTAAGAAGCAAGAGGCAACAATTCCTCTGGAGACCCGTGCGTGGTGAGGCCTCCTGAGATTTGGTGCCTTCCAGTCCCGTTGACACCCCATCGATTGATTGCCATGTGATGGTAGCGACACAAAGACTGCCTTTACAAGTGCATGGAACCACGTTCAGTGGGCCGTGAGCCGAGAAGCACTAATGCTACACTGACAGGGCTAGGATGAAATGCCTCTGACCCCCTCCAAAAAGTAACTTTCCAAGAGGCAGCACACGGTCACATCCCCAGAACAACCCTGCCGTGTGCTAGGATACATTACAGGAAATCCGGAGACTCTGGGAGACGCTGAGCTCCACACGGCTTGAAAAAGCTTATAGCCTCTTTTCGGGGGTCAGTGTGGCACTTCTGGACAGTGAGACACCAGGTCTCCTAATGGAACCCTGGTGTTACATTACTGGGACGTAAGGCACAACATTAATCAGCCGCTTGGATTACGGGCCTTGTCCAGAAGCAACGGTTGCCAAAGATTTCTTTGCTTTGAGCTCGTGAGACAGCATATCATGTAGGACCGCAGAGAAGGAGACCTGCCGCTCTCTGGTTTTGAAGAAGAGGTGAGCTTTTCTACTAAGCCTTGGAGCACAAAGATCCAGCCAAGTCCCAACGACAGGTTAGAAGGTTACTGTTGCAGGTCTCTCGGCGCTTAGCCCACTGTTCGGCTACAGTCTGTAAAGTGCATTCAGGGAAGAACAAGAAACTCTACAACGTCCCGCATCTTGCTGGGAAGGAACAACACAGCCTCTCCTCGGTGAAGACGTCCTTTCTTGCAGACTGCCAGGCTGGGACTCCTATTCCGTTTCAGCACTCCGAGTTTGGCCTAGCACGGAAATGACCCCTTCCCTCAACGCCCTACACATCTCTTAAGGACTATAACCCCCGTGTGCCCATTCGTTATATCTCGCCCCCTATGAAACACAGAAGAGCTGTGGCTGGATGGTAGGAGGCAGTGGCCGTAGTGTCCTTAAGGGATAAGTATCCCGTGCCAAAGGCCCCGTGAAAATCTCTCGCTTTCGGGAGCCTAGGGCATACCAAGGGCTGCCAAACACAGCTAAAGGAGGCAAAAGAAGAGAAGCAGAACTTGCTCCTGAGACTCTCGTACATATACTGACCCCAAAGCATGCCTCTTCGTGGAGACCGAAGGCCTCCCCAGCTCAGATTTAGGGCCCTGGAACACAGGGCTAAGCGCTGCCTTCAAAGGAGAGGTAGGAGAGGAATGTTTTCAAGTCTCGCCCGCCTTTCAGCGCCTGTTCAGCTTGAGTGGACTATAGCCACAGCCTGCCCGAACGTCCTGCCGAGCACCGAGTTTGACTGGAGTGTAGCAAACGCTTGCCAGTTCTCTGAGGGGGAAGAGGCCATTGCTGTGGTGTGAACGGCCTTCACTGGCACTCGCTGGGAGCGCAGTGCTCTCTGGGCAGGCAGGATAGTTCCTATCGGAGAAGCATTTGAACAGACGCCTGCCCTGGTATACGTGCTACATCCGCACATCGAGTGTACCTTTCCTACGCTCCAGGCACCAACACGGTGCACAGAACTCCTCTTGATGGTGAGCAACAAGACGCAACATTTCTTCTAGGAGGCTCGTGCGGGACGAGGCCTCTTGAGGACGTGGACCCTCGAATCCCGTCGAAACCACTGGGATTGATTGCCACGTTATGTTAGCGACACAATGAGAGCATTTCAGCTTCATGGAACCACGCACGTTCAGTGCGACATGAGAGAAGAAAACACAGATGCTGCCTTGACAGGGTTACAGTGAATTTGCCTCTGTCCCTCCCCGCCCCACCCCCCGCCCCTCCGCCGACACATAACCTGCCCAGAGCCAGCACAGCTTCACGTCCCGAGGAACATTACTGCTGTGTGCTAGAATACCTGAAAGGAAACCTGCGGACGCTGGGAGACTCTGAGCTGTACGCGGCTTGAGAAAGCTTCTAGACCCTTCAGGGGTCGGCGTGGCACTTCTGGAGCGTGAGACACCACGTTTCCTCATGGAAACCTAGTGTTACGTTTCGGGGACTTGATGCACAACCGCCTCCAGCTGCTTAGCTGGATGGCCTTGTCCAGAAGCGACAGTTGCCAGAGAGTTCTTTCCCAGGAGCTCGAGAGACAGCATATCATGCAGAAACGCAGAGAAGGAGACCAGCCTTTCCCCGTGTTTTGAGAGGTTCGCTCTTCTGCCTTTGAGCCTTTGAACACAAAGATCCAGTCAGCTCCCGATGATAACTTAGAACTGTACTCTTGACGGTCTCTCTGCCATCAGCCCCCTGCTCAGCTACCGTCTCCTCGGTGCATTCAGTGAAGTACCATAAAATCTGCAGCCTGCCGCACCATGTTGTTCAGGAAGGGCACATTTCCTCTTCGTAAAGAAATCTTTTCTTGCAGCCTGCCTGGCTCGAGCTCCCATTCCTTTTCAGAAGCCCGAGTTTGGCATAGCACTGAAATGACCCCTTCCCTCAAGGCCGGACACATCTCCTAGAGAATATACTCCACGTAGCCCCATTCATTACCTCTTGCCTCCTATGAAACACAAAGGAGTTGTAGCTTGATGGGAGGAAACAGTGGCCTCCTGCTCCGTCTATGACTATCCCGTTTCCCAAGGCCCCGTGAAAGGCTCTTGCTTTCAAGGGTGTAGAGTCTATCGATGGGCACCAAGCACCGCCAAAAGAGGAGAAATCAGAGCTAGAGAACGTGCTCCTGAGAAACACGCACACTTACCGCACGAAA
The DNA here is from genome assembly GCF_028564815.1 of Eubalaena glacialis. Classification (NCBI taxonomy): domain Eukaryota; kingdom Metazoa; phylum Chordata; class Mammalia; order Artiodactyla; family Balaenidae; genus Eubalaena; species Eubalaena glacialis. The sequence continues at coordinate 26,067,988 of NC_083725.1, forward strand.
AGCAGGCCTCTTCGTGGAGTCTGAAATCCCTCCCTGCTCAGCGTTTCTCCGTGGGGCAGAGCGCTCACCGCTGCCTCCATGCACAGCTAGGAAAAGTAGGTGTGCTGGTGTCACCTGCCTTTCAGCGCCTGTCCAAATTGTGCGGACAATAGCCACACCTGCCTGAACGTTCTGCAGAAAACCGAGTGTTACTGGAGTGTAGCAAACGCTTCCGTCTTCACTCAGGGTAAAGAGGCCATTGCTGTGGTGTGGACGGCCTTCAATCCCACTCTTTTGGAGCACAATGCCCTCTGAGCAGGCTGGAAACTGCCTGTAGGAGAAGCAGTTGAACAGACGTCCGCCCCGGTATACGGAACTGCAGCCACACCTCGAGTGTATCTTACGCTCCAGGAACCAACGCGGTGCCCAGAACTCCTTTCTGATGCTAAGAAGCAAGAGGCAACAATTCCTCTGGAGACCCGTGCGTGGTGAGGCCTCCTGAGATTTGGTGCCTTCCAGTCCCGTTGACACCCCATCGATTGATTGCCATGTGATGGTAGCGACACAAAGACTGCCTTTACAAGTGCATGGAACCACGTTCAGTGGGCCGTGAGCCGAGAAGCACTAATGCTACACTGACAGGGCTAGGATGAAATGCCTCTGACCCCCTCCAAAAAGTAACTTTCCAAGAGGCAGCACACGGTCACATCCCCAGAACAACCCTGCCGTGTGCTAGGATACATTACAGGAAATCCGGAGACTCTGGGAGACGCTGAGCTCCACACGGCTTGAAAAAGCTTATAGCCTCTTTTCGGGGGTCAGTGTGGCACTTCTGGACAGTGAGACACCAGGTCTCCTAATGGAACCCTGGTGTTACATTACTGGGACGTAAGGCACAACATTAATCAGCCGCTTGGGTTACGGGCCTTGTCCAGAAGCAACGGTTGCCAAAGATTTCTTTGCTTTGAGCTCGTGAGACAGCATATCATGTAGGACCGCAGAGAAGGAGATCTGCCGCTCTCTGGTTTTGAAGAAGAGGTGAGCTTTTCTACTAAGCCTTGGAGCACAAAGATCCAGCCAAGTCCCAACGACAGGTTAGAAGGTTACTGTTGCAGGTCTCTCGGCGCTTAGCCCACTGTTCGGCTACAGTCTGTAAAGTGCATTCAGGGAAGAACAAGAAACTCTACAACGTCCCGCATCTTGCTGGGAAGGAACAACACAGCCTCTCCTCGGTGAAGACGTCCTTTCTTGCAGACTGCCAGGCTGGGACTCCTATTCCGTTTCAGCACTCCGAGTTTGGCCTAGCACGGAAATGACCCCTTCCCTCAACGCCCTACACATCTCTTAAGGACTATAACCCCCGTGTGCCCATTCGTTATATCTCGCCCCCTATGAAACACAGAAGAGCTGTGGCTGGATGGTAGGAGGCAGTGGCCGTAGTGTCCTTAAGGGATAAGTATCCCGTGCCAAAGGCCCCGTGATAATCTCTCGCTTTCGGGAGCCTAGGGCATACCAAGGGCTGCCAAACACAGCTAAAGGAGGCGAAAGAAGAGAAGCAGAACTTGCTCCTGAGACTCTCGTACATATACTGACCCCAAAGCATGCCTCTTCGTGGAGACCGAAGGCCTCCCCAGCTCAGATTTAGGGCCCTGGAACACAGGGCTAAGCGCTGCCTTCAAAGGAGAGGTAGGAAAGGAATGTTTTCAAGTCTCGCCCGCCTTTCAGCGCCTGTTCAGCTTGAGTGGACAATAGCCACAGCCTGCCCGAACGTCCTGCCGAGCACCGAGTTTGACTGGAGTGTAGCAAACGCTTGCCAGTTCTCTGAGGGGGAAGAGGCCATTGCTGTGGTGTGAACGGCCTTCACTGGCACTCGCTGGGAGCGCAGTGCTCTCTGGGCAGGCAGGATAGTTCCTATCGGAGAAGCATTTGAACAGACGCCTGCCCTGGTATACGTGCTACATCCGCACATCGAGTGTACCTTTCCTACGCTCCAGACACCAACACGGTGCACAGAACTCCTCTTGATGGTGAGCAACAAGACGCAACATTTCTTCTAGGAGGCTCGTGCGGGACGAGGCCTCTTGAGGATGTGGACCCTCGAATCCCGTCGAAACCACAGGGATTGATTGCCACGTTATGTTAGCGACACAATGAGAGCATTTCAGCTTCATGGAACCACGCACGTTCAGTGCGACATGAGAGAAGAAAACACAGATGCTGCCTTGACAGGGTTAGAGTGAATTTGCCTCTGTCCCCCCCCGCCCCCCGCCCCCCCCCCCCCGCCGACACATAACCTGCCCAGAGCCAGCACAGCTTCACGTCCCGAGGAACATTACTGCTGTGTGCTAGAATACATGAAAGGAAACCTGCGGACGCTGGGAGACTCTGAGCTGTACGCGGCTTGAGAAAGCTTCTAGACCCTTCAGGGGTCGGCGTGGCACTTCTGGAGCGTGAGACACCACGTTTCCTCATGGAAACCTAGTGTTACGTTTCGGGGACTTGATGCACAACCGCCTCCAGCCGCTTAGCTGGATGGCCTTGTCCAGAAGCGACAGTTGCCAGAGAGTTCTTTCCCAGGAGCTCGTGAGACAGCATATCATGCAGAAACGCAGAGAAGGAGACCAGCCTTTCCCCGTGTTTTGAGAGGTTCGCTCCTCTGCCTTTGAGCCTTTGAACACAAAGATCCAGTCAGCTCCCGATGATAACTTAGAACTGTACTCTTGACGGTCTCTCTGCCATCAGCCCCCTGCTCAGCTACCGTCTCCTCGGTGCATTCAGTGAAGTAGCATAAAATCTGCAGCCTGCCGCACCATGTTGTTCAGGAAGGGCACATTTCCTCTTCGTAAAGAAATCTTTTCTTGCAGCCTGCCTGGCTCGAGCTCCCATTCCTTTTCAGAAGCCCGAGTTTGGCATAGCACTGAAATGACCCCTTCCCTCAAGGCCGGACACATCTCCTAGAGAATATACTCCACGTAGGCCCATTCATTACCTCTTGCCTCCTATGAAACACAAAGGAGTTGTAGCTTGATGGGAGGAAACAGTGGCCTCCTGCTCCGTCTATGACTATCCCGTTTCCCAAGGCCCCGTGAAAGGCTCTTGCTTTCAAGGGTGTAGAGTCTATCGACGGGCACCAAGCACCGCCAAAAGAGGAGAAATCAGAGCTAGAGAACGTGCTCCTGAGAAACACGCACACTTACCGCACGAAAAGCAGGCCTCTTCGTGGAGTCTGAAATCCCTCCCTGCTCAGCGTTTCTCCGTGGGGCAGAGCGCTCACCGCTGCCTCCATGCACAGCTAGGAAAAGTAGGTGTGCAGGTGCCACCTGCCTTTCAGCGCCTGTCCAAATTGTGCGGACAATAGCCACACCTGCCTGAACGTTCTGCAGAAAACCGAGTGTTACTGGAGTGTAGCAAACGCTTCCGTCTTCACTCAGGGTAAAGAGGCCATTGCTGTGGTGTGGACGGCCTTCATCCCCACTCTTTTGGAGCACAGTGCCCTCTGAGCAGGCTGGAAACTGCCTGTAGGAGAAGCAGTTGAACAGACGTCCGCCCCGGTATACGGAACTGCAGCCACACCTCGAGTGTATCTTACGCTCCAGGAACCAACGCGGTGCCCAGAACTCCTTTCTGATGCTAAGAAGCAAGAGGCAACAATTCCTCTGGAGACCCGTGCGTGGTGAGGCCTCCTGAGATTTGGTGCCTTCCAGTCCCGTTGACACCCCATCGATTGATTGCCATGTGATGGTAGCGACACAAAGACTGCCTTTACAAGTGCATGGAACCACGTTCAGTGGGCCGTGAGCCGAGAAGCACTAATGCTACACTGACAGGGCTAGGATGAAATGCCTCTGACCCCCTCCAAAAAGTAACTTTCCAAGAGGCAGCACACGGTCACATCCCCAGAACAACCCTGCCGTGTGCTAGGATACATTACAGGAAATCCGGAGACTCTGGGAGACGCTGAGCTCCACACGGCTTGAAAAAGCTTATAGCCTCTTTTCGGGGGTCAGTGTGGCACTTCTGGACAGTGAGACACCAGGTCTCCTAATGGAACCCTGGTGTTACATTACTGGGACGTAAGGCACAACATTAATCAGCCGCTTGGATTACGGGCCTTGTCCAGAAGCAACGGTTGCCAAAGATTTCTTTGCTTTGAGCTCGTGAGACAGCATATCATGTAGGACCGCAGAGAAGGAGACCTGCCGCTCTCTGGTTTTGAAGAAGAGGTGAGCTTTTCTACTAAGCCTTGGAGCACAAAGATCCAGCCAAGTCCCAACGACAGGTTAGAAGGTTACTGTTGCAGGTCTCTCGGCGCTTAGCCCACTGTTCGGCTACAGTCTGTAAAGTGCATTCAGGGAAGAACAAGAAACTCTACAACGTCCCGCATCTTGCTGGGAAGGAACAACACAGCCTCTCCTCGGTGAAGACGTCCTTTCTTGCAGACTGCCAGGCTGGGACTCCTATTCCGTTTCAGCACTCCGAGTTTGGCCTAGCACGGAAATGACCCCTTCCCTCAACGCCCTACACATCTCTTAAGGACTATAACCCCCGTGTGCCCATTCGTTATATCTCGCCCCCTATGAAACACAGAAGAGCTGTGGCTGGATGGTAGGAGGCAGTGGCCGTAGTGTCCTTAAGGGATAAGTATCCCGTGCCAAAGGCCCCGTGAAAATCTCTCGCTTTCGGGAGCCTAGGGCATACCAAGGGCTGCCAAACACAGCTAAAGGAGGCAAAAGAAGAGAAGCAGAACTTGCTCCTGAGACTCTCGTACATATACTGACCCCAAAGCATGCCTCTTCGTGGAGACCGAAGGCCTCCCCAGCTCAGATTTAGGGCCCTGGAACACAGGGCTAAGCGCTGCCTTCAAAGGAGAGGTAGGAGAGGAATGTTTTCAAGTCTCGCCCGCCTTTCAGCGCCTGTTCAGCTTGAGTGGACTATAGCCACAGCCTGCCCGAACGTCCTGCCGAGCACCGAGTTTGACTGGAGTGTAGCAAACGCTTGCCAGTTCTCTGAGGGGGAAGAGGCCATTGCTGTGGTGTGAACGGCCTTCACTGGCACTCGCTGGGAGCGCAGTGCTCTCTGGGCAGGCAGGATAGTTCCTATCGGAGAAGCATTTGAACAGACGCCTGCCCTGGTATACGTGCTACATCCGCACATCGAGTGTACCTTTCCTACGCTCCAGGCACCAACACGGTGCACAGAACTCCTCTTGATGGTGAGCAACAAGACGCAACATTTCTTCTAGGAGGCTCGTGCGGGACGAGGCCTCTTGAGGACGTGGACCCTCGAATCCCGTCGAAACCACTGGGATTGATTGCCACGTTATGTTAGCGACACAATGAGAGCATTTCAGCTTCATGGAACCACGCACGTTCAGTGCGACATGAGAGAAGAAAACACAGATGCTGCCTTGACAGGGTTACAGTGAATTTGCCTCTGTCCCTCCCCGCCCCACCCCCCGCCCCTCCGCCGACACATAACCTGCCCAGAGCCAGCACAGCTTCACGTCCCGAGGAACATTACTGCTGTGTGCTAGAATACCTGAAAGGAAACCTGCGGACGCTGGGAGACTCTGAGCTGTACGCGGCTTGAGAAAGCTTCTAGACCCTTCAGGGGTCGGCGTGGCACTTCTGGAGCGTGAGACACCACGTTTCCTCATGGAAACCTAGTGTTACGTTTCGGGGACTTGATGCACAACCGCCTCCAGCTGCTTAGCTGGATGGCCTTGTCCAGAAGCGACAGTTGCCAGAGAGTTCTTTCCCAGGAGCTCGAGAGACAGCATATCATGCAGAAACGCAGAGAAGGAGACCAGCCTTTCCCCGTGTTTTGAGAGGTTCGCTCTTCTGCCTTTGAGCCTTTGAACACAAAGATCCAGTCAGCTCCCGATGATAACTTAGAACTGTACTCTTGACGGTCTCTCTGCCATCAGCCCCCTGCTCAGCTACCGTCTCCTCGGTGCATTCAGTGAAGTACCATAAAATCTGCAGCCTGCCGCACCATGTTGTTCAGGAAGGGCACATTTCCTCTTCGTAAAGAAATCTTTTCTTGCAGCCTGCCTGGCTCGAGCTCCCATTCCTTTTCAGAAGCCCGAGTTTGGCATAGCACTGAAATGACCCCTTCCCTCAAGGCCGGACACATCTCCTAGAGAATATACTCCACGTAGCCCCATTCATTACCTCTTGCCTCCTATGAAACACAAAGGAGTTGTAGCTTGATGGGAGGAAACAGTGGCCTCCTGCTCCGTCTATGACTATCCCGTTTCCCAAGGCCCCGTGAAAGGCTCTTGCTTTCAAGGGTGTAGAGTCTATCGATGGGCACCAAGCACCGCCAAAAGAGGAGAAATCAGAGCTAGAGAACGTGCTCCTGAGAAACACGCACACTTACCGCACGAAAAGCAGGCCTCTTCGTGGAGTCTGAAATCCCTCCCTGCTCAGCGTTTCTCCGTGGGGCAGAGCGCTCACCGCTGCCTCCATGCACAGCTAGGAAAAGTAGGTGTGCTGGTGTCACCTGCCTTTCAGCGCCTGTCCAAATTGTGCGGACAATAGCCACACCTGCCTGAACGTTCTGCAGAAAACCGAGTGTTACTGGAGTGTAGCAAACGCTTCCGTCTTCACTCAGGGTAAAGAGGCCATTGCTGTGGTGTGGACGGCCTTCATCCCCACTCTTTTGGAGCACAATGCCCTCTGAGCAGGCTGGAAACTGCCTGTAGGAGAAGCAGTTGAACAGACGTCCGCCCCGGTATACGGAACTGCAGCCACACCTCGAGTGTATCTTACGCTCCAGGAACCAACGCGGTGCCCAGAACTCCTTTCTGATGCTAAGAAGCAAGAGGCAACAATTCCTCTGGAGACCCGTGCGTGGTGAGGCCTCCTGAGATTTGGTGCCTTCCAGTCCCGTTGACACCCCATCGATTGATTGCCATGTGATGGTAGCGACACAAAGACTGCCTTTACAAGTGCATGGAACCACGTTCAGTGGGCCGTGAGCCGAGAAGCACTAATGCTACACTGACAGGGCTAGGATGAAATGCCTCTGACCCCCTCCAAAAAGTAACTTTCCAAGAGGCAGCACACGGTCACATCCCCAGAACAACCCTGCCGTGTGCTAGGATACATTACAGGAAATCCGGAGACTCTGGGAGACGCTGAGCTCCACACGGCTTGAAAAAGCTTATAGCCTCTTTTCGGGGGTCAGTGTGGCACTTCTGGACAGTGAGACACCAGGTCTCCTAATGGAACCCTGGTGTTACATTACTGGGACGTAAGGCACAACATTAATCAGCCGCTTGGGTTACGGGCCTTGTCCAGAAGCAACGGTTGCCAAAGATTTCTTTGCTTTGAGCTCGTGAGACAGCATATCATGTAGGACCGCAGAGAAGGAGACCTGCCGCTCTCTGGTTTTGAAGAAGAGGTGAGCTTTTCTACTAAGCCTTGGAGCACAAAGATCCAGCCAAGTCCCAACGACAGGTTAGAAGGTTACTGTTGCAGGTCTCTCGGCGCTTAGCCCACTGTTCGGCTACAGTCTGTAAAGTGCATTCAGGGAAGAACAAGAAACTCTACAACGTCCCGCATCTTGCTGGGAAGGAACAGCACAGCCTCTCCTCGGTGAAGACGTCCTTTCTTGCAGACTGCCAGGCTGGGACTCCTATTCCGTTTCAGCACTCCGAGTTTGGCCTAGCACGGAAATGACCCCTTCCCTCAACGCCCTACACATCTCTTAAGGACTATAACCCCCGTGTGCCCATTCGTTATATCTCGCCCCCTATGAAACACAGAAGAGCTGTGGCTGGATGGTAGGAGGCAGTGGCCGTAGTGTCCTTAAGGGATAAGTATCCCGTGCCAAAGGCCCCGTGATAATCTCTCGCTTTCGGGAGCCTAGGGCATACCAAGGGCTGCCAAACACAGCTAAAGGAGGCGAAAGAAGAGAAGCAGAACTTGCTCCTGAGACTCTCGTACATATACTGACCCCAAAGCATGCCTCTTCGTGGAGACCGAAGGCCTCCCCAGCTCAGATTTAGGGCCCTGGAACACAGGGCTAAGCGCTGCCTTCAAAGGAGAGGTAGGAAAGGAATGTTTTCAAGTCTCGCCCGCCTTTCAGCGCCTGTTCAGCTTGAGTGGACAATAGCCACAGCCTGCCCGAACGTCCTGCCGAGCACCGAGTTTGACTGGAGTGTAGCAAACGCTTGCCAGTTCTCTGAGGGGGAAGAGGCCATTGCTGTGGTGTGAACGGCCTTCACTGGCACTCGCTGGGAGCGCAGTGCTCTCTGGGCAGGCAGGATAGTTCCTATCGGAGAAGCATTTGAACAGACGCCTGCCCTGGTATACGTGCTACATCCGCACATCGAGTGTACCTTTCCTACGCTCCAGACACCAACACGGTGCACAGAACTCCTCTTGATGGTGAGCAACAAGACGCAACATTTCTTCTAGGAGGCTCGTGCGGGACGAGGCCTCTTGAGGATGTGGACCCTCGAATCCCGTCGAAACCACAGGGATTGATTGCCACGTTATGTTAGCGACACAATGAGAGCATTTCAGCTTCATGGAACCACGCACGTTCAGTGCGACATGAGAGAAGAAAACACAGATGCTGCCTTGACAGGGTTAGAGTGAATTTGCCTCTGTCCCCCCCCGCCCCCCGCCCCCCCCCCCCCCCGCCGACACATAACCTGCCCAGAGCCAGCACAGCTAGACGTCCCGAGGAACATTACTGCTGTGTGCTAGAATACATGAAAGGAAACCTGCGGACGCTGGGAGACTCTGAGCTGTACGCGGCTTGAGAAAGCTTCTAGACCCTTCAGGGGTCGGCGTGGCACTTCTGGAGCGTGAGACACCACGTTTCCTCATGGAAACCTAGTGTTACGTTTCGGGGACTTGATGCACAACCGCCTCCAGCCGCTTAGCTGGATGGCCTTGTCCAGAAGCGACAGTTGCCAGAGAGTTCTTTCCCAGGAGCTCGTGAGACAGCATATCATGCAGAAACGCAGAGAAGGAGACCAGCCTTTCCCCGTGTTTTGAGAGGTTCGCTCCTCTGCCTTTGAGCCTTTGAACACAAAGATCCAGTCAGCTCCCGATGATAACTTAGAACTGTACTCTTGACGGTCTCTCTGCCATCAGCCCCCTGCTCAGCTACCGTCTCCTCGGTGCATTCAGTGAAGTACCATAAAATCTGCAGCCTGCCGCACCATGTTGTTCAGGAAGGGCACATTTCCTCTTCGTAAAGAAATCTTTTCTTGCAGCCTGCCTGGCTCGAGCTCCCATTCCTTTTCAGAAGCCGGAGTTTGGCATAGCACTGAAATGACCCCTTCCCTCAAGGCCGGACACATCTCCTAGAGAATATACTCCACGTAGCCCCATTCATTACCTCTTGCCTCCTATGAAACACAAAGGAGTTGTAGCTTGATGGGAGGAAACAGTGGCCTCCTGCTCCGTCTATGACTATCCCGTTTCCCAAGGCCCCGTGAAAGGCTCTTGCTTTCAAGGGTGTAGAGTCTATCGATGGGCACCAAGCACCGCCAAAAGAGGAGAAATCAGAGCTAGAGAACGTGCTCCTGAGAAACACGCACACTTACCGCACGAAAAGCAGGCCTCTTCGTGGAGTCTGAAATCCCTCCCTGCTCAGCGTTTCTCCGTGGGGCAGAGCGCTCACCGCTGCCTCCATGCACAGCTAGGAAAAGTAGGTGTGCTGGTGTCACCTGCCTTTCAGCGCCTGTCCAAATTGTGCGGACAATAGCCACACCTGCCTGAACGTTCTGCAGAAAACCGAGTGTTACTGGAGTGTAGCAAACGCTTCCGTCTTCACTCAGGGTAAAGAGGCCATTGCTGTGGTGTGGACGGCCTTCATCCCCACTCTTTTGGAGCACAATGCCCTCTGAGCAGGCTGGAAACTGCCTGTAGGAGAAGCAGTTGAACAGACGTCCGCCCCGGTATACGGAACTGCAGCCACACCTCGAGTGTATCTTACGCTCCAGGAACCAACGCGGTGCCCAGAACTCCTTTCTGATGCTAAGAAGCAAGAGGCAACAATTCCTCTGGAGACCCATGCGTGGTGAGGCCTCCTGAGATTTGGTGCCTTCCAGTCCCGTTGACACCCCATCGATTGATTGCCATGTGATGGTAGCGACACAAAGACTGCCTTTACAAGTGCATGGAACCACGTTCAGTGGGCCGTGAGCCGAGAAGCACTAATGCTACACTGACAGGGCTAGGATGAAATGCCTCTGACACCCTCCAAAAAGTAACTTTCTAAGAGGCAGCACACGGTCACATCCCCAGAACAACCCTGCCGTGTGCTAGGATACATTACAGGAAATCCGGAGACTCTGGGAGACGCTGAGCTCCACACGGCTTGAAAAAGCTTATAGCCTCTTTTCGGGGGTCAGTGTGGCACTTCTGGACAGTGAGACACCAGGTCTCCTAATGGAACCCTGGTGTTACATTACTGGGACGTAAGGCACAACATTAATCAGCCGCTTGGATTACGGGCCTTGTCCAGAAGCAACGGTTGCCAAAGATTTCTTTGCTTTGAGCTCGTGAGACAGCATATCATGTAGGACCGCAGAGAAGGAGATCTGCCGCTCTCTGGTTTTGAAGAAGAGGTGAGCTTTTCTACTAAGCCTTGGAGCACAAAGATCCAGCCAAGTCCCAACGACAGGTTAGAAGGTTACTGTTGCAGGTCTCTCGGCGCTTAGCCCACTGTTCGGCTACAGTCTGTAAAGTGCATTCAGGGAAGAACAAGAAACTCTACAACGTCCCGCATCTTGCTGGGAAGGAACAACACAGCCTCTCCTCGGTGAAGACGTCCTTTCTTGCAGACTGCCAGGCTGGGACTCCTATTCCGTTTCAGCACTCCGAGTTTGGCCTAGCACGGAAATGACCCCTTCCCTCAACGCCCTACACATCTCTTAAGGACTATAACCCCCGTGTGCCCATTCGTTATATCTCGCCCCCTATGAAACACAGAAGAGCTGTGGCTGGATGGTAGGAGGCAGTGGCCGTAGTGTCCTTAAGGGATAAGTATCCCGTGCCAAAGGCCCCGTGATAATCTCTCGCTTTCGGGAGCCTAGGGCATACCAAGGGCTGCCAAACACAGCTAAAGGAGGCAAAAGAAGAGAAGCAGAACTTGCTCCTGAGACTCTCGTACATATACTGACCCCAAAGCATGCCTCTTCGTGGAGACCGAAGGCCTCCCCAGCTCAGATTTAGGGCCCTGGAACACAGGGCTAAGCGCTGCCTTCAAAGGAGAGGTAGGAGAGGAATGTTTTCAAGTCTCGCCCGCCTTTCAGCGCCTGTTCAGCTTGAGTGGACTATAGCCACAGCCTGCCCGAACGTCCTGCCGAGCACCGAGTTTGACTGGAGTGTAGCAAACGCTTGCCAGTTCTCTGAGGGGGAAGAGGCCATTGCTGTGGTGTGAACGGCCTTCACTGGCACTCGCTGGGAGCGCAGTGCTCTCTGGGCAGGCAGGATAGTTCCTATCGGAGAAGCATTTGAACAGACGCCTGCCCTGGTATACGTGCTACATCCGCACATCGAGTGTACCTTTCCTACGCTCCAGGCACCAACACGGTGCACAGAACTCCTCTTGATGGTGAGCAACAAGACGCAACATTTCTTCTAGGAGGCTCGTGCGGGACGAGGCCTCTTGAGGACGTGGACCCTCGAATCCCGTCGAAACCACTGGGATTGATTGCCACGTTATGTTAGCGACACAATGAGAGCATTTCAGCTTCATGGAACCACGCACGTTCAGTGCGACATGAGAGAAGAAAACACAGATGCTGCCTTGACAGGGTTACAGTGAATTTGCCTCTGTCCCTCCCCGCCCCACCCCCCGCCCCCCCGCCGACACATAACCTGCCCAGAGCCAGCACAGCTTCACGTCCCGAGGAACATTACTGCTGTGTGCTAGAATACCTGAAAGGAAACCTGCGGACGCTGGGAGACTCTGAGCTGTACGCGGCTTGAGAAAGCTTCTAGACCCTTCAGGGGTCGGCGTGGCACTTCTGGAGCGTGAGACACCACGTTTCCTCATGGAAACCTAGTGTTACGTTTCGGGGACTTGATGCACAACCGCCTCCAGCTGCTTAGCTGGATGGCCTTGTCCAGAAGCGACAGTTGCCAGAGAGTTCTTTCCCAGGAGCTCGAGAGACAGCATATCATGCAGAAACGCAGAGAAGGAGACCAGCCTTTCCCCGTGTTTTGAGAGGTTTGCTCTTCTGCCTTTGAGCCTTTGAACACAAAGATCCAGTCAGCTCCCGATGATAACTTAGAACTGTACTCTTGACGGTCTCTCTGCCATCAGCCCCCTGCTCAGCTACCGTCTCCTCGGTGCATTCAGTGAAGTACCATAAAATCTGCAGCCTGCCGCACCATGTTGTTCAGGAAGGGCACATTTCCTCTTCGTAAAGAAATCTTTTCTTGCAGCCTGCCTGGCTCGAGCTCCTATTCCTTTTCAGAAGCCCGAGTTTGGCATAGCACTGAAATGACCCCTTCCCTCAAGGCCGGACACATCTCCTAGAGAATATACTCCACGTAGCCCCATTCATTACCTCTTGCCTCCTATGAAACACAAAGGAGTTGTAGCTTGATGGGAGGAAACAGTGGCCTCCTGCTCCGTCTATGACTATCCCGTTTCCCAAGGCCCCGTGAAAGGCTCTTGCTTTCAAGGGTGTAGAGCCTATTGACGGGCGCCAAGCACCGCCAAAAGAGGAGAAATCAGAGCTAGAGAACGTGCTCCTGAGAAACACGCACACTTACCGCACGAAAAGCAGGCCTCTTCGTGGAGTCTGAAATCCCTCCCTGCTCAGCGTTTCTCCATGGGGCAGAGCGCTCACCGCTGCCTCCATGCACAGCTAGGAAAAGTAGGTGTGCAGGTGTCACCTGCCTTTCACCGCCTGTCCAAATTGTGCGGACAATAGCCACACCTGCCTGAACGTTCTGCAGAAAACCGAGTGTTACTGGAGTGTAGCAAACGCTTCCGTCTTCACTCAGGGTAAAGAGGCCATTGCTGTGGTGTGGACGGCCTTCATCCCCACTCTTTTGGAGCACAATGCCCTCTGAGCAGGCTGGAAACTGCCTGTAGGAGAAGCAGTTGAACAGACGTCCGCCCCGGTATACGGAACTGCAGCCACACCTCGAGTGTATCTTACGCTCCAGGAACCAACGCGGTGCCCAGAACTCCTTTCTGATGCTAAGAAGCAAGAGGCAACAATTCCTCTGGAGACCCGTGCGTGGTGAGGCCTCCTGAGATTTGGTGCCTTCCAGTCCCGTTGACACCCCATCGATTGATTGCCATGTGATGGTAGCGACACAAAGACTGCCTTTACAAGTGCATGGAACCACGTTCAGTGGGCCGTGAGCTGAGAAGCACTAATGCTACACTGACAGGGCTAGGATGAAATGCCTCTGACCCCCTCCAAAAAGTAACTTTCCAAGAGGCAGCACACGGTCACATCCCCAGAACAACCCTGCCGTGTGCTAGGATACATTACAGGAAATCCGGAGACTCTGGGAGACGCTGAGCTCCACACGGCTTGAAAAAGCTTATAGCCTCTTTTCGGGGGTCAGTGTGGCACTTCTGGACAGTGAGACACCAGGTCTCCTAATGGAACCCTGGTGTTACATTACTGGGACGTAAGGCACAACATTAATCAGCCGCTTGGGTTACGGGCCTTGTCCAGAAGCAACGGTTGCCAAAGATTTCTTTGCTTTGAGCTCGTGAGACAGCATATCATGTAGGACCGCAGAGAAGGAGACCTGCCGCTCTCTGGTTTTGAAGAAGAGGTGAGCTTTTCTACTAAGCCTTGGAGCACAAAGATCCAGCCAAGTCCCAACGACAGGTTAGAAGGTTACTGTTGCAGGTCTCTCGGCGCTTAGCCCACTGTTCGGCTACAGTCTGTAAAGTGCATTCAGGGAAGAACAAGAAACTCTACAACGTCCCGCATCTTGCTGGGAAGGAACAGCACAGCCTCTCCTCGGTGAAGACGTCCTTTCTTGCAGACTGCCAGGCTGGGACTCCTATTCCGTTTCAGCACTCCGAGTTTGGCCTAGCACGGAAATGACCCCTTCCCTCAACGCCCTACACATCTCTTAAGGACTATAACCCCCGTGTGCCCATTCGTTATATCTCGCCCCCTATGAAACACAGAAGAGCTGTGGCTGGATGGTAGGAGGCAGTGGCCGTAGTGTCCTTAAGGGATAAGTATCCCGTGCCAAAGGCCCCGTGATAATCTCTCGCTTTCGGGAGCCTAGGGCATACCAAGGGCTGCCAAACACAGCTAAAGGAGGCGAAAGAAGAGAAGCAGAACTTGCTCCTGAGACTCTCGTACATATACTGACCCCAAAGCATGCCTCTTCGTGGAGACCGAAGGCCTCCCCAGCTCAGATTTAGGGCCCTGGAACACAGGGCTAAGCGCTGCCTTCAAAGGAGAGGTAGGAGAGGAATGTTTTCAAGTCTCGCCCACCTTTCAGCGCCTGTTCAGCTTGAGTGGACAATAGCCACAGCCTGCCCGAACGTCCTGCCAAGCACCGAGTTTGACTGGAGTGTAGCAAACGCTTGCCAGTTCTCTGAGGGGGAAGAGGCCATTGCTGTGGTGTGAACGGCCTTCACTGGCACTCGCTGGGAGCGCAGTGCTCTCTGGGCAGGCAGGATAGTTCCTATCGGAGAAGCATTTGAACAGACGCCTGCCCTGGTATACGTGCTACATCCGCACATCGAGTGTACCTTTCCTACGCTCCAGGCACCAACACGGTGCACAGAACTCCTCTTGATGGTGAGCAACAAGACGCAACATTTCTTCTAGGAGGCTCGTGCAGGACGAGGCCTCTTGAGGATGTGGACCCTCGAATCCCGTCGAAACCACTGGGATTGATTGCCACGTTATGTTAGCGACACAATGAGAGCATTTCAGCTTCATGGAACCACGCACGTTCAGTGCGACATGAGAGAAGAAAACACAGATGCTGCCTTGACAGGGTTAGAGTGAATTTGCCTCAGTCCCCCCCCGCCCCCCGCCCCCCCCACCCCCCCCCGCCGACACATAACCTGCCCAGAGCCAGCACAGCTTCACGTCCCGAGGAACATTACTGCTGTGTGCTAGAATACATGAAAGGAAACCTGCGGACGCTGGGAGACTCTGAGCTGTACGCGGCTTGAGAAAGCTTCTAGACCCTTCAGGGCTCGGCGTGGCACTTCTGGAGCGTGAGACACCACGTTTCCTCATGGAAACCTAGTGTTACGTTTTGGGGACTTGATGCACAACCGCCTCCAGCCGCTTAGCTGGATGGCCTTGTCCAGAAGCGACAGTTGCCAGAGAGTTCTTTCCCAGGAGCTCGTGAGACAGCATATCATGCAGAAACGCAGAGAAGGAGACCAGCCTTTCCCCGTGTTTTGAGAGGTTCGCTCCTCTGCCTTTGAGCCTTTGAACACAAACATCCAGTCAGCTCCCGATGATAACTTAGAACTGTACTCTTGACGGTCTCTCTGCCATCAGCCCCCTGCTCAGCTACCGTCTCCTCGGTGCATTCAGTGAAGTACCATAAAATCTGCAGCCTGCCGCACCATGTTGTTCAGGAAGGGCACATTTCCTCTTCGTAAAGAAATCTTTTCTTGCAGCCTGCCTGGCTCGAGCTCCTATTCCTTTTCAGAAGCCCGAGTTTGGCATAGCACTGAAATGACCCCTTCCCTCAAGGCCGGACACATCTCCTAGAGAATATACTCCACGTAGCCCCATTCATTACCTCTTGCCTCCTATGAAACACAAAGGAGTTGTAGCTTGATGGGAGGAAACAGTGGCCTCCTGCTCCGTCTATGACTATCCCGTTTCCCAAGGCCCCGTGAAAGGCTCTTGCTTTCAAGGGTGTAGAGTCTATCGACGGGCACCAAGCACGACCAAAAGAGGAGAAATCAGAGCTAGAGAACGTGCTCCTGAGAAACACGCACACTTACCGCACGAAAAGCAGGCCTCTTCGTGGAGTCTGAAATCCCTCCCTGCTCAGCGTTTCTCCGTGGGGCAGAGCGCTCACCGCTGCCTCCATGCACAGCTAGGAAAAGTAGGTGTGCTGGTGTCACCTGCCTTTCAGCGCCTGTCCAAATTGTGCGGACAATAGCCACACCTGCCTGAACGTTCTGCAGAAAACCGAGTGTTACTGGAGTGTAGCAAACGCTTCCGTCTTCACTCAGGGTAAAGAGGCCATTGCTGTGGTGTGGATGGCCTTCATCCCCACTCTTTTGGAGCACAATGCCCTCTGAGCAGGCTGGAAACTGCCTGTAGGAGAAGCAGTTGAACAGACGTCCGCCCCGGTATACGGAACTGCAGCCACACCTCGAGTGTATCTTACGCTCCAGGAACCAACGCGGTGCCCAGAACTCCTTTCTGATGCTAAGAAGCAAGAGGCAACAATTCCTCTGGAGACCCGTGCGTGGTGAGGCCTCCTGAGATTTGGTGCCTTCCAGTCCCGTTGACACCCCATCGATTGATTGCCATGTGATGGTAGCGACACAAAGACTGCCTTTACAAGTGCATGGAACCACGTTCAGTGGGCCGTGAGCCGAGAAGCACTAATGCTACACTGACAGGGCTAGGATGAAATGCCTCTGACCCCCTCCAAAAAGTAACTTTCCAAGAGGCAGCACACGGTCACATCCCCAGAACAACCCTGCCGTGTGCTAGGATACATTACAGGAAATCCGGAGACTCTGGGAGACGCTGAGCTCCACACGGCTTGAAAAAGCTTATAGCCTCTTTTCGGGGGTCAGTGTGGCACTTCTGGACAGTGAGACACCAGGTCTCCTAATGGAACCCTGGTGTTACATTACTGGGACGTAAGGCACAACATTAATCAGCCGCTTGGGTTACGGGCCTTGTCCAGAAGCAACGGTTGCCAAAGATTTCTTTGCTTTGAGCTCGTGAGACAGCATATCATGTAGGACCGCAGAGAAGGAGACCTGCCGCTCTCTGGTTTTGAAGAAGAGGTGAGCTTTTCTACTAAGCCTTGGAGCACAAAGATCCAGCCAAGTCCCAACGACAGGTTAGAAGGTTACTGTTGCAGGTCTCTCGGCGCTTAGCCCACTGTTCGGCTACAGTCTGTAAAGTGCATTCAGGGAAGAACAAGAAACTCTACAACGTCCCGCATCTTGCTGGGAAGGAACAGCACAGCCTCTCCTCGGTGAAGACGTCCTTTCTTGCAGACTGCCAGGCTGGGACTCCTATTCCGTTTCAGCACTCCGAGTTTGGCCTAGCACGGAAATGACCCCTTCCCTCAACGCCCTACACATCTCTTAAGGACTATAACCCCCGTGTGCCCATTCGTTATATCTCGCCCCCTATGAAACACAGAAGAGCTGTGGCTGGATGGTAGGAGGCAGTGGCCGTAGTGTCCTTAAGGGATAAGTATCCCGTGCCAAAGGCCCCGTGATAATCTCTCGCTTTCGGGAGCCTAGGGCATACCAAGGGCTGCCAAACACAGCTAAAGGAGGCGAAAGAAGAGAAGCAGAACTTGCTCCTGAGACTCTCGTACATATACTGACCCCAAAGCATGCCTCTTTGTGGAGACCGAAGGCCTCCCCAGCTCAGATTTAGGACCCTGGAACACAGGGCTAAGCGCTGCCTTCAAAGGAGAGGTAGGAAAGGAATGTTTTCAAGTCTCGCCCGCCTTTCAGCGCCTGTTCAGCTTGAGTGGACAATAGCCACAGCCTGCCCGAACGTCCTGCCGAGCACCGAGTTTGACTGGAGTGTAGCAAACGCTTGCCAGTTCTCTGAGGGGGAAGAGGCCATTGCTGTGGTGTGAACGGCCTTCACTGGCACTCGCTGGGAGCGCAGTGCTCTCTGGGCAGGCAGGATAGTTCCTATCGGAGAAGCATTTGAACAGACGCCTGCCCTGGTATACGTGCTACATCCGCACATCGAGTGTACCTTTCCTACGCTCCAGGCACCAACACGGTGCACAGAACTCCTCTTGATGGTGAGCAACAAGACGCAACATTTCTTCTAGGAGGCTCGTGCAGGACGAGGCCTCTTGAGGATGTGGACCCTCGAATCCCGTCGAAACCACTGGGATTGATTGCCACGTTATGTTAGCGACACAATGAGAGCATTTCAGCTTCATGGAACCACGCACGTTCAGTGCGACATGAGAGAAGAAAACACAGATGCTGCCTTGACAGGGTTACAGTGAATTTGCCTCTGTCCCCCCCCGCCCCCCGCCCCCCCCCCCCCCCCCCGCCGACACATAACCTGCCCAGAGCCAGCACAGCTTCACGTCCCGAGGAACATTACTGCTGTGTGCTAGAATACATGAAAGGAAATCTGCGGACGCTGGGAGACTCTGAGCTGTACGCGGCTTGAGAAAGCTTCTAGACCCTTCAGGGCTCGGCGTGGCACTTCTGGAGCGTGAGACACCACGTTTCCTCATGGAAACCTAGTGTTACGTTTCGGGGACTTGATGCACAACCGCCTCCAGCCGCTTAGCTGGATGGCCTTGTCCAGAAGCGACAGTTGCCAGAGAGTTCTTTCCCAGGAGCTCGTGAGACAGCATATCATGCAGAAACGCAGAGAAGGAGACCTGCCTTTCCCCGTGATTTCAGAGGTTCGCTCCTCTGCCTTTGAGCCTTTGAACACAAAGATCCAGTCAGCTCCCGATGATAACTTAGAACTGTACTCTTGACGGTCTCTCTGCCATCAGCCCCCTGCTCAGCTACCGTCTCCTTGGTGCATTCAGTGAAGTACCATAAAATCTGCAGCCTGCCGCACCATGTTGTTCAGGAAGGGCACATTTCCTCTTCGTAAAGAAATCTTTTCTTGCAGCCTGCCTGGCTCGAGCTCCTATTCCTTTTCAGAAGCCCGAGTTTGGCATAGCACTGAAATGACCCCTTCCCTCAAGGCCGGACACATCTCCTAGAGAATATACTCCACGTAGCCCCATTCATTACCTCTTGCCTCCTATGAAACACAAAGGAGTTGTAGCTTGATGGGAGGAAACAGTGGCCTCCTGCTCCGTCTATGACTATCCCGTTTCCCAAGGCCCCGTGAAAGGCTCTTGCTTTCAAGGGTGTAGAGTCTATCGACGGGCACCAAGCACCGCCAAAAGAGGAGAAATCAGAGCTAGAGAACGTGCTCCTGAGAAACACGCACGCTTACTGCACGAAAAGCAGGCCTCTTCGTGGAGTCTGAAATCCCTCTCTGCTCAGCGTTTCTCCGTGGGGCAGAGCGCTCACCGCTGCCTCCATGCACAGCTAGGAAAAGTAGGTGTGCAGGTGTCACCTGCCTTTCAGCGCCTGTCCAAATTGTGCGGACAATAGCCACACCTGCCTGAACGTTCTGCAGAAAACCGAGTGTTACTGGAGTGTAGCAAACGCTTCCGTCTTCACTCAGGGTAAAGAGGCCATTGCTGTGGTGTGGACGGCCTTCATCCCCACTCTTTTGGAGCACAATGCCCTCTGAGCGGCTGGAAACTGCCTGTAGGAGAAGCAGTTGAACAGACGTCCGCCCCGGTATACGGAACTGCAGCCACACCTCGAGTGTATCTTACGCTCCAGGAACCAACGCGGTGCCCAGAACTCCTTTCTGATGCTAAGAAGCAAGAGGCAACAATTCCTCTGGAGACCCGTGCGTGGTGAGGCCTCCTGAGATTTGGTGCCTTCCAGTCCCGTTGACACCCCATCGATTGATTGCCATGTGATGGTAGCGACACAAAGACTGCCTTTACAAGTGCATGGAACCACGTTCAGTGGGCCGTGAGCCGAGAAGCACTAATGCTACACTGACAGGGCTAGGATGAAATGCCTCTGACCCCCTCCAAAAAGTAACTTTCCAAGAGGCAGCACACGGTCACATCCCCAGAACAACCCTGCCGTGTGCTAGGATACATTACAGGAAATCCGGAGACTCTGGGAGACGCTGAGCTCCACACGGCTTGAAAAAGCTTATAGCCTCTTTTCGGGGGTCAGTGTGGCACTTCTGGACAGTGAGACACCAGGTCTCCTAATGGAACCCTGGTGTTACATTACTGGGACGTAAGGCACAACATTAATCAGCCGCTTGGGTTACGGGCCTTGTCCAGAAGCAACGGTTGCCAAAGATTTCTTTGCTTTGAGCTCGTGAGACAGCATATCATGTAGGACCGCAGAGAAGGAGACCTGCCGCTCTCTGGTTTTGAAGAAGAGGTGAGCTTTTCTACTAAGCCTTGGAGCACAAAGATCCAGCCAAGTCCCAACGACAGGTTAGAAGGTTACTGTTGCAGGTCTCTCGGCGCTTAGCCCACTGTTCGGCTACAGTCTGTAAAGTGCATTCAGGGAAGAACAAGAAACTCTACAACGTCCCGCATCTTGCTGGGAAGGAACAACACAGCCTCTCCTCGGTGAAGACGTCCTTTCTTGCAGACTGCCAGGCTAGGACTCCTATTCCGTTCCAGCACTCCGAGTTTGGCCTAGCATGGAAATGACCCCTTCCCTCAACGCCCTACACATCTCTTAAGGACTATAACCCCCGTGTGCCCATTCGTTATATCTCGCCCCCTATGAAACACAGAAGAGCTGTGGCTGGATGGTAGGAGGCAGTGGCCGTAGTGTCCTTAAGGGATAAGTATCCCGTGCCAAAGGCCCCGTGATAATCTCTTGCTATCGGGAGCGTAGGGCATACCAAGGGCTGCCAAACACAGCTAAAGGAGGCGAAAGAAGAGAAGCAGAACTTGCTCCTGAGACTCTCGTACATATACTGACCCCAAAGCATGCCTCTTCGTGGAGACCGAAGGCCTCCCCAGCTCAGATTTAGGGCCCTGGAACACAGGGCTAAGCGCTGCCTTCAAAGGAGAGGTAGGAAAGGAATGTTTTCAAGTCTCGCCCGCCTTTCAGCGCCTGTTCAGCTTGAGTGGACAATAGCCACAGCCTGCCCGAACGTCCTGCCGAGCACCGAGTTTGACTGGAGTGTAGCAAACGCTTGCCAGTTCTCTGAGGGGGAAGAGGCCATTGCTGTGGTGTGAACGGCCTTCACTGGCACTCGCTGGGAGTGCAGTGCTCTCTGGGCAGGCAGGATAGTTCCTATCGGAGAAGCATTTGAACAGACGCCTGCCCTGGTATACGTGCTACATCCGCACATCGAGTGTACCTTTCCTACGCTCCAGGCACCAACACGGTGCACAGAACTCCTCTTGATGGTGAGCAACAAGACGCAACATTTCTTCTAGGAGGCTCGTGCGGGACGAGGCCTCTTGAGGATGTGGACCCTCGAATCCCGTCGAAACCACTGGGATTGATTGCCACGTTATGTTAGCGACACAATGAGAGCATTTCAGCTTCATGGAACCACGCACGTTCAGTGCGACATGAGAGAAGAAAACACAGATGCTGCCTTGACAGGGTTACAGTGAATTTGCCTCTGTCCCTCCCCGCCCCCCTCCCCCCCCCCCGCTGACACATAACCTGCCCAGAGCCAGCACAGCTTCACGTCCCGAGGAACATTACTGCTGTGTGCTAGAATACATGAAAGGAAACCTGCGGACGCTGGGAGGCTCTGAGCTGTACACGGCTTGAGAAAGCTTCTAGACCCTTCAGGGCTCGGCGTGGCACTTCTGGAGCGTGAGACACCACGTTTCCTCATGGAAACCTAGTGTTACGTTTTGGGGACTTGATGCACAACCGCCTCCAGCCGCTTAGCTGGATGGCCTTGTCCAGAAGCGACAGTTGCCAGAGAGTTCTTTCCCAGGAGCTCGTGAGACAGCATATCATGCAGAAACGCAGAGAAGGAGACCAGCCTTTCCCCGTGTTTTGAGAGGTTCGCTCCTCTGCCTTTGAGCCTTTGAACACAAAGATCCAGTCAGCTCCCGATGATAACTTAGAACTGTACTCTTGACGGTCTCTCTGCCATCAGCCCCCTGCTCAGCTACCGTCTCCTCGGTGCATTCAGTGAAGTAGCATAAAATCTGCATCCTGCCGCACCATGTTGTTCAGGAAGGGCACATTTCCTCTTCGTAAAGAAATCTTTTCTTGCAGCCTGCCTGGCTCGAGCTCCTATTCCTTTTCAGAAGCCCGAGTTTGGCATAGCACTGAAATGACCCCTTCCCTCAAGGCCGGACACATCTCCTAGAGAATATACTCCACGTAGCCCCATTCATTACCTCTTGCCTCCTATGAAACACAAAGGAGTTGTAGCTTGATGGGAGGAAACAGTGGCCTCCTGCTCCGTCTATGACTATCCCGTTTCCCAAGGCCCCGTGAAAGGCTCTTGCTTTCAAGGGTGTAGAGTCTATCGACGGGCACCAAGCACCACCAAAAGAGGAGAAATCAGAGCTAGAGAACGTGCTCCTGAGAAACACGCACACTTACCGCACGAAAAGCAGGCCTCTTCGTGGAGTCTGAAATCCCTCCCTGCTCAGCGTTTCTCCGTGGGGCAGAGCGCTCACCGCTGCCTCCATGCACAGCTAGGAAAAGTAGGTGTGCTGGTGTCACCTGCCTTTCAGCGCCTGTCCAAATTGTGCGGACAATAGCCACACCTGCCTGAACGTTCTGCAGAAAACCGAGTGTTACTGGAGTGTAGCAAACGCTTCCGTCTTCACTCAGGGTAAAGAGGCCATTGCTGTGGTGTGGACGGCCTTCATCCCCACTCTTTTGGAGCACAATGCCCTCTGAGCAGGCTGGAAACTGCCTGTAGGAGAAGCAGTTGAACAGACGTCCGCCCCGGTATACGGAACTGCAGCCACACCTCGAGTGTATCTTACGCTCCAGGAACCAACGCGGTGCCCAGAACTCCTTTCTGATGCTAAGAAGCAAGAGGCAACAATTCCTCTGGAGACCCGTGCGTGGTGAGGCCTCCTGAGATTTGGTGCCTTCCAGTCCCGTTGACACCCCATCGATTGATTGCCATGTGATGGTAGCGACACAAAGACTGCCTTTACAAGTGCATGGAACCACGTTCAGTGGGCCGTGAGCCGAGAAGCACTAATGCTACACTGACAGGGCTAGGATGAAATGCCTCTGACCCCCTCCAAAAAGTAACTTTCCAAGAGGCAGCACACGGTCACATCCCCAGAACAACCCTGCCGTGTGCTAGGATACATTACAGGAAATCCGGAGACTCTGGGAGACGCTGAGCTCCACACGGCTTGAAAAAGCTTATAGCCTCTTTTCGGGGGTCAGTGTGGCACTTCTGGACAGTGAGACACCAGGTCTCCTAATGGAACCCTGGTGTTACATTACTGGGACGTAAGGCACAACATTAATCAGCCGCTTGGGTTACGGGCCTTGTCCAGAAGCAACGGTTGCCAAAGATTTCTTTGCTTTGAGCTCGTGAGACAGCATATCATGTAGGACCGCAGAGAAGGAGACCTGCCGCTCTCTGGTTTTGAAGAAGAGGTGAGCTTTTCTACTAAGCCTTGGAGCACAAAGATCCAGCCAAGTCCCAACGACAGGTTAGAAGGTTACTGTTGCAGGTCTCTCGGCGCTTAGCCCACTGTTCGGCTACAGTCTGTAAAGTGCATTCAGGGAAGAACAAGAAACTCTACAACGTCCCGCAACTTGCTGGGAAGGAACAGCAGAGCCTCTCCTCGGTGAAGACGTCCTTTCTTGCAGACTGCCAGGCTGGGACTCCTATTCCGTTTCAGCACTCCGAGTTTGGCCTAGCACGGAAATGACCCCTTCCCTCAACGCCCTACACATCTCTTAAGGACTATAACCCCCGTGTGCCCATTCGTTATATCTCGCCCCCTATGAAACACAGAAGAGCTGTGGCTGGATGGTAGGAGGCAGTGGCCGTAGTGTCCTTAAGGGATAAGTATCCCGTGCCAAAGGCCCCGTGATAATCTCTCGCTTTCGGGAGCCTAGGGCATACCAAGGGCTGCCAAACACAGCTAAAGGAGGTGAAAGAAGAGAAGCAGAACTTGCTCCTGAGACTCTCGTACATATACTGACCCCAAAGCATGCCTCTTCGTGGAGACCGAAGGCCTCCCCAGCTCAGATTTAGGGCCCTGGAACACAGGGCTAAGCGCTGCCTTCAAAGGAGAGGTAGGAAAGGAATGTTTTCAAGTCTCGCCCGCCTTTCAGCGCCTGTTCAGCTTGAGTGGACAATAGCCACAGCCTGCCCGAACGTCCTGCCGAGCACCGAGTTTGACTGGAGTGTAGCAAACGCTTGCCAGTTCTCTGAGGGGGAAGAGGCCATTGCTGTGGTGTGAACGGCCTTCACTGGCACTCGCTGGGAGTGCAGTGCTCTCTGGGCAGGCAGGATAGTTCCTATCGGAGAAGCATTTGAACAGACGCCTGCCCTGGTATACGTGCTACATCCGCACATCGAGTGTACCTTTCCTACGCTCCAGGCACCAACACGGTGCACAGAACTCCTCTTGATGGTGAGCAACAAGACGCAACATTTCTTCTAGGAGGCTCGTGCGGGACGAGGCCTCTTGAGGATGTGGACCCTCGAATCCCGTCGAAACCACTGGGATTGATTGCCACGTTATGTTAGCGACACAATGAGAGCATTTCAGCTTCATGGAACCACGCACGTTCAGTGCGACATGAGAGAAGAAAACACAGATGCTGCCTTGACAGGGTTACAGTGAATTTGCCTCTGTCCCTCCCCGCCCCCCTCCCCCCCCCCCCGCTGACACATAACCTGCCCAGAGCCAGCACAGCTTCACGTCCCGAGGAACATTACTGCTGTGTGCTAGAATACATGAAAGGAAACCTGCGGACGCTGGGAGGCTCTGAGCTGTACACGGCTTGAGAAAGCTTCTAGACCCTTCAGGGCTCGGCGTGGCACTTCTGGAGCGTGAGACACCACGTTTCCTCATGGAAACCTAGTGTTACGTTTTGGGGACTTGATGCACAACCGCCTCCAGCCGCTTAGCTGGATGGCCTTGTCCAGAAGCGACAGTTGCCAGAGAGTTCTTTCCCAGGAGCTCGTGAGACAGCATATCATGCAGAAACGCAGAGAAGGAGACCAGCCTTTCCCCGTGTTTTGAGAGGTTCGCTCCTCTGCCTTTGAGCCTTTGAACACAAAGATCCAGTCAGCTCCCGATGATAACTTAGAACTGTACTCTTGACGGTCTCTCTGCCATCAGCCCCCTGCTCAGCTACCGTCTCCTCGGTGCATTCAGTGAAGTAGCATAAAATCTGCATCCTGCCGCACCATGTTGTTCAGGAAGGGCACATTTCCTCTTCGTAAAGAAATCTTTTCTTGCAGCCTGCCTGGCTCGAGCTCCTATTCCTTTTCAGAAGCCCGAGTTTGGCATAGCACTGAAATGACCCCTTCCCTCAAGGCCGGACACATCTCCTAGAGAATATACTCCACGTAGCCCCATTCATTACCTCTTGCCTCCTATGAAACACAAAGGAGTTGTAGCTTGATGGGAGGAAACAGTGGCCTCCTGCTCCGTCTATGACTATCCCGTTTCCCAAGGCCCCGTGAAAGGCTCTTGCTTTCAAGGGTGTAGAGTCTATCGACGGGCACCAAGCACCACCAAAAGAGGAGAAATCAGAGCTAGAGAACGTGCTCCTGAGAAACACGCACACTTACCGCACGAAAAGCAGGCCTCTTCGTGGAGTCTGAAATCCCTCCCTGCTCAGCGTTTCTCCGTGGGGCAGAGCGCTCACCGCTGCCTCCATGCACAGCTAGGAAAAGTAGGTGTGCTGGTGTCACCTGCCTTTCAGCGCCTGTCCAAATTGTGCGGACAATAGCCACACCTGCCTGAACGTTCTGCAGAAAACCGAGTGTTACTGGAGTGTAGCAAACGCTTCCGTCTTCACTCAGGGTAAAGAGGCCATTGCTGTGGTGTGGACGGCCTTCATCCCCACTCTTTTGGAGCACAATGCCCTCTGAGCAGGCTGGAAACTGCCTGTAGGAGAAGCAGTTGAACAGACGTCCGCCCCGGTATACGGAACTGCAGCCACACCTCGAGTGTATCTTACGCTCCAGGAACCAACGCGGTGCCCAGAACTCCTTTCTGATGCTAAGAAGCAAGAGGCAACAATTCCTCTGGAGACCCGTGCGTGGTGAGGCCTCCTGAGATTTGGTGCCTTCCAGTCCCGTTGACACCCCATCGATTGATTGCCATGTGATGGTAGCGACACAAAGACTGCCTTTACAAGTGCATGGAACCACGTTCAGTGGGCCGTGAGCCGAGAAGCACTAATGCTACACTGACAGGGCTAGGATGAAATGCCTCTGACCCCCTCCAAAAAGTAACTTTCCAAGAGGCAGCACACGGTCACATCCCCAGAACAACCCTGCCGTGTGCTAGGATACATTACAGGAAATCCGGAGACTCTGGGAGACGCTGAGCTCCACACGGCTTGAAAAAGCTTATAGCCTCTTTTCGGGGGTCAGTGTGGCACTTCTGGACAGTGAGACACCAGGTCTCCTAATGGAACCCTGGTGTTACATTACTGGGACGTAAGGCACAACATTAATCAGCCGCTTGGGTTACGGGCCTTGTCCAGAAGCAACGGTTGCCAAAGATTTCTTTGCTTTGAGCTCGTGAGACAGCATATCATGTAGGACCGCAGAGAAGGAGACCTGCCGCTCTCTGGTTTTGAAGAAGAGGTGAGCTTTTCTACTAAGCCTTGGAGCACAAAGATCCAGCCAAGTCCCAACGACAGGTTAGAAGGTTACTGTTGCAGGTCTCTCGGCGCTTAGCCCACTGTTCGGCTACAGTCTGTAAAGTGCATTCAGGGAAGAACAAGAAACTCTACAACGTCCCGCAACTTGCTGGGAAGGAACAGCAGAGCCTCTCCTCGGTGAAGACGTCCTTTCTTGCAGACTGCCAGGCTGGGACTCCTATTCCGTTTCAGCACTCCGAGTTTGGCCTAGCACGGAAATGACCCCTTCCCTCAACGCCCTACACATCTCTTAAGGACTATAACCCCCGTGTGCCCATTCGTTATATCTCGCCCCCTATGAAACACAGAAGAGCTGTGGCTGGATGGTAGGAGGCAGTGGCCGTAGTGTCCTTAAGGGATAAGTATCCCGTGCCAAAGGCCCCGTGATAATCTCTCGCTTTCGGGAGCCTAGGGCATACCAAGGGCTGCCAAACACAGCTAAAGGAGGTGAAAGAAGAGAAGCAGAACTTGCTCCTGAGACTCTCGTACATATACTGACCCCAAAGCATGCCTCTTCGTGGAGACCGAAGGCCTCCCCAGCTCAGATTTAGGGCCCTGGAACACAGGGCTAAGCGCTGCCTTCAAAGGAGAGGTAGGAAAGGAATGTTTTCAAGTCTCGCCCGCCTTTCAGCGCCTGTTCAGCTTGAGTGGACAATAGCCACAGCCTGCCCGAACGTCCTGCCGAGCACCGAGTTTGACTGGAGTGTAGCAAACGCTTGCCAGTTCTCTGAGGGGGAAGAGGCCATTGCTGTGGTGTGAACGGCCTTCACTGGCACTCGCTGGGAGCGCAGTGCTCTCTGGGCAGGCAGGATAGTTCCTATCGGAGAAGCATTTGAACAGACGCCTGCCCTGGTATACGTGCTACATCCGCACATCGAGTGTACCTTTCCTACGCTCCAGACACCAACACGGTGCACAGAACTCCTCTTGATGGTGAGCAACAAGACGCAACATTTCTTCTAGGAGGCTCGTGCGGGACGAGGCCTCTTGAGGATGTGGACCCTCGAATCCCGTCGAAACCACTGGGATTGATTGCCACGTTATGTTAGCGACACAATGAGAGCATTTCAGCTTCATGGAACCACGCACGTTCAGTGCGACATGAGAGAAGAAAACACAGATGCTGCCTTGACAGGGTTAGAGTGAATTTGCCTCTGTCCCCCCCCGCCCCCCGCCCCCCCCCCCCGCCGACACATAACCTGCCCAGAGCCAGCACAGCTTCACGTCCCGAGGAACATTACTGCTGTGTGCTAGAATACATGAAAGGAAACCTGCGGACGCTGGGAGACTCTGAGCTGTACGCGGCTTGAGAAAGCTTCTAGACCCTTCAGGGCTCGGCGTGGCACTTCTGGAGCGTGAGACACCACGTTTCCTCATGGAAACCTAGTGTTACGTTTTGGGGACTTGATGCACAACCGCCTCCAGCCGCTTAGCTGGATGGCCTTGTCCAGAAGCGACAGTTGCCAGAGAGTTCTTTCCCAGGAGCTCGTGAGACAGCATATCATGCAGAAACGCAGAGAAGGAGACCAGCCTTTCCCCGTGTTTTGAGAGGTTCGCTCCTCTGCCTTTGAGCCTTTGAACACAAAGATCCAGTCAGCTCCCGATGATAACTTAGAACTGTACTCTTGACGGTCTCTCTGCCATCAGCCCCCTGCTCAGCTACCGTCTCCTCGGTGCATTCAGTGAAGTAGCATAAAATCTGCAGCCTGCCGCACCATGTTGTTCAGGAAGGGCACATTTCCTCTTCGTAAAGAAATCTTTTCTTGCAGCCTGCCTGGCTCGAGCTCCTATTCCTTTTCAGAAGCCCGAGTTTGGCATAGCACTGAAATGACCCCTTCCCTCAAGGCCGGACACATCTCCTAGAGAATATACTCCACGTAGCCCCATTCATTACCTCTTGCCTCCTATGAAACACAAAGGAGTTGTAGCTTGATGGGAGGAAACAGTGGCCTCCTGCTCCGTCTATGACTATCCCGTTTCCCAAGGCCCCGTGAAAGGCTCTTGCTTTCAAGGGTGTAGAGTCTATCGACGGGCACCAAGCACCACCAAAAGAGGAGAAATCAGAGCTAGAGAACGTGCTCCTGAGAAACACGCACACTTACCGCACGAAAAGCAGGCCTCTTCGTGGAGTCTGAAATCCCTCCCTGCTCAGCGTTTCTCCGTGGGGCAGAGCGCTCACCGCTGCCTCCATGCACAGCTAGGAAAAGTAGGTGTGCTGGTGTCACCTGCCTTTCAGCGCCTGTCCAAATTGTGCGGACAATAGCCACACCTGCCTGAACGTTCTGCAGAAAACCGAGTGTTACTGGAGTGTAGCAAACGCTTCCGTCTTCACTCAGGGTAAAGAGGCCATTGCTGTGGTGTGGACGGCCTTCATCCCCACTCTTTTGGAGCACAATGCCCTCTGAGCAGGCTGGAAACTGCCTGTAGGAGAAGCAGTTGAACAGACGTCCGCCCCGGTATACGGAACTGCAGCCACACCTCGAGTGTATCTTACGCTCCAGGAACCAACGCGGTGCCCAGAACTCCTTTCTGATGCTAAGAAGCAAGAGGCAACAATTCCTCTGGAGACCCGTGCGTGGTGAGGCCTCCTGAGATTTGGTGCCTTCCAGTCCCGTTGACACCCCATCGATTGATTGCCATGTGATGGTAGCGACACAAAGACTGCCTTTACAAGTGCATGGAACCACGTTCAGTGGGCCGTGAGCCGAGAAGCACTAATGCTACACTGACAGGGCTAGGATGAAATGCCTCTGACCCCCTCCAAAAAGTAACTTTCCAAGAGGCAGCACACGGTCACATCCCCAGAACAACCCTGCCGTGTGCTAGGATACATTACAGGAAATCCGGAGACTCTGGGAGACGCTGAGCTCCACACGGCTTGAAAAAGCTTATAGCCTCTTTTCGGGGGTCAGTGTGGCACTTCTGGACAGTGAGACACCAGGTCTCCTAATGGAACCCTGGTGTTACATTACTGGGACGTAAGGCACAACATTAATCAGCCGCTTGGGTTACGGGCCTTGTCCAGAAGCAACGGTTGCCAAAGATTTCTTTGCTTTGAGCTCGTGAGACAGCATATCATGTAGGACCGCAGAGAAGGAGACCTGCCGCTCTCTGGTTTTGAAGAAGAGGTGAGCTTTTCTACTAAGCCTTGGAGCACAAAGATCCAGCCAAGTCCCAACGACAGGTTAGAAGGTTACTGTTGCAGGTCTCTCGGCGCTTAGCCCACTGTTCGGCTACAGTCTGTAAAGTGCATTCAGGGAAGAACAAGAAACTCTACAACGTCCCGCAACTTGCTGGGAAGGAACAGCAGAGCCTCTCCTCGGTGAAGACGTCCTTTCTTGCAGACTGCCAGGCTGGGACTCCTATTCCGTTTCAGCACTCCGAGTTTGGCCTAGCACGGAAATGACCCCTTCCCTCAACGCCCTACACATCTCTTAAGGACTATAACCCCCGTGTGCCCATTCGTTATATCTCGCCCCCTATGAAACACAGAAGAGCTGTGGCTGGATGGTAGGAGGCAGTGGCCGTAGTGTCCTTAAGGGATAAGTATCCCGTGCCAAAGGCCCCGTGATAATCTCTCGCTTTCGGGAGCCTAGGGCATACCAAGGGCTGCCAAACACAGGTAAAGGAGGCGAAAGAAGAGAAGCAGAACTTGCTCCTGAGACTCTCGTACATATACTGACCCCAAAGCATGCCTCTTCGTGGAGACCGAAGGCCTCCCCAGCTCAGATTTAGGGCCCTGGAACACAGGGCTAAGCGCTGCCTTCAAAGGAGAGGTAGGAAAGGAATGTTTTCAAGTCTCGCCCGCCTTTCAGCGCCTGTTCAGCTTGAGTGGACAATAGCCACAGCCTGCCCGAACGTCCTGCCGAGCACCGAGTTTGACTGGAGTGTAGCAAACGCTTGCCAGTTCTCTGAGGGGGAAGAGGCCATTGCTGTGGTGTGAACGGCCTTCACTGGCACTCGCTGGGAGCGCAGTGCTCTCTGGGCAGGCAGGATAGTTCCTATCGGAGAAGCATTTGAACAGACGCCTGCCCTGGTATACGTGCTACATCCGCACATCGAGTGTACCTTTCCTACGCTCCAGACACCAACACGGTGCACAGAACTCCTCTTGATGGTGAGCAACAAGACGCAACATTTCTTCTAGGAGGCTCGTGCGGGACGAGGCCTCTTGAGGATGTGGACCCTCGAATCCCGTCGAAACCACTGGGATTGATTGCCACGTTATGTTAGCGACACAATGAGAGCATTTCAGCTTCATGGAACCACGCACGTTCAGTGCGACATGAGAGAAGAAAACACAGATGCTGCCTTGACAGGGTTAGAGTGAATTTGCCTCTGTCCCCCCCCGCCCCCCCGCCCCCCCCCCCCGCCGACACATAACCTGCCCAGAGCCAGCACAGCTTCACGTCCCGAGGAACATTACTGCTGTGTGCTAGAATACATGAAAGGAAACCTGCGGACGCTGGGAGACTCTGAGCTGTACGCGGCTTGAGAAAGCTTCTAGACCCTTCAGGGCTCGGCGTGGCACTTCTGGAGCGTGAGACACCACGTTTCCTCATGGAAACCTAGTGTTACGTTTCGGGGACTTGATGCACAACCGCCTCCAGCCGCTTAGCTGGATGGCCTTGTCCAGAAGCGACAGTTGCCAGAGAGTTCTTTCCCAGGAGCTCGTGAGACAGCATATCATGCAGAAACGCAGAGAAGGAGACCTGCCTTTCCCCGTGATTTCAGAGGTTCGCTCCTCTGCCTTTGAGCCTTTGAACACAAAGATCCAGTCAGCTCCCGATGATAACTTAGAACTGTACTCTTGACGGTCTCTCTGCCATCAGCCCCCTGCTCAGCTACCGTCTCCTTGGTGCATTCAGTGAAGTACCATAAAATCTGCAGCCTGCCGCACCATGTTGTTCAGGAAGGGCACATTTCCTCTTCGTAAAGAAATCTTTTCTTGCAGCCTGCCTGGCTCGAGCTCCTATTCCTTTTCAGAAGCCCGAGTTTGGCATAGCACTGAAATGACCCCTTCCCTCAAGGCCGGACACATCTCCTAGAGAATATACTCCACGTAGCCCCATTCATTACCTCTTGCCTCCTATGAAACACAAAGGAGTTGTAGCTTGATGGGAGGAAACAGTGGCCTCCTGCTCCGTCTATGACTATCCCGTTTCCCAAGGCCCCGTGAAAGGCTCTTGCTTTCAAGGGTGTAGAGTCTATCGACGGGCACCAAGCACCGCCAAAAGAGGAGAAATCAGAGCTAGAGAACGTGCTCCTGAGAAACACGCACGCTTACTGCACGAAAAGCAGGCCTCTTCGTGGAGTCTGAAATCCCTCTCTGCTCAGCGTTTCTCCGTGGGGCAGAGCGCTCACCGCTGCCTCCATGCACAGCTAGGAAAAGTAGGTGTGCAGGTGTCACCTGCCTTTCAGCGCCTGTCCAAATTGTGCGGACAATAGCCACACCTGCCTGAACGTTCTGCAGAAAACCGAGTGTTACTGGAGTGTAGCAAACGCTTCCGTCTTCACTCAGGGTAAAGAGGCCATTGCTGTGGTGTGGACGGCCTTCATCCCCACTCTTTTGGAGCACAATGCCCTCTGAGCGGCTGGAAACTGCCTGTAGGAGAAGCAGTTGAACAGACGTCCGCCCCGGTATACGGAACTGCAGCCACACCTCGAGTGTATCTTACGCTCCAGGAACCAACGCGGTGCCCAGAACTCCTTTCTGATGCTAAGAAGCAAGAGGCAACAATTCCTCTGGAGACCCGTGCGTGGTGAGGCCTCCTGAGATTTGGTGCCTTCCAGTCCCGTTGACACCCCATCGATTGATTGCCATGTGATGGTAGCGACACAAAGACTGCCTTTACAAGTGCATGGAACCACGTTCAGTGGGCCGTGAGCCGAGAAGCACTAATGCTACACTGACAGGGCTAGGATGAAATGCCTCTGACCCCCTCCAAAAAGTAACTTTCCAAGAGGCAGCACACGGTCACATCCCCAGAACAACCCTGCCGTGTGCTAGGATACATTACAGGAAATCCGGAGACTCTGGGAGACGCTGAGCTCCACACGGCTTGAAAAAGCTTATAGCCTCTTTTCGGGGGTCAGTGTGGCACTTCTGGACAGTGAGACACCAGGTCTCCTAATGGAACCCTGGTGTTACATTACTGGGACGTAAGGCACAACATTAATCAGCCGCTTGGGTTACGGGCCTTGTCCAGAAGCAACGGTTGCCAAAGATTTCTTTGCTTTGAGCTCGTGAGACAGCATATCATGTAGGACCGCAGAGAAGGAGACCTGCCGCTCTCTGGTTTTGAAGAAGAGGTGAGCTTTTCTACTAAGCCTTGGAGCACAAAGATCCAGCCAAGTCCCAACGACAGGTTAGAAGGTTACTGTTGCAGGTCTCTCGGCGCTTAGCCCACTGTTCGGCTACAGTCTGTAAAGTGCATTCAGGGAAGAACAAGAAACTCTACAACGTCCCGCATCTTGCTGGGAAGGAACAACACAGCCTCTCCTCGGTGAAGACGTCCTTTCTTGCAGACTGCCAGGCTAGGACTCCTATTCCGTTCCAGCACTCCGAGTTTGGCCTAGCATGGAAATGACCCCTTCCCTCAACGCCCTACACATCTCTTAAGGACTATAACCCCCGTGTGCCCATTCGTTATATCTCGCCCCCTATGAAACACAGAAGAGCTGTGGCTGGATGGTAGGAGGCAGTGGCCGTAGTGTCCTTAAGGGATAAGTATCCCGTGCCAAAGGCCCCGTGATAATCTCTTGCTATCGGGAGCGTAGGGCATACCAAGGGCTGCCAAACACAGCTAAAGGAGGCGAAAGAAGAGAAGCAGAACTTGCTCCTGAGACTCTCGTACATATACTGACCCCAAAGCATGCCTCTTCGTGGAGACCGAAGGCCTCCCCAGCTCAGATTTAGGGCCCTGGAACACAGGGCTAAGCGCTGCCTTCAAAGGAGAGGTAGGAAAGGAATGTTTTCAAGTCTCGCCCGCCTTTCAGCGCCTGTTCAGCTTGAGTGGACAATAGCCACAGCCTGCCCGAACGTCCTGCCGAGCACCGAGTTTGACTGGAGTGTAGCAAACGCTTGCCAGTTCTCTGAGGGGGAAGAGGCCATTGCTGTGGTGTGAACGGCCTTCACTGGCACTCGCTGGGAGTGCAGTGCTCTCTGGGCAGGCAGGATAGTTCCTATCGGAGAAGCATTTGAACAGACGCCTGCCCTGGTATACGTGCTACATCCGCACATCGAGTGTACCTTTCCTACGCTCCAGGCACCAACACGGTGCACAGAACTCCTCTTGATGGTGAGCAACAAGACGCAACATTTCTTCTAGGAGGCTCGTGCGGGACGAGGCCTCTTGAGGATGTGGACCCTCGAATCCCGTCGAAACCACTGGGATTGATTGCCACGTTATGTTAGCGACACAATGAGAGCATTTCAGCTTCATGGAACCACGCACGTTCAGTGCGACATGAGAGAAGAAAACACAGATGCTGCCTTGACAGGGTTACAGTGAATTTGCCTCTGTCCCTCCCCGCCCCCCTCCCCCCCCCCCGCTGACACATAACCTGCCCAGAGCCAGCACAGCTTCACGTCCCGAGGAACATTACTGCTGTGTGCTAGAATACATGAAAGGAAACCTGCGGACGCTGGGAGGCTCTGAGCTGTACACGGCTTGAGAAAGCTTCTAGACCCTTCAGGGCTCGGCGTGGCACTTCTGGAGCGTGAGACACCACGTTTCCTCATGGAAACCTAGTGTTACGTTTTGGGGACTTGATGCACAACCGCCTCCAGCCGCTTAGCTGGATGGCCTTGTCCAGAAGCGACAGTTGCCAGAGAGTTCTTTCCCAGGAGCTCGTGAGACAGCATATCATGCAGAAACGCAGAGAAGGAGACCAGCCTTTCCCCGTGTTTTGAGAGGTTCGCTCCTCTGCCTTTGAGCCTTTGAACACAAAGATCCAGTCAGCTCCCGATGATAACTTAGAACTGTACTCTTGACGGTCTCTCTGCCATCAGCCCCCTGCTCAGCTACCGTCTCCTCGGTGCATTCAGTGAAGTAGCATAAAATCTGCATCCTGCCGCACCATGTTGTTCAGGAAGGGCACATTTCCTCTTCGTAAAGAAATCTTTTCTTGCAGCCTGCCTGGCTCGAGCTCCTATTCCTTTTCAGAAGCCCGAGTTTGGCATAGCACTGAAATGACCCCTTCCCTCAAGGCCGGACACATCTCCTAGAGAATATACTCCACGTAGCCCCATTCATTACCTCTTGCCTCCTATGAAACACAAAGGAGTTGTAGCTTGATGGGAGGAAACAGTGGCCTCCTGCTCCGTCTATGACTATCCCGTTTCCCAAGGCCCCGTGAAAGGCTCTTGCTTTCAAGGGTGTAGAGTCTATCGACGGGCACCAAGCACCACCAAAAGAGGAGAAATCAGAGCTAGAGAACGTGCTCCTGAGAAACACGCACACTTACCGCACGAAAAGCAGGCCTCTTCGTGGAGTCTGAAATCCCTCCCTGCTCAGCGTTTCT
Source organism: Eubalaena glacialis (assembly GCF_028564815.1). NCBI lineage: Eukaryota > Metazoa > Chordata > Mammalia > Artiodactyla > Balaenidae > Eubalaena > Eubalaena glacialis. The sequence goes on from NC_083725.1 coordinate 26,103,073, forward strand.
CCGTGGGGCAGAGCGCTCACCGCTGCCTCCATGCACAGCTAGGAAAAGTAGGTGTGCTGGTGTCACCTGCCTTTCAGCGCCTGTCCAAATTGTGCGGACAATAGCCACACCTGCCTGAACGTTCTGCAGAAAACCGAGTGTTACTGGAGTGTAGCAAACGCTTCCGTCTTCACTCAGGGTAAAGAGGCCATTGCTGTGGTGTGGACGGCCTTCATCCCCACTCTTTTGGAGCACAATGCCCTCTGAGCAGGCTGGAAACTGCCTGTAGGAGAAGCAGTTGAACAGACGTCCGCCCCGGTATACGGAACTGCAGCCACACCTCGAGTGTATCTTACGCTCCAGGAACCAACGCGGTGCCCAGAACTCCTTTCTGATGCTAAGAAGCAAGAGGCAACAATTCCTCTGGAGACCCGTGCGTGGTGAGGCCTCCTGAGATTTGGTGCCTTCCAGTCCCGTTGACACCCCATCGATTGATTGCCATGTGATGGTAGCGACACAAAGACTGCCTTTACAAGTGCATGGAACCACGTTCAGTGGGCCGTGAGCCGAGAAGCACTAATGCTACACTGACAGGGCTAGGATGAAATGCCTCTGACCCCCTCCAAAAAGTAACTTTCCAAGAGGCAGCACACGGTCACATCCCCAGAACAACCCTGCCGTGTGCTAGGATACATTACAGGAAATCCGGAGACTCTGGGAGACGCTGAGCTCCACACGGCTTGAAAAAGCTTATAGCCTCTTTTCGGGGGTCAGTGTGGCACTTCTGGACAGTGAGACACCAGGTCTCCTAATGGAACCCTGGTGTTACATTACTGGGACGTAAGGCACAACATTAATCAGCCGCTTGGGTTACGGGCCTTGTCCAGAAGCAACGGTTGCCAAAGATTTCTTTGCTTTGAGCTCGTGAGACAGCATATCATGTAGGACCGCAGAGAAGGAGACCTGCCGCTCTCTGGTTTTGAAGAAGAGGTGAGCTTTTCTACTAAGCCTTGGAGCACAAAGATCCAGCCAAGTCCCAACGACAGGTTAGAAGGTTACTGTTGCAGGTCTCTCGGCGCTTAGCCCACTGTTCGGCTACAGTCTGTAAAGTGCATTCAGGGAAGAACAAGAAACTCTACAACGTCCCGCAACTTGCTGGGAAGGAACAGCAGAGCCTCTCCTCGGTGAAGACGTCCTTTCTTGCAGACTGCCAGGCTGGGACTCCTATTCCGTTTCAGCACTCCGAGTTTGGCCTAGCACGGAAATGACCCCTTCCCTCAACGCCCTACACATCTCTTAAGGACTATAACCCCCGTGTGCCCATTCGTTATATCTCGCCCCCTATGAAACACAGAAGAGCTGTGGCTGGATGGTAGGAGGCAGTGGCCGTAGTGTCCTTAAGGGATAAGTATCCCGTGCCAAAGGCCCCGTGATAATCTCTCGCTTTCGGGAGCCTAGGGCATACCAAGGGCTGCCAAACACAGCTAAAGGAGGTGAAAGAAGAGAAGCAGAACTTGCTCCTGAGACTCTCGTACATATACTGACCCCAAAGCATGCCTCTTCGTGGAGACCGAAGGCCTCCCCAGCTCAGATTTAGGGCCCTGGAACACAGGGCTAAGCGCTGCCTTCAAAGGAGAGGTAGGAAAGGAATGTTTTCAAGTCTCGCCCGCCTTTCAGCGCCTGTTCAGCTTGAGTGGACAATAGCCACAGCCTGCCCGAACGTCCTGCCGAGCACCGAGTTTGACTGGAGTGTAGCAAACGCTTGCCAGTTCTCTGAGGGGGAAGAGGCCATTGCTGTGGTGTGAACGGCCTTCACTGGCACTCGCTGGGAGCGCAGTGCTCTCTGGGCAGGCAGGATAGTTCCTATCGGAGAAGCATTTGAACAGACGCCTGCCCTGGTATACGTGCTACATCCGCACATCGAGTGTACCTTTCCTACGCTCCAGACACCAACACGGTGCACAGAACTCCTCTTGATGGTGAGCAACAAGACGCAACATTTCTTCTAGGAGGCTCGTGCGGGACGAGGCCTCTTGAGGATGTGGACCCTCGAATCCCGTCGAAACCACTGGGATTGATTGCCACGTTATGTTAGCGACACAATGAGAGCATTTCAGCTTCATGGAACCACGCACGTTCAGTGCGACATGAGAGAAGAAAACACAGATGCTGCCTTGACAGGGTTAGAGTGAATTTGCCTCTGTCCCCCCCCGCCCCCCGCCCCCCCCCCCGCCGACACATAACCTGCCCAGAGCCAGCACAGCTTCACGTCCCGAGGAACATTACTGCTGTGTGCTAGAATACATGAAAGGAAACCTGCGGACGCTGGGAGACTCTGAGCTGTACGCGGCTTGAGAAAGCTTCTAGACCCTTCAGGGCTCGGCGTGGCACTTCTGGAGCGTGAGACACCACGTTTCCTCATGGAAACCTAGTGTTACGTTTCGGGGACTTGATGCACAACCGCCTCCAGCCGCTTAGCTGGATGGCCTTGTCCAGAAGCGACAGTTGCCAGAGAGTTCTTTCCCAGGAGCTCGTGAGACAGCATATCATGCAGAAACGCAGAGAAGGAGACCTGCCTTTCCCCGTGATTTCAGAGGTTCGCTCCTCTGCCTTTGAGCCTTTGAACACAAAGATCCAGTCAGCTCCCGATGATAACTTAGAACTGTACTCTTGACGGTCTCTCTGCCATCAGCCCCCTGCTCAGCTACCGTCTCCTTGGTGCATTCAGTGAAGTACCATAAAATCTGCAGCCTGCCGCACCATGTTGTTCAGGAAGGGCACATTTCCTCTTCGTAAAGAAATCTTTTCTTGCAGCCTGCCTGGCTCGAGCTCCTATTCCTTTTCAGAAGCCCGAGTTTGGCATAGCACTGAAATGACCCCTTCCCTCAAGGCCGGACACATCTCCTAGAGAATATACTCCACGTAGCCCCATTCATTACCTCTTGCCTCCTATGAAACACAAAGGAGTTGTAGCTTGATGGGAGGAAACAGTGGCCTCCTGCTCCGTCTATGACTATCCCGTTTCCCAAGGCCCCGTGAAAGGCTCTTGCTTTCAAGGGTGTAGAGTCTATCGACGGGCACCAAGCACCGCCAAAAGAGGAGAAATCAGAGCTAGAGAACGTGCTCCTGAGAAACACGCACGCTTACTGCACGAAAAGCAGGCCTCTTCGTGGAGTCTGAAATCCCTCTCTGCTCAGCGTTTCTCCGTGGGGCAGAGCGCTCACCGCTGCCTCCATGCACAGCTAGGAAAAGTAGGTGTGCAGGTGTCACCTGCCTTTCAGCGCCTGTCCAAATTGTGCGGACAATAGCCACACCTGCCTGAACGTTCTGCAGAAAACCGAGTGTTACTGGAGTGTAGCAAACGCTTCCGTCTTCACTCAGGGTAAAGAGGCCATTGCTGTGGTGTGGACGGCCTTCATCCCCACTCTTTTGGAGCACAATGCCCTCTGAGCGGCTGGAAACTGCCTGTAGGAGAAGCAGTTGAACAGACGTCCGCCCCGGTATACGGAACTGCAGCCACACCTCGAGTGTATCTTACGCTCCAGGAACCAACGCGGTGCCCAGAACTCCTTTCTGATGCTAAGAAGCAAGAGGCAACAATTCCTCTGGAGACCCGTGCGTGGTGAGGCCTCCTGAGATTTGGTGCCTTCCAGTCCCGTTGACACCCCATCGATTGATTGCCATGTGATGGTAGCGACACAAAGACTGCCTTTACAAGTGCATGGAACCACGTTCAGTGGGCCGTGAGCCGAGAAGCACTAATGCTACACTGACAGGGCTAGGATGAAATGCCTCTGACCCCCTCCAAAAAGTAACTTTCCAAGAGGCAGCACACGGTCACATCCCCAGAACAACCCTGCCGTGTGCTAGGATACATTACAGGAAATCCGGAGACTCTGGGAGACGCTGAGCTCCACACGGCTTGAAAAAGCTTATAGCCTCTTTTCGGGGGTCAGTGTGGCACTTCTGGACAGTGAGACACCAGGTCTCCTAATGGAACCCTGGTGTTACATTACTGGGACGTAAGGCACAACATTAATCAGCCGCTTGGGTTACGGGCCTTGTCCAGAAGCAACGGTTGCCAAAGATTTCTTTGCTTTGAGCTCGTGAGACAGCATATCATGTAGGACCGCAGAGAAGGAGACCTGCCGCTCTCTGGTTTTGAAGAAGAGGTGAGCTTTTCTACTAAGCCTTGGAGCACAAAGATCCAGCCAAGTCCCAACGACAGGTTAGAAGGTTACTGTTGCAGGTCTCTCGGCGCTTAGCCCACTGTTCGGCTACAGTCTGTAAAGTGCATTCAGGGAAGAACAAGAAACTCTACAACGTCCCGCATCTTGCTGGGAAGGAACAACACAGCCTCTCCTCGGTGAAGACGTCCTTTCTTGCAGACTGCCAGGCTAGGACTCCTATTCCGTTCCAGCACTCCGAGTTTGGCCTAGCATGGAAATGACCCCTTCCCTCAACGCCCTACACATCTCTTAAGGACTATAACCCCCGTGTGCCCATTCGTTATATCTCGCCCCCTATGAAACACAGAAGAGCTGTGGCTGGATGGTAGGAGGCAGTGGCCGTAGTGTCCTTAAGGGATAAGTATCCCGTGCCAAAGGCCCCGTGATAATCTCTTGCTATCGGGAGCGTAGGGCATACCAAGGGCTGCCAAACACAGCTAAAGGAGGCGAAAGAAGAGAAGCAGAACTTGCTCCTGAGACTCTCGTACATATACTGACCCCAAAGCATGCCTCTTCGTGGAGACCGAAGGCCTCCCCAGCTCAGATTTAGGGCCCTGGAACACAGGGCTAAGCGCTGCCTTCAAAGGAGAGGTAGGAAAGGAATGTTTTCAAGTCTCGCCCGCCTTTCAGCGCCTGTTCAGCTTGAGTGGACAATAGCCACAGCCTGCCCGAACGTCCTGCCGAGCACCGAGTTTGACTGGAGTGTAGCAAACGCTTGCCAGTTCTCTGAGGGGGAAGAGGCCATTGCTGTGGTGTGAACGGCCTTCACTGGCACTCGCTGGGAGTGCAGTGCTCTCTGGGCAGGCAGGATAGTTCCTATCGGAGAAGCATTTGAACAGACGCCTGCCCTGGTATACGTGCTACATCCGCACATCGAGTGTACCTTTCCTACGCTCCAGGCACCAACACGGTGCACAGAACTCCTCTTGATGGTGAGCAACAAGACGCAACATTTCTTCTAGGAGGCTCGTGCGGGACGAGGCCTCTTGAGGATGTGGACCCTCGAATCCCGTCGAAACCACTGGGATTGATTGCCACGTTATGTTAGCGACACAATGAGAGCATTTCAGCTTCATGGAACCACGCACGTTCAGTGCGACATGAGAGAAGAAAACACAGATGCTGCCTTGACAGGGTTACAGTGAATTTGCCTCTGTCCCTCCCCGCCCCCCCTCCCCCCCCCCCCGCTGACACATAACCTGCCCAGAGCCAGCACAGCTTCACGTCCCGAGGAACATTACTGCTGTGTGCTAGAATACATGAAAGGAAACCTGCGGACGCTGGGAGGCTCTGAGCTGTACACGGCTTGAGAAAGCTTCTAGACCCTTCAGGGCTCGGCGTGGCACTTCTGGAGCGTGAGACACCACGTTTCCTCATGGAAACCTAGTGTTACGTTTTGGGGACTTGATGCACAACCGCCTCCAGCCGCTTAGCTGGATGGCCTTGTCCAGAAGCGACAGTTGCCAGAGAGTTCTTTCCCAGGAGCTCGTGAGACAGCATATCATGCAGAAACGCAGAGAAGGAGACCAGCCTTTCCCCGTGTTTTGAGAGGTTCGCTCCTCTGCCTTTGAGCCTTTGAACACAAAGATCCAGTCAGCTCCCGATGATAACTTAGAACTGTACTCTTGACGGTCTCTCTGCCATCAGCCCCCTGCTCAGCTACCGTCTCCTCGGTGCATTCAGTGAAGTAGCATAAAATCTGCATCCTGCCGCACCATGTTGTTCAGGAAGGGCACATTTCCTCTTCGTAAAGAAATCTTTTCTTGCAGCCTGCCTGGCTCGAGCTCCTATTCCTTTTCAGAAGCCCGAGTTTGGCATAGCACTGAAATGACCCCTTCCCTCAAGGCCGGACACATCTCCTAGAGAATATACTCCACGTAGCCCCATTCATTACCTCTTGCCTCCTATGAAACACAAAGGAGTTGTAGCTTGATGGGAGGAAACAGTGGCCTCCTGCTCCGTCTATGACTATCCCGTTTCCCAAGGCCCCGTGAAAGGCTCTTGCTTTCAAGGGTGTAGAGTCTATCGACGGGCACCAAGCACCACCAAAAGAGGAGAAATCAGAGCTAGAGAACGTGCTCCTGAGAAACACGCACACTTACCGCACGAAAAGCAGGCCTCTTCGTGGAGTCTGAAATCCCTCCCTGCTCAGCGTTTCTCCGTGGGGCAGAGCGCTCACCGCTGCCTCCATGCACAGCTAGGAAAAGTAGGTGTGCTGGTGTCACCTGCCTTTCAGCGCCTGTCCAAATTGTGCGGACAATAGCCACACCTGCCTGAACGTTCTGCAGAAAACCGAGTGTTACTGGAGTGTAGCAAACGCTTCCGTCTTCACTCAGGGTAAAGAGGCCATTGCTGTGGTGTGGACGGCCTTCATCCCCACTCTTTTGGAGCACAATGCCCTCTGAGCAGGCTGGAAACTGCCTGTAGGAGAAGCAGTTGAACAGACGTCCGCCCCGGTATACGGAACTGCAGCCACACCTCGAGTGTATCTTACGCTCCAGGAACCAACGCGGTGCCCAGAACTCCTTTCTGATGCTAAGAAGCAAGAGGCAACAATTCCTCTGGAGACCCGTGCGTGGTGAGGCCTCCTGAGATTTGGTGCCTTCCAGTCCCGTTGACACCCCATCGATTGATTGCCATGTGATGGTAGCGACACAAAGACTGCCTTTACAAGTGCATGGAACCACGTTCAGTGGGCCGTGAGCCGAGAAGCACTAATGCTACACTGACAGGGCTAGGATGAAATGCCTCTGACCCCCTCCAAAAAGTAACTTTCCAAGAGGCAGCACACGGTCACATCCCCAGAACAACCCTGCCGTGTGCTAGGATACATTACAGGAAATCCGGAGACTCTGGGAGACGCTGAGCTCCACACGGCTTGAAAAAGCTTATAGCCTCTTTTCGGGGGTCAGTGTGGCACTTCTGGACAGTGAGACACCAGGTCTCCTAATGGAACCCTGGTGTTACATTACTGGGACGTAAGGCACAACATTAATCAGCCGCTTGGGTTACGGGCCTTGTCCAGAAGCAACGGTTGCCAAAGATTTCTTTGCTTTGAGCTCGTGAGACAGCATATCATGTAGGACCGCAGAGAAGGAGACCTGCCGCTCTCTGGTTTTGAAGAAGAGGTGAGCTTTTCTACTAAGCCTTGGAGCACAAAGATCCAGCCAAGTCCCAACGACAGGTTAGAAGGTTACTGTTGCAGGTCTCTCGGCGCTTAGCCCACTGTTCGGCTACAGTCTGTAAAGTGCATTCAGGGAAGAACAAGAAACTCTACAACGTCCCGCAACTTGCTGGGAAGGAACAGCAGAGCCTCTCCTCGGTGAAGACGTCCTTTCTTGCAGACTGCCAGGCTGGGACTCCTATTCCGTTTCAGCACTCCGAGTTTGGCCTAGCACGGAAATGACCCCTTCCCTCAACGCCCTACACATCTCTTAAGGACTATAACCCCCGTGTGCCCATTCGTTATATCTCGCCCCCTATGAAACACAGAAGAGCTGTGGCTGGATGGTAGGAGGCAGTGGCCGTAGTGTCCTTAAGGGATAAGTATCCCGTGCCAAAGGCCCCGTGATAATCTCTCGCTTTCGGGAGCCTAGGGCATACCAAGGGCTGCCAAACACAGCTAAAGGAGGTGAAAGAAGAGAAGCAGAACTTGCTCCTGAGACTCTCGTACATATACTGACCCCAAAGCATGCCTCTTCGTGGAGACCGAAGGCCTCCCCAGCTCAGATTTAGGGCCCTGGAACACAGGGCTAAGCGCTGCCTTCAAAGGAGAGGTAGGAAAGGAATGTTTTCAAGTCTCGCCCGCCTTTCAGCGCCTGTTCAGCTTGAGTGGACAATAGCCACAGCCTGCCCGAACGTCCTGCCGAGCACCGAGTTTGACTGGAGTGTAGCAAACGCTTGCCAGTTCTCTGAGGGGGAAGAGGCCATTGCTGTGGTGTGAACGGCCTTCACTGGCACTCGCTGGGAGCGCAGTGCTCTCTGGGCAGGCAGGATAGTTCCTATCGGAGAAGCATTTGAACAGACGCCTGCCCTGGTATACGTGCTACATCCGCACATCGAGTGTACCTTTCCTACGCTCCAGACACCAACACGGTGCACAGAACTCCTCTTGATGGTGAGCAACAAGACGCAACATTTCTTCTAGGAGGCTCGTGCGGGACGAGGCCTCTTGAGGATGTGGACCCTCGAATCCCGTCGAAACCACTGGGATTGATTGCCACGTTATGTTAGCGACACAATGAGAGCATTTCAGCTTCATGGAACCACGCACGTTCAGTGCGACATGAGAGAAGAAAACACAGATGCTGCCTTGACAGGGTTAGAGTGAATTTGCCTCTGTCCCCCCCCGCCCCCCGCCCCCCCCCCCCGCCGACACATAACCTGCCCAGAGCCAGCACAGCTTCACGTCCCGAGGAACATTACTGCTGTGTGCTAGAATACATGAAAGGAAACCTGCGGACGCTGGGAGACTCTGAGCTGTACGCGGCTTGAGAAAGCTTCTAGACCCTTCAGGGCTCGGCGTGGCACTTCTGGAGCGTGAGACACCACGTTTCCTCATGGAAACCTAGTGTTACGTTTTGGGGACTTGATGCACAACCGCCTCCAGCCGCTTAGCTGGATGGCCTTGTCCAGAAGCGACAGTTGCCAGAGAGTTCTTTCCCAGGAGCTCGTGAGACAGCATATCATGCAGAAACGCAGAGAAGGAGACCAGCCTTTCCCCGTGTTTTGAGAGGTTCGCTCCTCTGCCTTTGAGCCTTTGAACACAAAGATCCAGTCAGCTCCCGATGATAACTTAGAACTGTACTCTTGACGGTCTCTCTGCCATCAGCCCCCTGCTCAGCTACCGTCTCCTCGGTGCATTCAGTGAAGTAGCATAAAATCTGCATCCTGCCGCACCATGTTGTTCAGGAAGGGCACATTTCCTCTTCGTAAAGAAATCTTTTCTTGCAGCCTGCCTGGCTCGAGCTCCTATTCCTTTTCAGAAGCCCGAGTTTGGCATAGCACTGAAATGACCCCTTCCCTCAAGGCCGGACACATCTCCTAGAGAATATACTCCACGTAGCCCCATTCATTACCTCTTGCCTCCTATGAAACACAAAGGAGTTGTAGCTTGATGGGAGGAAACAGTGGCCTCCTGCTCCGTCTATGACTATCCCGTTTCCCAAGGCCCCGTGAAAGGCTCTTGCTTTCAAGGGTGTAGAGTCTATCGACGGGCACCAAGCACCGCCAAAAGAGGAGAAATCAGAGCTAGAGAACGTGCTCCTGAGAAACACGCACACTTACCGCACGAAAAGCAGGCCTCTTCGTGGAGTCTGAAATCCCTCCCTGCTCAGCGTTTCTCCGTGGGGCAGAGCGCTCACCGCTGCCTCCATGCACAGCTAGGAAAAGTAGGTGTGCAGGTGTCACCTGCCTTTCAGCGCCTGTCCAAATTGTGCGGACAATAGCCACACCTGCCTGAACGTTCTGCAGAAAACCGAGTGTTACTGGAGTGTAGCAAACGCTTCCGTCTTCACTCAGGGTAAAGAGGCCATTGCTGTGGTGTGGACGGCCTTCATCCCCACTCTTTTGGAGCACAATGCCCTCTGAGCAGGCTGGAAACTGCCTGTAGGAGAAGCAGTTGAACAGACGTCCGCCCCGGTATACGGAACTGCAGCCACACCTCGAGTGTATCTTACGCTCCAGGAACCAACGCGGTGCCCAGAACTCCTTTCTGATGCTAAGAAGCAAGAGGCAACAATTCCTCTGGAGACCCGTGCGTGGTGAGGCCTCCTGAGATTTGGTGCCTTCCAGTCCCGTTGACACCCCATCGATTGATTGCCATGTGATGGTAGCGACACAAAGACTGCCTTTACAAGTGCATGGAACCACGTTCAGTGGGCCGTGAGCCGAGAAGCACTAATGCTACACTGACAGGGCTAGGATGAAATGCCTCTGACCCCCTCCAAAAAGTAACTTTCCAAGAGGCAGCACACGGTCACATCCCCAGAACAACCCTGCCGTGTGCTAGGATACATTACAGGAAATCCGGAGACTCTGGGAGACGCTGAGCTCCACACGGCTTGAAAAAGCTTATAGCCTCTTTTCGGGGGTCAGTGTGGCACTTCTGGACAGTGAGACACCAGGTCTCCTAATGGAACCCTGGTGTTACATTACTGGGACGTAAGGCACAACATTAATCAGCCGCTTGGGTTACGGGCCTTGTCCAGAAGCAACGGTTGCCAAAGATTTCTTTGCTTTGAGCTCGTGAGACAGCATATCATGTAGGACCGCAGAGAAGGAGACCTGCCGCTCTCTGGTTTTGAAGAAGAGGTGAGCTTTTCTACTAAGCCTTGGAGCACAAAGATCCAGCCAAGTCCCAACGACAGGTTAGAAGGTTACTGTTGCAGGTCTCTCGGCGCTTAGCCCACTGTTCGGCTACAGTCTGTAAAGTGCATTCAGGGAAGAACAAGAAACTCTACAACGCCCCGCATCTTGCTGGGAAGGAACAGCACAGCCTCTCCTCGGTGAAGACGTCCTTTCTTGCAGACTGCCAGGCTGGGACTCCTATTCCGTTTCAGCACTCCGAGTTTGGCCTAGCACGGAAATGACCCCTTCCCTCAACGCCCTACACATCTCTTAAGGACTATAACCCCCGTGTGCCCATTCGTTATATCTCGCCCCCTATGAAACACAGAAGAGCTGTGGCTGGATGGTAGGAGGCAGTGGCCGTAGTGTCCTTAAGGGATAAGTATCCCGTGCCAAAGGCCCCGTGATAATCTCTCGCTTTCGGGAGCCTAGGGCATACCAAGGGCTGCCAAACACAGCTAAAGGAGGCGAAAGAAGAGAAGCAGAACTTGCTCCTGAGACTCTCGTACATATACTGACCCCAAAGCATGCCTCTTCGTGGAGACCGAAGGCCTCCCCAGCTCAGATTTAGGGCCCTGGAACACAGGGCTAAGCGCTGCCTTCAAAGGAGAGGTAGGAAAGGAATGTTTTCAAGTCTCGCCCGCCTTTCAGCGCCTGTTCAGCTTGAGTGGACAATAGCCACAGCCTGCCCGAACGTCCTGCCGAGCACCGAGTTTGACTGGAGTGTAGCAAACGCTTGCCAGTTCTCTGAGGGGGAAGAGGCCATTGCTGTGGTGTGAACGGCCTTCACTGGCACTCGCTGGGAGCGCAGTGCTCTCTGGGCAGGCAGGATAGTTCCTATCGGAGAAGCATTTGAACAGACGCCTGCCCTGGTATACGTGCTACATCCGCACATCGAGTGTACCTTTCCTACGCTCCAGGCACCAACACGGTGCACAGAACTCCTCTTGATGGTGAGCAACAAGACGCAACATTTCTTCTAGGAGGCTCGTGCGGGACGAGGCCTCTTGAGGATGTGGACCCTCGAATCCCGTCGAAACCACTGGGATTGATTGCCACGTTATGTTAGCGACACAATGAGAGCATTTCAGCTTCATGGAACCACGCACGTTCAGTGCGACATGAGAGAAGAAAACACAGATGCTGCCTTGACAGGGTTAGAGTGAATTTGCCTCTGTCCCCCCCCGCCCCCCGCCCCCCCCCCCCCCGCCGACACATAACCTGCCCAGAGCCAGCACAGCTTCACGTCCCGAGGAACATTACTGCTGTGTGCTAGAATACATGAAAGGAAACCTGCGGACGCTGGGAGACTCTGAGCTGTACGCGGCTTGAGAAAGCTTCTAGACCCTTCAGGGCTCGGCGTGGCACTTCTGGAGCGTGAGACACCACGTTTCCTCATGGAAACCTAGTGTTACGTTTCGGGGACTTGATGCACAACCGCCTCCAGCCGCTTAGCTGGATGGCCTTGTCCAGAAGCGACAGTTGCCAGAGAGTTCTTTCCCAGGAGCTCGTGAGACAGCATATCATGCAGAAACGCAGAGAAGGAGACCTGCCTTTCCCCGTGATTTCAGAGGTTCGCTCCTCTGCCTTTGAGCCTTTGAACACAAAGATCCAGTCAGCTCCCGATGATAACTTAGAACTGTACTCTTGACGGTCTCTCTGCCATCAGCCCCCTGCTCAGCTACCGTCTCCTTGGTGCATTCAGTGAAGTAGCATAAAATCTGCATCCTGCCGCACCATGTTGTTCAGGAAGGGCACATTTCCTCTTCGTAAAGAAATCTTTTCTTGCAGCCTGCCTGGCTCGAGCTCCTATTCCTTTTCAGAAGCCCGAGTTTGGCATAGCACTGAAATGACCCCTTCCCTCAAGGCCGGACACATCTCCTAGAGAATATACTCCACGTAGCCCCATTCATTACCTCTTGCCTCCTATGAAACACAAAGGAGTTGTAGCTTGATGGGAGGAAACAGTGGCCTCCTGCTCCGTCTATGACTATCCCGTTTCCCAAGGCCCCGTGAAAGGCTCTTGCTTTCAAGGGTGTAGAGTCTATCGACGGGCACCAAGCACCGCCAAAAGAGGAGAAATCAGAGCTAGAGAACGTGCTCCTGAGAAACACGCACGCTTACTGCACGAAAAGCAGGCCTCTTCGTGGAGTCTGAAATCCCTCTCTGCTCAGCGTTTCTCCGTGGGGCAGAGTGCTCACCGCTGCCTCCATGCACAGCTAGGAAAAGTAGGTGTGCAGGTGTCACCTGCCTTTCAGCGCCTGTCCAAATTGTGCGGACAATAGCCACACCTGCCTGAACGTTCTGCAGAAAACCGAGTGTTACTGGAGTGTAGCAAACGCTTCCGTCTTCACTCAGGGTAAAGAGGCCATTGCTGTGGTGTGGACGGCCTTCATCCCCACTCTTTTGGAGCACAATGCCCTCTGAGCGGCTGGAAACTGCCTGTAGGAGAAGCAGTTGAACAGACGTCCGCCCCGGTATACGGAACTGCAGCCACACCTCGAGTGTATCTTACGCTCCAGGAACCAACGCGGTGCCCAGAACTCCTTTCTGATGCTAAGAAGCAAGAGGCAACAATTCCTCTGGAGACCCGTGCGTGGTGAGGCCTCCTGAGATTTGGTGCCTTCCAGTCCCGTTGACACCCCATCGATTGATTGCCATGTGATGGTAGCGACACAAAGACTGCCTTTACAAGTGCATGGAACCACGTTCAGTGGGCCGTGAGCCGAGAAGCACTAATGCTACACTGACAGGGCTAGGATGAAATGCCTCTGACCCCCTCCAAAAAGTAACTTTCCAAGAGGCAGCACACGGTCACATCCCCAGAACAACCCTGCCGTGTGCTAGGATACATTACAGGAAATCCGGAGACTCTGGGAGACGCTGAGCTCCACACGGCTTGAAAAAGCTTATAGCCTCTTTTCGGGGGTCAGTGTGGCACTTCTGGACAGTGAGACACCAGGTCTCCTAATGGAACCCTGGTGTTACATTACTGGGACGTAAGGCACAACATTAATCAGCCGCTTGGGTTACGGGCCTTGTCCAGAAGCAACGGTTGCCAAAGATTTCTTTGCTTTGAGCTCGTGAGACAGCATATCATGTAGGACCGCAGAGAAGGAGACCTGCCGCTCTCTGGTTTTGAAGAAGAGGTGAGCTTTTCTACTAAGCCTTGGAGCACAAAGATCCAGCCAAGTCCCAACGACAGGTTAGAAGGTTACTGTTGCAGGTCTCTCGGCGCTTAGCCCACTGTTCGGCTACAGTCTGTAAAGTGCATTCAGGGAAGAACAAGAAACTCTACAACGTCCCGCAACTTGCTGGGAAGGAACAGCAGAGCCTCTCCTCGGTGAAGACGTCCTTTCTTGCAGACTGCCAGGCTGGGACTCCTATTCCGTTTCAGCACTCCGAGTTTGGCCTAGCACGGAAATGACCCCTTCCCTCAACGCCCTACACATCTCTTAAGGACTATAACCCCCGTGTGCCCATTCGTTATATCTCGCCCCCTATGAAACACAGAAGAGCTGTGGCTGGATGGTAGGAGGCAGTGGCCGTAGTGTCCTTAAGGCATAAGTATCCCGTGCCAAAGGCCCCGTGATAATCTCTCGCTTTCGGGAGCCTAGGGCATACCAAGGGCTGCCAAACACAGCTAAAGGAGGCGAAAGAAGAGAAGCAGAACTTGCTCCTGAGACTCTCGTACATATACTGACCCCAAAGCATGCCTCTTCGTGGAGACCGAAGGCCTCCCCAGCTCAGATTTAGGGCCCTGGAACACAGGGCTAAGCGCTGCCTTCAAAGGAGAGGTAGGAAAGGAATGTTTTCAAGTCTCGCCCGCCTTTCAGCGCCTGTTCAGCTTGAGTGGACAATAGCCACAGCCTGCCCGAACGTCCTGCCGAGCACCGAGTTTGACTGGAGTGTAGCAAACGCTTGCCAGTTCTCTGAGGGGGAAGAGGCCATTGCTGTGGTGTGAACGGCCTTCACTGGCACTCGCTGGGAGCGCAGTGCTCTCTGGGCAGGCAGGATAGTTCCTATCGGAGAAGCATTTGAACAGACGCCTGCCCTGGTATACGTGCTACATCCGCACATCGAGTGTACCTTTCCTACGCTCCAGACACCAACACGGTGCACAGAACTCCTCTTGATGGTGAGCAACAAGACGCAACATTTCTTCTAGGAGGCTCGTGCGGGACGAGGCCTCTTGAGGATGTGGACCCTCGAATCCCATCGAAACCACTGGGATTGATTGCCACGTTATGTTAGCGACACAATGAGAGCATTTCAGCTTCATGGAACCACGCACGTTCAGTGCGACATGAGAGAAGAAAACACAGATGCTGCCTTGACAGGGTTAGAGTGAATTTGCCTCTGTCCCCCCCCGCCCCCCGCCCCCCCCCCCCGCCGACACATAACCTGCCCAGAGCCAGCACAGCTTCACGTCCCGAGGAACATTACTGCTGTGTGCTAGAATACATGAAAGGAAACCTGCGGACGCTGGGAGACTCTGAGCTGTACGCGGCTTGAGAAAGCTTCTAGACCCTTCAGGGGTCGGCGTGGCACTTCTGGAGCGTGAGACACCACGTTTCCTCATGGAAACCTAGTGTTACGTTTCGGGGACTTGATGCACAACCGCCTGCAGCCGCTTAGCTGGATGGCCTTGTCCAGAAGCGACAGTTGCCAGAGAGTTCTTTCCCAGGAGCTCGTGAGACAGCATATCATGCAGAAACGCAGAGAAGGAGACCAGCCTTTCCCCGTGTTTTGAGAGGTTCGCTCCTCTGCCTTTGAGCCTTTGAACACAAAGATCCAGTCAGCTCCCGATGATAACTTAGAACTGTACTCTTGACGGTCTCTCTGCCATCAGCCCCCTGCTCAGCTACCGTCTCCTCGGTGCATTCAGTGAAGTATCATAAAATCTGCATCCTGCCGCACCATGTTGTTCAGGAAGGGCACATTTCCTCTTCGTAAAGAAATCTTTTCTTGCAGCCTGCCTGGCTCGAGCTCCTATTCCTTTTCAGAAGCCCGAGTTTGGCATAGCACTGAAATGACCCCTTCCCTCAAGGCCGGACACATCTCCTAGAGAATATACTCCACGTAGCCCCATTCATTACCTCTTGCCTCCTATGAAACACAAAGGAGTTGTAGCTTGATGGGAGGAAACAGTGGCCTCCTGCTCCGTCTATGACTATCCCGTTTCCCAAGGCCCCGTGAAAGGCTCTTGCTTTCAAGGGTGTAGAGTCTATCGACGGGCACCAAGCACCACCAAAAGAGGAGAAATCAGAGCTAGAGAACGTGCTCCTGAGAAACACGCACGCTTACTGCACGAAAAGCAGGCCTCTTCGTGGAGTCTGAAATCCCTCCCTGCTCAGCGTTTCTCCGTGGGGCAGAGCGCTCACCGCTGCCTCCATGCACAGCTAGGAAAAGTAGGTGTGCAGGTGTCACCTGCCTTTCAGCGCCTGTCCAAAGTGTGCGGACAATAGCCACACCTGCCTGAACGTTCTGCAGAAAACCGAGTGTTACTGGAGTGTAGCAAACGCTTCCGTCTTCACTCAGGGTAAAGAGGCCATTGCTGTGGTGTGGACGGCCTTCATCCCCACTCTTTTGGAGCACAATGCCCTCTGAGCAGGCTGGAAACTGCCTGTAGGAGAAGCAGTTGAACAGACGTCCGCCCCGGTATACGGAACTGCAGCCACACCTCGAGTGTATCTTACGCTCCAGGAACCAACGCGGTGCCCAGAACTCCTTTCTGATGCTAAGAAGCAAGAGGCAACAATTCCTCTGGAGACCCGTGCGTGGTGAGGCCTCCTGAGATTTGGTGCCTTCCAGTCCCATTGACACCCCATCGATTGATTGCCATGTGATGGTAGCGACACAAAGACTGCCTTTACAAGTGCATGGAACCACGTTCAGTGGGCCGTGAGCCGAGAAGCACTAATGCTACACTGACAGGGCTAGGATGAAATGCCTCTGACCCCCTCCAAAAAGTAACTTTCCAAGAGGCAGCACACGGTCACATCCCCAGAACAACCCTGCCGGGTGCTAGGATACATTACAGGAAATCCGGAGACTCTGGGAGACGCTGAGCTCCACACGGCTTGAAAAAGCTTATAGCCTCTTTTCGGGGGTCAGTGTGGCACTTCTGGACAGTGAGACACCAGGTCTCCTAATGGAACCCTGGTGTTACATTACTGGGACGTAAGGCACAACATTAATCAGCCGCTTGGGTTACGGGCCTTGTCCAGAAGCAACGGTTGCCAAAGATTTCTTTGCTTTGAGCTCGTGAGACAGCATATCATGTAGGACCGCAGAGAAGGAGACCTGCCGCTCTCTGGTTTTGAAGAAGAGGTGAGCTTTTCTACTAAGCCTTGGAGCACAAAGATCCAGCCAAGTCCCAACGACAGGTTAGAAGGTTACTGTTGCAGGTCTCTCGGCGCTTAGCCCACTGTTCGGCTACAGTCTGTAAAGTGCATTCAGGGAAGAACAAGAAACTCTACAACGTCCCGCAACTTGCTGGGAAGGAACAGCAGAGCCTCTCCTCGGTGAAGACGTCCTTTCTTGCAGACTGCCAGGCTGGGACTCCTATTCCGTTTCAGCACTCCGAGTTTGGCCTAGCACGGAAATGACCCCTTCCCTCAACGCCCTACACATCTCTTAAGGACTATAACCCCCGTGTGCCCATTCGTTATATCTCGCCCCCTATGAAACACAGAAGAGCTGTGGCTGGATGGTAGGAGGCAGTGGCCATAGTGTCCTTAAGGGATAAGTATCCCGTGCCAAAGGCCCCGTGATAATCTCTCGCTTTCGGGAGCCTAGGGCATACCAAGGGCTGCCAAACACAGCTAAAGGAGGCGAAAGAAGAGAAGCAGAACTTGCTCCTGAGACTCTCGTACATATACTGACCCCAAAGCATGCCTCTTCGTGGAGACCGAAGGCCTCCCCAGCTCAGATTTAGGGCCCTGGAACACAGGGCTAAGCGCTGCCTTCAAAGGAGAGGTAGGAAAGGAATGTTTTCAAGTCTCGCCCGCCTTTCAGCGCCTGTTCAGCTTGAGTGGACAATAGCCACAGCCTGCCCGAACGTCCTGCCGAGCACCGAGTTTGACTGGAGTGTAGCAAACGCTTGCCAGTTCTCTGAGGGGGAAGAGGCCATTGCTGTGGTGTGAACGGCCTTCACTGGCACTCGCTGGGAGCGCAGTGCTCTCTGGGCAGGCAGGATAGTTCCTATCGGAGAAGCATTTGAACAGACGCCTGCCCTGGTATACGTGCTACATCCGCACATCGAGTGTACCTTTCCTACGCTCCAGGCACCAACACGGTGCACAGAACTCCTCTTGATGGTGAGCAACAAGACGCAACATTTCTTCTAGGAGGCTCGTGCGGGACGAGGCCTCTTGAGGATGTGGACCCTCGAATCCCGTCGAAACCACTGGGATTGATTGCCACGTTATGTTAGCGACACAATGAGAGCATTTCAGCTTCATGGAACCACGCACGTTCAGTGCGACATGAGAGAAGAAAACACAGATGCTGCCTTGACAGGGTTACAGTGAATTTGCCTCTGTCCCCCCCCGCCGACACATAACCTGCCCAGAGCCAGCACAGCTTCACGTCCCGAGGAACATTACTGCTGTGTGCTAGAATACATGAAAGGAAACCTGCGGACGCTGGGAGACTCTGAGCTGTATGCGGCTTGAGAAAGCTTCTAGACCCTTCAGGGCTCGGCGTGGCACTTCTGGAGCGTGAGACACCACGTTTCCTCATGGAAACCTAGTGTTACGTTTCGGGGACTTGATGCACAACCGCCTCCAGCCGCTTAGCTGGATGGCCTTGTCCAGAAGCGACAGTTGCCAGAGAGTTCTTTCCCAGGAGCTCGTGAGACAGCATATCATGCAGAAACGCAGAGAAGGAGACCAGCCTTTCCCCGTGTTTTGAGAGGTTCGCTCCTCTGCCTTTGAGCCTTTGAACACAAAGATCCAGTCAGCTCCCGATGATAACTTAGAACTGTACTCTTGACGGTCTCTCTGCCATCAGCCCCCTGCTCAGCTACCGTCTCCTCGGTGCATTCAGTGAAGTACCATAAAATCTGCAGCCTGCCGCACCATGTTGTTCAGGAAGGGCACATTTCCTCTTCGTAAAGAAATCTTTTCTTGCAGCCTGCCTGGCTCGAGCTCCTATTCCTTTTCAGAAGCCTGAGTTTGGCATAGCACTGAAATGACCCCTTCCCTCAAGGCCGGACACATCTCCTAGAGAATATACTCCACGTAGCCCCATTCATTACCTCTTGCCTCCTATGAAACACAAAGGAGTTGTAGCTTGATGGGAGGAAACAGTGGCCTCCTGCTCCGTCTATGACTATCCCGTTTCCCAAGGCCCCGTGAAAGGCTCTTGCTTTCAAGGGTGTAGAGTCTATCGACGGGCACCAAGCACCGCCAAAAGAGGAGAAATCAGAGCTAGAGAACGTGCTCCTGAGAAACACGCACACTTACCGCACGAAAAGCAGGCCTCTTCGTGGAGTCTGAAATCCCTCCCTGCTCAGCGTTTCTCCGTGGGGCAGAGCGCTCACCGCTGCCTCCATGCACAGCTAGGAAAAGTAGGTGTGCTGGTGTCACCTGCCTTTCAGCGCCTGTCCAAATTGTGCGGACAATAGCCACACCTGCCTGAACGTTCTGCAGAAAACCGAGTGTTACTGGAGTGTAGCAAACGCTTCCGTCTTCACTCAGGGTAAAGAGGCCATTGCTGTGGTGTGGACGGCCTTCATCCCCACTCTTTTGGAGCACAATGCCCTCTGAGCAGGCTGGAAACTGCCTGTAGGAGAAGCAGTTGAACAGACGTCCGCCCCGGTATACGGAACTGCAGCCACACCTCGAGTGTATCTTACGCTCCAGGAACCAACGCGGTGCCCAGAACTCCTTTCTGATGCTAAGAAGCAAGAGGCAACAATTCCTCTGGAGACCCGTGCGTGGTGAGGCCTCCTGAGATTTGGTGCCTTCCAGTCCCGTTGACACCCCATCGATTGATTGCCATGTGATGGTAGCGACACAAAGACTGCCTTTACAAGTGCATGGAACCACGTTCAGTGGGCCGTGAGCCGAGAAGCACTAATGCTACACTGACAGGGCTAGGATGAAATGCCTCTGACCCCCTCCAAAAAGTAACTTTCCAAGAGGCAGCACACGGTCACATCCCCAGAACAACCCTGCCGTGTGCTAGGATACATTACAGGAAATCCGGAGACTCTGGGAGACGCTGAGCTCCACACGGCTTGAAAAAGCTTATAGCCTCTTTTCGGGGGTCAGTGTGGCACTTCTGGACAGTGAGACACCAGGTCTCCTAATGGAACCCTGGTGTTACATTACTGTGACGTAAGGCACAACATTAATCAGCCGCTTGGGTTACGGGCCTTGTCCAGAAGCAACGGTTGCCAAAGATTTCTTTGCTTTGAGCTCGTGAGACAGCATATCATGTAGGACCGCAGAGAAGGAGACCTGCCGCTCTCTGGTTTTGAAGAAGAGGTGAGCTTTTCTACTAAGCCTTGGAGCACAAAGATCCAGCCAAGTCCCAACGACAGGTTAGAAGGTTACTGTTGCAGGTCTCTCGGCGCTTAGCCCACTGTTCGGCTACAGTCTGTAGAGTGCATTCAGGGAAGAACAAGAAACTCTACAACGCCCCGCATCTTGCTGGGAAGGAACAGCACAGCCTCTCCTCGGTGAAGACGTCCTTTCTTGCAGACTGCCAGGCTGGGACTCCTATTCCGTTTCAGCACTCCGAGTTTGGCCTAGCACGGAAATGACCCCTTCCCTCAACGCCCTACACATCTCTTAAGGACTATAACCCCCGTGTGCCCATTCGTTATATCTCGCCCCCTATGAAACACAGAAGAGCTGTGGCTGGATGGTAGGAGGCAGTGGCCGTAGTGTCCTTAAGGCATAAGTATCCCGTGCCAAAGGCCCCGTGATAATCTCTCGCTTTCGGGAGCCTAGGGCATACCAAGGGCTGCCAAACACAGCTAAAGGAGGCGAAAGAAGAGAAGCAGAACTTGCTCCTGAGACTCTCGTACATATACTGACCCCAAAGCATGCCTCTTCGTGGAGACCGAAGGCCTCCCCAGCTCAGATTTAGGGCCCTGGAACACAGGGCTAAGCGCTGCCTTCAAAGGAGAGGTAGGAAAGGAATGTTTTCAAGTCTCGCCCGCCTTTCAGCGCCTGTTCAGCTTGAGTGGACAATAGCCACAGCCTGCCCGAACGTCCTGCCGAGCACCGAGTTTGACTGGAGTGTAGCAAACGCTTGCCAGTTCTCTGAGGGGGAAGAGGCCATTGCTGTGGTGTGAACGGCCTTCACTGGCACTCGCTGGGAGCGCAGTGCTCTCTGGGCAGGCAGGATAGTTCCTATCGGAGAAGCATTTGAACAGACGCCTGCCCTGGTATACGTGCTACATCCGCACATCGAGTGTACCTTTCCTACGCTCCAGGCACCAACACGGTGCACAGAACTCCTCTTGATGGTGAGCAACAAGACGCAACATTTCTTCTAGGAGGCTCGTGCGGGACGAGGCCTCTTGAGGATGTGGACCCTCGAATCCCGTCGAAACCACTGGGATTGATTGCCACGTTATGTTAGCGACACAATGAGAGCATTTCAGCTTCATGGAACCACGCACGTTCAGTGCGACATGAGAGAAGAAAACACAGATGCTGCCTTGACAGGGTTACAGTGAATTTGCCTCTGTCCCCTCCCCCCGCCCCCCCCCCCCGCCGACACATAACCTGCCCAGAGCCAGCACAGCTTCACGTCCCGAGGAACATTACTGCTGTGTGCTAGAATACATGAAAGGAAACCTGTGGACGCTGGGAGACTCTGAGCTGTACGCGGCTTGAGAAAGCTTCTAGACCCTTCAGGGCTCGGCGTGGCACTTCTGGAGCGTGAGACACCACGTTTCCTCATGGAAACCTAGTGTTACGTTTCGGGGACTTGATGCACAACCGCCTCCAGCCGCTTAGCTGGATGGCCTTGTCCAGAAGCGACAGTTGCCAGAGAGTTCTTTCCCAGGAGCTCGTGAGACAGCATATCATGCAGAAACGCAGAGAAGGAGACCAGCCTTTCCCCGTGTTTTCAGAGGTTCGCTCCTCTGCCTTTGAGCCTTTGAACACAAAGATCCAGTCAGCTCCCGATGATAACTTAGAACTGTACTCTTGACGGTCTCTCTGCCATCAGCCCCCTGCTCAGCTACCGTCTCCTCGGTGCATTCAGTGAAGTAGCATAAAATCTGCAGCCTGCCGCACCATGTTGTTCAGGAAGGGCACATTTCCTCTTCGTAAAGAAATCTTTTCTTGCAGCCTGCCTGGCTCGAGCTCCTATTCCTTTTCAGAAGCCCGAGTTTGGCATAGCACTGAAATGACCCCTTCCCTCAAGGCCGGACACATCTCCTAGAGAATATACTCCACGTAGGCCCATTCATTACCTCTTGCCTCCTATGAAACACAAAGGAGTTGTAGCTTGATGGGAGGAAACAGTGGCCTCCTGCTCCGTCTATGACTATCCCGTTTCCCAAGGCCCCATGAAAGGCTCTTGCTTTCAAGGGTGTAGAGTCTATCGACGGGCACCAAGCACCGCCAAAAGAGGAGAAATCAGAGCTAGAGAACGTGCTCCTGAGAAACACGCACACTTACCGCACGAAAAGCAGGCCTCTTCGTGGAGTCTGAAATCCCTCCCTGCTCAGCGTTTCTCCGTGGGGCAGAGCGCTCACCGCTGCCTCCATGCACAGCTAGGAAAAGTAGGTGTGCAGGTGTCACCTGCCTTTAAGCGCCTGTCCAAATTGTGCGGACAATAGCCACACCTGCCTGAACGTTCTGCAGAAAACCGAGTGTTACTGGAGTGTAGCAAACGCTTCCGTCTTCACTCAGGGTAAAGAGGCCATTGCTGTGGTGTGGACGGCCTTCATCCCCACTCTTTTGGAGCACAATGCCCTCTGAGCAGGCTGGAAACTGCCTGTAGGAGAAGCAGTTGAACAGACGTCCGCCCCGGTATACGGAACTGCAGCCACACCTCGAGTGTATCTTACGCTCCAGGAACCAACGCGGTGCCCAGAACTCCTTTCTGATGCTAAGAAGCAAGAGGCAACAATTCCTCTGGAGACCCGTGCGTGGTGAGGCCTCCTGAGATTTGGTGCCTTCCAGTCCCGTTGACACCCCATCGATTGATTGCCATGTGATGGTAGCGACACAAAGACTGCCTTTACAAGTGCATGGAACCACGTTCAGTGGGCCGTGAGCCGAGAAGCACTAATGCTACACTGACAGGGCTAGGATGAAATGCCTCTGACCCCCTCCAAAAAGTAACTTTCCAAGAGGCAGCACACGGTCACATCCCCAGAACAACCCTGCCGGGTGCTAGGATACATTACAGGAAATCCGGAGACTCTGGGAGACGCTGAGCTCCACACGGCTTGAAAAAGCTTATAGCCTCTTTTCGGGGGTCAGTGTGGCACTTCTGGACAGTGAGACACCAGGTCTCCTAATGGAACCCTGGTGTTACATTACTGGGACGTAAGGCACAACATTAATCAGCCGCTTGGGTTACGGGCCTTGTCCAGAAGCAACGGTTGCCAAAGATTTCTTTGCTTTGAGCTCGTGAGACAGCATATCATGTAGGACCGCAGAGAAGGAGACCTGCCGCTCTCTGGTTTTGAAGAAGAGGTGAGCTTTTCTACTAAGCCTTGGAGCACAAAGATCCAGCCAAGTCCCAACGACAGGTTAGAAGGTTACTGTTGCAGGTCTCTCGGCGCTTAGCCCACTGTTCGGCTACAGTCTGTAGAGTGCATTCAGGGAAGAACAAGAAACTCTACAACGCCCCGCATCTTGCTGGGAAGGAACAGCACAGCCTCTCCTCGGTGAAGACGTCCTTTCTTGCAGACTGCCAGGCTGGGACTCCTATTCCGTTTCAGCACTCCGAGTTTGGCCTAGCACGGAAATGACCCCTTCCCTCAACGCCCTACACATCTCTTAAGGACTATAACCCCCGTGTGCCCATTCGTTATATCTCGCCCCCTATGAAACACAGAAGAGCTGTGGCTGGATGGTAGGAGGCAGTGGCCGTAGTGTCCTTAAGGGATAAGTATCCCGTGCCAAAGGCCCCGTGATAATCTCTCGCTTTCGGGAGCCTAGGGCATACCAAGGGCTGCCAAACACAGCTAAAGGAGGCGAAAGAAGAGAAGCAGAACTTGCTCCTGAGACTCTCGTACATATACTGACCCCAAAGCATGCCTCTTCGTGGAGACCGAAGGCCTCCCCAGCTCAGATTTAGGGCCCTGGAACACAGGGCTAAGCGCTGCCTTCAAAGGAGAGGTAGGAAAGGAATGTTTTCAAGTCTCGCCCGCCTTTCAGCGCCTGTTCAGCTTGAGTGGACAATAGCCACAGCCTGCCCGAACGTCCTGCCGAGCACCGAGTTTGACTGGAGTGTAGCAAACGCTTGCCAGTTCTCTGAGGGGGAAGAGGCCATTGCTGTGGTGTGAACGGCCTTCACTGGCACTCGCTGGGAGCGCAGTGCTCTCTGGGCAGGCAGGATAGTTCCTATCGGAGAAGCATTTGAACAGACGCCTGCCCTGGTATACGTGCTACATCCGCACATCGAGTGTACCTTTCCTACGCTCCAGGCACCAACACGGTGCACAGAACTCCTCTTGATGGTGAGCAACAAGACGCAACATTTCTTCTAGGAGGCTCGTGCGGGACGAGGCCTCTTGAGGATGTGGACCCTCGAATCCCGTCGAAACCACTGGGATTGATTGCCACGTTATGTTAGCGACACAATGAGAGCATTTCAGCTTCATGGAACCACGCACGTTCAGTGCGACATGAGAGAAGAAAACACAGATGCTGCCTTGACAGGGTTAGAGTGAATTTGCCTCTGTCACCCCCGCCGACACATAACCTGCCCAGAGCCAGCACAGCTTCACGTCCCGAGGAACATTACTGCTGTGTGCTAGAATACATGAAAGGAAACCTGTGGACGCTGGGAGACTCTGAGCTGTACGCGGCTTGAGAAAGCTTCTAGACCCTTCAGGGCTCGGCGTGGCACTTCTGGAGCGTGAGACACCACGTTTCCTCATGGAAACCTAGTGTTACGTTTCGGGGACTTGATGCACAACCGCCTCCAGCCGCTTAGCTGGATGGCCTTGTCCAGAAGCGACAGTTGCCAGAGAGTTCTTTCCCAGGAGCTCGTGAGACAGCATATCATGCAGAAACGCAGAGAAGGAGACCAGCCTTTCCCCGTGTTTTGAGAGGTTCGCTCCTCTGCCTTTGAGCCTTTGAACACAAAGATCCAGTCAGCTCCCGATGATAACTTAGAACTGTACTCTTGACGGTCTCTCTGCCATCAGCCCCCTGCTCAGCTACCGTCTCCTCGGTGCATTCAGTGAAGTAGCATAAAATCTGCAGCCTGCCGCACCATGTTGTTCAGGAAGGGCACATTTCCTCTTCGTAAAGAAATCTTTTCTTGCAGCCTGCCTGGCTCGAGCTCCTATTCCTTTTCAGAAGCCCGAGTTTGGCATAGCACTGAAATGACCCCTTCCCTCAAGGCCGGACACATCTCCTAGAGAATATACTCCACGTAGGCCCATTCATTACCTCTTGCCTCCTATGAAACACAAAGGAGTTGTAGCTTGATGGGAGGAAACAGTGGCCTCCTGCTCCGTCTATGACTATCCCGTTTCCCAAGGCCCCATGAAAGGCTCTTGCTTTCAAGGGTGTAGAGTCTATTGACGGGCACCAAGCACCGCCAAAAGAGGAGAAATCAGAGCTAGAGAACGTGCTCCTGAGAAACACGCACACTTACCGCACGAAAAGCAGGCCTCTTCGTGGAGTCTGAAATCCCTCCCTGCTCAGCGTTTCTCCGTGGGGCAGAGCGCTCACCGCTGCCTCCATGCACAGCTAGGAAAAGTAGGTGTGCAGGTGTCACCTGCCTTTCAGCGCCTGTCCAAATTGTGCGGACAATAGCCACACCTGCCTGAACGTTCTGCAGAAAACCGAGTGTTACTGGAGTGTAGCAAACGCTTCCGTCTTCACTCAGGGTAAAGAGGCCATTGCTGTGGTGTGGACGGCCTTCATCCCCACTCTTTTGGAGCACAATGCCCTCTGAGCAGGCTGGAAACTGCCTGTAGGAGAAGCAGTTGAACAGACGTCCGCCCCGGTATACGGAACTGCAGCCACACCTCGAGTGTATCTTACGCTCCAGGAACCAACGCGGTGCCCAGAACTCCTTTCTGATGCTAAGAAGCAAGAGGCAACAATTCCTCTGGAGACCCGTGCGTGGTGAGGCCTCCTGAGATTTGGTGCCTTCCAGTCCCATTGACACCCCATCGATTGATTGCCATGTGATGGTAGCGACACAAAGACTGCCTTTACAAGTGCATGGAACCACGTTCAGTGGGCCGTGAGCCGAGAAGCACTAATGCTACACTGACAGGGCTAGGATGAAATGCCTCTGACCCCCTCCAAAAAGTAACTTTCCAAGAGGCAGCACACGGTCACATCCCCAGAACAACCCTGCCGTGTGCTAGGATACATTACAGGAAATCCGGAGACTCTGGGAGACGCTGAGCTCCACACGGCTTGAAAAAGCTTATAGCCTCTTTTCGGGGGTCAGTGTGGCACTTCTGGACAGTGAGACACCAGGTCTCCTAATGGAACCCTGGTGTTACATTACTGGGACGTAAGGCACAACATTAATCAGCCGCTTGGGTTACGGGCCTTGTCCAGAAGCAACGGTTGCCAAAGATTTCTTTGCTTTGAGCTCGTGAGACAGCATATCATGTAGGACCGCAGAGAAGGAGACCTGCCGCTCTCTGGTTTTGAAGAAGAGGTGAGCTTTTCTACTAAGCCTTGGAGCACAAAGATCCAGCCAAGTCCCAACGACAGGTTAGAAGGTTACTGTTGCAGGTCTCTCGGCGCTTAGCCCACTGTTCGGCTACAGTCTGTAGAGTGCATTCAGGGAAGAACAAGAAACTCTACA
The DNA here is from genome assembly GCF_028564815.1 of Eubalaena glacialis. Lineage (NCBI taxonomy): Eukaryota > Metazoa > Chordata > Mammalia > Artiodactyla > Balaenidae > Eubalaena > Eubalaena glacialis. The sequence goes on from NC_083725.1 coordinate 26,129,619, forward strand.
ACGCCCCGCATCTTGCTGGGAAGGAACAGCACAGCCTCTCCTCGGTGAAGACGTCCTTTCTTGCAGACTGCCAGGCTGGGACTCCTATTCCGTTTCAGCACTCCGAGTTTGGCCTAGCACGGAAATGACCCCTTCCCTCAACGCCCTACACATCTCTTAAGGACTATAACCCCCGTGTGCCCATTCGTTATATCTCGCCCCCTATGAAACACAGAAGAGCTGTGGCTGGATGGTAGGAGGCAGTGGCCGTAGTGTCCTTAAGGCATAAGTATCCCGTGCCAAAGGCCCCGTGATAATCTCTCGCTTTCGGGAGCCTAGGGCATACCAAGGGCTGCCAAACACAGCTAAAGGAGGCGAAAGAAGAGAAGCAGAACTTGCTCCTGAGACTCTCGTACATATACTGACCCCAAAGCATGCCTCTTCGTGGAGACCGAAGGCCTCCCCAGCTCAGATTTAGGACCCTGGAACACAGGGCTAAGCGCTGCCTTCAAAGGAGAGGTAGGAAAGGAATGTTTTCAAGTCTCGCCCGCCTTTCAGCGCCTGTTCAGCTTGAGTGGACAATAGCCACAGCCTGCCCGAACGTCCTGCCGAGCACCGAGTTTGACTGGAGTGTAGCAAACGCTTGCCAGTTCTCTGAGGGGGAAGAGGCCATTGCTGTGGTGTGAACGGCCTTCACTGGCACTCGCTGGGAGCGCAGTGCTCTCTGGGCAGGCAGGATAGTTCCTATCGGAGAAGCATTTGAACAGACGCCTGCCCTGGTATACGTGCTACATCCGCACATCGAGTGTACCTTTCCTATGCTCCAGGCACCAACACGGTGCACAGAACTCCTCTTGATGGTGAGCAACAAGACGCAACATTTCTTCTAGGAGGCTCGTGCGGGACGAGGCCTCTTGAGGATGTGGACCCTCGAATCCCGTCGAAACCACTGGGATTGATTGCCACGTTATGTTAGCGACACAATGAGAGCATTTCAGCTTCATGGAACCACGCACGTTCAGTGCGACATGAGAGAAGAAAACACAGATGCTGCCTTGACAGGGTTAGAGTGAATTTGCCTCTGTCACCCCCGCCGACACATAACCTGCCCAGAGCCAGCACAGCTTCACGTCCCGAGGAACATTACTGCTGTGTGCTAGAATACATGAAAGGAAACCTGTGGACGCTGGGAGACTCTGAGCTGTACGCGGCTTGAGAAAGCTTCTAGACCCTTCAGGGCTCGGCGTGGCACTTCTGGAGCGTGAGACACCACGTTTCCTCATGGAAACCTAGTGTTACGTTTCGGGGACTTGATGCACAACCGCCTCCAGCCGCTTAGCTGGATGGCCTTGTCCAGAAGCGACAGTTGCCAGAGAGTTCTTTCCCAGGAGCTCGTGAGACAGCATATCATGCAGAAACGCAGAGAAGGAGACCAGCCTTTCCCCGTGTTTTGAGAGGTTCGCTCCTCTGCCTTTGAGCCTTTGAACACAAAGATCCAGTCAGCTCCCGATGATAACTTAGAACTGTACTTTTGACGGTCTCTCTGCCATCAGCCCCCTGCTCAGCTACCGTCTCCTCGGTGCATTCAGTGAAGTAGCATAAAATCTGCAGCCTGCCGCACCATGTTGTTCAGGAAGGGCACATTTCCTCTTCGTAAAGAAATCTTTTCTTGCAGCCTGCCTGGCTCGAGCTCCTATTCCTTTTCAGAAGCCCGAGTTTGGCATAGCACTGAAATGACCCCTTCCCTCAAGGCCGGACACATCTCCTAGAGAATATACTCCACGTAGGCCCATTCATTACCTCTTGCCTCCTATGAAACACAAAGGAGTTGTAGCTTGATGGGAGGAAACAGTGGCCTCCTGCTCCGTCTATGACTATCCCGTTTCCCAAGGCCCCATGAAAGGCTCTTGATTTCAAGGGTGTAGAGTCTATCGACGGGCACCAAGCACCGCCAAAAGAGGAGAAATCAGAGCTAGAGAACGTGCTCCTGAGAAACACGCACACTTACCGCACGAAAAGCAGGCCTCTTCGTGGAGTCTGAAATCCCTCCCTGCTCAGCGTTTCTCCGTGGGGCAGAGCGCTCACCGCTGCCTCCATGCACAGCTAGGAAAAGTAGGTGTGCAGGTGTCACCTGCCTTTCAGCGCCTGTCCAAATTGTGCGGACAATAGCCACACCTGCCTGAACGTTCTGCAGAAAACCGAGTGTTACTGGAGTGTAGCAAACGCTTCCGTCTTCACTCAGGGTAAAGAGGCCATTGCTGTGGTGTGGACGGCCTTCATCCCCACTCTTTTGGAGCACAATGCCCTCTGAGCAGGCTGGAAACTGCCTGTAGGAGAAGCAGTTGAACAGACGTCTGCCCCGGTATACGGAACTGCAGCCACACCTCGAGTGTATCTTACGCTCCAGGAACCAACGCGGTGCCCAGAACTCCTTTCTGATGCTAAGAAGCAAGAGGCAACAATTCCTCTGGAGACCCGTGCGTGGTGAGGCCTCCTGAGATTTGGTGCCTTCCAGTCCCGTTGACACCCCATCGATTGATTGCCATGTGATGGTAGCGACACAAAGACTGCCTTTACAAGTGCATGGAACCACGTTCAGTGGGCCGTGAGCCGAGAAGCACTAATGCTACACTGACAGGGCTAGGATGAAATGCCTCTGACCCCCTCCAAAAAGTAACTTTCCAAGAGGCAGCACACGGTCACATCCCCAGAACAACCCTGCCGGGTGCTAGGATACATTACAGGAAATCCGGAGACTCTGGGAGACGCTGAGCTCCACACGGCTTGAAAAAGCTTATAGCCTCTTTTCGGGGGTCAGTGTGGCACTTCTGGACAGTGAGACACCAGGTCTCCTAATGGAACCCTGGTGTTACATTACTGGGACGTAAGGCACAACATTAATCAGCCGCTTGGGTTACGGGCCTTGTCCAGAAGCAACGGTTGCCAAAGATTTCTTTGCTTTGAGCTCGTGAGACAGCATATCATGTAGGACCGCAGAGAAGGAGACCTGCCGCTCTCTGGTTTTGAAGAAGAGGTGAGCTTTTCTACTAAGCCTTGGAGCACAAAGATCCAGCCAAGTCCCAACGACAGGTTAGAAGGTTACTGTTGCAGGTCTCTCGGCGCTTAGCCCACTGTTCGGCTACAGTCTGTAAAGTGCATTCAGGGAAGAACAAGAAACTCTACAACGTCCCGCAACTTGCTGGGAAGGAACAGCACAGCCTCTCCTCGGTGAAGACGTCCTTTCTTGCAGACTGCCAGGCTGGGACTCCTATTCCGTTTCAGCACTCCGAGTTTGGCCTAGCACGGAAATGACCCCTTCCCTCAACGCCCTACACATCTCTTAAGGACTATAACCCCCGTGTGCCCATTCGTTATATCTCGCCCCCTATGAAACACAGAAGAGCTGTGGCTGGATGGTAGGAGGCAGTGGCCGTAGTGTCCTTAAGGGATAAGTATCCCGTGCCAAAGGCCCCGTGATAATCTCTCACTTTCGGGAGCCTAGGGCATACCAAGGGCTGCCAAACACAGCTAAAGGAGGCGAAAGAAGAGAAGCAGAACTTGCTCCTGAGACTCTCGTACATATACTGACCCCAAAGCATGCCTCTTCGTGGAGACCGAAGGCCTCCCCAGCTCAGATTTAGGGCCCTGGAACACAGGGCTAAGCGCTGCCTTCAAAGGAGAGGTAGGAAAGGAATGTTTTCAAGTCTCGCCCGCCTTTCAGCGCCTGTTCAGCTTGAGTGGACAATAGCCACAGCCTGCCCGAACGTCCTGCCGAGCACCGAGTTTGACTGGAGTGTAGCAAACGCTTGCCAGTTCTCTGAGGGGGAAGAGGCCATTGCTGTGGTGTGAACGGCCTTCACTGGCACTCGCTGGGAGCGCAGTGCTCTCTGGGCAGGCAGGATAGTTCCTATCGGAGAAGCATTTGAACAGACGCCTGCCCTGGTATACGTGCTACATCCGCACATCGAGTGTACCTTTCCTACGCTCCAGGCACCAACACGGTGCACAGAACTCCTCTTGATGGTGAGCAACAAGACGCAACATTTCTTCTAGGAGGCTCGTGCGGGACGAGGCCTCTTGAGGATGTGGACCCTCGAATCCCGTCGAAACCACTGGGATTGATTGCCACGTTATGTTAGCGACCCAATGAGAGCATTTCAGCTTCATGGAACCACGCACGTTCAGTGCGACATGAGAGAAGAAAACACAGATGCTGCCTTGACAGGGTTAGAGTGAATTTGCCTCTGTCCCCCCCCGCCGACACATAACCTGCCCAGAGCCAGCACAGCTTCACGTCCCGAGGAACATTACTGCTGTGTGCTAGAATACATGAAAGGAAACCTGCGGACGCTGGGAGACTCTGAGCTGTACGCGGCTTGAGAAAGCTTCTAGACCCTTCAGGGCTCGGCGTGGCACTTCTGGAGCGTGAGACACCACGTTTCCTCATGGAAACCTAGTGTTACGTTTCGGGGACTTGATGCACAACCGCCTCCAGCCGCTTAGCTGCATGGCCTTGTCCAGAAGCGACAGTTGCCAGAGAGTTCTTTCCCAGGAGCTCGTGAGACAGCATATCATGCAGAAACGCAGAGAAGGAGACCAGCCTTTCCCCGTGTTTTCAGAGGTTCGCTCCTCTGCCTTTGAGCCTTTGAACACAAAGATCCAGTCAGCTCCCGATGATAACTTAGAACTGTACTCTTGACGGTCTCTCTGCCATCAGCCCCCTGCTCAGCTACCGTCTCCTCGGTGCATTCAGTGAAGTACCATAAAATCTGCAGCCTGCTGCACCATGTTGTTCAGGAAGGGCACATTTCCTCTTCGTAAAGAAATCTTTTCTTGCAGCCTGCCTGGCTCGAGCTCCTATTCCTTTTCAGAAGCCCGAGTTTAGCATAGCACTGAAATGACCCCTTCCCTCAAGGCCGGACACATCTCCTAGAGAATATACTCCACGTAGCCCCATTCATTACCTCTTGCCTCCTATGAAACACAAAGGAGTTGTAGCTTGATGGGAGGAAACAGTGGCCTCCTGCTCCGTCTATGACTATCCCGTTTCCCAAGGCCCCGTGAAAGGCTCTTGCTTTCAAGGGTGTAGAGTCTATCGACGGGCACCAAGCACCACCAAAAGAGGAGAAATCAGAGCTAGAGAACGTGCTCCTGAGAAACACGCACACTTACCGCACGAAAAGCAGGCCTCTTCGTGGAGTCTGAAATCCCTCCCTGCTCAGCGTTTCTCCGTGGGGCAGAGCGCTCACCGCTGCCTCCATGCACAGCTAGGAAAAGTAGGTGTGCAGGTGTCACCTGCCTTTCAGCGCCTGTCCAAATTGTGCGGACAATAGCCACACCTGCCTGAACGTTCTGCAGAAAACCGAGTGTTACTGGAGTGTAGCAAACGCTTCCGTCTTCACTCAGGGTAAAGAGGCCATTGCTGTGGTGTGGACGGCCTTCATCCCCACTCTTTTGGAGCACAATGCCCTCTGAGCAGGCTGGAAACTGCCTGTAGGAGAAGCAGTTGAACAGACGTCTGCCCCGGTATACGGAACTGCAGCCACACCTCGAGTGTATCTTACGCTCCAGGAACCAACGCGGTGCCCAGAACTCCTTTCTGATGCTAAGAAGCAAGAGGCAACAATTCCTCTGGAGACCCGTGCGTGGTGAGGCCTCCTGAGATTTGGTGCCTTCCAGTCCCGTTGACACCCCATCGATTGATTGCCATGTGATGGTAGCGACACAAAGACTGCCTTTACAAGTGCATGGAACCACGTTCAGTGGGCCGTGAGCCGAGAAGCACTAATGCTACACTGACAGGGCTAGGATGAAATGCCTCTGACCCCCTCCAAAAAGTAACTTTCCAAGAGGCAGCACACGGTCACATCCCCAGAACAACCCTGCCGTGTGCTAGGATACATTACAGGAAATCCGGAGACTCTGGGAGACGCTGAGCTCCACACGGCTTGAAAAAGCTTATAGCCTCTTTTCGGGGGTCAGTGTGGCACTTCTGGACAGTGAGACACCAGGTCTCCTAATGGAACCCTGGTGTTACATTACTGGGACGTAAGGCACAACATTAATCAGCCGCTTGGGTTACGGGCCTTGTCCAGAAGCAACGGTTGCCAAAGATTTCTTTGCTTTGAGCTCGTGAGACAGCATATCATGTAGGACCGCAGAGAAGGAGACCTGCCGCTCTCTGGTTTTGAAGAAGAGGTGAGCTTTTCTACTAAGCCTTGGAGCACAAAGATCCAGCCAAGTCCCAACGACAGGTTAGAAGGTTACTGTTGCAGGTCTCTCGGCGCTTAGCCCACTGTTCGGCTACAGTCTGTAAAGTGCATTCAGGGAAGAACAAGAAACTCTACAACGTCCCGCAACTTGCTGGGAAGGAACAGCAGAGCCTCTCCTCGGTGAAGACGTCCTTTCTTGCAGACTGCCAGGCTGGGACTCCTATTCCGTTTCAGCACTCCGAGTTTGGCCTAGCACGGAAATGACCCCTTCCCTCAACGCCCTACACATCTCTTAAGGACTATAACCCCCGTGTGCCCATTCGTTATATCTCGCCCCCTATGAAACACAGAAGAGCTGTGGCTGGATGGTAGGAGGCAGTGGCCATAGTGTCCTTAAGGGATAAGTATCCCGTGCCAAAGGCCCCGTGATAATCTCTCGCTTTCGGGAGCCTAGGGCATACCAAGGGCTGCCAAACACAGCTAAAGGAGGCGAAAGAAGAGAAGCAGAACTTGCTCCTGAGACTCTCGTACATATACTGACCCCAAAGCATGCCTCTTCGTGGAGACCGAAGGCCTCCCCAGCTCAGATTTAGGGCCCTGGAACACAGGGCTAAGCGCTGCCTTCAAAGGAGAGGTAGGAAAGGAATGTTTTCAAGTCTCGCCCGCCTTTCAGCGCCTGTTCAGCTTGAGTGGACAATAGCCACAGCCTGCCCGAACGTCCTGCCGAGCACCGAGTTTGACTGGAGTGTAGCAAACGCTTGCCAGTTCTCTGAGGGGGAAGAGGCCATTGCTGTGGTGTGAACGGCCTTCACTGGCACTCGCTGGGAGCGCAGTGCTCTCTGGGCAGGCAGGATAGTTCCTATCGGAGAAGCATTTGAACAGACGCCTGCCCTGGTATACGTGCTACATCCGCACATCGAGTGTACCTTTCCTACGCTCCAGGCACCAACACGGTGCACAGAACTCCTCTTGATGGTGAGCAACAAGACGCAACATTTCTTCTAGGAGGCTCGTGCGGGACGAGGCCTCTTGAGGATGTGGACCCTCGAATCCCGTCGAAACCACTGGGATTGATTGCCACGTTATGTTAGCGACACAATGAGAGCATTTCAGCTTCATGGAACCACGCACGTTCAGTGCGACATGAGAGAAGAAAACACAGATGCTGCCTTGACAGGGTTAGAGTGAATTTGCCTCTGTCCCCCCCCGCCGACACATAACCTGCCCAGAGCCAGCACAGCTTCACGTCCCGAGGAACATTACTGCTGTGTGCTAGAATACATGAAAGGAAACCTGCGGACGCTGGGAGACTCTGAGCTGTACGCGGCTTGAGAAAGCTTCTAGACCCTTCAGGGCTCGGCGTGGCACTTCTGGAGCGTGAGACACCACGTTTCCTCATGGAAACCTAGTGTTACGTTTCGGGGACTTGATGCATAACCGCCTCCAGCCGCTTAGCTGGATGGCCTTGTCCAGAAGCGACAGTTGCCAGAGAGTTCTTTCCCAGGAGCTCGTGAGACAGCATATCATGCAGAAACGCAGAGAAGGAGACCAGCCTTTCCCCGTGTTTTCAGAGGTTCGCTCCTCTGCCTTTGAGCCTTTGAACACAAAGATCCAGTCAGCTCCCGATGATAACTTAGAACTGTACTCTTGACGGTCTCTCTGCCATCAGCCCCCTGCTCAGCTACCGTCTCCTCGGTGCATTCAGTGAAGTAGCATAAAATCTGCAGCCTGCCGCACCATGTTGTTCAGGAAGGGCACATTTCCTCTTCGTAAAGAAATCTTTTCTTGCAGCCTGCCTGGCTCGAGCTCCTATTCCTTTTCAGAAGCCCGAGTTTGGCATAGCACTGAAATGACCCCTTCCCTCAAGGCCGGACACATCTCCTAGAGAATATACTCCACGTAGGCCCATTCATTACCTCTTGCCTCCTATGAAACACAAAGGAGTTGTAGCTTGATGGGAGGAAACAGTGGCCTCCTGCTCCGTCTATGACTATCCCGTTTCCCAAGGCCCCGTGAAAGGCTCTTGCTTTCAAGGGTGTAGAGTCTATCGACGGGCACCAAGCACCACCAAAAGAGGAGAAATCAGAGCTAGAGAACGTGCTCCTGAGAAACACGCACGCTTACCGCACGAAAAGCAGGCTTCTTCATGGAGTCTGAAATCCCTCCCTGCTCAGCGTTTCTCCGTGGGGCACAGCGCTCACCGCTGCCTCCATGCACAGCTAGGAAAAGTAGGTGTGCTGGTGTCACCTGCCTTTCAGCGCCTGTCCAAATTGTGCGGACAATAGCCACACCTGCCTGAACGTTCTGCAGAAAACCGAGTGTTACTGGAGTGTAGCAAACGCTTCCGTCTTCACTCAGGGTAAAGAGGCCATTGCTGTGGTGTGGACGGCCTTCATCCCCACTCTTTTGGAGCACAATGCCCTCTGAGCAGGCTGGAAACTGCCTGTAGGAGAAGCAGTTGAACAGACGTCCGCCCCGGTATACGGAACTGCAGCCACACCTCGAGTGTATCTTACGCTCCAGGAACCAACGCGGTGCCCAGAACTCCTTTCTGATGCTAAGAAGCAAGAGGCAACAATTCCTCTGGAGACCCGTGCGTGGTGAGGCCTCCTGAGATTTGGTGCCTTCCAGTCCCGTTGACACCCCATCGATTGATTGCCATGTGATGGTAGCGACACAAAGACTGCCTTTACAAGTGCATGGAACCACGTTCAGTGGGCCGTGAGCCGAGAAGCACTAATGCTACACTGACAGGGCTAGGATGAAATGCCTCTGACCCCCTCCAAAAAGTAACTTTCCAAGAGGCAGCACACGGTCACATCCCCAGAACAACCCTGCCGTGTGCTAGGATACATTACAGGAAATCTGGAGACTCTGGGAGACGCTGAGCTCCACACGGCTTGAAAAAGCTTATAGCCTCTTTTCGGGGGTCAGTGTGGCACTTCTGGACAGTGAGACACCAGGTCTCCTAATGGAACCCTGGTGTTACATTACTGGGACGTAAGGCACAAAATTAATCAGCCGCTTGGGTTACGGGCCTTGTCCAGAAACAACGGTTGCCAAAGATTTCTTTGCTTTGAGCTCGTGAGACAGCATATCATGTAGGACCGCAGAGAAGGAGACCTGCCGCTCTCTGGTTTTGAAGAAGAGGTGAGCTTTTCTACTAAGCCTTGGAGCACAAAGATCCAGCCAAGTCCCAACGACAGGTTAGAAGGTTACTGTTGCAGGTCTCTCGGCGCTTAGCCCACTGTTCGGCTACAGTCTGTAAAATGCATTCAGGGAAGAACAAGAAACTCTACAACGTCCCGCATCTTGCTGGGAAGGAACAACACAGCCTCTCCTCGGTGAAGACGTCCTTTCTTGCAGACTGCCAGGCTGGGACTCCTATTCCGTTTCAGCACTCCGAGTTTGGCCTAGCACGGAAATGACCCCTTCCCTCAATGCCCTACACATCTCTTAAGGACTATAACCCCCGTGTGCCCATTCGTTATATCTCGCCCCCTATGAAACACAGAAGAGCTGTGGCTGGATGGTAGGAGGCAGTGGCCGTAGTGTCCTTAAGGGATAAGTATCCCGTGCCAAAGGCCCCGTGATAATCTCTCGCTTTCGGGAGCCTAGGGCATACCAAGGGCTGCCAAACACAGCTAAAGGAGGCGAAAGAAGAGAAGCAGAACTTGCTCCTGAGACTCTCGTACATATACTGACCCCAAAGCATGCCTCTTCGTGGAGACCGAAGGCCTCCCCAGCTCAGATTTAGGGCCCTGGAACACAGGGCTAAGCGCTGCCTTCAAAGGAGAGGTAGGAAAGGAATGTTTTCAAGTCTCGCCCGCCTTTCAGCGCCTGTTCAGCTTGAGTGGACAATAGCCACAGCCTGCCCGAACGTCCTGCCGAGCACCGAGTTTGACTGGAGTGTAGCAAACGCTTGCCAGTTCTCTGAGGGGGAAGAGGCCATTGCTGTGGTGTGAATGGCCTTCACTGGCACTCGCTGGGAGCGCAGTGCTCTCTGGGCAGGCAGGATAGTTCCTATCGGAGAAGCATTTGAACAGACGCCTGCCCTGGTATACGTGCTACATCCGCACATCGAGTGTACCTTTCCTACGCTCCAGGCACCAACACGGTGCACAGAACTCCTCTTGATGGTGAGCAACAAGACGCAACATTTCTTCTAGGAGGCTCGTGTGGGACGAGGCCTCTTGAGGATGTGGACCCTCGAATCCCGTCGAAACCACTGGGATTGATTGCCACGTTATGTTAGCGACACAATGAGAGCATTTCAGCTTCATGGAACCACGCACGTTCAGTGCGACATGAGAGAAGAAAACACAGATGCTGCCTTGACAGGGTTAGAGTGAATTTGCCTCTGTCCCTCCCCCCCCCCCCGCCGACACATAACCTGCCCAGAGCCAGCACAGCTTCACATCCCGAGGAACATTACTGCTGTGTGCTAGAATACCTGAAAGGAAACCTGCGGACGCTGGGAGACTCTGAGCTGTACGCGGCTTGAGAAAGCTTCTAGACCCTTCAGGGCTCGGCGTGGCACTTCTGGAGCGTGAGACACCACGTTTCCTCATGGAAACCTAGTGTTACGTTTCGGGGACTTGATGCACAACCGCCTCCAGCCGCTTAGCTGGATGGCCTTGTCCAGAAGCGACAGTTGCCAGAGAGTTCTTTCCCAGGAGCTCGTGAGACAGCATATCATGCAGAAACGCAGAGAAGGAGACCAGCCTTTCCCCGTGTTTTGAGAGGTTCGCTCCTCTGCCTTTGAGCCTTTGAACACAAAGATCCAGTCAGCTCCCGATGATAACTTAGAACTGTACTCTTGACGGTCTCTCTGCCATCAGCCCCCTGCTCAGCTACCGTCTCCTCGGTGCATTCAGTGAAGTACCATAAAATCTGCAGCCTGCCGCACCATGTTGTTCAGGAAGGGCACATTTCCTCTTCGTAAAGAAATCTTTTCTTGCAGCCTGCCTGGCTCGAGCTCCTATTCCTTTTCAGAAGCCCGAGTTTGGCATAGCACTGAAATGACCCCTTCCCTCAAGGCCGGACACATCTCCTAGAGAATATACTCCACGTAGCCCCATTCATTACCTCTTGCCTCCTATGAAACACAAAGGAGTTGTAGCTTGATGGGAGGAAACAGTGGCCTCCTGCTCCGTCTATGACTATCCCGTTTCCCAAGGCCCCGTGAAAGGCTCTTGCTTTCAAGGGTGTAGAGTCTATCGACGGGCAGCAAGCACCGCCAAAAGAGGAGAAATCAGAGCTAGAGAACGTGCTCCTGAGAAACACGCACACTTACCGCACGAAAAGCAGGCCTCTTCGTGGAGTCTGAAATCCCTCCCTGCTCAGCGTTTCTCCGTGGGGCAGAGCGCTCACCGCTGCCTCCATGCACAGCTAGGAAAAGTAGGTGTGCAGGTGTCACCTGCCTTTCAGCGCCTGTCCAAATTGTGCGGACAATAGCCACACCTGCCTGAACGTTCTGCAGAAAACCGAGTGTTACTGGAGTGTAGCAAACGCTTCCGTCTTCACTCAGGGTAAAGAGGCCATTGCTGTGGTGTGGACGGCCTTCATCCCCACTCTTTTGGAGCACAATGCCCTCTGAGCAGGCTGGAAACTGCCTGTAGGAGAAGCAGTTGAACAGACGTCCGCCCCGGTATACGGAACTGCAGCCACACCTCGAGTGTATCTTACGCTCCAGGAACCAACGCGGTGCCCAGAACTCCTTTCTGATGCTAAGAAGCAAGAGGCAACAATTCCTCTGGAGACCCGTGCGTGGTGAGGCCTCCTGAGATTTGGTGCCTTCCAGTCCCGTTGACACCCCATCGATTGATTGCCATGTGATGGTAGCGACACAAAGACTGCCTTTACAAGTGCATGGAACCACGTTCAGTGGGCCGTGAGCCGAGAAGCACTAATGCTACACTGACAGGGCTAGGATGAAATGCCTCTGACCCCCTCCAAAAAGTAACTTTCCAAGAGGCAGCACACGGTCACATCCCCAGAACAACCCTGCCGTGTGCTAGGATACATTACAGGAAATCCGGAGACTCTGGGAGACGCTGAGCTCCACACGGCTTGAAAAAGCTTATAGCCTCTTTTCGGGGGTCAGTGTGGCACTTCTGGACAGTGAGACACCAGGTCTCCTAATGGAATCCTGGTGTTACATTACTGGGACGTAAGGCACAACATTAATCAGCCGCTTGGGTTACGGGCCTTGTCCAGAAGCAACGGTTGCCAAAGATTTCTTTGCTTTGAGCTCGTGAGACAGCATATCATGTAGGACCGCAGAGAAGGAGACCTGCCGCTCTCTGGTTTTGAAGAAGAGGTGAGCTTTTCTACTAAGCCTTGGAGCACAAAGATCCAGCCAAGTCCCAACGACAGGTTAGAAGGTTACTGTTGCAGGTCTCTCGGCGCTTAGCCCACTGTTTGGCTACAGTCTGTAAAGTGCTTTCAGGGAAGAACAAGAAACTCTACAACGTCCCGCATCTTGCTGGGAAGGAACAGCACAGCCTCTCCTCGGTGAAGACGTCCTTTCTTGCAGACTGCCAGGCTGGGACTCCTATTCCGTTTCAGCACTCCGAGTTTGGCCTAGCACGGAAATGACCCCTTCCCTCAACGCCCTACACATCTCTTAAGGACTATAACCCCCGTGTGCCCATTCGTTATATCTCGCCCCCTATGAAACACAGAAGAGCTGTGGCTGGATGGTAGGAGGCAGTGGCCGTAGTGTCCTTAAGGGATAAGTATCCCGTGCCAAAGGCCCCGTGATAATCTCTCGCTTTCGGGAGCCTAGGGCATACCAAGGGCTGCCAAACACAGCTAAAGGAGGCGAAAGAAGAGAAGCAGAACTTGCTCCTGAGACTCTCGTACATATACTGACCCCAAAGCATGCCTCTTCGTGGAGACCGAAGGCCTCCCCAGCTCAGATTTAGGGCCCTGGAACACAGGGCTAAGCGCTGCCTTCAAAGGAGAGGTAGGAAAGGAATGTTTTCAAGTCTCGCCCGCCTTTCAGCGCCTGTTCAGCTTGAGTGGACAATAGCCACAGCCTGCCCGAACGTCCTGCTGAGCACCGAGTTTGACTGGAGTGTAGCAAACGCTTGCCAGTTCTCTGAGGGGGAAGAGGCCATTGCTGTGGTGTGAACGGCCTTCACTGGCACTCGCTGGGAGCGCAGTGCTCTCTGGGCAGGCAGGATAGTTCCTATCGGAGAAGCATTTGAACAGACGCCTGCCCTGGTATACGTGCTACATCCGCACATCGAGTGTACCTTTCCTACGCTCCAGGCACCAACACGGTGCACAGAACTCCTCTTGATGGTGAGCAACAAGACGCAACATTTCTTCTAGGAGGCTCGTGCGGGACGAGGCCTCTTGAGGATGTGGACCCTCGAATCCCGTCGAAACCACTGGGATTGATTGCCACGTTATGTTAGCGACACAATGAGAGCATTTCAGCTTCATGGAACCACGCACGTTCAGTGCGACATGAGAGAAGAAAACACAGATGCTGCCTTGACAGGGTTAGAGTGAATTTGCCTCTGTCCCTCCCCGCCCCCCCGCCGACACATAACCTGCCCAGAGCCAGCACAGCTTCACATCCCGAGGAACATTACTGCTGTGTGCTAGAATACCTGAAAGGAAACCTGCGGACGCTGGGAGACTCTGAGCTGTACGCGGCTTGAGAAAGCTTCTAGACCCTTCAGGGCTCGGCGTGGCACTTCTGGAGCGTGAGACACCACGTTTCCTCATGGAAACCTAGTGTTACGTTTCGGGGACTTGATGCACAACCGCCTCCAGCCGCTTAGCTGGATGGCCTTGTCCAGAAGCGACAGTTGCCAGAGAGTTCTTTCCCAGGAGCTCGTGAGACAGCATATCATGCAGAAACGCAGAGAAGGAGACCAGCCTTTCCCCGTGTTTTGAGAGGTTCGCTCCTCTGCCTTTGAGCCTTTGAACACAAAGATCCAGTCAGCTCCCGATGATAACTTAGAACTGTACTCTTGACGGTCTCTCTGCCATCAGCCCCCTGCTCAGCTACCGTCTCCTCGGTGCATTCAGTGAAGTACCATAAAATCTGCAGCCTGCCGCACCATGTTGTTCAGGAAGGGCACATTTCCTCTTCGTAAAGAAATCTTTTCTTGCAGCCTGCCTGGCTCGAGCTCCTATTCCTTTTCAGAAGCCCGAGTTTGGCATAGCACTGAAATGACCCCTTCCCTCAAGGCCGGACACATCTCCTAGAGAATATACTCCACGTAGCCCCATTCATTACCTCTTGCCTCCTATGAAACACAAAGGAGTTGTAGCTTGATGGGAGGAAACAGTGGCCTCCTGCTCCGTCTATGACTATCCCGTTTCCCAAGGCCCCGTGAAAGGCTCTTGCTTTCAAGGGTGTAGAGTCTATCGACGGGCAGCAAGCACCGCCAAAAGAGGAGAAATCAGAGCTAGAGAACGTGCTCCTGAGAAACACGCACACTTACCGCACGAAAAGCAGGCCTCTTCGTGGAGTCTGAAATCCCTCCCTGCTCAGCGTTTCTCCGTGGGGCAGAGCGCTCACCGCTGCCTCCATGCACAGCTAGGAAAAGTAGGTGTGCAGGTGTCACCTGCCTTTCAGCGCCTGTCCAAATTGTGCGGACAATAGCCACACCTGCCTGAACGTTCTGCAGAAAACCGAGTGTTACTGGAGTGTAGCAAACGCTTCCGTCTTCACTCAGGGTAAAGAGGCCATTGCTGTGGTGTGGACGGCCTTCATCCCCACTCTTTTGGAGCACAATGCCCTCTGAGCAGGCTGGAAACTGCCTGTAGGAGAAGCAGTTGAACAGACGTCCGCCCCGGTATACGGAACTGCAGCCACACCTCGAGTGTATCTTACGCTCCAGGAACCAACGCGGTGCCCAGAACTCCTTTCTGATGCTAAGAAGCAAGAGGCAACAATTCCTCTGGAGACCCGTGCGTGGTGAGGCCTCCTGAGATTTGGTGCCTTCCAGTCCCGTTGACACCCCATCGATTGATTGCCATGTGATGGTAGCGACACAAAGACTGCCTTTACAAGTGCATGGAACCACGTTCAGTGGGCCGTGAGCCGAGAAGCACTAATGCTACACTGACAGGGCTAGGATGAAATGCCTCTGACCCCCTCCAAAAAGTAACTTTCCAAGAGGCAGCACACGGTCACATCCCCAGAACAACCCTGCCGTGTGCTAGGATACATTACAGGAAATCCGGAGACTCTGGGAGACGCTGAGCTCCACACGGCTTGAAAAAGCTTATAGCCTCTTTTCGGGGGTCAGTGTGGCACTTCTGGACAGTGAGACACCAGGTCTCCTAATGGAATCCTGGTGTTACATTACTGGGACGTAAGGCACAACATTAATCAGCCGCTTGGGTTACGGGCCTTGTCCAGAAGCAACGGTTGCCAAAGATTTCTTTGCTTTGAGCTCGTGAGACAGCATATCATGTAGGACCGCAGAGAAGGAGACCTGCCGCTCTCTGGTTTTGAAGAAGAGGTGAGCTTTTCTACTAAGCCTTGGAGCACAAAGATCCAGCCAAGTCCCAACGACAGGTTAGAAGGTTACTGTTGCAGGTCTCTCGGCGCTTAGCCCACTGTTTGGCTACAGTCTGTAAAGTGCTTTCAGGGAAGAACAAGAAACTCTACAACGTCCCGCATCTTGCTGGGAAGGAACAGCACAGCCTCTCCTCGGTGAAGACGTCCTTTCTTGCAGACTGCCAGGCTGGGACTCCTATTCCGTTTCAGCACTCCGAGTTTGGCCTAGCACGGAAATGACCCCTTCCCTCAACGCCCTACACATCTCTTAAGGACTATAACCCCCGTGTGCCCATTCGTTATATCTCGCCCCCTATGAAACACAGAAGAGCTGTGGCTGGATGGTAGGAGGCAGTGGCCGTAGTGTCCTTAAGGGATAAGTATCCCGTGCCAAAGGCCCCGTGATAATCTCTCGCTTTCGGGAGCCTAGGGCATACCAAGGGCTGCCAAACACAGCTAAAGGAGGCGAAAGAAGAGAAGCAGAACTTGCTCCTGAGACTCTCGTACATATACTGACCCCAAAGCATGCCTCTTCGTGGAGACCGAAGGCCTCCCCAGCTCAGATTTAGGGCCCTGGAACACAGGGCTAAGCGCTGCCTTCAAAGGAGAGGTAGGAAAGGAATGTTTTCAAGTCTCGCCCGCCTTTCAGCGCCTGTTCAGCTTGAGTGGACAATAGCCACAGCCTGCCCGAACGTCCTGCTGAGCACCGAGTTTGACTGGAGTGTAGCAAACGCTTGCCAGTTCTCTGAGGGGGAAGAGGCCATTGCTGTGGTGTGAACGGCCTTCACTGGCACTCGCTGGGAGCGCAGTGCTCTCTGGGCAGGCAGGATAGTTCCTATCGGAGAAGCATTTGAACAGACGCCTGCCCTGGTATACGTGCTACATCCGCACATCGAGTGTACCTTTCCTACGCTCCAGGCACCAACACGGTGCACAGAACTCCTCTTGATGGTGAGCAACAAGACGCAACATTTCTTCTAGGAGGCTCGTGCGGGACGAGGCCTCTTGAGGATGTGGACCCTCGAATCCCGTCGAAACCACTGGGATTGATTGCCACGTTATGTTAGCGACACAATGAGAGCATTTCAGCTTCATGGAACCACGCACGTTCAGTGCGACATGAGAGAAGAAAACACAGATGCTGCCTTGACAGGGTTAGAGTGAATTTGCCTCTGTCCCTCCCCGCCCCCCACCCCCCCCGCCGACACATAACCTGCCCAGAGCCAGCACAGCTTCACGTCCCGAGGAACATTACTGCTGTGTGCTAGAATACATGAAAGGAAACCTGCGGACGCTGGGAGACTCTGAGCTGTACGCGGCTTGAGAAAGCTTCTAGACCCTTCAGGGCTCGGCGTGGCACCTCTGGAGCATGAGACACCACGTTTCCTCATGGAAACCTAGTGTTACGTTTCGGGGACTTGATGCACAACCGCCTGCAGCCGCTTAGCTGGATGGCCTTGTCCAGAAGCGACAGTTGCCAGAGAGTTCTTTCCCAGGAGCTCGTGAGACAGCATATCATGCAGAAACGCAGAGAAGGAGACCAGCCTTTCCCCGTGTTTTGAGAGGTTCGCTCCTCTGCCTTTGAGCCTTTGAACACAAAGATCCAGTCAGCTCCCGATGATAACTTAGAACTGTACTCTTGACGGTCTCTCTGCCATCAGCCCCCTGCTCAGCTACCGTCTCCTCGGTGCATTCAGTGAAGTATCATAAAATCTGCATCCTGCCGCACCATGTTGTTCAGGAAGGGCACATTTCCTCTTCGTAAAGAAATCTTTTCTTGCAGCCTGCCTGGCTCGAGCTCCTATTCCTTTTCAGAAGCCCGAGTTTGGCATAGCACTGAAATGACCCCTTCCCTCAAGGCCGGACACATCTCCTAGAGAATATACTCCACGTAGGCCCATTCATTACCTCTTGCCTCCTATGAAACACAAAGAAGTTGTAGCTTGATGGGAGGAAACAGTGGCCTCCTGCTCCGTCTATGACTATCCCGTTTCCCAAGGCCCCGTGAAAGGCTCTTGCTTTCAAGGGTGTAGAGTCTATTGACGGGCACCAAGCACCGTCAAAAGAGGAGAAATCAGAGCTAGAGAACGTGCTCCTGAGAAACACGCACACTTACCGCACGAAAAGCAGGCCTCTTCGTGGAGTCTGAAATCCCTCCCTGCTCAGCGTTTCTCCGTGGGGCAGAGCGCTCACCACTGCCTCCATGCACAGCTAGGAAAAGTAGGTGTGCAGGTGTCACCTGCCTTTCAGCGCCTGTCCAAATTGTGCGGACAATAGCCACACCTGCCTGAACGTTCTGCAGAAAACCGAGTGTTACTGGAGTGTAGCAAACGCTTCCGTCTTCACTCAGGGTAAAGAGGCCATTGCTGTGGTGTGGACGGCCTTCATCCCCACTCTTTTGGAGCACAATGCCCTCTGAGCAGGCTGGAAACTGCCTGTAGGAGAAGCAGTTGAACAGACGTCCGCCCCGGTATACGGAACTGCAGCCACACCTCGAGTGTATCTTACGCTCCAGGAACCAACGCGGTGCCCAGAACTCCTTTCTGATGCTAAGAAGCAAGAGGCAACAATTCCTCTGGAGACCCGTGCGTGGTGAGGCCTCCTGAGATTTGGTGCCTTCCAGTCCCGTTGACACCCCATCGATTGATTGCCATGTGATGGTAGCGACACAAAGACTGCCTTTACAAGTGCATGGAACCACGTTCAGTGGGCCGTGAGCCGAGAAGCACTAATGCTACACTGACAGGGCTAGGATGAAATGCCTCTGACCCCCTCCAAAAAGTAACTTTCCAAGAGGCAGCACACGGTCACATCCCCAGAACAACCCTGCCGTGTGCTAGGATACATTACAGGAAATCCGGAGACTCTGGGAGACGCTGAGCTCCACACGGCTTGAAAAAGCTTATAGCCTCTTTTCGGGGGTCAGTGTGGCACTTCTGGACAGTGAGACACCAGGTCTCCTAATGGAACCCTGGTGTTACATTACTGGGACGTAAGGCACAACATTAATCAGCCGCTTGGGTTACGGGCCTTGTCCAGAAGCAACGGTTGCCAAAGATTTCTTTGCTTTGAGCCCGTGAGACAGCATATCATGTAGGACCGCAGAGAAGGAGACCTGCCGCTCTCTGGTTTTGAAGAAGAGGTGAGCTTTTCTACTAAGCCTTGGAGCACAAAGATCCAGCCAAGTCCCAACGACAGGTTAGAAGGTTACTGTTGCAGGTCTCTCGGCGCTTAGCCCACTGTTCGGCTACAGTCTGTAAAGTGCATTCAGGGAAGAACAAGAAACTCTACAACGTCCCGCATCTTGCTGGGAAGGAACAACACAGCCTCTCCTCGGTGAAGACGTCCTTTCTTGCAGACTGCCAGGCTGGGACTCCTATTCCGTTTCAGCACTCCGAGTTTGGCCTAGCACGGAAATGACCCCTTCCCTCAACGCCCTACACATCTCTTAAGGACTATAACCCCCGTGTGCCCATTCGTTATATCTCGCCCCCTATGAAACACAGAAGAGCTGTGGCTGGATGGTAGGAGGCAGTGGCCGTAGTGTCCTTAAGGGATAAGTATCCCGTGCCAAAGGCCCCGTGATAATCTCTCGCTTTCGGGAGCCTAGGGCATACCAAGGGCTGCCAAACACAGCTAAAGGAGGCGAAAGAAGAGAAGCAGAACTTGCTCCTGAGACTCTCGTACATATACTGACCCCAAAGCATGCCTCTTCGTGGAGACCGAAGGCCTCCCCAGCTCAGATTTAGGGCCCTGGAACACAGGGCTAAGCGCTGCCTTCAAAGGAGAGGTAGGAAAGGAATGTTTTCAAGTCTCACCCGCCTTTCAGCGCCTGTTCAGCTTGAGTGGACAATAGCCACAGCCTGCCCGAACGTCCTGCCGAGCACCGAGTTTGACTGGAGTGTAGCAAACGCTTGCCAGTTCTCTGAGGGGGAAGAGGCCATTGCTGTGGTGTGAACGGCCTTCACTGGCACTCGCTGGGAGCGCAGTGCTCTCTGGGCAGGCAGGATAGTTCCTATCGGAGAAGCATTTGAACAGACGCCTGCCCTGGTATACGTGCTACATCCGCACATCGAGTGTACCTTTCCTACGCTCCAGGCACCAACACGGTGCACAGAACTCCTCTTGATGGTGAGCAACAAGACGCAACATTTCTTCTAGGAGGCTCGTGCGGGACGAGGCCTCTTGAGGATGTGGACCCTCGAATCCCGTCGAAACCACTGGGATTGATTGCCACGTTATGTTAGCGACACAATGAGAGCATTTCAGCTTCATGGAACCACGCACGTTCAGTGCGACATGAGAGAAGAAAACACAGATGCTGCCTTGACAGGGTTAGAGTGAATTTGCCTCTGTCCCTCCCCGCCCCCCACCCCCCCCGCCGACACATAACCTGCCCAGAGCCAGCACAGCTTCACATCCCGTGGAACATTACTGCTGTGTGCTAGAATACATGAAAGGAAACCTGCGGACGCTGGGAGACTCTGAGCTGTACGCGGCTTGAGAAAGCTTCTAGACCCTTCAGGGCTCGGCGTGGCACCTCTGGAGCATGAGACACCACGTTTCCTCATGGAAACCTAGTGTTACGTTTCGGGGACTTGATGCACAACCGCCTGCAGCCGCTTAGCTGGATGGCCTTGTCCAGAAGCGACAGTTGCCAGAGAGTTCTTTCCCAGGAGCTCGTGAGACAGCATATCATGCAGAAACGCAGAGAAGGAGACCAGCCTTTCCCCGTGTTTTGAGAGGTTCGCTCCTCTGCCTTTGAGCCTTTGAACACAAAGATCCAGTCAGCTCCCGATGATAACTTAGAACTGTACTCTTGACGGTCTCTCTGCCATCAGCCCCCTGCTCAGCTACCGTCTCCTCGGTGCATTCAGTGAAGTACCATAAAATCTGCAGCCTGCCGCACCATGTTGTTCAGGAAGGGCACATTTCCTCTTCGTAAAGAAATCTTTTCTTGCAGCCTGCCTGGCTCGAGCTCCTATTCCTCTTCAGAAGCCCGAGTTTGGCATAGCACTGAAATGACCCCTTCCCTCAAGGCCGGACACATCTCCTAGAGAATATACTCCACGTAGGCCCATTCATTACCTCTTGCCTCCTATGAAACACAAAGAAGTTGTAGCTTGATGGGAGGAAACAGTGGCCTCCTGCTCCGTCTATGACTATCCCGTTTCCCAAGGCCCCGTGAAAGGCTCTTGCTTTCAAGGGTGTAGAGTCTATCGACGGGCACCAAGCACCGTCAAAAGAGGAGAAATCAGAGCTAGAGAACGTGCTCCTGAGAAACACGCACACTTACCGCACGAAAAGCAGGCCTCTTCGTGGAGTCTGAAATCCCTCCCTGCTCAGCGTTTCTCCGTGGGGCAGAGCGCTCACCGCTGCCTCCATGCACAGCTAGGAAAAGTAGGTGTGCAGGTGTCACCTGCCTTTCAGCGCCTGTCCAAATTGTGCGGACAATAGCCACACCTGCCTGAACGTTCTGCAGAAAACCGAGTGTTACTGGAGTGTAGCAAACGCTTCCGTCTTCACTCAGGGTAAAGAGGCCATTGCTGTGGTGTGGACGGCCTTCATCCCCACTCTTTTGGAGCACAATGCCCTCTGAGCAGGCTGGAAACTGCCTGTAGGAGAAGCAGTTGAACAGACGTCCGCCCCGGTATACGGAACTGCAGCCACACCTCGAGTGTATCTTACGCTCCAGGAACCAACGCGGTGCCCAGAACTCCTTTCTGATGCTAAGAAGCAAGAGGCAACAATTCCTCTGGAGACCCGTGCGTGGTGAGGCCTCCTGAGATTTGGTGCCTTCCAGTCCCGTTGACACCCCATCGATTGATTGCCATGTGATGGTAGCGACACAAAGACTGCCTTTACAAGTGCATGGAACCACGTTCAGTGGGCCGTGAGCCGAGAAGCACTAATGCTACACTGACAGGGCTAGGATGAAATGCCTCTGACCCCCTCCAAAAAGTAACTTTCCAAGAGGCAGCACACGGTCACATCCCCAGAACAACCCTGCCGTGTGCTAGGATACATTACAGGAAATCCGGAGACTCTGGGAGACGCTGAGCTCCACACGGCTTGAAAAAGCTTATAGCCTCTTTTCGGGGGTCAGTGTGGCACTTCTGGACAGTGAGACACCAGGTCTCCTAATGGAACCCTGGTGTTACATTACTGGGACGTAAGGCACAACATTAATCAGCCGCTTGGGTTACGGGCCTTGTCCAGAAGCAACGGTTGCCAAAGATTTCTTTGCTTTGAGCCCGTGAGACAGCATATCATGTAGGACCGCAGAGAAGGAGACCTGCCGCTCTCTGGTTTTGAAGAAGAGGTGAGCTTTTCTACTAAGCCTTGGAGCACAAAGATCCAGCCAAGTCCCAACGACAGGTTAGAAGGTTACTGTTGCAGGTCTCTCGGCGCTTAGCCCACTGTTCGGCTACAGTCTGTAAAGTGCATTCAGGGAAGAACAAGAAACTCTACAACGTCCCGCATCTTGCTGGGAAGGAACAGCACAGCCTCTCCTCGGTGAAGACGTCCTTTCTTGCAGACTGCCAGGCTGGGACTCCTATTCCGTTTCAGCACTCCGAGTTTGGCCTAGCACGGAAATGACCCCTTCCCTCAACGCCCTACACATCTCTTAAGGACTATAACCCCCGTGTGCCCATTCGTTATATCTCGCCCCCTATGAAACACAGAAGAGCTGTGGCTGGATGGTAGGAGGCAGTGGCCGTAGTGTCCTTAAGGGATAAGTATCCCGTGCCAAAGGCCCCGTGATAATCTCTCGCTTTCGGGAGCCTAGGGCATACCAAGGGCTGCCAAACACAGCTAAAGGAGGCGAAAGAAGAGAAGCAGAACTTGCTCCTGAGACTCTCGTACATATACTGACCCCAAAGCATGCCTCTTCGTGGAGACCGAAGGCCTCCCCAGCTCAGATTTAGGGCCCTGGAACACAGGGCTAAGCGCTGCCTTCAAAGGAGTGGTAGGAAAGGAATGTTTTCAAGTCTCGCCCGCCTTTCAGCGCCTGTTCAGCTTGAGTGGACAATAGCCACAGCCTGCCCGAACGTCCTGCCGAGCACCGAGTTTGACTGGAGTGTAGCAAACGCTTGTCAGTTCTCTGAGGGGGAAGAGGCCATTGCTGTGGTGTGAACGGCCTTCACTGGCACTCGCTGGGAGCGCAGTGCTCTCTGGGCAGGCAGGATAGTTCCTATCGGAGAAGCATTTGAACAGACGCCTGCCCTGGTATACGTGCTACATCCGCACATCGAGTGTACCTTTCCTACGCTCCAGGCACCAACACGGTGCACAGAACTCCTCTTGATGGTGAGCAACAAGACGCAACATTTCTTCTAGGAGGCTCGTGCGGGACGAGGCCTCTTGAGGATGTGGACCCTCGAATCCCGTCGAAACCACTGGGATTGATTGCCACGTTATGTTAGCGACACAATGAGAGCATTTCAGCTTCATGGAACCACGCACGTTCAGTGCGACATGAGAGAAGAAAACACAGATGCTGCCTTGACAGGGTTAGAGTGAATTTGCCTCTGTCCCTCCCCGCCCCCCACCCCCCCCGCCGACACATAACCTGCCCAGAGCCAGCACAGCTTCACGTCCCGAGGAACATTACTGCTGTGTGCTAGAATACATGAAAGGAAACCTGCGGACGCTGGGAGACTCTGAGCTGTACGCGGCTTGAGAAAGCTTCTAGACCCTTCAGGGCTCAGCGTGGCACCTCTGGAGCATGAGACACCACGTTTCCTCATGGAAACCTAGTGTTACGTTTCGGGGACTTGATGCACAACCGCCTGCAGCCGCTTAGCTGGATGGCCTTGTCCAGAAGCGACAGTTGCCAGAGAGTTCTTTCCCAGGAGCTCGTGAGACAGCATATCATGCAGAAACGCAGAGAAGGAGACCAGCCTTTCCCCGTGTTTTGAGAGGTTCGCTCCTCTGCCTTTGAGCCTTTGAACACAAAGATCCAGTCAGCTCCCGATGATAACTTAGAACTGTACTCTTGACGGTCTCTCTGCCATCAGCCCCCTGCTCAGCTACCGTCTCCTCGGTGCATTCAGTGAAGTAGCATAAAATCTGCAGCCTGCCGCACCATGTTGTTCAGGAAGGGCACATTTCCTCTTCGTAAAGAAATCTTTTCTTGCAGCCTGCCTGGCTCGAGCTCCTATTCCTCTTCAGAAGCCCGAGTTTGGCATAGCACTGAAATGACCCCTTCCCTCAAGGCCGGACACATCTCCTAGAGAATATACTCCACGTAGGCCCATTCATTACCTCTTGCCTCCTATGAAACACAAAGAAGTTGTAGCTTGATGGGAGGAAACAGTGGCCTCCTGCTCCGTCTATGACTATCCCGTTTCCCAAGGCCCCGTGAAAGGCTCTTGCTTTCAAGGGTGTAGAGTCTATCGACGGGCACCAAGCACCGCCAAAAGAGGAGAAATCAGAGCTAGAGAACGTGCTCCTGAGAAACACGCACACTTACCGCACGAAAAGCAGGCCTCTTCGTGGAGTCTGAAATCCCTCCCTGCTCAGCGTTTCTCTGTGGGGCAGAGCGCTCACCGCTGCCTCCATGCACAGCTAGGAAAAGTAGGTGTGCAGGTGTCACCTGCCTTTCAGCGCCTGTCCAAATTGTGCGGACAATAGCCACACCTGCCTGAACGTTCTGCAGAAAACCGAGTGTTACTGGAGTGTAGCAAACGCTTCCGTCTTCACTCAGGGTAAAGAGGCCATTGCTGTGGTGTGGACGGCCTTCATCCCCACTCTTTTGGAGCACAATGCCCTCTGAGCAGGCTGGAAACTGCCTGTAGGAGAAGCAGTTGAACAGACGTCCGCCCCGGTATACGGAACTGCAGCCACACCTCGAGTGTATCTTACGCTCCAGGAACCAACGCGGTGCCCAGAACTCCTTTCTGATGCTAAGAAGCAAGAGGCAACAATTCCTCTGGAGACCCGTGCGTGGTGAGGCCTCCTGAGATTTGGTGCCTTCCAGTCCCGTTGACACCCCATCGATTGATTGCCATGTGATGGTAGCGACACAAAGACTGCCTTTACAAGTGCATGGAACCACGTTCAGTGGGCCGTGAGCCGAGAAGCACTAATGCTACACTGACAGGGCTAGGATGAAATGCCTCTGACCCCCTCCAAAAAGTAACTTTCCAAGAGGCAGCACACGGTCACATCCCCAGAACAACCCTGCCGTGTGCTAGGATACATTACAGGAAATCCGGAGACTCTGGGAGACGCTGAGCTCCACACGGCTTGAAAAAGCTTATAGCCTCTTTTCGGGGGTCAGTGTGGCACTTCTGGACAGTGAGACACCAGGTCTCCTAATGGAACCCTGGTGTTACATTACTGGGACGTAAGGCACAACATTAATCAGCCGCTTGGGTTACGGGCCTTGTCCAGAAGCAACGGTTGCCAAAGATTTCTTTGCTTTGAGCCCGTGAGACAGCATATCATGTAGGACCGCAGAGAAGGAGACCTGCCGCTCTCTGGTTTTGAAGAAGAGGTGAGCTTTTCTACTAAGCCTTGGAGCACAAAGATCCAGCCAAGTCCCAACGACAGGTTAGAAGGTTACTGTTGCAGGTCTCTCGGCGCTTAGCCCACTGTTCGGCTACAGTCTGTAAAGTGCATTCAGGGAAGAACAAGAAACTCTACAACGTCCCGCATCTTGCTGGGAAGGAACAGCAGAGCCTCTCCTCGGTGAAGACGTCCTTTCTTGCAGACTGCCAGGCTGGGACTCCTATTCCGTTTCAGCACTCCGAGTTTGGCCTAGCACGGAAATGACCCCTTCCCTCAACGCCCTACACATCTCTTAAGGACTATAACCCCCATGTGCCCATTCGTTATATCTCGCCCCCTATGAAACACAGAAGAGCTGTGGCTGGATGGTAGGAGGCAGTGGCCGTAGTGTCCTTAAGGGATAAGTATCCCGTGCCAAAGGCCCCGTGATAATCTCTCGCTTTCGGGAGCCTAGGGCATACCAAGGGCTGCCAAACACAGCTAAAGGAGGCGAAAGAAGAGAAGCAGAACTTGCTCCTGAGACTCTCGTACATATACTGACCCCAAATCATGCCTCTTCGTGGAGACCGAAGGCCTCCCCAGCTCAGATTTAGGGCCCTGGAACACAGGGCTAAGCGCTGCCTTCAAAGGAGAGGTAGGAAAGGAATGTTTTCAAGTCTCGCCCGCCTTTCAGCGCCTGTTCAGCTTGAGTGGACAATAGCCACAGCCTGCCCGAACGTCCTGCCGAGCACCGAGTTTGACTGGAGTGTAGCAAACGCTTGCCAGTTCTCTGAGGGGGAAGAGGCCATTGCTGTGGTGTGAACGGCCTTCACTGGCACTCGCTGGGAGCGCAGTGCTCTCTGGGCAGGCAGGATAGTTCCTATCGGAGAAGCATTTGAACAGACGCCTGCCCTGGTATACGTGCTACATCCGCACATCGAGTGTACCTTTCCTACGCTCCAGGCACCAACACGGTGCACAGAACTCCTCTTGATGGTGAGCAACAAGACGCAACATTTCTTCTAGGAGGCTCGTGCGGGACGAGGCCTCTTGAGGATGTGGACCCTCGAATCCCGTCGAAACCACTGGGATTGATTGCCACGTTATGTTAGCGACACAATGAGAGCATTTCAGCTTCATGGAACCACGCACGTTCAGTGCGACATGAGAGAAGAAAACACAGATGCTGCCTTGACAGGGTTAGAGTGAATTTGCCTCTGTCCCTCCCCGCCCCCCACCCCCCCCGCCGACACATAACCTGCCCAGAGCCAGCACAGCTTCACGTCCCGAGGAACATTACTGCTGTGTGCTAGAATACATGAAAGGAAACCTGCGGACGCTAGGAGACTCTGAGCTGTACGCGGCTTGAGAAAGCTTCTAGACCCTTCAGGGCTCGGCGTGGCACCTCTGGAGCGTGAGACACCACGTTTCCTCATGGAAACCTAGTGTTACGTTTCGGGGACTTGATGCACAACCGCCTGCAGCCGCTTAGCTGGATGGCCTTGTCCAGAAGCGACAGTTGCCAGAGAGTTCTTTCCCAGGAGCTCGTGAGACAGCATATCATGCAGAAACGCAGAGAAGGAGACCAGCCTTTCCCCGTGTTTTCAGAGGTTCGCTCCTCTGCCTTTGAGCCTTTGAACACAAAGATCCAGTCAGCTCCCGATGATAACTTAGAACTGTACTCTTGACGGTCTCTCTGCCATCAGCCCCCTGCTCAGCTACCGTCTCCTCGGTGCATTCAGTGAAGTACCATAAAATCTGCAGCCTGCTGCACCATGTTGTTCAGGAAGGGCACATTTCCTCTTCGTAAAGAAATCTTTTCTTGCAGCCTGCCTGGCTCGAGCTCCTATTCCTCTTCAGAAGCCCGAGTTTGGCATAGCACTGAAATGACCCCTTCCCTCAAGGCCGGACACATCTCCTAGAGAATATACTCCACGTAGGCCCATTCATTACCTCTTGCCTCCTATGAAACACAAAGAAGTTGTAGCTTGATGGGAGGAAACAGTGGCCTCCTGCTCCGTCTATGACTATCCCGTTTCCCAAGGCCCCGTGAAAGGCTCTTGCTTTCAAGGGTGTAGAGTCTATCGACGGGCACCAAGCACCGTCAAAAGAGGAGAAATCAGAGCTAGAGAACGTGCTCCTGAGAAACACGCACACTTACCACACGAAAAGCAGGCCTCTTCGTGGAGTCTGAAATCCCTCCCTGCTCAGCGTTTCTCCGTGGGGCAGAGCGCTCACCGCTGCCTCCATGCACAGCTAGGAAAAGTAGGTGTGCAGGTGTCACCTGCCTTTCAGCGCCTGTCCAAATTGTGCGGACAATAGCCACACCTGCCTGAACGTTCTGCAGAAAACCGAGTGTTACTGGAGTGTAGCAAACGCTTCCGTCTTCACTCAGGGTAAAGAGGCCATTGCTGTGGTGTGGACGGCCTTCATCCCCACTCTTTTGGAGCACAATGCCCTCTGAGCAGGCTGGAAACTGCCTGTAGGAGAAGCAGTTGAACAGACGTCCGCCCCGGTATACGGAACTGCAGCCACACCTCGAGTGTATCTTACGCTCCAGGAACCAACGCGGTGCCCAGAACTCCTTTCTGATGCTAAGAAGCAAGAGGCAACAATTCCTCTGGAGACCCGTGCGTGGTGAGGCCTCCTGAGATTTGGTGCCTTCCAGTCCCGTTGACACCCCATCGATTGATTGCCATGTGATGGTAGCGACACAAAGACTGCCTTTACAAGTGCATGGAACCACGTTCAGTGGGCCGTGAGCCGAGAAGCACTAATGCTACACTGACAGGGCTAGGATGAAATGCCTCTGACCCCCTCCAAAAAGTAACTTTCCAAGAGGCAGCACACGGTCACATCCCCAGAACAACCCTGCCGTGTGCTAGGATACATTACAGGAAATCCGGAGACTCTGGGAGACGCTGAGCTCCACACGGCTTGAAAAAGCTTATAGCCTCTTTTCGGGGGTCAGTGTGGCACTTCTGGACAGTGAGACACCAGGTCTCCTAATGGAACCCTGGTGTTACATTACTGGGACGTAAGGCACAACATTAATCAGCCGCTTGGGTTACGGGCCTTGTCCAGAAGCAACGGTTGCCAAAGATTTCTTTGCTTTGAGCCCGTGAGACAGCATATCATGTAGGACCGCAGAGAAGGAGACCTGCCGCTCTCTGGTTTTGAAGAAGAGGTGAGCTTTTCTACTAAGCCTTGGAGCACAAAGATCCAGCCAAGTCCCAACGACAGGTTAGAAGGTTACTGTTGCAGGTCTCTCGGCGCTTAGCCCACTGTTCGGCTACAGTCTGTAAAGTGCATTCAGGGAAGAACAAGAAACTCTACAACGTCCCGCATCTTGCTGGGAAGGAACAGCACAGCCTCTCCTCGGTGAAGACGTCCTTTCTTGCAGACTGCCAGGCTGGGACTCCTATTCCGTTTCAGCACTCCGAGTTTGGCCTAGCACGGAAATGACCCCTTCCCTCAACGCCCTACACATCTCTTAAGGACTATAACCCCCATGTGCCCATTCGTTATATCTCGCCCCCTATGAAACACAGAAGAGCTGTGGCTGGATGGTAGGAGGCAGTGGCCGTAGTGTCCTTAAGGGATAAGTATCCCGTGCCAAAGGCCCCGTGATAATCTCTCGCTTTCGGGAGCCTAGGGCATACCAAGGGCTGCCAAACACAGCTAAAGGAGGCGAAAGAAGAGAAGCAGAACTTGCTCCTGAGACTCTCGTACATATACTGACCCCAAAGCATGCCTCTTCGTGGAGACCGAAGGCCTCCCCAGCTCAGATTTAGGGCCCTGGAACACAGGGCTAAGCGCTGCCTTCAAAGGAGAGGTAGGAGAGGAATGTTTTCAAGTCTCGCCCGCCTTTCAGCGCCTGTTCAGCTTGAGTGGACAATAGCCACAGCCTGCCCGAACGTCCTGCCGAGCACCGAGTTTGACTGGAGTGTAGCAAACGCTTGCCAGTTCTCTGAGGGGGAAGAGGCCATTGCTGTGGTGTGAACGGCCTTCACTGGCACTCGCTGGGAGCGCAGTGCTCTCTGGGCAGGCAGGATAGTTCCTATCGGAGAAGCATTTGAACAGACGCCTGCCCTGGTATACGTGCTACATCCGCACATCGAGTGTACCTTTCCTACGCTCCAGGCACCAACACGGTGCACAGAACTCCTCTTGATGGTGAGCAACAAGACGCAACATTTCTTCTAGGAGGCTCGTGCGGGACGAGGCCTCTTGAGGATGTGGACCCTCGAATCCCGTCGAAACCACTGGGATTGATGGCCACTTTATGTTGGCGACACAATGAGAGCATTTCAGCTTCATGGAACCACGCACGTTCAGTGCGACATGAGAGAAGAAAACACAGATGCTGCCTTGACAGGGTTAGAGTGAATTTGCCTCTGTCCCTCCCCGCCCCCCACCCCCCCCGCCGACACATAACCTGCCCAGAGCCAGCACAGCTTCACGTCCCGAGGAACATTACTGCTGTGTGCTAGAATACATGAAAGGAAACCTGCGGACGCTGGGAGACTCTGAGCTGTACGCGGCTTGAGAAAGCTTCTAGACCCTTCAGGGCTCGGCGTGGCACCTCTGGAGCGTGAGACACCACGTTTCCTCATGGAAACCTAGTGTTACGTTTCGGGGACTTGATGCACAACCGCCTGCAGCCGCTTAGCTGGATGGCCTTGTCCAGAAGCGACAGTTGCCAGAGAGTTCTTTCCCAGGAGCTCGTGAGACAGCATATCATGCAGAAACGCCGAGAAGGAGACCAGCCTTTCCCCGTGTTTTCAGAGGTTCGCTCCTCTGCCTTTGAGCCTTTGAACACAAAGATCCAGTCAGCTCCCGATGATAACTTAGAACTGTACTCTTGACGGTCTCTCTGCCATCAGCCCCCTGCTCAGCTACCGTCTCCTCGGTGCATTCAGTGAAGTACCATAAAATCTGCAGCCTGCCGCACCATGTTGTTCAGGAAGGGCACATTTCCTCTTCGTAAAGAAATCTTTTCTTGCAGCCTGCCTGGCTCGAGCTCCTATTCCTCTTCAGAAGCCCGAGTTTGGCATAGCACTGAAATGACCCCTTCCCTCAAGGCCGGACACATCTCCTAGAGAATATACTCCACGTCGGCCCATTCATTACCTCTTGCCTCCTATGAAACACAAAGAAGTTGTAGCTTGATGGGAGGAAACAGTGGCCTCCTGCTCCGTCTATGACTATCCCGTTTCCCAAGGCCCCGTGAAAGGCTCTTGCTTTCAAGGGTGTAGAGTCTATCGACGGGCACCAAGCACCGTCAAAAGAGGAGAAATCAGAGCTAGAGAACGTGCTCCTGAGAAACACGCACACTTACCGCACGAAAAGCAGGCCTCTTCGTGGAGTCTGAAATCCCTCCCTGCTCAGCGTTTCTCCGTGGGGCAGAGCGCTCACCGCTGCCTCCATGCACAGCTAGGAAAAGTAGGTGTGCAGGTGTCACCTGCCTTTCAGCGCCTGTCCAAATTGTGCGGACAATAGCCACACCTGCCTGAACGTTCTGCAGAAAACCGAGTGTTACTGGAGTGTAGCAAACGCTTCCGTCTTCACTCAGGGTAAAGAGGCCATTGCTGTGGTGTGGACGGCCTTCATCCCCACTCTTTTGGAGCACAATGCCCTCTGAGCAGGCTGGAAACTGCCTGTAGGAGAAGCAGTTGAACAGACGTCCGCCCCGGTATACGGAACTGCAGCCACACCTCGAGTGTATCTTACGCTCCAGGAACCAACGCGGTGCCCAGAACTCCTTTCTGATGCTAAGAAGCAAGAGGCAACAATTCCTCTGGAGACCCGTGCGTGGTGAGGCCTCCTGAGATTTGGTGCCTTCCAGTCCCGTTGACACCCCATCGATTGATTGCCATGTGATGGTAGCGACACAAAGACTGCCTTTACAAGTGCATGGAACCACGTTCAGTGGGCCGTGAGCCGAGAAGCACTAATGCTACACTGACAGGGCTAGGATGAAATGCCTCTGACCCCCTCCAAAAAGTAACTTTCCAAGAGGCAGCACACGGTCACATCCCCAGAACAACCCTGCCGTGTGCTAGGATACATTACAGGAAATCCGGAGACTCTGGGAGACGCTGAGCTCCACACGGCTTGAAAAAGCTTATAGCCTCTTTTCGGGGGTCAGTGTGGCACTTCTGGACAGTGAGACACCAGGTCTCCTAATGGAACCCTGGTGTTACATTACTGGGACGTAAGGCACAAAATTAATCAGCCGCTTGGGTTACGGGCCTTGTCCAGAAACAACGGTTGCCAAAGATTTCTTTGCTTTGAGCTCGTGAGACAGCATATCATGTAGGACCGCAGAGAAGGAGACCTGCCGCTCTCTGGTTTTGAAGAAGAGGTGAGCTTTTCTACTAAGCCTTGGAGCACAAAGATCCAGCCAAGTCCCAACGACAGGTTAGAAGGTTACTGTTGCAGGTCTCTCGGCGCTTAGCCCACTGTTCGGCTACAGTCTGTAAAATGCATTCAGGGAAGAACAAGAAACTCTACAACGTCCCGCATCTTGCTGGGAAGGAACAACACAGCCTCTCCTCGGTGAAGACGTCCTTTCTTGCAGACTGCCAGGCTGGGACTCCTATTCCGTTTCAGCACTCCGAGTTTGGCCTAGCACGGAAATGACCCCTTCCCTCAATGCCCTACACATCTCTTAAGGACTATAACCCCCGTGTGCCCATTCGTTATATCTCGCCCCCTATGAAACACAGAAGAGCTGTGGCTGGATGGTAGGAGGCAGTGGCCGTAGTGTCCTTAAGGGATAAGTATCCCGTGCCAAAGGCCCCGTGATAATCTCTCGCTTTCGGGAGCCTAGGGCATACCAAGGGCTGCCAAACACAGCTAAAGGAGGCGAAAGAAGAGAAGCAGAACTTGCTCCTGAGACTCTCGTACATATACTGACCCCAAAGCATGCCTCTTCGTGGAGACCGAAGGCCTCCCCAGCTCAGATTTAGGGCCCTGGAACACAGGGCTAAGCGCTGCCTTCAAAGGAGAGGTAGGAAAGGAATGTTTTCAAGTCTCGCCCACCTTTCAGCGCCTGTTCAGCTTGAGTGGACAATAGCCACAGCCTGCCCGAACGTCCTGCCGAGCACCGAGTTTGACTGGAGTGTAGCAAACGCTTGCCAGTTCTCTGAGGGGGAAGAGGCCATTGCTGTGGTGTGAATGGCCTTCACTGGCACTCGCTGGGAGCGCAGTGCTCTCTGGGCAGGCAGGATAGTTCCTATCGGAGAAGCATTTGAACAGACGCCTGCCCTGGTATACGTGCTACATCCGCACATCGAGTGTACCTTTCCTACGCTCCAGGCACCAACACGGTGCACAGAACTCCTCTTGATGGTGAGCAACAAGACGCAACATTTCTTCTAGGAGGCTCGTGTGGGACGAGGCCTCTTGAGGATGTGGACCCTCGAATCCCGTCGAAACCACTGGGATTGATTGCCACGTTATGTTAGCGACACAATGAGAGCATTTCAGCTTCATGGAACCACGCACGTTCAGTGCGACATGAGAGAAGAAAACACAGATGCTGCCTTGACAGGGTTAGAGTGAATTTGCCTCTGTCCCTCCCCCCCCCCCCGCCGACACATAACCTGCCCAGAGCCAGCACAGCTTCACATCCCGAGGAACATTACTGCTGTGTGCTAGAATACCTGAAAGGAAACCTGCGGACGCTGGGAGACTCTGAGCTGTACGCGGCTTGAGAAAGCTTCTAGACCCTTCAGGGCTCGGCGTGGCACTTCTGGAGCGTGAGACACCACGTTTCCTCATGGAAACCTAGTGTTACGTTTCGGGGACTTGATGCACAACCGCCTCCAGCCGCTTAGCTGGATGGCCTTGTCCAGAAGCGACAGTTGCCAGAGAGTTCTTTCCCAGGAGCTCGTGAGACAGCATATCATGCAGAAACGCAGAGAAGGAGACCAGCCTTTCCCCGTGTTTTCAGAGGTTCGCTCCTCTGCCTTTGAGCCTTTGAACACAAAGATCCAGTCAGCTCCCGATGATAACTTAGAACTGTACTCTTGACGGTCTCTCTGCCATCAGCCCCCTGCTCAGCTACCGTCTCCTCGGTGCATTCAGTGAAGTACCATAAAATCTGCAGCCTGCCGCACCATGTTGTTCAGGAAGGGCACATTTCCTCTTCGTAAAGAAATCTTTTCTTGCAGCCTGCCTGGCTCGAGCTCCTATTCCTTTTCAGAAGCCCGAGTTTGGCATAGCACTGAAATGACCCCTTCCCTCAAGGCCGGACACATCTCCTAGAGAATATACTCCACGTAGCCCCATTCATTACCTCTTGCCTCCTATGAAACACAAAGGAGTTGTAGCTTGATGGGAGGAAACAGTGGCCTCCTGCTCCGTCTATGACTATCCCGTTTCCCAAGGCCCCGTGAAAGGCTCTTGCTTTCAAGGGTGTAGAGTCTATCGACGGGCAGCAAGCACCGCCAAAAGAGGAGAAATCAGAGCTAGAGAACGTGCTCCTGAGAAACACGCACACTTACCGCACGAAAAGCAGGCCTCTTCGTGGAGTCTGAAATCCCTCCCTGCTCAGCGTTTCTCCGTGGGGCAGAGCGCTCACCGCTGCCTCCATGCACAGCTAGGAAAAGTAGGTGTGCAGGTGTCACCTGCCTTTCAGCGCCTGTCCAAATTGTGCGGACAATAGCCACACCTGCCTGAACGTTCTGCAGAAAACCGAGTGTTACTGGAGTGTAGCAAACGCTTCCGTCTTCACTCAGGGTAAAGAGGCCATTGCTGTGGTGTGGACGGCCTTCATCCCCACTCTTTTGGAGCACAATGCCCTCTGAGCAGGCTGGAAACTGCCTGTAGGAGAAGCAGTTGAACAGACGTCCGCCCCGGTATACGGAACTGCAGCCACACCTCGAGTGTATCTTACGCTCCAG
Organism: Eubalaena glacialis; assembly: GCF_028564815.1. Classification (NCBI taxonomy): domain Eukaryota; kingdom Metazoa; phylum Chordata; class Mammalia; order Artiodactyla; family Balaenidae; genus Eubalaena; species Eubalaena glacialis. The sequence continues at coordinate 26,163,749 of NC_083725.1, forward strand.
GAACCAACGCGGTGCCCAGAACTCCTTTCTGATGCTAAGAAGCAAGAGGCAACAATTCCTCTGGAGACCCGTGCGTGGTGAGGCCTCCTGAGATTTGGTGCCTTCCAGTCCCGTTGACACCCCATCGATTGATTGCCATGTGATGGTAGCGACACAAAGACTGCCTTTACAAGTGCATGGAACCACGTTCAGTGGGCCGTGAGCCGAGAAGCACTAATGCTACACTGACAGGGCTAGGATGAAATGCCTCTGACCCCCTCCAAAAAGTAACTTTCCAAGAGGCAGCACACGGTCACATCCCCAGAACAACCCTGCCGTGTGCTAGGATACATTACAGGAAATCCGGAGACTCTGGGAGACGCTGAGCTCCACACGGCTTGAAAAAGCTTATAGCCTCTTTTCGGGGGTCAGTGTGGCACTTCTGGACAGTGAGACACCAGGTCTCCTAATGGAATCCTGGTGTTACATTACTGGGACGTAAGGCACAACATTAATCAGCCGCTTGGGTTACGGGCCTTGTCCAGAAACAACGGTTGCCAAAGATTTCTTTGCTTTGAGCTCGTGAGACAGCATATCATGTAGGACCGCAGAGAAGGAGACCTGCCGCTCTCTGGTTTTGAAGAAGAGGTGAGCTTTTCTACTAAGCCTTGGAGCACAAAGATCCAGCCAAGTCCCAACGACAGGTTAGAAGGTTACTGTTGCAGGTCTCTCGGCGCTTAGCCCACTGTTTGGCTACAGTCTGTAAAGTGCTTTCAGGGAAGAACAAGAAACTCTACAACGTCCCGCATCTTGCTGGGAAGGAACAGCACAGCCTCTCCTCGGTGAAGACGTCCTTTCTTGCAGACTGCCAGGCTGGGACTCCTATTCCGTTTCAGCACTCCGAGTTTGGCCTAGCACGGAAATGACCCCTTCCCTCAACGCCCTACACATCTCTTAAGGACTATAACCCCCGTGTGCCCATTCGTTATATCTCGCCCCCTATGAAACACAGAAGAGCTGTGGCTGGATGGTAGGAGGCAGTGGCCGTAGTGTCCTTAAGGGATAAGTATCCCGTGCCAAAGGCCCCGTGATAATCTCTCGCTTTCGGGAGCCTAGGGCATACCAAGGGCTGCCAAACACAGCTAAAGGAGGCGAAAGAAGAGAAGCAGAACTTGCTCCTGAGACTCTCGTACATATACTGACCCCAAAGCATGCCTCTTCGTGGAGACCGAAGGCCTCCCCAGCTCAGATTTAGGGCCCTGGAACACAGGGCTAAGCGCTGCCTTCAAAGGAGAGGTAGGAAAGGAATGTTTTCAAGTCTCGCCCGCCTTTCAGCGCCTGTTCAGCTTGAGTGGACAATAGCCACAGCCTGCCCGAACGTCCTGCCGAGCACCGAGTTTGACTGGAGTGTAGCAAACGCTTGCCAGTTCTCTGAGGGGGAAGAGGCCATTGCTGTGGTGTGAACGGCCTTCACTGGCACTCGCTGGGAGCGCAGTGCTCTCTGGGCAGGCAGGATAGTTCCTATCGGAGAAGCATTTGAACAGACGCCTGCCCTGGTATACGTGCTACATCCGCACATCGAGTGTACCTTTCCTACGCTCCAGGCACCAACACGGTGCACAGAACTCCTCTTGATGGTGAGCAACAAGACGCAACATTTCTTCTAGGAGGCTCGTGCGGGACGAGGCCTCTTGAGGATGTGGACCCTCGAATCCCGTCGAAACCACTGGGATTGATTGCCACGTTATGTTAGCGACACAATGAGAGCATTTCAGCTTCATGGAACCACGCACGTTCAGTGCGACATGAGAGAAGAAAACACAGATGCTGCCTTGACAGGGTTAGAGTGAATTTGCCTCTGTCCCTCCCCGCCCCCCACCACCCCCGCCGACACATAACCTGCCCAGAGCCAGCACAGCTTCACGTCCCGAGGAACATTACTGCTGTGTGCTAGAATACATGAAAGGAAACCTGCGGACGCTAGGAGACTCTGAGCTGTACGCGGCTTGAGAAAGCTTCTAGACCCTTCAGGGCTCGGCGTGGCACCTCTGGAGCATGAGACACCACGTTTCCTCATGGAAACCTAGTGTTACGTTTCGGGGACTTGATGCACAACCGCCTGCAGCCGCTTAGCTGGATGGCCTTGTCCAGAAGCGACAGTTGCCAGAGAGTTCTTTCCCAGGAGCTCGTGAGACAGCATATCATGCAGAAACGCAGAGAAGGAGACCAGCCTTTCCCCGTGTTTTCAGAGGTTCGCTCCTCTGCCTTTGAGCCTTTGAACACAAAGATCCAGTCAGCTCCCGATGATAACTTAGAACTGTACTCTTGACGGTCTCTCTGCCATCAGCCCCCTGCTCAGCTACCGTCTCCTCGGTGCATTCAGTGAAGTACCATAAAATCTGCAGCCTGCTGCACCATGTTGTTCAGGAAGGGCACATTTCCTCTTCGTAAAGAAATCTTTTCTTGCAGCCTGCCTGGCTCGAGCTCCTATTCCTCTTCAGAAGCCCGAGTTTGGCATAGCACTGAAATGACCCCTTCCCTCAAGGCCGGACACATCTCCTAGAGAATATACTCCACGTAGGCCCATTCATTACCTCTTGCCTCCTATGAAACACAAAGAAGTTGTAGCTTGATGGGAGGAAACAGTGGCCTCCTGCTCCGTCTATGACTATCCCGTTTCCCAAGGCCCCGTGAAAGGCTCTTGCTTTCAAGGGTGTAGAGTCTATCGACGGGCACCAAGCACCGTCAAAAGAGGAGAAATCAGAGCTAGAGAACGTGCTCCTGAGAAACACGCACACTTACCGCACGAAAAGCAGGCCTCTTCGTGGAGTCTGAAATCCCTCCCTGCTCAGCGTTTCTCCGTGGGGCAGAGCGCTCACCGCTGCCTCCATGCACAGCTAGGAAAAGTAGGTGTGCAGGTGTCACCTGCCTTTCAGCGCCTGTCCAAATTGTGCGGACAATAGCCACACCTGCCTGAACGTTCTGCAGAAAACCGAGTGTTACTGGAGTGTAGCAAACGCTTCCGTCTTCACTCAGGGTAAAGAGGCCATTGCTGTGGTGTGGACGGCCTTCATCCCCACTCTTTTGGAGCACAATGCCCTCTGAGCAGGCTGGAAACTGCCTGTAGGAGAAGCAGTTGAACAGACGTCCGCCCCGGTATACGGAACTGCAGCCACACCTCGAGTGTATCTTACGCTCCAGGAACCAACGCGGTGCCCAGAACTCCTTTCTGATGCTAAGAAGCAAGAGGCAACAATTCCTCTGGAGACCCGTGCGTGGTGAGGCCTCCTGAGATTTGGTGCCTTCCAGTCCCGTTGACACCCCATCGATTGATTGCCATGTGATGGTAGCGACACAAAGACTGCCTTTACAAGTGCATGGAACCACGTTCAGTGGGCCGTGAGCCGAGAAGCACTAATGCTACACTGACAGGGCTAGGATGAAATGCCTCTGACCCCCTCCAAAAAGTAACTTTCCAAGAGGCAGCACACGGTCACATCCCCAGAACAACCCTGCCGTGTGCTAGGATACATTACAGGAAATCCGGAGACTCTGGGAGACGCTGAGCTCCACACGGCTTGAAAAAGCTTATAGCCTCTTTTCGGGGGTCAGTGTGGCACTTCTGGACAGTGAGACACCAGGTCTCCTAATGGAACCCTGGTGTTACATTACTGGGACGTAAGGCACAACATTAATCAGCCGCTTGGGTTACGGGCCTTGTCCAGAAGCAACGGTTGCCAAAGATTTCTTTGCTTTGAGCCCGTGAGACAGCATATCATGTAGGACCGCAGAGAAGGAGACCTGCCGCTCTCTGGTTTTGAAGAAGAGGTGAGCTTTTCTACTAAGCCTTGGAGCACAAAGATCCAGCCAAGTCCCAACGACAGGTTAGAAGGTTACTGTTGCAGGTCTCTCGGCGCTTAGCCCACTGTTCGGCTACAGTCTGTAGAGTGCATTCAGGGAAGAACAAGAAACTCTACAACGTCCCGCATCTTGCTGGGAAGGAACAGCACAGCCTCTCCTCGGTGAAGACGTCCTTTCTTGCAGACTGCCAGGCTGGGACTCCTATTCCGTTTCAGCACTTCGAGTTTGGCCTAGCACGGAAATGACCCCTTCCCTCAACGCCCTACACATCTCTTAAGGACTATAACCCCCGTGTGCCCATTCGTTATATCTCGCCCCCTATGAAACACAGAAGAGCTGTGGCTGGATGGTAGGAGGCAGTGGCCGTAGTGTCCTTAAGGGATAAGTATCCCGTGCCAAAGGCCCCGTGATAATCTCTCGCTTTCGGGAGCCTAGGGCATACCAAGGGCTGCCAAACACAGCTAAAGGTGGCGAAAGAAGAGAAGCAGAACTTGCTCCTGAGACTCTCGTACATATACTGACCCCAAAGCATGCCTCTTCGTGGAGACCGAAGGCCTCCCCAGCTCAGATTTAGGGCCCTGGAACACAGGGCTAAGCGCTGCCTTCAAAGGAGAGGTAGGAGAGGAATGTTTTCAAGTCTCGCCCGCCTTTCAGCGCCTGTTCAGCTTGAGTGGACAATAGCCACAGCCTGCCCGAACGTCCTGCCGAGCACCGAGTTTGACTGGAGTGTAGCAAACGCTTGCCAGTTCTCTGAGGGGGAAGAGGCCATTGCTGTGGTGTGAACGGCCTTCACTGGCACTCGCTGGGAGCGCAGTGCTCTCTGGGCAGGCAGGATAGTTCCTATCGGAGAAGCATTTGAACAGACGCCTGCCCTGGTATACGTGCTACATCCGCACATCGAGTGTACCTTTCCTACGCTCCAGGCACCAACACGGTGCACAGAACTCCTCTTGATGGTGAGCAACAAGACGCAACATTTCTTCTAGGAGGCTCGTGCGGGACGAGGCCTCTTGAGGATGTGGACCCTCGAATCCCGTCGAAACCACTGGGATTGATGGCCACTTTATGTTGGCGACACAATGAGAGCATTTCAGCTTCATGGAACCACGCACGTTCAGTGCGACATGAGAGAAGAAAACACAGATGCTGCCTTGACAGGGTTAGAGTGAATTTGCCTCTGTCCCCCCCCGCCCCCCGCCCCCCCCCCCCGCCGACACATAACCTGCCCAGAGCCAGCACAGCTTCACGTCCCGAGGAACATTACTGCTGTGTGCTAGAATACATGAAAGGAAACCTGCGGACGCTGGGAGACTCTGAGCTGTACGCGGCTTGAGAAAGCTTCTAGACCCTTCAGGGCTCGGCGTGGCACCTCTGGAGCGTGAGACACCACGTTTCCTCATGGAAACCTAGTGTTACGTTTCGGGGACTTGATGCACAACCACCTGCAGCCGCTTAGCTGGATGGCCTTGTCCAGAAGCGACAGTTGCCAGAGAGTTCTTTCCCAGGAGCTCGTGAGACAGCATATCATGCAGAAACGCCGAGAAGGAGACCAGCCTTTCCCCGTGTTTTCAGAGGTTCGCTCCTCTGCCTTTGAGCCTTTGAACACAAAGATCCAGTCAGCTCCCGATGATAACTTAGAACTGTACTCTTGACGGTCTCTCTGCCATCAGCCCCCTGCTCAGCTACCGTCTCCTCGGTGCATTCAGTGAAGTACCATAAAATCTGCAGCCTGCCGCACCATGTTGTTCAGGAAGGGCACATTTCCTCTTCGTAAAGAAATCTTTTCTTGCAGCCTGCCTGGCTCGAGCTCCTATTCCTCTTCAGAAGCCCGAGTTTGGCATAGCACTGAAATGACCCCTTCCCTCAAGGCCGGACACATCTCCTAGAGAATATACTCCACGTAGGCCCATTCATTACCTCTTGCCTCCTATGAAACACAAAGAAGTTGTAGCTTGATGGGAGGAAACAGTGGCCTCCTGCTCCGTCTATGACTATCCCGTTTCCCAAGGCCCCGTGAAAGGCTCTTGCTTTCAAGGGTGTAGAGTCTATCGACGGGCACCAAGCACCGTCAAAAGAGGAGAAATCAGAGCTAGAGAACGTGCTCCTGAGAAACACGCACACTTACCGCACGAAAAGCAGGCCTCTTCGTGGAGTCTGAAATCCCTCCCTGCTCAGCGTTTCTCCGTGGGGCAGAGCGCTCACCGCTGCCTCCATGCACAGCTAGGAAAAGTAGGTGTGCAGGTGTCACCTGCCTTTCAGCGCCTGTCCAAATTGTGCGGACAATAGCCACACCTGCCTGAACGTTCTGCAGAAAACCGAGTGTTACTGGAGTGTAGCAAACGCTTCCGTCTTCACTCAGGGTAAAGAGGCCATTGCTGTGGTGTGGACGGCCTTCATCCCCACTCTTTTGGAGCACAATGCCCTCTGAGCAGGCTGGAAACTGCCTGTAGGAGAAGCAGTTGAACAGACGTCCGCCCCGGTATACGGAACTGCAGCCACACCTCGAGTGTATCTTACGCTCCAGGAACCAACGCGGTGCCCAGAACTCCTTTCTGATGCTAAGAAGCAAGAGGCAACAATTCCTCTGGAGACCCGTGCGTGGTGAGGCCTCCTGAGATTTGGTGCCTTCCAGTCCCGTTGACACCCCATCGATTGATTGCCATGTGATGGTAGCGACACAAAGACTGCCTTTACAAGTGCATGGAACCACGTTCAGTGGGCCGTGAGCCGAGAAGCACTAATGCTACACTGACAGGGCTAGGATGAAATGCCTCTGACCCCCTCCAAAAAGTAACTTTCCAAGAGGCAGCACACGGTCACATCCCCAGAACAACCCTGCCGTGTGCTAGGATACATTACAGGAAATCCGGAGACTCTGGGAGACGCTGAGCTCCACACGGCTTGAAAAAGCTTATAGCCTCTTTTCGGGGGTCAGTGTGGCACTTCTGGACAGTGAGACACCAGGTCTCCTAATGGAACCCTGGTGTTACATTACTGGGACGTAAGGCACAACATTAATCAGCCGCTTGGGTTACGGGCCTTGTCCAGAAGCAACGGTTGCCAAAGATTTCTTTGCTTTGAGCCCGTGAGACAGCATATCATGTAGGACCGCAGAGAAGGAGACCTGCCGCTCTCTGGTTTTGAAGAAGAGGTGAGCTTTTCTACTAAGCCTTGGAGCACAAAGATCCAGCCAAGTCCCAACGACAGGTTAGAAGGTTACTGTTGCAGGTCTCTCGGCGCTTAGCCCACTGTTCGGCTACAGTCTGTAAAGTGCATTCAGGGAAGAACAAGAAACTCTACAACGTCCCGCATCTTGCTGGGAAGGAACAGCACAGCCTCTCCTCGGTGAAGACGTCCTTTCTTGCAGACTGCCAGGCTGGGACTCCTATTCCGTTTCAGCACTCCGAGTTTGGCCTAGCACGGAAATGACCCCTTCCCTCAACGCCCTACACATCTCTTAAGGACTATAACCCCCGTGTGCCCATTCGTTATATCTCGCCCCCTATGAAACACAGAAGAGCTGTGGCTGGATGGTAGGAGGCAGTGGCCGTAGTGTCCTTAAGGGATAAGTATCCCGTGCCAAAGGCCCCGTGATAATCTCTCGCTTTCGGGAGCCTAGGGCATACCAAGGGCTGCCAAACACAGCTAAAGGAGGCGAAAGAAGAGAAGCAGAACTTGCTCCTGAGACTCTCGTACATATACTGACCCCAAAGCATGCCTCTTCGTGGAGACCGAAGGCCTCCCCAGCTCAGATTTAGGGCCCTGGAACACAGGGCTAAGCGCTGCCTTCAAAGGAGAGGTAGGAAAGGAATGTTTTCAAGTCTCGCCCGCCTTTCAGCGCCTGTTCAGCTTGAGTGGACAATAGCCACAGCCTGCCCGAACGTCCTGCCGAGCACCGAGTTTGACTGGAGTGTAACAAACGCTTGCCAGTTCTCTGAGGGGGAAGAGGCCATTGCTGTGGTGTGAACGGCCTTCACTGGCACTCGCTGGGAGCGCAGTGCTCTCTGGGCAGGCAGGATAGTTCCTATCGGAGAAGCATTTGAACAGACGCCTGCCCTGGTATACGTGCTACATCCGCACATCGAGTGTACCTTTCCTACGCTCCAGGCACCAACACGGTGCACAGAACTCCTCTTGATGGTGAGCAACAAGACGCAACATTTCTTCTAGGAGGCTCGTGCGGGACGAGGCCTCTTGAGGATGTGGACCCTCGAATCCCGTCGAAACCACTGGGATTGATTGCCACGTTATGTTAGCGACACAATGAGAGCATTTCAGCTTCATGGAACCACGCACGTTCAGTGCGACATGAGAGAAGAAAACACAGATGCTGCCTTGACAGGGTTAGAGTGAATTTGCCTCTGTCCCTCCCCGCCCCCCACCCCCCCCCGCCGACACATAACCTGCCCAGAGCCAGCACAGCTTCACGTCCCGAGGAACATTACTGCTGTGTGCTAGAATACATGAAAGGAAACCTGCGGACGCTGGGAGACTCTGAGCTGTACGCGGCTTGAGAAAGCTTCTAGACCCTTCAGGGCTCGGCGTGGCACCTCTGGAGCATGAGACACCACGTTTCCTCATGGAAACCTAGTGTTACGTTTCGGGGACTTGATGCACAACCGCCTGCAGCCGCTTAGCTGGATGGCCTTGTCCAGAAGCGACAGTTGCCAGAGAGTTCTTTCCCAGGAGCTCGTGAGACAGCATATCATGCAGAAACGCAGAGAAGGAGACCAGCCTTTCCCCGTGTTTTCAGAGGTTCGCTCCTCTGCCTTTGAGCCTTTGAACACAAAGATCCAGTCAGCTCCCGATGATAACTTAGAACTGTACTCTTGACGGTCTCTCTGCCATCAGCCCCCTGCTCAGCTACCGTCTCCTCGGTGCATTCAGTGAAGTACCATAAAATCTGCAGCCTGCCGCACCATGTTGTTCAGGAAGGGCACATTTCCTCTTCGTAAAGAAATCTTTTCTTGCAGCCTGCCTGGCTCGAGCTCCTATTCCTCTTCAGAAGCCCGAGTTTGGCATAGCACTGAAATGACCCCTTCCCTCAAGGCCGGACACATCTCCTAGAGAATATACTCCACGTAGGCCCATTCATTACCTCTTGCCTCCTATGAAACACAAAGAAGTTGTAGCTTGATGGGAGGAAACAGTGGCCTCCTGCTCCGTCTATGACTATCCCGTTTCCCAAGGCCCCGTGAAAGGCTCTTGCTTTCAAGGGTGTAGAGTCTATCGACGGGCAGCAAGCACCGCCAAAAGAGGAGAAATCAGAGCTAGAGAACGTGCTCCTGAGAAACACGCACACTTACCGCACGAAAAGCAGGCCTCTTCGTGGAGTCTGAAATCCCTCCCTGCTCAGCGTTTCTCCGTGGGGCAGAGCGCTCACCGCTGCCTCCATGCACAGCTAGGAAAAGTAGGTGTGCAGGTGTCACCTGCCTTTCAGCGCCTGTCCAAATTGTGTGGACAATAGCCACACCTGCCTGAACGTTCTGCAGAAAACCGAGTGTTACTGGAGTGTAGCAAACGCTTCCGTCTTCACTCAGGGTAAAGAGGCCATTGCTGTGGTGTGGACGGCCTTCATCCCCACTCTTTTGGAGCACAATGCCCTCTGAGCAGGCTGGAAACTGCCTGTAGGAGAAGCAGTTGAACAGACGTCCGCCCCGGTATACGGAACTGCAGCCACACCTCGAGTGTATCTTACGCTCCAGGAACCAACGCGGTGCCCAGAACTCCTTTCTGATGCTAAGAAGCAAGAGGCAACAATTCCTCTGGAGACCCGTGCGTGGTGAGGCCTCCTGAGATTTGGTGCCTTCCAGTCCCGTTGACACCCCATCGATTGATTGCCATGTGATGGTAGCGACACAAAGACTGCCTTTACAAGTGCATGGAACCACGTTCAGTGGGCCGTGAGCCGAGAAGCACTAATGCTACACTGACAGGGCTAGGATGAAATGCCTCTGACCCCCTCCAAAAAGTAACTTTCCAAGAGGCAGCACACGGTCACATCCCCAGAACAACCCTGCCGTGTGCTAGGATACATTACAGGAAATCCGGAGACTCTGGGAGACGCTGAGCTCCACACGGCTTGAAAAAGCTTATAGCCTCTTTTCGGGGGTCAGTGTGGCACTTCTGGACAGTGAGACACCAGGTCTCCTAATGGAACCCTGGTGTTACATTACTGGGACGTAAGGCACAACATTAATCAGCCGCTTGGGTTACGGGCCTTGTCCAGAAGCAACGGTTGCCAAAGATTTCTTTGCTTTGAGCTCGTGAGACAGCATATCATGTAGGACCGCAGAGAAGGAGACCTGCCGCTCTCTGGTTTTGAAGAAGAGGTGAGCTTTTCTACTAAGCCTTGGAGCACAAAGATCCGGCCAAGTCCCAACGACAGGTTAGAAGGTTACTGTTGCAGGTCTCTCGGCGCTTAGCCCACTGTTCGGCTACAGTCTGTAAAGTGCATTCAGGGAAGAACAAGAAACTCTACAACGTCCCGCATCTTGCTGGGAAGGAACAGCACAGCCTCTCCTTGGTGAACACGTCCTTTCTTGCAGACTGCCAGGCTGGGACTCCTATTCCGTTTCAGCACTCCGAGTTTGGCCTAGCATGGAAATGACCCCTTCCCTCAACGCCCTACACATCTCTTAAGGACTATAACCCCCGTGTGCCCATTCGTTATATCTCGCCCCCTATGAAACACAGAAGAGCTGTGGCTGGATGGTAGGAGGCAGTGGCCGTAGTGTCCTTAAGGGATAAGTATCCCGTGCCAAAGGCCCCGTGATAATCTCTCGCTTTCGGGAGCCTAGGGCATACCAAGGGCTGCCAAACACAGCTAAAGGAGGCGAAAGAAGAGAAGCAGAACTTGCTCCTGAGACTCTCGTACATATACTGACCCCAAAGCATGCCTCTTCGTGGAGACCGAAGGCCTCCCCAGCTCAGATTTAGGGCCCTGGAACACAGGGCTAAGCGCTGCCTTCAAAGGAGAGGTAGGAAAGGAATGTTTTCAAGTCTCGCCCGCCTTTCAGCGCCTGTTCAGCTTGAGTGGACAATAGCCACAGCCTGCCCGAACGTCCTGCCGAGCACCGAGTTTGACTGGAGTGTAGCAAACGCTTGCCAGTTCTCTGAGGGGGAAGAGGCCATTGCTGTGGTGTGAACGGCCTTCACTGGCACTCGCTGGGAGCGCAGTGCTCTCTGGGCAGGCAGGATAGTTCCTATCGGAGAAGCATTTGAACAGACGCCTGCCCTGGTATACGTGCTACATCCGCACATCGAGTGTACCTTTCCTACGCTCCAGGCAACAACACGGTGCACAGAACTCCTCTTGATGGTGAGCAACAAGCCGCAACATTTCTTCTAGGAGGCTCGTGCGGGACGAGGCCTCTTGAGGATGTGGACCCTCGAATCCCGTCGAAACCACTGGGATTGATTGCCACGTTATGTTAGCGACACAATGAGAGCATTTCAGCTTCATGGAACCACGCACGTTCAGTGCGACATGAGAGAAGAAAACACAGATGCTGCCTTGACAGGGTTAGAGTGAATTTGCCTCTGTCCCTCCCCGCCCCCCCCGCCCCCCCCGCTGACACATAACCTGCCCAGAGCCAGCACAGCTTCACGTCCCGAGGTACATTACTGCTGTGTGCTAGAATACATGAAAGGAAACCTGCGGACGCTGGGAGGCTCTGAGCTGTACACGGCTTGAGAAAGCTTCTAGACCCTTCAGGGCTCGGCGTGGCACTTCTGGAGCGTGAGACACCACGTTTCATCATGGAAACCTAGTGTTACGTTTTGGGGACTTGATGCACAACCGCCTCCAGCCGCTTAGCTGGATGGCCTTGTCCAGAAGCGACAGTTGCCAGAGAGTTCTTTCCCAGGAGCTCGTGAGACAGCATATCATGCAGAAACGCAGAGAAGGAGACCAGCCTTTCCCCGTGTTTTGAGAGGTTCGCTCCTCTGCCTTTGAGCCTTTGAACACAAAGATCCAGTCAGCTCCCGATGATAACTTAGAACTGTACTCTTGACGGTCTCTCTGCCATCAGCCCCCTGCTCAGCTACCGTCTCCTCGGTGCATTCAGTGAAGTACCATAAAATCTGCAGCCTGCCGCACCATGTTGTTCAGGAAGGGCACATTTCCTCTTCGTAAAGAAATCTTTTCTTGCAGCCTGCCTGGCTCGAGCTCCTATTCCTTTTCAGAAGCCCGAGTTTGGCATAGCACTGAAATGACCCCTTCCCTCAAGGCCGGACACATCTCCTAGAGAATATACTCCACGTAGCCCCATTCATTACCTCTTGCCTCCTATGAAACACAAAGGAGTTGTAGCTTGATGGGAGGAAACAGTGGCCTCCTGCTCCGTCTATGACTATCCCGTTTCCCAAGGCCCCGTGAAAGGCTCTTGCTTTCAAGGGTGTAGAGTCTATCGACGGGCAGCAAGCACCGCCAAAAGAGGAGAAATCAGAGCTAGAGAACGTGCTCCTGAGAAACACGCACACTTACCGCACGAAAAGCAGGCCTCTTCGTGGAGTCTGAAATCCCTCCCTGCTCAGCGTTTCTCCGTGGGGCAGAGCGCTCACCGCTGCCTCCATGCACAGCTAGGAAAAGTAGGTGTGCTGGTGTCACCTGCCTTTCAGCGCCTGTCCAAATTGTGCGGACAATAGCCACACCTGCCTGAACGTTCTGCAGAAAACCGAGTGTTACTGGAGTGTAGCAAACGCTTCCGTCTTCACTCAGGGTAAAGAGGCCATTGCTGTGGTGTGGACGGCCTTCATCCCCACTCTTTTGGAGCACAATGCCCTCTGAGCAGGCTGGAAACTGCCTGTAGGAGAAGCAGTTGAACAGACGTCCGCCCCGGTATACGGAACTGCAGCCACACCTCGAGTGTATCTTACGCTCCAGGAACCAACGCGGTGCCCAGAACTCCTTTCTGATGCTAAGAAGCAAGAGGCAACAATTCCTCTGGAGACCCGTGCGTGGTGAGGCCTCCTGAGATTTGGTGCCTTCCAGTCCCGTTGACACCCCATCGATTGATTGCCATGTGATGGTAGCGACACAAAGACTGCCTTTACAAGTGCATGGAACCACGTTCAGTGGGCCGTGAGCCGAGAAGCACTAATGCTACACTGACAGGGCTAGGATGAAATGCCTCTGACCCCCTCCAAAAAGTAACTTTCCAAGAGGCAGCACACGGTCACATCCCCAGAACAACCCTGCCGTGTGCTAGGATACATTACAGGAAATCCAGAGACTCTGGGAGACGCTGAGCTCCACACGGCTTGAAAAAGCTTATAGCCTCTTTTCGGGGGTCAGTGTGGCACTTCTGGACAGTGAGACACCAGGTCTCCTAATGGAACCCTGGTGTTACATTACTGGGACGTAAGGCACAACATTAATCAGCCGCTTGGGTTACGGGCCTTGTCCAGAAGCAACGGTTGCCAAAGATTTCTTTGCTTTGAGCTCGTGAGACAGCATATCATGTAGGACCGCAGAGAAGGAGACCTGCCGCTCTCTGGTTTTGAAGAAGAGGTGAGCTTTTCTACTAAGCCTTGGAGCACAAAGATCCAGCCAAGTCCCAACGACAGGTTAGAAGGTTACTGTTGCAGGTCTCTCGGCGCTTAGCCCACTGTTCGGCTACAGTCTGTAAAGTGCATTCAGGGAAGAACAAGAAACTCTACAACGTCCCGCATCTTGCTGGGAAGGAACAGCACAGCCTCTCCTCGGTGAACACGTCCTTTCTTGCAGACTGCCAGGCTGGGACTCCTATTCCGTTTCAGCACTCCGAGTTTGGCCTAGCATGGAAATGACCCCTTCCCTCAACGCCCTACACATCTCTTAAGGACTATAACCCCCGTGTGCCCATTCGTTATATCTCGCCCCCTATGAAACACAGAAGAGCTGTGGCTGGATGGTAGGAGGCAGTGGCCGTAGTGTCCTTAAGGGATAAGTATCCCGTGCCAAAGGCCCCGTGATAATCTCTCGCTTTCGGGAGCCTAGGGCATACCAAGGGCTGCCAAACACAGCTAAAGGAGGCGAAAGAAGAGAAGCAGAACTTGCTCCTGAGACTCTCGTACATATACTGACCCCAAAGCATGCCTCTTCGTGGAGACCGAAGGCCTCCCCAGCTCAGATTTAGGGCCCTGGAACACAGGGCTAAGCGCTGCCTTCAAAGGAGAGGTAGGAAAGGAATGTTTTCAAGTCTCGCCCGCCTTTCAGCGCCTGTTCAGCTTGAGTGGACAATAGCCACAGCCTGCCCGAACGTCCTGCCGAGCACCGAGTTTGACTGGAGTGTAACAAACGCTTGCCAGTTCTCTGAGGGGGAAGAGGCCATTGCTGTGGTGTGAACGGCCTTCACTGGCACTCGCTGGGAGCGCAGTGCTCTCTGGGCAGGCAGGATAGTTCCTATCGGAGAAGCATTTGAACAGACGCCTGCCCTGGTATACGTGCTACATCCGCACATCGAGTGTACCTTTCCTACGCTCCAGGCACCAACACGGTGCACAGAACTCCTCTTGATGGTGAGCAACAAGACGCAACATTTCTTCTAGGAGGCTCGTGCGGGACGAGGCCTCTTGAGGATGTGGACCCTCGAATCCCGTCGAAACCACTGGGATTGATTGCCACGTTATGTTAGCGACACAATGAGAGCATTTCAGCTTCATGGAACCACGCACGTTCAGTGCGACATGAGAGAAGAAAACACAGATGCTGCCTTGACAGGGTTAGAGTGAATTTGCCTCTGTCCCTCCCCGCCCCCCCCGCCCCCCCCGCTGACACATAACCTGCCCAGAGCCAGCACAGCTTCACGTCCCGAGGTACATTACTGCTGTGTGCTAGAATACATGAAAGGAAACCTGCGGACGCTGGGAGGCTCTGAGCTGTACACGGCTTGAGAAAGCTTCTAGACCCTTCAGGGCTCGGCGTGGCACTTCTGGAGCGTGAGACACCACGTTTCCTCATGGAAACCTAGTGTTACGTTTTGGGGACTTGATGCACAACCGCCTCCAGCCGCTTAGCTGGATGGCCTTGTCCAGAAGCGACAGTTGCCACAGAGTTCTTTCCTAGGAGCTCGTGAGACAGCATATCATGCAGAAACTCAGAGAAGGAGACCAGCCTTTCCCCGTGTTTTCAGAGGTTCGCTCCTCTGCCTTTGAGCCTTTGAACACAAAGATCCAGTCAGCTCCCGATGATAACTTAGAACTGTACTCTTGACGGTCTCTCTGCCATCAGCCCCCTGCTCAGCTACCGTCTCCTCGGTGCATTCAGTGAAGTACCATAAAATCTGCAGCCTGCCGCACCATGTTGTTCAGGAAGGGCACATTTCCTCTTCGTAAAGAAATCTTTTCTTGCAGCCTGCCTGGCTCGAGCTCCTATTCCTTTTCAGAAGCCCGAGTTTGGCATAGCACTGAAATGACCCCTTCCCTCAAGGCCGGACACATCTCCTAGAGAATATACTCCACGTAGGCCCATTCATTACCTCTTGCCTCCTATGAAACACAAAGGAGTTGTAGCTTGATGGGAGGAAACAGTGGCCTCCTGCTCCGTCTATGACTATCCCGTTTCCCAAGGCCCCGTGAAAGGCTCTTGCTTTCAAGGGTGTAGAGTCTATCGACGGGCAGCAAGCACCGCCAAAAGAGGAGAAATCAGAGCTAGAGAACGTGCTCCTGAGAAACACGCACACTTACCGCACGAAAAGCAGGCCTCTTCGTGGAGTCTGAAATCCCTCCCTGCTCAGCGTTTCTCCGTGGGGCAGAGCGCTCACCGCTGCCTCCATGCACAGCTAGGAAAAGTAGGTGTGCAGGTGTCACCTGCCTTTCAGCGCCTGTCCAAATTGTGCGGACAATAGCCACACCTGCCTGAACGTTCTGCAGAAAACCGAGTGTTACTGGAGTGTAGCAAACGCTTCCGTCTTCACTCAGGGTAAAGAGGCCATTGCTGTGGTGTGGACGGCCTTCATCCCCACTCTTTTGGAGCACAATGCCCTCTGAGCAGGCTGGAAACTGCCTGTAGGAGAAGCAGTTGAACAGACGTCCGCCCCGGTATACGGAACTGCAGCCACACCTCGAGTGTATCTTACGCTCCAGGAACCAACGCGGTGCCCAGAACTCCTTTCTGATGCTAAGAAGCAAGAGGCAACAATTCCTCTGGAGACCCGTGCGTGGTGAGGCCTCCTGAGATTTGGTGCCTTCCAGTCCCGTTGACACCCCATCGATTGATTGCCATGTGATGGTAGCGACACAAAGACTGCCTTTACAAGTGCATGGAACCACGTTCAGTGGGCCGTGAGCCGAGAAGCACTAATGCTACACTGACAGGGCTAGGATGAAATGCCTCTGACCCCCTCCAAAAAGTAACTTTCCAAGAGGCAGCACACGGTCACATCCCCAGAACAACCCTGCCGTGTGCTAGGATACATTACAGGAAATCCGGAGACTCTGGGAGACGCTGAGCTCCACACGGCTTGAAAAAGCTTATAGCCTCTTTTCGGGGGTCAGTGTGGCACTTCTGGACAGTGAGACACCAGGTCTCCTAACGGAACCCTGGTGTTACATTACTGGGACTAAGGCACAACATTAATCAGCCGCTTGGGTTACGGGCCTTGTCCAGAAGCAACGGTTGCCAAAGATTTCTTTGCTTTGAGCTCGTGAGACAGCATATCATGTAGGACCGCAGAGAAGGAGACCTGCCGCTCTCTGGTTTTGAAGAAGAGGTGAGCTTTTCTACTAAGCCTTGGAGCACAAAGATCCGGCCAAGTCCCAACGACAGGTTAGAAGGTTACTGTTGCAGGTCTCTCGGCGCTTAGCCCACTGTTCGGCTACAGTCTGTAAAGTGCATTCAGGGAAGAACAAGAAACTCTACAACGTCCCGCATCTTGCTGGGAAGGAACAGCACAGCCTCTCCTCGGTGAACACGTCCTTTCTTGCAGACTGCCAGGCTGGGACTCCTATTCCGTTTCAGCACTCCGAGTTTGGCCTAGCATGGAAATGACCCCTTCCCTCAACGCCCTACACATCTCTTAAGGACTATAACCCCCGTGTGCCCATTCATTATATCTCGCCCCCTATGAAACACAGAAGAGCTGTGGCTGGATGGTAGGAGGCAGTGGCCGTAGTGTCCTTAAGGGATAAGTATCCCGTGCCAAAGGCCCCGTGATAATCTCTCGCTTTCGGGAGCCTAGGGCATACCAAGGGCTGCCAAACACAGCTAAAGGAGGCGAAAGAAGAGAAGCAGAACTTGCTCCTGAGACTCTCGTACATATACTGACCCCAAAGCATGCCTCTTCGTGGAGACCGAAGGCCTCCCCAGCTCAGATTTAGGGCCCTGGAACACAGGGCTAAGCGCTGCCTTCAAAGGAGAGGTAGGAAAGGAATGTTTTCAAGTCTCGCCCGCCTTTCAGCGCCTGTTCAGCTTGAGTGGACAATAGCCACAGCCTGCCCGAACGTCCTGCCGAGCACCGAGTTTGACTGGAGTGTAACAAACGCTTGCCAGTTCTCTGAGGGGGAAGAGGCCATTGCTGTGGTGTGAACGGCCTTCACTGGCACTCGCTGGGAGCGCAGTGCTCTCTGGGCAGGCAGGATAGTTCCTATCGGAGAAGCATTTGAACAGACGCCTGCCCTGGTATACGTGCTACATCCGCACATCGAGTGTACCTTTCCTACGCTCCAGGCACCAACACGGTGCACAGAACTCCTCTTGATGGTGAGCAACAAGACGCAACATTTCTTCTAGGAGGCTCGTGCGGGACGAGGCCTCTTGAGGATGTGGACCCTCGAATCCCGTCGAAACCACTGGGATTGATTGCCACGTTATGTTAGCGACACAATGAGAGCATTTCAGCTTCATGGAACCACGCACGTTCAGTGCGACATGAGAGAAGAAAACACAGATGCTGCCTTGACAGGGTTAGAGTGAATTTGCCTCTGTCCCTCCCCGCCCCCCCCGCCCCCCCCGCTGACACATAACCTGCCCAGAGCCAGCACAGCTTCACGTCCCGAGGTACATTACTGCTGTGTGCTAGAATACATGAAAGGAAACCTGCGGACGCTGGGAGGCTCTGAGCTGTACACGGCTTGAGAAAGCTTCTAGACCCTTCAGGGCTCGGCGTGGCACTTCTGGAGCGTGAGACACCACGTTTCCTCATGGAAACCTAGTGTTACGTTTTGGGGACTTGATGCACAACCGCCTCCAGCCGCTTAGCTGGATGGCCTTGTCCAGAAGCGACAGTTGCCACAGAGTTCTTTCCTAGGAGCTCGTGAGACAGCATATCATGCAGAAACTCAGAGAAGGAGACCAGCCTTTCCCCGTGTTTTCAGAGGTTCGCTCCTCTGCCTTTGAGCCTTTGAACACAAAGATCCAGTCAGCTCCCGATGATAACTTAGAACTGTACTCTTGACGGTCTCTCTGCCATCAGCCCCCTGCTCAGCTACCGTCTCCTCGGTGCATTCAGTGAAGTACCATAAAATCTGCAGCCTGCCGCACCATGTTGTTCAGGAAGGGCACATTTCCTCTTCGTAAAGAAATCTTTTCTTGCAGCCTGCCTGGCTCGAGCTCCTATTCCTTTTCAGAAGCCCGAGTTTGGCATAGCACTGAAATGACCCCTTCCCTCAAGGCCGGACACATCTCCTAGAGAATATACTCCACGTAGGCCCATTCATTACCTCTTGCCTCCTATGAAACACAAAGGAGTTGTAGCTTGATGGGAGGAAACAGTGGCCTCCTGCTCCGTCTATGACTATCCCGTTTCCCAAGGCCCCGTGAAAGGCTCTTGCTTTCAAGGGTGTAGAGTCTATCGACGGGCAGCAAGCACCGCCAAAAGAGGAGAAATCAGAGCTAGAGAACGTGCTCCTGAGAAACACGCACACTTACCGCACGAAAAGCAGGCCTCTTCGTGGAGTCTGAAATCCCTCCCTGCTCAGCGTTTCTCCGTGGGGCAGAGCGCTCACCGCTGCCTCCATGCACAGCTAGGAAAAGTAGGTGTGCTGGTGTCACCTGCTTTTCAGCGCCTGTCCAAATTGTGCGGACAATAGCCACACCTGCCTGAACGTTCTGCAGAAAACCGAGTGTTACTGGAGTGTAGCAAACGCTTCCGTCTTCACTCAGGGTAAAGAGGCCATTGCTGTGGTGTGGACGGCCTTCATCCCCACTCTTTTGGAGCACAATGCCCTCTGAGCAGGCTGGAAACTGCCTGTAGGAGAAGCAGTTGAACAGACGTCCGCCCCGGTATACGGAACTGCAGCCACACCTCGAGTGTATCTTACGCTCCAGGAACCAACGCGGTGCCCAGAACTCCTTTCTGATGCTAAGAAGCAAGAGGCAACAATTCCTCTGGAGACCCGTGCGTGGTGAGGCCTCCTGAGATTTGGTGCCTTCCAGTCCTGTTGACACCCCATCGATTGATTGCCATGTGATGGTAGCGACACAAAGACTGCCTTTACAAGTGCATGGAACCACGTTCAGTGGGCCGTGAGCCGAGAAGCACTAATGCTACACTGACAGGGCTAGGATGAAATGCCTCTGACCCCCTCCAAAAAGTAACTTTCCAAGAGGCAGCACACGGTCACATCCCCAGAACAACCCTGCCGTGTGCTAGGATACATTACAGGAAATCCGGAGACTCTGGGAGACGCTGAGCTCCACACGGCTTGAAAAAGCTTATAGCCTCTTTTCGGGGGTCAGTGTGGCACTTCTGGACAGTGAGACACCAGGTCTCCTAACGGAACCCTGGTGTTACATTACTGGGACTAAGGCACAACATTAATCAGCCGCTTGGGTTACGGGCCTTGTCCAGAAGCAACGGTTGCCAAAGATTTCTTTGCTTTGAGCTCGTGAGACAGCATATCATGTAGGACCGCAGAGAAGGAGACCTGCCGCTCTCTGGTTTTGAAGAAGAGGTGAGCTTTTCTACTAAGCCTTGGAGCACAAAGATCCAGCCAAGTCCCAACGACAGGTTAGAAGGTTACTGTTGCAGGTCTCTCGGCGCTTAGCCCACTGTTCGGCTACAGTCTGTAAAGTGCATTCAGGGAAGAACAAGAAACTCTACAACGTCCCGCATCTTGCTGGGAAGGAACAACACAGCCTCTCCTCGGTGAACACGTCCTTTCTTGCAGACTGCCAGGCTGGGACTCCTATTCCGTTTCAGCACTCCGAGTTTGGCCTAGCACGGAAATGACCCCTTCCCTCAACGCCCTACACATCTCTTAAGGACTATAACCCCCGTGTGCCCATTCGTTATATCTCGCCCCCTATGAAACACAGAAGAGCTGTGGCTGGATGGTAGGAGGCAGTGGCCGTAGTGTCCTTAAGGGATAAGTATCCCGTGCCAAAGGCCCCGTGATAATCTCTCGCTTTCGGGAGCCTAGGGCATACCAAGGGCTGCCAAACACAGCTAAAGGAGGCGAAAGAAGAGAAGCAGAACTTGCTCCTGAGACTCTCGTACATATACTGACCCCAAAGCATGCCTCTTCGTGGAGACCGAAGGCCTCCCCAGCTCAGATTTAGGGCCCTGGAACACAGGGCTAAGCGCTGCCTTCAAAGGAGAGGTAGGAAAGGAATGTTTTCAAGTCTCGCCCGCCTTTCAGCGCCTGTTCAGCTTGAGTGGACAATAGCCACAGCCTGCCCGAACGTCCTGCCGAGCACCGAGTTTGACTGGAGTGTAGCAAACGCTTGCCAGTTCTCTGAGGGGGAAGAGGCCATTGCTGTGGTGTGAACGGCCTTCACTGGCACTCGCTGGGAGCGCAGTGCTCTCTGGGCAGGCAGGATAGTTCCTATCGGAGAAGCATTTGAACAGACGCCTGCCCTGGTATACGTGCTACATCCGCACATCGAGTGTACCTTTCCTACGCTCCAGGCACCAACACGGTGCACAGAACTCCTCTTGATGGTGAGCAACAAGACGCAACATTTCTTCTAGGAGGCTCGTGCGGGACGAGGCCTCTTGAGGATGTGGACCCTCGAATCCCGTCGAAACCACTGGGATTGATTGCCACGTTATGTTAGCGACACAATGAGAGCATTTCAGCTTCATGGAACCACGCACGTTCAGTGCGACATGAGAGAAGAAAACACAGATGCTGCCTTGACAGGGTTAGAGTGAATTTGCCTCTGTCCCTCCCCGCCCCCCCACCCCCCCCCGCCGACACATAACCTGCCCAGAGCCAGCACAGCTTCACGTCCCGAGGAACATTACTGCTGTGTGCTAGAATACATGAAAGGAAACCTGCGGACGCTGGGAGACTCTGAGCTGTACGCGGCTTGAGAAAGCTTCTAGACCCTTCAGGGCTCGGCGTGGCACCTCTGGAGCATGAGACACCACGTTTCCTCATGGAAACCTAGTGTTACGTTTCGGGGACTTGATGCACAACCGCCTGCAGCCGCTTAGCTGGATGGCCTTGTCCAGAAGCGACAGTTGCCAGAGAGTTCTTTCCCAGGAGCTCGTGAGACAGCATATCATGCAGAAACGCAGAGAAGGAGACCAGCCTTTCCCCGTGTTTTGAGAGGTTCGCTCCTCTGCCTTTGAGCCTTTGAACACAAAGATCCAGTCAGCTCCCGATGATAACTTAGAACTGTACTCTTGACGGTCTCTCTGCCATCAGCCCCCTGCTCAGCTACCGTCTCCTCGGTGCATTCAGTGAAGTACCATAAAATCTGCAGCCTGCTGCACCATGTTGTTCAGGAAGGGCACATTTCCTCTTCGTAAAGAAATCTTTTCTTGCAGCCTGCCTGGCTCGAGCTCCTATTCCTCTTCAGAAGCTCGAGTTTGGCATAGCACTGAAATGACCCCTTCCCTCAAGGTCGGACACATCTCCTAGAGAATATACTCCACGTAGGCCCATTCATTACCTCTTGCCTCCTATGAAACACAAAGAAGTTGTAGCTTGATGGGAGGAAACAGTGGCCTCCTGCTCCGTCTATGACTATCCCGTTTCCCAAGGCCCCGTGAAAGGCTCTTGCTTTCAAGGGTGTAGAGTCTATCGACGGGCACCAAGCACCGTCAAAAGAGGAGAAATCAGAGCTAGAGAACGTGCTCCTGAGAAACACTCACACTTACCACACGAAAAGCAGGCCTCTTCGTGGAGTCTGAAATCCCTCCCTGCTCAGCGTTTCTCCGTGGGGCAGAGCGCTCACCGCTGCCTCCATGCACAGCTAGGAAAAGTAGGTGTGCAGGTGTCACCTGCCTTTCAGTGCCTGTCCAAATTGTGCGGACAATAGCCACACCTGCCTGAACGTTCTGCAGAAAACCGAGTGTTACTGGAGTGTAGCAAACGCTTCCGTCTTCACTCAGGGTAAAGAGGCCATTGCTGTGGTGTGGACGGCCTTCATCCCCACTCTTTTGGAGCACAATGCCCTCTGAGCAGGCTGGAAACTGCCTGTAGGAGAAGCAGTTGAACAGACGTCCGCCCCGGTATACGGAACTGCAGCCACACCTCGAGTGTATCTTACGCTCCAGGAACCAACGCGGTGCCCAGAACTCCTTTCTGATGCTAAGAAGCAAGAGGCAACAATTCCTCTGGAGACCCGTGCGTGGTGAGGCCTCCTGAGATTTGGTGCCTTCCAGTCCCGTTGACACCCCATCGATTGATTGCCATGTGATGGTAGCGACACAAAGACTGCCTTTACAAGTGCATGGAACCACGTTCAGTGGGCCGTGAGCCGAGAAGCACTAATGCTACACTGACAGGGCTAGGATGAAATGCCTCTGACCCCCTCCAAAAAGTAACTTTCCAAGAGGCAGCACACGGTCACATCCCCAGAACAACCCTGCCGTGTGCTAGGATACATTACAGGAAATCCGGAGACTCTGGGAGACGCTGAGCTCCACACGGCTTGAAAAAGCTTATAGCCTCTTTTCGGGGGTCAGTGTGGCACTTCTGGACAGTGAGACACCAGGTCTCCTAATGGAACCCTGGTGTTACATTACTGGGACGTAAGGCACAACATTAATCAGCCGCTTGGGTTACGGGCCTTGTCCAGAAGCAACGGTTGCCAAAGATTTCTTTGCTTTGAGCCCGTGAGACAGCATATCATGTAGGACCGCAGAGAAGGAGACCTGCCGCTCTCTGGTTTTGAAGAAGAGGTGAGCTTTTCTACTAAGCCTTGGAGCACAAAGATCCAGCCAAGTCCCAACGACAGGTTAGAAGGTTACTGTTGCAGGTCTCTCGGCGCTTAGCCCACTGTTCGGCTACAGTCTGTAAAGTGCATTCAGGGAAGAACAAGAAACTCTACAACGTCCCGCATCTTGCTGGGAAGGAACAGCACAGCCTCTCCTCGGTGAAGACGTCCTTTCTTGCAGACTGCCAGGCTGGGACTCCTATTCCGTTTCAGCACTCCGAGTTTGGCCTAGCACGGAAATGACCCCTTCCCTCAACGCCCTACACATCTCTTAAGGACTATAACCCCCGTGTGCCCATTCGTTATATCTCGCCCCCTATGAAACACAGAAGAGCTGTGGCTGGATGGTAGGAGGCAGTGGCCGTAGTGTCCTTAAGGGATAAGTATCCCGTGCCAAAGGCCCCGTGATAATCTCTCGCTTTCGGGAGCCTAGGGCATACCAAGGGCTGCCAAACACAGCTAAAGGAGGTGAAAGAAGAGAAGCAGAACTTGCTCCTGAGACTCTCGTACATATACTGACCCCAAAGCATGCCTCTTCGTGGAGACCGAAGGCCTCCCCAGCTCAGATTTAGGGCCCTGGAACACAGGGCTAAGCGCTGCCTTCAAAGGAGAGGTAGGAGAGGAATGTTTTCAAGTCTCGCCCGCCTTTCAGCGCCTGTTCAGCTTGAGTGGACAATAGCCACAGCCTGCCCGAACGTCCTGCCGAGCACCGAGTTTGACTGGAGTGTAGCAAACGCTTGCCAGTTCTCTGAGGGGGAAGAGGCCATTGCTGTGGTGTGAACGGCCTTCACTGGCACTCGCTGGGAGCGCAGTGCTCTCTGGGCAGGCAGGATAGTTCCTATCGGAGAAGCATTTGAACAGACGCCTGCCCTGGTATACGTGCTACATCCGCACATCGAGTGTACCTTTCCTACGCTCCAGGCACCAACACGGTGCACAGAACTCCTCTTGATGGTGAGCAACAAGACGCAACATTTCTTCTAGGAGGCTCGTGCGGGACGAGGCCTCTTGAGGATGTGGACCCTCGAATCCCGTCGAAACCACTGGGATTGATGGCCACTTTATGTTGGCGACACAATGAGAGCATTTCAGCTTCATGGAACCACGCACGTTCAGTGCGACATGAGAGAAGAAAACACAGATGCTGCCTTGACAGGGTTAGAGTGAATTTGCCTCTGTCCCTCCCCGCCCCCCACCCCCCCCGCCGACACATAACCTGCCCAGAGCCAGCACAGCTTCACGTCCCGAGGAACATTACTGCTGTGTGCTAGAATACATGAAAGGAAACCTGCGGACGCTGGGAGACTCTGAGCTGTACGCGGCTTGAGAAAGCTTCTAGACCCTTCAGGGCTCGGCGTGGCACCTCTGGAGCGTGAGACACCACGTTTCCTCATGGAAACCTAGTGTTACGTTTCGGGGACTTGATGCACAACCGCCTGCAGCCGCTTAGCTGGATGGCCTTGTCCAGAAGCGACAGTTGCCAGAGAGTTCTTTCCCAGGAGCTCGTGAGACAGCATATCATGCAGAAACGCCGAGAAGGAGACCAGCCTTTCCCCGTGTTTTCAGAGGTTCGCTCCTCTGCCTTTGAGCCTTTGAACACAAAGATCCAGTCAGCTCCCGATGATAACTTAGAACTGTACTCTTGACGGTCTCTGTGCCATCAGCCCCCTGCTCAGCTACCGTCTCCTCGGTGCATTCAGTGAAGTACCATAAAATCTGCAGCCTGCCGCACCATGTTGTTCAGGAAGGGCACATTTCCTCTTCGTAAAGAAATCTTTTCTTGCAGCCTGCCTGGCTCGAGCTCCTATTCCTCTTCAGAAGCCCGAGTTTGGCATAGCACTGAAATGACCCCTTCCCTCAAGGCCGGACACATCTCCTAGAGAATATACTCCACGTAGGCCCATTCATTACCTCTTGCCTCCTATGAAACACAAAGAAGTTGTAGCTTGATGGGAGGAAACAGTGGCCTCCTGCTCCGTCTATGACTATCCCGTTTCCCAAGGCCCCGTGAAAGGCTCTTGCTTTCAAGGGTGTAGAGTCTATCGACGGGCACCAAGCACCGTCAAAAGAGGAGAAATCAGAGCTAGAGAACGTGCTCCTGAGAAACACGCACACTTACCGCACGAAAAGCAGGCCTCTTCGTGGAGTCTGAAATCCCTCCCTGCTCAGCGTTTCTCCGTGGGGCAGAGCGCTCACCGCTGCCTCCATGCACAGCTAGGAAAAGTAGGTGTGCAGGTGTCACCTGCCTTTCAGCGCCTGTCCAAATTGTGCGGACAATAGCCACACCTGCCTGAACGTTCTGCAGAAAACCGAGTGTTACTGGAGTGTAGCAAATGCTTCCGTCTTCACTCAGGGTAAAGAGGCCATTGCTGTGGTGTGGACGGCCTTCATCCCCACTCTTTTGGAGCACAATGCCCTCTGAGCAGGCTGGAAACTGCCTGTAGGAGAAGCAGTTGAACAGACGTCCGCCCCGGTATACGGAACTGCAGCCACACCTCGAGTGTATCTTACGCTCCAGGAACCAACGCGGTGCCCAGAACTCCTTTCTGATGCTAAGAAGCAAGAGGCAACAATTCCTCTGGAGACCCGTGCGTGGTGAGGCCTCCTGAGATTTGGTGCCTTCCAGTCCCGTTGACACCCCATCGATTGATTGCCATGTGATGGTAGCGACACAAAGACTGCCTTTACAAGTGCATGGAACCACGTTCAGTGGGCCGTGAGCCGAGAAGCACTAATGCTACACTGACAGGGCTAGGATGAAATGCCTCTGACCCCCTCCAAAAAGTAACTTTCCAAGAGGCAGCACACGGTCACATCCCCAGAACAACCCTGCCGTGTGCTAGGATACATTACAGGAAATCCGGAGACTCTGGGAGATGCTGAGCTCCACACGGCTTGAAAAAGCTTATAGCCTCTTTTCGGGGGTCAGTGTGGCACTTCTGGACAGTGAGACACCAGGTCTCCTAATGGAACCCTGGTGTTACATTACTGGGACGTAAGGCACAACATTAATCAGCCGCTTGGGTTACGGGCCTTGTCCAGAAGCAACGGTTGCCAAAGATTTCTTTGCTTTGAGCCCGTGAGACAGCATATCATGTAGGACCGCAGAGAAGGAGACCTGCCGCTCTCTGGTTTTGAAGAAGAGGTGAGCTTTTCTACTAAGCCTTGGAGCACAAAGATCCAGCCAAGTCCCAACGACAGGTTAGAAGGTTACTGTTGCAGGTCTCTCGGCGCTTAGCCCACTGTTCGGCTACAGTCTGTAAAGTGCATTCAGGGAAGAACAAGAAACTCTACAACGTCCCGCATCTTGCTGGGAAGGAACAGCACAGCCTCTCCTCGGTGAAGACGTCCTTTCTTGCAGACTGCCAGGCTGGGACTCCTATTCCGTTTCAGCACTCCGAGTTTGGCCTAGCATGGAAATGACCCCTTCCCTCAACGCCCTACACATCTCTTAAGGACTATAACCCCCGTGTGCCCATTCGTTATATCTCGCCCCCTATGAAACACAGAAGAGCTGTGGCTGGATGGTAGGAGGCAGTGGCCGTAGTGTCCTTAAGGGATAAGTATCCCGTGCCAAAGGCCCCGTGATAATCTCTCGCTTTCGGGAGCCTAGGGCATACCAAGGGCTGCCAAACACAGCTAAAGGAGGCGAAAGAAGAGAAGCAGAACTTGCTCCTGAGACTCTCGTACATATACTGACCCCAAAGCATGCCTCTTCGTGGAGACCGAAGGCCTCCCCAGCTCAGATTTAGGGCCCTGGAACACAGGGCTAAGCGCTGCCTTCAAAGGAGAGGTAGGAAAGGAATGTTTTCAAGTCTCGCCTGCCTTTCAGCGCCTGTTCAGCTTGAGTGGACAATAGCCACAGCCTGCCCGAACGTCCTGCCGAGCACCGAGTTTGACTGGAGTGTAGCAAACGCTTGCCAGTTCTCTGAGGGGGAAGAGGCCATTGCTGTGGTGTGAACGGCCTTCACTGGCACTCGCTGGGAGCGCAGTGCTCTCTGGGCAGGCAGGATAGTTCCTATCGGAGAAGCATTTGAACAGACGCCTGCCCTGGTATACGTGCTACATCCGCACATCGAGTGTACCTTTCCTACGCTCCAGGCACCAACACGGTGCACAGAACTCCTCTTGATGGTGAGCAACAAGACGCAACATTTCTTCTAGGAGGCTCGTGCGGGACGAGGCCTCTTGAGGATGTGGAACCTCGAATCCCGTCGAAACCACTGGGATTGATTGCCACGTTATGTTAGCGACACAATGAGAGCATTTCAGCTTCATGGAACCACGCACGTTCAGTGCGACATGAGAGAAGAAAACACAGATGCTGCCTTGACAGGGTTAGAGTGAATTTGCCTCTGTCCCTCCCCGCCCCCCACCCCCCCCG
This sequence comes from Eubalaena glacialis, assembly GCF_028564815.1. NCBI lineage: Eukaryota > Metazoa > Chordata > Mammalia > Artiodactyla > Balaenidae > Eubalaena > Eubalaena glacialis. The sequence continues at coordinate 26,191,066 of NC_083725.1, forward strand.
CCGACACATAACCTGCCCAGAGCCAGCACAGCTTCACGTCCCGAGGAACATTACTGCTGTGTGCTAGAATACATGAAAGGAAACCTGCGGACGCTGGGAGACTCTGAGCTGTACGCGGCTTGAGAAAGCTTCTAGACCCTTCAGGGCTCGGCGTGGCACCTCTGGAGCGTGAGACACCACGTTTCCTCATGGAAACCTAGTGTTACGTTTCGGGGACTTGATGCACAACCGCCCCCAGCTGCTTAGCTGGATGGCCTTGTCCAGAAGCGACAGTTGCCAGAGAGTTCTTTCCCAGGAGCTCGTGAGACAGCATATCATGCAGAAACGCAGAGAAGGAGACCAGCCTTTCCCCGTGTTTTCAGAGGTTCGCTCCTCTGCCTTTGAGCCTTTGAACACAAAGATCCAGTCAGCTCCCCATGATAACTTAGAACTGTACTCTTGACGGTCTCTCTGCCATCAGCCCCCTGCTCAGCTACCGTCTCCTCGGTGCATTCAGTGAAGTACCATAAAATCTGCAGCCTGCCGCACCATGTTGCTCAGGAAGGGCACATTTCCTCTTCGTAAAGAAATCTTTTCTTGCAGCCTGCCTGGCTCGAGCTCCTATTCCTCTTCAGAAGCCCGAGTTTGGCATAGCACTGAAATGACCCCTTCCCTCAAGGCCGGACACATCTCCTAGAGAATATACTCCACGTAGGCCCATTCATTACCTCTTGCCTCCTATGAAACACAAAGAAGTTGTAGCTTGATGGGAGGAAACAGTGGCCTCCTGCTCCGTCTATGACTGTCCCGTTTCCCAAGGCCCCGTGAAAGGCTCTTGCTTTCAAGGGTGTAGAGTCTATCGACGGGCAGCAAGCACCGCCAAAAGAGGAGAAATCAGAGCTAGAGAACGTGCTCCTGAGAAACACGCACACTTACCGCACGAAAAGCAGGCCTCTTCGTGGAGTCTGAAATCCCTCCCTGCTCAGCGTTTCTCCGTGGGGCAGAGCGCTCACCGCTGCCTCCATGCACAGCTAGGAAAAGTAGGTGTGCAGGTGTCACCTGCCTTTCAGCGGCTGTCCAAATTGTGCGGACAATAGCCACACCTGCCTGAACGTTCTGCAGAAAACCGAGTGTTACTGGAGTGTAGCAAACGCTTCCGTCTTCACTCAGGGTAAAGAGGCCATTGCTGTGGTGTGGACGGCCTTCATCCCCACTCTTTTGGAGCACAATGCCCTCTGAGCAGGCTGGAAACTGCCTGTAGGAGAAGCAGTTGAACAGACGTCCGCCCCGGTATACGGAACTGCAGCCACACCTCGAGTGTATCTTACGCTCCAGGAACCAACGCGGTGCCCAGAACTCCTTTCTGATGCTAAGAAGCAAGAGGCAACAATTCCTCTGGAGACCCGTGCGTGGTGAGGCCTCCTGAGATTTGGTGCCTTCCAGTCCCGTTGACACCCCATCGATTGATTGCCATGTGATGGTAGCGACACAAAGACTGCCTTTACAAGTGCATGGAACCACGTTCAGTGGGCCGTGAGCCGAGAAGCACTAATGCTACACTGACAGGGCTAGGATGAAATGCCTCTGACCCCCTCCAAAAAGTAACTTTCCAAGAGGCAGCACATGGTCACATCCCCAGAACAACCCTGCCGTGTGCTAGGATACATTACAGGAAATCCGGAGACTCTGGGAGACGCTGAGCTCCACACGGCTTGAAAAAGCTTATAGCCTCTTTTCGGGGGTCAGTGTGGCACTTCTGGACAGTGAGACACCAGGTCTCCTAATGGAACCCTGGTGTTACATTACTGGGACGTAAGGCACAACATTAATCAGCCGCTTGGGTTACGGGCCTTGTCCAGAAGCAACGGTTGCCAAAGATTTCTTTGCTTTGAGCTCGTGAGACAGCATATCATGTAGGACCGCAGAGAAGGAGACCTGCCGCTCTCTGGTTTTGAAGAAGAGGTGAGCTTTTCTACTAAGCCTTGGAGCACAAAGATCCAGCCAAGTCCCAACGACAGGTTAGAAGGTTACTGTTGCAGGTCTCTCGGCGCTTAGCCCACTGTTCGGCTACAGTCTGTAAAGTGCATTCAGGGAAGAACAAGAAACTCTACAACGTCCCGCATCTTGCTGGGAAGGAACAGCACAGCCTCTCCTCGGTGAACACGTCCTTTCTTGCAGACTGCCAGGCTGGGACTCCTATTCCGTTTCAGCACTCCGAGTTTGGCCTAGCATGGAAATGACCCCTTCCCTCAACGCCCTACACATCTCTTAAGGACTATAACCCCCGTGTGCCCATTCGTTATATCTCGCCCCCTATGAAACACAGAAGAGCTGTGGCTGGATGGTAGGAGGCAGTGGCCGTAGTGTCCTTAAGGGATAAGTATCCCGTGCCAAAGGCCCCGTGATAATCTCTCGCTTTCGGGAGCCTAGGGCATACCAAGGGCTGCCAAACACAGCTAAAGGAGGCGAAAGAAGAGAAGCAGAACTTGCTCCTGAGACTCTCGTACATATACTGACCCCAAAGCATGCCTCTTCGTGGAGACCGAAGGCCTCCCCAGCTCAGATTTAGGGCCCTGGAACACAGGGCTAAGCTCTGCCTTCAAAGGAGAGGTAGGAAAGGAATGTTTTCAAGTCTCGCCCGCCTTTCAGCGCCTGTTCAGCTTGAGTGGACAATAGCCACAGCCTGCCCGAACGTCCTGCCGAGCACCGAGTTTGACTGGAGTGTAGCAAACGCTTGCCAGTTCTCTGAGGGGGAAGAGGCCATTGCTGTGGTGTGAACGGCCTTCACTGGCACTCGCTGGGAGCGCAGTGCTCTCTGGGCAGGCAGGATAGTTCCTATCGGAGAAGCATTTGAACAGACGCCTGCCCTGGTATACGTGCTACATCCGCACATCGAGTGTACCTTTCCTACGCTCCAGGCACCAACACGGTGCACAGAACTCCTCTTGATGGTGAGCAACAAGACGCAACATTTCTTCTAGGAGGCTCGTGCGGGACGAGGCCTCTTGAGGATGTGGACCCTCGAATCCCGTCGAAACCACTGGGATTGATTGCCACGTTATGTTAGCGACACAATGAGAGCATTTCAGCTTCATGGAACCACGCACGTTCAGTGCGACATGAGAGAAGAAAACACAGATGCTGCCTTGACAGGGTTAGAGTGAATTTGCCTCTGTCCCTCCCCCCCCCCCGCCCCCCCCGCTGACACATAACCTGCCCAGAGCCAGCACAGCTTCACGTCCCGAGGTACATTACTGCTGTGTGCTAGAATACATGAAAGGAAACCTGCGGACGCTGGGAGGCTCTGAGGTGTACACGGCTTGAGAAAGCTTCTAGACCCTTCAGGGCTCGGCGTGGCACTTCTGGAGCGTGAGACACCACGTTTCCTCATGGAAACCTAGTGTTACGTTTTGGGGACTTGATGCACAACCGCCTCCAGCCGCTTAGCTGGATGGCCTTGTCCAGAAGCGACAGTTGCCAGAGAGTTCTTTCCCAGGAGCTCGTGAGACAGCATATCATGCAGAAACGCAGAGAAGGAGACCAGCCTTTCCCCGTGTTTTCAGAGGTTCGCTCCTCTGCCTTTGAGCCTTTGAACACAAAGATCCAGTCAGCTCCCGATGATAACTTAGAACTGTACTCTTGACGGTCTCTCTGCCATCAGCCCCCTGCTCAGCTACCGTCTCCTCGGTGCATTCAGTGAAGTACCATAAAATCTGCAGCCTGCCGCACCATGTTGTTCAGGAAGGGCACATTTCCTCTTCGTAAAGAAATCTTTTCTTGCAGCCTGCCTGGCTCGAGCTCCTATTCCTTTTCAGAAGCCCGAGTTTGGCATAGCACTGAAATGACCCCTTCCCTCAAGGCCGGACACATCTCCTAGAGAATATACTCCACGTAGGCCCATTTATTACCTCTTGCCTCCTATGAAACACAAAGGAGTTGTAGCTTGATGGGAGGAAACAGTGGCCTCCTGCTCCGTCTATGACTATCCCGTTTCCCAAGGCCCCGTGAAAGGCTCTTGCTTTCAAGGGTGTAGAGTCTATCGACGGGCAGCAAGCACCGCCAAAAGAGGAGAAATCAGAGCTAGAGAACGTGCTCCTGAGAAACACGCACACTTACCGCACGAAAAGCAGGCCTCTTCGTGGAGTCTGAAATCCCTCCCTGCTCAGCGTTTCTCCGTGGGGCAGAGCGCTCACCGCTGCCTCCATGCACAGCTAGGAAAAGTAGGTGTGCTGGTGTCACCTGCCTTTCAGCGCCTGTCCAAATTGTGCGGACAATAGCCACACCTGCCTGAACGTTCTGCAGAAAACCGAGTGTTACTGGAGTGTAGCAAACGCTTCCGTCTTCACTCAGGGTAAAGAGGCCATTGCTGTGGTGTGGACGGCCTTCATCCCCACTCTTTTGGAGCACAATGCCCTCTGAGCAGGCTGGAAACTGCCTGTAGGAGAAGCAGTTGAACAGACGTCCGCCCCGGTATACGGAACTGCAGCCACACCTCGAGTGTATCTTACGCTCCAGGAACCAACGCGGTGCCCAGAACTCCTTTCTGATGCTAAGAAGCAAGAGGCAACAATTCCTCTGGAGACCCGTGCGTGGTGAGGCCTCCTGAGATTTGGTGCCTTCCAGTCCCGTTGACACCCCATCGATTGATTGCCATGTGATGGTAGCGACACAAAGACTGCCTTTACAAGTGCATGGAACCACGTTCAGTGGGCCGTGAGCCGAGAAGCACTAATGCTACACTGACAGGGCTAGGATGAAATGCCTCTGACCCCCTCCAAAAAGTAACTTTCCAAGAGGCAGCACACGGTCACATCCCCAGAACAACCCTGCCGTGTGCTAGGATACATTACAGGAAATCCGGAGACTCTGGGAGACGCTGAGCTCCACACGGCTTGAAAAAGCTTATAGCCTCTTTTCGGGGGTCAGTGTGGCACTTCTGGACAGTGAGACACCAGGTCTCCTAACGGAACCCTGGTGTTACATTACTGGGACTAAGGTACAACATTAATCAGCCGCTTGGGTTACGGGCCTTGTCCAGAAGCAACGGTTGCCAAAGATTTCTTTGCTTTGAGCTCGTGAGACAGCATATCATGTAGGACCGCAGAGAAGGAGACCTGCCGCTCTCTGGTTTTGAAGAAGAGGTGAGCTTTTCTACTAAGCCTTGGAGCACAAAGATCCAGCCAAGTCCCAACGACAGGTTAGAAGGTTACTGTTGCAGGTCTCTCGGCGCTTAGCCCACTGTTCGGCTACAGTCTGTAAAGTGCATTCAGGGAAGAACAAGAAACTCTACAACGTCCCGCATCTTGCTGGGAAGGAACAACACAGCCTCTCCTCGGTGAAGACGTCCTTTCTTGCAGACTGCCAGGCTGGGACTCCTATTCCGTTTCAGCACTCCGAGTTTGGCCTAGCACGGAAATGACCCCTTCCCTCAACGCCCTACACATCTCTTAAGGACTATAACCCCCGTGTGCCCATTCGTTATATCTCGCCCCCTATGAAACACAGAAGAGCTGTGGCTGGATGGTAGGAGGCAGTGGCCGTAGTGTCCTTAAGGGATAAGTATCCCATGCCAAAGGCCCCGTGATAATCTCTCGCTTTCGGGAGCCTAGGGCATACCAAGGGCTGCCAAACACAGCTAAAGGAGGCGAAAGAAGAGAAGCAGAACTTGCTCCTGAGACTCTCGTACATATACTGACCCCAAAGCATGCCTCTTCGTGGAGACCGAAGGCCTCCCCAGCTCAGATTTAGGGCCCTGGAACACAGGGCTAAGCGCTGCCTTCAAAGGAGAGGTAGGAAAGGAATGTTTTCAAGTCTCGCCCGCCTTTCAGCGCCTGTTCAGCTTGAGTGGACAATAGCCACAGCCTGCCCGAACGTCCTGCCGAGCACCGAGTTTGACTGGAGTGTAGCAAACGCTTGCCAGTTCTCTGAGGGGGAAGAGGCCATTGCTGTGGTGTGAACGGCCTTCACTGGCACTCGCTGGGAGCGCAGTGCTCTCTGGGCAGGCAGGATAGTTCCTATCGGAGAAGCATTTGAACAGACGCCTGCCCTGGTATACGTGCTACATCCGCACATCGAGTGTACCTTTCCTACGCTCCAGGCACCAACACGGTGCACAGAACTCCTCTTGATGGTGAGCAACAAGACGCAACATTTCTTCTAGGAGGCTCGTGCGGGACGAGGCCTCTTGAGGATGTGGACCCTCGAATCCCGTCGAAACCACTGGGATTGATTGCCACGTTATGTTAGCGACACAATGAGAGCATTTCAGCTTCATGGAACCACGCACGTTCAGTGCGACATGAGAGAAGAAAACACAGATGCTGCCTTGACAGGGTTAGAGTGAATTTGCCTCTGTCCCTCCCCGCCTCCCACCCCCCCCCACCGACACATAACCTGCCCAGAGCCAGCACAGCTTCACGTCCCGAGGAACATTACTGCTGTGTGCTAGAATACATGAAAGGAAGCCTGCGGACGCTGGGAGACTCTGAGCTGTACGTGGCTTGAGAAAGCTTCTAGACCCTTCAGGGCTCGGCGTGGCACCTCTGGAGCATGAGACACCACGTTTCCTCATGGAAACCTAGTGTTACGTTTCGGGGACTTGATGCACAACCGCCTGCAGCCGCTTAGCTGGATGGCCTTGTCCAGAAGCGACAGTTGCCAGAGAGTTCTTTCCCAGGAGCTCGTGAGACAGCATATCATGCAGAAACGCAGAGAAGGAGACCAGCCTTTCCCCGTGTTTTGAGAGGTTCGCTCCTCTGCCTTTTAGCCTTTGAACACAAAGATCCAGTCAGCTCCCGATGATAACTTAGAACTGTACTCTTGACGGTCTCTCTGCCATCAGCCCCCTGCTCAGCTACCGTCTCCTCGGTGCATTCAGTGAAGTACCATAAAATCTGCAGCCTGCCGCACCATGTTGTTCAGGAAGGGCACATTTCCTCTTCGTAAAGAAATCTTTTCTTGCAGCCTGCCTGGCTCGAGCTCCTATTCCTCTTCAGAAGCCCGAGTTTGGCATAGCACTGAAATGACCCCTTCCCTCAAGGCCGGACACATCTCCTAGAGAATATACTCCACGTAGGCCCATTCATTACCTCTTGCCTCCTATGAAACACAAAGAAGTTGTAGCTTGATGGGAGGAAACAGTGGCCTCCTGCTCCGTCTATGACTATCCCGTTTCCCAAGGCCCCGTGAAAGGCTCTTGCTTTCAAGGGTGTAGAGTCTATCGACGGGCACCAAGCACCGTCAAAAGAGGAGAAATCAGAGCTAGAGAACGTGCTCCTGAGAAACACGCACACTTACCGCACGAAAAGCAGGCCTCTTCGTGGAGTCTGAAATCCCTCCCTGCTCAGCGTTTCTCCGTGGGGCAGAGCGCTCACCGCTGCCTCCATGCACAGCTAGGAAAAGTAGGTGTGCAGGTGTCACCTGCCTTTCAGCGCCTGTCCAAATTGTGCGGACAATAGCCACACCTGCCTGAACGTTCTGCAGAAAACCGAGTGTTACTGGAGTGTAGCAAATGCTTCCGTCTTCACTCAGGGTAAAGAGGCCATTGCTGTGGTGTGGACGGCCTTCATCCCCACTCTTTTGGAGCACAATGCCCTCTGAGCAGGCTGGAAACTGCCTGTAGGAGAAGCAGTTGAACAGACGTCCGCCCCGGTATACGGAACTGCAGCCACACCTCGAGTGTATCTTACGCTCCAGGAACCAACGCGGTGCCCAGAACTCCTTTCTGATGCTAAGAAGCAAGAGGCAACAATTCCTCTGGAGACCCGTGCGTGGTGAGGCCTCCTGAGATTTGGTGCCTTCCAGTCCCGTTGACACCCCATCGATTGATTGCCATGTGATGGTAGCGACACAAAGACTGCCTTTACAAGTGCATGGAACCACGTTCAGTGGGCCGTGAGCCGAGAAGCACTAATGCTACACTGACAGGGCTAGGATGAAATGCCTCTGACCCCCTCCAAAAAGTAACTTTCCAAGAGGCAGCACACGGTCACATCCCCAGAACAACCCTGCCGTGTGCTAGGATACATTACAGGAAATCCGGAGACTCTGGGAGACGCTGAGCTCCACACGGCTTGAAAAAGCTTATAGCCTCTTTTCGGGGGTCAGTGTGGCACTTCTGGACAGTGAGACACCAGGTCTCCTAATGGAACCCTGGTGTTACATTACTGGGACGTAAGGCACAACATTAATCAGCCGCTTGGGTTACGGGCCTTGTCCAGAAGCAACGGTTGCCAAAGATTTCTTTGCTTTGAGCCCGTGAGACAGCATATCATGTAGGACCGCAGAGAAGGAGACCTGCCGCTCTCTGGTTTTGAAGAAGAGGTGAGCTTTTCTACTAAGCCTTGGAGCACAAAGATCCAGCCAAGTCCCAACGACAGGTTAGAAGGTTACTGTTGCAGGTCTCTCGGCGCTTAGCCCACTGTTCGGCTACAGTCTGTAAAGTGCATTCAGGGAAGAACAAGAAACTCTACAACGTCCCGCATCTTGCTGGGAAGGAACAGCACAGCCTCTCCTCGGTGAAGACGTCCTTTCTTGCAGACTGCCAGGCTGGGACTCCTATTCCGTTTCAGCACTCCGAGTTTGGCCTAGCACGGAAATGACCCCTTCCCTCAACGCCCTACACATCTCTTAAGGACTATAACCCCCGTGTGCCCATTCGTTATATCTCGCCCCCTATGAAACACAGAAGAGCTGTGGCTGGATGGTAGGAGGCAGTGGCCGTAGTGTCCTTAAGGGATAAGTATCCCGTGCCAAAGGCCCCGTGATAATCTCTCGCTTTCGGGAGCCTAGGGCATACCAAGGGCTGCCAAACACAGCTAAAGGAGGCGAAAGAAGAGAAGCAGAACTTGCTCCTGAGACTCTCGTACATATACTGACCCCAAAGCATGCCTCTTCGTGGAGACCGAAGGCCTCCCCAGCTCAGATTTAGGGCCCTGGAACACAGGGCTAAGCGCTGCCTTCAAAGGAGAGGTAGGAAAGGAATGTTTTCAAGTCTCGCCTGCCTTTCAGCGCCTGTTCAGCTTGAGTGGACAATAGCCACAGCCTGCCCGAACGTCCTGCCGAGCACCGAGTTTGACTGGAGTGTAGCAAACGCTTGCCAGTTCTCTGAGGGGGAAGAGGCCATTGCTGTGGTGTGAACGGCCTTCACTGGCACTCGCTGGGAGCGCAGTGCTCTCTGGGCAGGCAGGATAGTTCCTATCGGAGAAGCATTTGAACAGACGCCTGCCCTGGTATACGTGCTACATCCGCACATCGAGTGTACCTTTCCTACGCTCCAGGCACCAACACGGTGCACAGAACTCCTCTTGATGGTGAGCAACAAGACGCAACATTTCTTCTAGGAGGCTCGTGCGGGACGAGGCCTCTTGAGGATGTGGACCCTCGAATCCCGTCGAAACCACTGGGATTGATTGCCACGTTATGTTAGCGACACAATGAGAGCATTTCAGCTTCATGGAAGCACGCACGTTCAGTGCGACATGAGAGAAGAAAACACAGATGCTGCCTTGACAGGGTTAGAGTGAATTTGCCTCTGTCCCTCCCCGCCCCCCACCCCCCCCCGCCGACACATAACCTGCCCAGAGCCAGCACAGCTTCACGTCCCGAGGAACATTACTGCTGTGTGCTAGAATACATGAAAGGAAACCTGCGGACGCTGGGAGACTCTGAGCTGTACGCGGCTTGAGAAAGCTTCTAGACCCTTCAGGGCTCGGCGTGGCACCTCTGGAGCGTGAGACACCACGTTTCCTCATGGAAACCTAGTGTTACGTTTCGGGGACTTGATGCACAACCGCCCCCAGCCGCTTAGCTGGATGGCCTTGTCCAGAAGCGACAGTTGCCAGAGAGTTCTTTCCCAGGAGCTCGTGAGACAGCATATCATGCAGAAACGCAGAGAAGGAGACCAGCCTTTCCCCGTGTTTTCAGAGGTTCGCTCCTCTGCCTTTTAGCCTTTGAACACAAAGATCCAGTCAGCTCCCGATGATAACTTAGAACTGTACTCTTGACGGTCTCTCTGCCATCAGCCCCCTGCTCAGCTACCGTCTCCTCGGTGCATTCAGTGAAGTACCATAAAATCTGCAGCCTGCCGCACCATGTTGTTCAGGAAGGGCACATTTCCTCTTCGTAAAGAAATCTTTTCTTGCAGCCTGCCTGGCTCGAGCTCCTATTCCTCTTCAGAAGCCCGAGTTTGGCATAGCACTGAAATGACCCCTTCCCTCAAGGCCGGACACATCTCCTAGAGAATATACTCCACATAGGCCCATTCATTACCTCTTGCCTCCTATGAAACACAAAGAAGTTGTAGCTTGATGGGAGGAAACAGTGGCCTCCTGCTCCGTCTATGACTATCCCGTTTCCCAAGGCCCCGTGAAAGGCTCTTGCTTTCAAGGGTGTAGAGTCTATCGACGGGCAGCAAGCACCGCCAAAAGAGGAGAAATCAGAGCTAGAGAACATGCTCCTGAGAAACACGCACACTTACCGCACGAAAAGCAGGCCTCTTCGTGGAGTCTGAAATCCCTCCCTGCTCAGCGTTTCTCCGTGGGGCAGAGCGCTCACCGCTGCCTCCATGCACAGCTAGGAAAAGTAGGTGTGCTGGTGTCACCTGCCTTTCAGCGCCTGTCCAAATTGTGCGGACAATAGCCACACCTGCCTGAACGTTCTGCAGAAAACCGAGTGTTACTGGAGTGTAGCAAACGCTTCCGTCTTCACTCAGGGTAAAGAGGCCATTGCTGTGGTGTGGACGGCCTTCATCCCCACTCTTTTGGAGCACAATGCCCTCTGAGCAGGCTGGAAACTGCCTGTAGGAGAAGCAGTTGAACAGACGTCCGCCCCGGTATACGGAACTGCAGCCACACCTCGAGTGTATCTTACGCTCCAGGAACCAACGCGGTGCCCAGAACTCCTTTCTGATGCTAAGAAGCAAGAGGCAACAATTCCTCTGGAGACCCGTGCGTGGTGAGGCCTCCTGAGATTTGGTGCCTTCCAGTCCCGTTGACACCCCATCGATTGATTGCCATGTGATGGTAGCGACACAAAGACTGCCTTTACAAGTGCATGGAACCACGTTCAGTGGGCCGTGAGCCGAGAAGCACTAATGCTACACTGACAGGGCTAGGATGAAATGCCTCTGACCCCCTCCAAAAAGTAACTTTCCAAGAGGCAGCACACGGTCACATCCCCAGAACAACCCTGCCGTGTGCTAGGATACATTACAGGAAATCCGGAGACTCTGGGAGACGCTGAGCTCCACACGGCTTGAAAAAGCTTATAGCCTCTTTTCGGGGGTCAGTGTGGCACTTCTGGACAGTGAGACACCAGGTCTCCTAATGGAACCCTGGTGTTACATTACTGGGACGTAAGGCACAACATTAATCAGCCGCTTGGGTTACGGGCCTTGTCCAGAAGCAACGGTTGCCAAAGATTTCTTTGCTTTGAGCCCGTGAGACAGCATATCATGTAGGACCGCAGAGAAGGAGACCTGCCGCTCTCTGGTTTTGAAGAAGAGGTGAGCTTTTCTACTAAGCCTTGGAGCACAAAGATCCAGCCAAGTCCCAACGACAGGTTAGAAGGTTACTGTTGCAGGTCTCTCGGCGCTTAGCCCACTGTTCGGCTACAGTCTGTAAAGTGCATTCAGGGAAGAACAAGAAACTCTACAACGTCCCGCATCTTGCTGGGAAGGAACAGCACAGCCTCTCCTCGGTGAAGACGTCCTTTCTTGCAGACTGCCAGGCTGGGACTCCTATTCCGTTTCAGCACTCCGAGTTTGGCCTAGCACGGAAATGACCCCTTCCCTCAACGCCCTACACATCTCTTAAGGACTATAACCCCCGTGTGCCCATTCGTTATATCTCGCCCCCTATGAAACACAGAAGAGCTGTGGCTGGATGGTAGGAGGCAGTGGCCGTAGTGTCCTTAAGGGATAAGTATCCCGTGCCAAAGGCCCCGTGATAATCTCTCGCTTTCGGGAGCCTAGGGCATACCAAGGGCTGCCAAACACAGCTAAAGGAGGCGAAAGAAGAGAAGCAGAACTTGCTCCTGAGACTCTCGTACATATACTGACCCCAAAGCATGCCTCTTCGTGGAGACCGAAGGCCTCCCCAGCTCAGATTTAGGGCCCTGGAACACAGGGCTAAGCGCTGCCTTCAAAGGAGAGGTAGGAAAGGAATGTTTTCAAGTCTCGCCTGCCTTTCAGCGCCTGTTCAGCTTGAGTGGACAATAGCCACAGCCTGCCCGAACGTCCTGCCGAGCACCGAGTTTGACTGGAGTGTAGCAAACGCTTGCCAGTTCTCTGAGGGGGAAGAGGCCATTGCTGTGGTGTGAACGGCCTTCACTGGCACTCGCTGGGAGCGCAGTGCTCTCTGGGCAGGCAGGATAGTTCCTATCGGAGAAGCATTTGAACAGACGCCTGCCCTGGTATACGTGCTACATCCGCACATCGAGTGTACCTTTCCTACGCTCCAGGCACCAACACGGTGCACAGAACTCCTCTTGATGGTGAGCAACAAGACGCAACATTTCTTCTAGGAGGCTCGTGCGGGACGAGGCCTCTTGAGGATGTGGACCCTCGAATCCCGTCGAAACCACTGGGATTGATTGCCACGTTATGTTAGCGACACAATGAGAGCATTTCAGCTTCATGGAACCACGCACGTTCAGTGCGACATGAGAGAAGAAAACACAGATGCTGCCTTGACAGGGTTAGAGTGAATTTGCCTCTGTCCCTCCCCGCCCCCCACCCCCCCCGCCGACACATAACCTGCCCAGAGCCAGCACAGCTTCACGTCCCGAGGAACATTACTGCTGTGTGCTAGAATACATGAAAGGAAACCTGCGGACGCTGGGAGACTCTGAGCTGTACGCGGCTTGAGAAAGCTTCTAGACCCTTCAGGGCTCGGCGTGGCACCTCTGGAGCGTGAGACACCACGTTTCCTCATGGAAACCTAGTGTTACGTTTCGGGGACTTGATGCACAATCGCCCCCAGCCGCTTAGCTGGATGGCCTTGTCCAGAAGCGACAGTTGCCAGAGAGTTCTTTCCCAGGAGCTCGTGAGACAGCATATCATGCAGAAACGCAGAGAAGGAGACCAGCCTTTCCCCGTGTTTTCAGAGGTTCGCTCCTCTGCCTTTTAGCCTTTGAACACAAAGATCCAGTCAGCTCCCGATGATAACTTAGAACTGTACTCTTGACGGTCTCTCTGCCATCAGCCCCCTGCTCAGCTACCGTCTCCTCGGTGCATTCAGTGAAGTACCATAAAATCTGCAGCCTGCCGCACCATGTTGTTCAGGAAGGGCACATTTCCTCTTCGTAAAGAAATCTTTTCTTGCAGCCTGCCTGGCTCGAGCTCCTATTCCTCTTCAGAAGCCCGAGTTTGGCATAGCACTGAAATGACCCCTTCCCTCAAGGCCGGACACATCTCCTAGAGAATATACTCCACGTAGGCCCATTCATTACCTCTTGCCTCCTATGAAACACAAAGAAGTTGTAGCTTGATGGGAGGAAACAGTGGCCTCCTGCTCCGTCTATGACTATCCCGTTTCCCAAGGCCCCGTGAAAGGCTCTTGCTTTCAAGGGTGTAGAGTCTATCGACGGGCAGCAAGCACCGCCAAAAGAGGAGAAATCAGAGCTAGAGAAAATGCTCCTGAGAAACACGCACACTTACCGCACGAAAAGCAGGCCTCTTCGTGGAGTCTGAAATCCCTCCCTGCTCAGCGTTTCTCCGTGGGGCAGAGCGCTCACCGCTGCCTCCATGCACAGCTAGGAAAAGTAGGTGTGCTGGTGTCACCTGCCTTTCAGCGCCTGTCCAAATTGTGCGGACAATAGCCACACCTGCCTGAACGTTCTGCAGAAAACCGAGTGTTACTGGAGTGTAGCAAACGCTTCCGTCTTCACTCAGGGTAAAGAGGCCATTGCTGTGGTGTGGACGGCCTTCATCCCCACTCTTTTGGAGCACAATGCCCTCTGAGCAGGCTGGAAACTGCCTGTAGGAGAAGCAGTTGAACAGACGTCCGCCCCGGTATACGGAACTGCAGCCACACCTCGAGTGTATCTTACGCTCCAGGAACCAACGCGGTGCCCAGAACTCCTTTCTGATGCTAAGAAGCAAGAGGCAACAATTCCTCTGGAGACCCGTGCGTGGTGAGGCCTCCTGAGATTTGGTGCCTTCCAGTCCCGTTGACACCCCATCGATTGATTGCCATGTGATGGTAGCGACACAAAGACTGCCTTTACAAGTGCATGGAACCACGTTCAGTGGGCCGTGAGCCGAGAAGCACTAATGCTACACTGACAGGGCTAGGATGAAATGCCTCTGACCCCCTCCAAAAAGTAACTTTCCAAGAGGCAGCACACGGTCACATCCCCAGAACAACCCTGCCGTGTGCTAGGATACATTACAGGAAATCCGGAGACTCTGGGAGACGCTGAGCTCCACACGGCTTGAAAAAGCTTATAGCCTCTTTTCGGGGGTCAGTGTGGCACTTCTGGACAGTGAGACACCAGGTCTCCTAACGGAACCCTGGTGTTACATTACTGGGACGTAAGGCACAACATTAATCAGCCGCTTGGGTTACGGGCCTTGTCCAGAAGCAACGGTTGCCAAAGATTTCTTTGCTTTGAGCTCGTGAGACAGCATATCATGTAGGACCGCAGAGAAGGAGACCTGCCGCTCTCTGGTTTTGAAGAAGAGGTGAGCTTTTCTACTAAGCCTTGGAGCACAAAGATCCAGCCAAGTCCCAACGACAGGTTAGAAGGTTACTGTTGCAGGTCTCTCGGCGCTTAGCCCACTGTTCGGCTACAGTCTGTAAAGTGCATTCAGGGAAGAACAAGAAACTCTACAACGTCCCGCATCTTGCTGGGAAGGAACAGCACAGCCTCTCCTCGGTGAAGACGTCCTTTCTTGCAGACTGCCAGGCTGGGACTCCTATTCCGTTTCAGCACTCCGAGTTTGGCCTAGCATGGAAATGACCCCTTCCCTCAACGCCCTACACATCTCTTAAGGACTATAACCCCCGTGTGCCCATTCGTTATATCTCGCCCCCTATGAAACACAGAAGAGCTGTGGCTGGATGGTAGGAGGCAGTGGCCGTAGTGTCCTTAAGGGATAAGTATCCCGTGCCAAAGGCCCCGTGATAATCTCTCGCTTTCGGGAGCCTAGGGCATACCAAGGGCTGCCAAACACAGCTAAAGGAGGCGAAAGAAGAGAAGCAGAACTTGCTCCTGAGACTCTCGTACATATACTGACCCCAAAGCATGCCTCTTCGTGGAGACCGAAGGCCTCCCCAGCTCAGATTTAGGGCCCTGGAACACAGGGCTAAGCGCTGCCTTCAAAGGAGAGGTAGGAAAGGAATGTTTTCAAGTCTCGCCCGCCTTTCAGCGCCTGTTCAGCTTGAGTGGACAATAGCCACAGCCTGCCCGAACGTCCTGCCGAGCACCGAGTTTGACTGGAGTGTAGCAAACGCTTGCCAGTTCTCTGAGGGGGAAGAGGCCATTGCTGTGGTGTGAACGGCCTTCACTGGCACTCGCTGGGAGCGCAGTGCTCTCTGGGCAGGCAGGATAGTTCCTATCGGAGAAGCATTTGAACAGACGCCTGCCCTGGTATACGTGCTACATCCGCACATCGAGTGTACCTTTCCTACGCTCCAGGCACCAACACGGTGCACAGAACTCCTCTTGATGGTGAGCAACAAGACGCAACATTTCTTCTAGGAGGCTCGTGTGGGACGAGGCCTCTTGAGGATGTGGACCCTCGAATCCCGTCGAAACCACTGGGATTGATTGCCACGTTATGTTAGCGACACAATGAGAGCATTTCAGCTTCATGGAACCACGCACGTTCAGTGCGACATGAGAGAAGAAAACACAGATGCTGCCTTGACAGGGTTAGAGTGAATTTGCCTCTGTCCCTCCCCGCCCCCCACCCCCCCCCGCCGACACATAACCTGCCCAGAGCCAGCACAGCTTCACGTCCCGAGGAACATTACTGCTGTGTGCTAGAATACATGAAAGGAAACCTGCGGACGCTGGGAGACTCTGAGCTGTACGCGGCTTGAGAAAGCTTCTAGACCCTTCAGGGCTCGGCGTGGCACTTCTGGAGCGTGAGACACCACGTTTCCTCATGTAAACCTAGTGTTACGTTTTGGGGACTTGATGCACAACCGCCTCCAGCCGCTTAGCTGGATGGCCTTGTCCAGAAGCGACAGTTGCCAGAGAGTTCTTTCCCAGGAGCTCGTGAGACAGCATATCATGCAGAAACGCAGAGAAGGAGACCAGCCTTTCCCCGTGTTTTCAGAGGTTCGCTCCTCTGCCTTTGAGCCTTTGAACACAAAGATCCAGTCAGCTCCCGATGATAACTTAGAACTGTACTCTTGACGGTCTCTCTGCCATCAGCCCCCTGCTCAGCTACCGTCTCCTCGGTGCATTCAGTGAAGTACCATAAAATCTGCAGCCTGCCGCACCATGCTGTTCAGGAAGGGCACATTTCCTCTTCGTAAAGAAATCTTTTCTTGCAGCCTGCCTGGCTCGAGCTCCTATTCGTTTTCAGAAGCCCGAGTTTGGCATAGCACTGAAATGACCCCTTCCCTCAAGGCCGGACACATCTCCTAGAGAATATACTCCACGTAGCCCCATTCATTACCTCTTGCCTCCTATGAAACACAAAGGAGTTGTAGCTTGATGGGAGGAAACAGTGGCCTCCTGCTCCGTCTATGACTATCCCGTTTCCCAAGGCCCCGTGAAAGGCTCTTGCTTTCAAGGGTGTAGAGTCTATCGACGGGCAGCAAGCACCGCCAAAAGAGGAGAAATCAGAGCTAGAGAACGTGCTCCTGAGAAACACGCACACTTACCGCACGAAAAGCAGGCCTCTTCGTGGAGTCTGAAATCCCTCCCTGCTCAGCGTTTCTCCGTGGGGCAGAGCGCTCACCGCTGCCTCCATGCACAGCTAGGAAAAGTAGGTGTGCTGGTGTCACCTGCCTTTCAGCGCCTGTCCAAATTGTGCGGACAATAGCCACACCTGCCTGAACGTTCTGCAGAAAACCGAGTGTTACTGGAGTGTAGCAAACGCTTCCGTCTTCACTCAGGGTAAAGAGGCCATTGCTGTGGTGTGGACGGCCTTCATCCCCACTCTTTTGGAGCACAATGCCCTCTGAGCAGGCTGGAAACTGCCTGTAGGAGAAGCAGTTGAACAGACGTCCGCCCCGGTATACGGAACTGCAGCCACACCTCGAGTGTATCTTACGCTCCAGGAACCAACGCGGTGCCCAGAACTCCTTTCTGATGCTAAGAAGCAAGAGGCAACAATTCCTCTGGAGACCCGTGCGTGGTGAGGCCTCCTGAGATTTGGTGCCTTCCAGTCCCGTTGACACCCCATCGATTGATTGCCATGTGATGGTAGCGACACAAAGACTGCCTTTACAAGTGCATGGAACCACGTTCAGTGGGCCGTGAGCCGAGAAGCACTAATGCTACACTGACAGGGCTAGGATGAAATGCCTCTGACCCCCTCCAAAAAGTAACTTTCCAAGAGGCAGCACACGGTCACATCCCCAGAACAACCCTGCCGTGTGCTAGGATACATTACAGGAAATCCAGAGACTCTGGGAGACGCTGAGCTCCACACGGCTTGAAAAAGCTTATAGCCTCTTTTCGGGGGTCAGTGTGGCACTTCTGGACAGTGAGACACCAGGTCTCCTAACGGAACCCTGGTGTTACATTACTGGGACTAAGGCACAACATTAATCAGCCGCTTGGGTTACGGGCCTTGTCCAGAAGCAACGGTTGCCAAAGATTTCTTTGCTTTGAGCTCGTGAGACAGCATATCATGTAGGACCGCAGAGAAGGAGACCTGCCGCTCTCTGGTTTTGAAGAAGAGGTGAGCTTTTCTACTAAGCCTTGGAGCACAAAGATCCAGCCAAGTCCCAACGACAGGTTAGAAGGTTACTGTTGCAGGTCTCTCGGCGCTTAGCCCACTGTTCGGCTACAGTCTGTAAAGTGCATTCAGGGAAGAACAAGAAACTCTACAACGTCCCGCATCTTGCTGGGAAGGAACAACACAGCCTCTCCTCGGTGAAGACGTCCTTTCTTGCAGACTGCCAGGCTGGGACTCCTATTCCGTTTCAGCACTCCGAGTTTGGCCTAGCACGGAAATGACCCCTTCCCTCAACGCCCTACACATCTCTTAAGGACTATAACCCCCGTGTGCCCATTCGTTATATCTCGCCCCCTATGAAACACAGAAGAGCTGTGGCTGGATGGTAGGAGGCAGTGGCCATAGTGTCCTTAAGGGATAAGTATCCCGTGCCAAAGGCCCCGTGATAATCTCTCGCTTTCGGGAGCCTAGGGCATACCAAGGGCTGCCAAACACAGCTAAAGGAGGCGAAAGAAGAGAAGCAGAACTTGCTCCTGAGACTCTCGTACATATACTGACCCCAAAGCATGCCTCTTCGTGGAGACCGAAGGCCTCCCCAGCTCAGATTTAGGGCCCTGGAACACAGGGCTAAGCGCTGCCTTCAAAGGAGAGGTAGGAAAGGAATGTTTTCAAGTCTCGCCCGCCTTTCAGCGCCTGTTCAGCTTGAGTGGACAATAGCCACAGCCTGCCCGAACGTCCTGCCGAGCACCGAGTTTGACTGGAGTGTAGCAAACGCTTGCCAGTTCTCTGAGGGGGAAGAGGCCATTGCTGTGGTGTGAACGGCCTTCACTGGCACTCGCTGGGAGCACAGTGCTCTCTGGGCAGGCAGGATAGTTCCTATCGGAGAAGCATTTGAACAGACGCCTGCCCTGGTATACGTGCTACATCCGCACATCGAGTGTACATTTCCTACGCTCCAGGCACCAACACGGTGCACAGAACTCCTCTTGATGGTGAGCAACAAGACGCAACATTTCTTCTAGGAGGCTCGTGCGGGACGAGGCCTCTTGAGGATGTGGACCCTCGAATCCCGTCGAAACCACTGGGATTGATTGCCACGTTATGTTAGCGACACAATGAGAGCATTTCAGCTTCATGGAACCACGCACGTTCAGTGCGACATGAGAGAAGAAAACACAGATGCTGCCTTGACAGGGTTAGAGTGAATTTGCCTCTGTCCCTCCCCGCCCCCCACCCCCCCCGCCGACACATAACCTGCCCAGAGCCAGCACAGCTTCACGTCCCGAGGAACATTACTGCTGTGTGCTAGAATACATGAAAGGAAACCTGCGGACGCTGGGAGACTCTGAGCTGTACGCGGCTTGAGAAAGCTTCTAGACCCTTCAGGGCTCGGCGTGGCACCTCTGGAGCATGAGACACCACGTTTCCACATGGAAACCTAGTGTTACGTTTCGGGGACTTGATGCACAACCGCCTGCAGCTGCTTAGCTGGATGGCCTTGTCCAGAAGCGACAGTTGCCAGAGAGTTCTTTCCCAGGAGCTCGTGAGACAGCATATCATGCAGAAACGCAGAGAAGGAGACCAGCCTTTCCCCGTGTTTTCAGAGGTTCGCTCCTCTGCCTTTGAGCCTTTGAACACAAAGATCCAGTCAGCTCCCGATGATAACTTAGAACTGTACTCTTGACGGTCTCTCTGCCATCAGCCCCCTGCTCAGCTACCGTCTCCTCGGTGCATTCAGTGAAGTACCATAAAATCTGCAGCCTGCCGCACCATGTTGTTCAGGAAGGGCACATTTCCTCTTCGTAAAGAAATCTTTTCTTGCAGCCAGCCTGGCTCGAGTTCCTATTCCTTTTCAGAAACCCGAGTTTGGCATAGCACTGAAATGACCCCTTCCCTCAAGGCCGGACACATCTCCTAGAGAATATACTCCACGTAGCCCCATTCATTACCTCTTGCCTCCTATGAAACACAAAGGAGTTGTAGCTTGATGGGAGGAAACAGTGGCCTCCTGCTCCATCTATGACTATCCCGTTTCCCAAGGCCCCGTGAAAGGCTCTTGCTTTCAAGGGTGTAGAGTCTATCGATGGGCACCAAGCACCGCCAAAAGAGGAGAAATCAGAGCTAGAGAACGTGCTCCTGAGAAACACGCACACTTACCGCACGAAAAGCAGGCCTCTTCGTGGAGTCTGAAATCCCTCCCTGCTCAGCGTTTCTCCGTGGGGCAGAGCGCTCACCGCTGCCTCCATGCACAGCTAGGAAAAGTAGGTGTGCAGGTGTCACCTGCCTTTCAGCGCCTGTCCAAATTGTGCGGACAATAGCCACACCTGCCTGAACGTTCTGCAGAAAACCGAGTGTTACTGGAGTGTAGCAAACGCTTCCGTCTTCACTCAGGGTAAAGAGGCCATTGCTGTGGTGTGGACGGCCTTCATCCCCACTCTTTTGGAGCACAATGCCCTCTGAGCAGGCTGGAAACTGCCTGTAGGAGAAGCAGTTGAACAGACGTCCGCCCCGGTATACGGAACTGCAGCCACACCTCGAGTGTATCTTACGCTCCAGGAACCAACGCGGTGCCCAGAACTCCTTTCTGATGCTAAGAAGCAAGAGGCAACAATTCCTCTGGAGACCCGTGCGTGGTGAGGCCTCCTGAGATTTGGTGCCTTCCAGTCCCGTTGACACCCCATCGATTGATTGCCATGTGATGGTAGCGACACAAAGACTGCCTTTACAAGTGCATGGAACCACGTTCAGTGGGCCGTGAGCCGAGAAGCACTAATGCTACACTGACAGGGCTAGGATGAAATGCCTCTGACCCCCTCCAAAAAGTAACTTTCCAAGAGGCAGCACACGGTCACATCCCCAGAACAACCCTGCCGTGTGCTAGGATACATTACAGGAAATCCGGAGACTCTGGGAGACGCTGAGCTCCACACGGCTTGAAAAAGCTTATAGCCTCTTTTCGGGGGTCAGTGTGGCACTTCTGGACAGTGAGACACCAGGTCTCCTAATGGAACCCTGGTGTTACATTACTGGGACGTAAGGCACAACATTAATCAGCCGCTTGGGTTACGGGCCTTGTCCAGAAGCAACGGTTGCCAAAGATTTCTTTGCTTTGAGCCCGTGAGACAGCATATCATGTAGGACCGCAGAGAAGGAGACCTGCCGCTCTCTGGTTTTGAAGAAGAGGTGAGCTTTTCTACTAAGCCTTGGAGCACAAAGATCCAGCCAAGTCCCAACGACAGGTTAGAAGGTTACTGTTGCAGGTCTCTCGGCGCTTAGCCCACTGTTCGGCTACAGTCTGTAAAGTGCATTCAGGGAAGAACAAGAAACTCTACAACGTCCCGCATCTTGCTGGGAAGGAACAGCACAGCCTCTCCTCGGTGAAGACGTCCTTTCTTGCAGACTGCCAGGCTGGGACTCCTATTCCGTTTCAGCACTCCGAGTTTGGCCTAGCACGGAAATGACCCCTTCCCTCAACGCCCTACACATCTCTTAAGGACTATAACCCCCGTGTGCCCATTCGTTATATCTCGCCCCCTATGAAACACAGAAGAGCTGTGGCTGGATGGTAGGAGGCAGTGGCCGTAGTGTCCTTAAGGGATAAGTATCCCGTGCCAAAGGCCCCGTGATAATCTCTCGCTTTCGGGAGCCTAGGGCATACCAAGGGCTGCCAAACACAGCTAAAGGAGGCGAAAGAAGAGAAGCAGAACTTGCTCCTGAGACTCTCGTACATATACTGACCCCAAAGCATGCCTCTTCGTGGAGACCGAAGGCCTCCCCAGCTCAGATTTAGGGCCCTGGAACACAGGGCTAAGCGCTGCCTTCAAAGGAGAGGTAGGAAAGGAATGTTTTCAAGTCTCACCCGCCTTTCAGCGCCTGTTCAGCTTGAGTGGACAATAGCCACAGCCTGCCCGAACGTCCTGCCGAGCACCGAGTTTGACTGGAGTGTAGCAAACGCTTGCCAGTTCTGTGAGGGGGAAGAGGCCATTGCTGTGGTGTGAACGGCCTTCACTGGCACTCGCTGGGAGCGCAGTGCTCTCTGGGCAGGCAGGATAGTTCCTATCGGAGAAGCATTTGAACAGACGCCTGCCCTGGTATACGTGCTACATCCGCACATCGAGTGTACCTTTCCTACGCTCCAGGCACCAACACGGTGCACAGAACTCCTCTTGATGGTGAGCAACAAGACGCAACATTTCTTCTAGGAGGCTCGTGCGGGACGAGGCCTCTTGAGGATGTGGACCCTCGAATCCCGTCGAAACCACTGGGATTGATTGCCACGTTATGTTAGCGACACAATGAGAGCATTTCAGCTTCATGGAACCACGCACGTTCAGTGCGACATGAGAGAAGAAAACACAGATGCTGCCTTGACAGGGTTAGAGTGAATTTGCCTCTGTCCCTCCCCGCCCCCCCACCCCCCCCGCCGACACATAACCTGCCCAGAGCCAGCACAGCTTCACGTCCCGAGGAACATTACTGCTGTGTGCTAGAATACATGAAAGGAAACCTGCGGACGCTGGGAGACTCTGAGCTGTACGCGGCTTGAGAAAGCTTCTAGACCCTTCAGGGCTCGGCGTGGCACCTCTGGAGCATGACACACCACGTTTCCTCATGGAAACCTAGTGTTACATTTCGGGGACTTGATGCACAACCGCCTGCAGCCGCTTAGCTGGATGGCCTTGTCCAGAAGCGACAGTTGCCAGAGAGTTCTTTCCCAGGAGCTCGTGAGACAGCATATCATGCAGAAACGCAGAGAAGGAGACCAGCCTTTCCCCGTGTTTTCAGAGGTTCACTCCTCTGCCTTTGAGCCTTTGAACACAAAGATCCAGTCAGCTCCCGATGATAACTTAGAACTGTACTCTTGACGGTCTCTCTGCCATCAGCCCCCTGCTCAGCTACCGTCTCCTCGGTGCATTCAGTGAAGTACCATAAAATCTGCAGCCTGCCGCACCATGTTGTTCAGGAAGGGCAAATTTCCTCTTCGTAAAGAAATCTTTTCTTGCAGCCTGCCTGGCTCGAGCTCCTATTCCTCTTCAGAAGCCCGAGTTTGGCATAGCACTGAAATGACCCCTTCCCTCAAGGCCGGACACATCTCCTAGAGAATATACTCCACGTAGGCCCATTCATTACCTCTTGCCTCCTATGAAACACAAAGGAGTTGTAGCTTGATGGGAGGAAACAGTGGCCTCCTGCTCCGTCTATGACTATCCCGTTTCCCAAGGCCCCGTGAAAGGCTCTTGCTTTCAAGGGTGTAGAGTCTATCGACGGGCAGCAAGCACCGCCAAAAGAGGAGAAATCAGAGCTAGAGAACGTGCTCCTGAGAAACACGCACACTTACCGCACGAAAAGCAGGCCTCTTCGTGGAGTCTGAAATCCCTCCCTGCTCAGCGTTTCTCCGTGGGGCAGAGTGCTCACCGCTGCCTCCATGCACAGCTAGGAAAAGTAGGTGTGCAGGTGTCACCTGCCTTTCAGCGCCTGTCCAAATTGTGCGGACAATAGCCACACCTGCCTGAACGTTCTGCAGAAAACCGAGTGTTACTGGAGTGTAGCAAACGCTTCCGTCTTCACTCAGGGTAAAGAGGCCATTGCTGTGGTGTGGACGGCCTTCATCCCCACTCTTTTGGAGCACAATGCCCTCTGAGCAGGCTGGAAACTGCCTGTAGGAGAAGCAGTTGAACAGACGTCCGCCCCGGTATACGGAACTGCAGCCACACCTCGAGTGTATCTTACGCTCCAGGAACCAACGCGGTGCCCAGAACTCCTTTCTGATGCTAAGAAGCAAGAGGCAACAATTCCTCTGGAGACCCGTGCGTGGTGAGGCCTCCTGAGATTTGGTGCCTTCCAGTCCCGTTGACACCCCATCGATTGATTGCCATGTGATGGTAGCGACACAAAGACTGCCTTTACAAGTGCATGGAACCACGTTCAGTGGGCCGTGAGCCGAGAAGCACTAATGCTACACTGACAGGGCTAGGATGAAATGCCTCTGACCCCCTCCAAAAAGTAACTTTCCAAGAGGCAGCACACGGTCACATCCCCAGAACAACCCTGCCGTGTGCTAGGATACATTACAGGAAATCCGGAGACTCTGGGAGACGCTGAGCTCCACACGGCTTGAAAAAGCTTATAGCCTCTTTTCGGGGGTCAGTGTGGCACTTCTGGACAGTGAGACACCAGGTCTCCTAATGGAACCCTGGTGTTACATTACTGGGACGTAAGGCACAACATTAATCAGCCGCTTGGGTTACGGGCCTTGTCCAGAAGCAACGGTTGCCAAAGATTTCTTTGCTTTGAGCTCGTGAGACAGCATATCATGTAGGACCGCAGAGAAGGAGACCTGCCGCTCTCTGGTTTTGAAGAAGAGGTGAGCTTTTCTACTAAGCCTTGGAGCACAAAGATCCAGCCAAGTCCCAACGACAGGTTAGAAGGTTACTGTTGCAGGTCTCTCGGCGCTTAGCCCACTGTTCGGCTACAGTCTGTAAAGTGCATTCAGGGAAGAACAAGAAACTCTACAACGTCCCGCATCTTGCTGGGAAGGAACAGCACAGCCTCTCCTCGGTGAAGACGTCCTTTCTTGCAGACTGCCAGGCTGGGACTCCTATTCCGTTTCAGCACTCCGAGTTTGGCCTAGCACGGAAATGACCCCTTCCCTCAACGCCCTACACATCTCTTAAGGACTATAACCCCCGTGTGCCCATTTGTTATATCTCGCCCCCTATGAAACACAGAAGAGCTGTGGCTGGATGGTAGGAGGCAGTGGCCGTAGTGTCCTTAAGGGATAAGTATCCCGTGCCAAAGGCCCCGTGATAATCTCTCTCTTTCGGGAGCCTAGGGCATACCAAGGGCTGCCAAACACAGCTAAAGGAGGCGAAAGAAGAGAAGCAGAACTTGCTCCTGAGACTCTCGTACATATACTGACCCCAAAGCATGCCTCTTCGTGGAGACCGAAGGCCTCCCCAGCTCAGATTTAGGGCCCTGGAACACAGGGCTAAGCGCTGCCTTCAAAGGAGAGGTAGGAAAGGAATGTTTTCAAGTCTCACCCGCCTTTCAGCGCCTGTTCAGCTTGAGTGGACAATAGCCACAGCCTGCCCGAACGTCCTGCCGAGCACCGAGTTTGACTGGAGTGTAGCAAACGCTTGCCAGTTCTGTGAGGGGGAAGAGGCCATTGCTGTGGTGTGAACGGCCTTCACTGGCACTCGCTGGGAGCGCAGTGCTCTCTGGGCAGGCAGGATAGTTCCTATCGGAGAAGCATTTGAACAGACGCCTGCCCTGGTATACGTGCTACATCCGCACATCGAGTGTACCTTTCCTACGCTCCAGGCACCAACACGGTGCACAGAACTCCTCTTGATGGTGAGCAACAAGACGCAACATTTCTTCTAGGAGGCTCGTGCGGGACGAGGCCTCTTGAGGATGTGGACCCTCGAATCCCGTCGAAACCACTGGGATTGATTGCCACGTTATGTTAGCGACACAATGAGAGCATTTCAGCTTCATGGAACCACGCACGTTCAGTGCGACATGAGAGAAGAAAACACAGATGCTGCCTTGACAGGGTTAGAGTGAATTTGCCTCTGTCCCTCCCCGCCCCCCCACCCCCCCCGCCGACACATAACCTGCCCAGAGCCAGCACAGCTTCACGTCCCGAGGAACATTACTGCTGTGTGCTAGAA
This sequence comes from Eubalaena glacialis, assembly GCF_028564815.1. Lineage (NCBI taxonomy): Eukaryota > Metazoa > Chordata > Mammalia > Artiodactyla > Balaenidae > Eubalaena > Eubalaena glacialis. Next base: position 26,216,578 of record NC_083725.1, read on the forward strand.
TACATGAAAGGAAACCTGCGGACGCTGGGAGACTCTGAGCTGTACGCGGCTTGAGAAAGCTTCTAGACCCTTCAGGGCTCGGCGTGGCACTTCTGGAGCATGAGACACCACGTTTCCTCATGGAAACCTAGTGTTACGTTTCGGGGACTTGATGCACAACCGCCTCCAGCCGCTTAGCTGGATGGCCTTGTCCAGAAGCGACAGTTGCCAGAGAGTTCTTTCCCAGGAGCTCGTGAGACAGCATATCATGCAGAAACGCAGAGAAGGAGACCAGCCTTTCCCCGTGTTTTGAGAGGTTTGCTCCTCTGCCTTTGAGCCTTTGAACACAAAGATCCAGTCAGCTCCCGATGATAACTTAGAACTGTACTCTTGACGGTCTCTCTGCCATCAGCCCCCTGCTCAGCTACCGTCTCCTCGGTGCATTCAGTGAAGTACCATAAAATCTGCAGCCTGCCGCACCATGCTGTTCAGGAAGGGCACATTTCCTCTTCGTAAAGAAATCTTTTCTTGCAGCCTGCCTGGCTCGAGCTCCTATTCCTCTTCAGAAGCCCGAGTTTGGCATAGCACTGAAATGACCCCTTCCCTCAAGGCCGGACACATCTCCTAGAGAATATACTCCACGTAGGCCCATTCATTACCTCTTGCCTCCTATGAAACACAAAGGAGTTGTAGCTTGATGGGAGGAAACAGTGGCCTCCTGCTCCGTCTATGACTATCCCGTTTCCCAAGGCCCCGTGAAAGGCTCTTGCTTTCAAGGGTGTAGAGTCTATCGACGGGCAGCAAGCACCGCCAAAAGAGGAGAAATCAGAGCTAGAGAACGTGCTCCTGAGAAACACGCACACTTACCGCACGAAAAGCAGGCCTCTTCGTGGAGTCTGAAATCCCTCCCTGCTCAGCGTTTCTCCGTGGGGCAGAGCGCTCACCGCTGCCTCCATGCACAGCTAGGAAAAGTAGGTGTGCAGGTGTCACCTGCCTTTCAGCGCCTGTCCAAATTGTGCGGACAATAGCCACACCTGCCTGAACGTTCTGCAGAAAACCGAGTGTTACTGGAGTGTAGCAAACGCTTCCGTCTTCACTCAGGGTAAAGAGGCCATTGCTGTGGTGTGGACGGCCTTCATCCCCACTCTTTTGGAGCACAATGCCCTCTGAGCAGGCTGGAAACTGCCTGTAGGAGAAGCAGTTGAACAGACGTCCGCCCCGGTATACGGAACTGCAGCCACACCTCGAGTGTATCTTACGCTCCAGGAACCAACGCGGTGCCCAGAACTCCTTTCTGATGCTAAGAAGCAAGAGGCAACAATTCCTCTGGAGACCCGTGCGTGGTGAGGCCTCCTGAGATTTGGTGCCTTCCAGTCCCGTTGACACCCCATCGATTGATTGCCATGTGATGGTAGCGACACAAAGACTGCCTTTACAAGTGCATGGAACCACGTTCAGTGGGCCGTGAGCCGAGAAGCACTAATGCTACACTGACAGGGCTAGGATGAAATGCCTCTGACCCCCTCCAAAAAGTAACTTTCCAAGAGGCAGCACACGGTCACATCCCCAGAACAACCCTGCCGTGTGCTAGGATACATTACAGGAAATCCGGAGACTCTGGGAGACGCTGAGCTCCACACGGCTTGAAAAAGCTTATAGCCTCTTTTCGGGGGTCAGTGTGGCACTTCTGGACAGTGAGACACCAGGTCTCCTAATGGAACCCTGGTGTTACATTACTGGGACGTAAGGCACAACATTAATCAGCCGCTTGGGTTACGGGCCTTGTCCAGAAGCAACGGTTGCCAAAGATTTCTTTGCTTTGAGCTCGTGAGACAGCATATCATGTAGGACCGCAGAGAAGGAGACCTGCCGCTCTCTGGTTTTGAAGAAGAGGTGAGCTTTTCTACTAAGCCTTGGAGCACAAAGATCCAGCCAAGTCCCAACGACAGGTTAGAAGGTTACTGTTGCAGGTCTCTCGGCGCTTAGCCCACTGTTCGGCTACAGTCTGTAAAGTGCATTCAGGGAAGAACAAGAAACTCTACAACGTCCCGCATCTTGCTGGGAAGGAACAGCACAGCCTCTCCTCGGTGAAGACGTCCTTTCTTGCAGACTGCCAGGCTGGGACTCCTATTCCGTTTCAGCACTCCGAGTTTGGCCTAGCACGGAAATGACCCCTTCCCTCAACGCCCTACACATCTCTTAAGGACTATAACCCCCGTGTGCCCATTCGTTATATCTCGCCCCCTATGAAACACAGAAGAGCTGTGGCTGGATGGTAGGAGGCAGTGGCCGTAGTGTCCTTAAGGGATAAGTATCCCGTGCCAAAGGCCCCGTGATAATCTCTCGCTTTCGGGAGCCTAGGGCATACCAAGGGCTGCCAAACACAGCTAAAGGAGGCGAAAGAAGAGAAGCAGAACTTGCTCCTGAGACTCTCGTACATATACTGACCCCAAAGCATGCCTCTTCGTGGAGACCGAAGGCCTCCCCAGCTCAGATTTAGGGCCCTGGAACACAGGGCTAAGCGCTGCCTTCAAAGGAGAGGTAGGAAAGGAATGTTTTCAAGTCTCGCCCGCCTTTCAGCGCCTGTTCAGCTTGAGTGGACAATAGCCACAGCCTGCCCGAACGTCCTGCCGAGCACCGAGTTTGACTGGAGTGTAGCAAACGCTTGCCAGTTCTCTGAGGGGGAAGAGGCCATTGCTGTGGTGTGAACGGCCTTCACTGGCACTCGCTGGGAGCGCAGTGCTCTCTGGGCAGGCAGGATAGTTCCTATCGGAGAAGCATTTGAACAGACGCCTGCCCTGGTATACGTGCTACATCCGCACATCGAGTGTACCTTTCCTACGCTCCAGGCACCAACACGGTGCACAGAACTCCTCTTGATGGTGAGCAACAAGACGCAACATTTCTTCTAGGAGGCTCGTGCGGGACGAGGCCTCTTGAGGATGTGGACCCTCGAATCCCGTCGAAACCACTGGGATTGATTGCCACGTTATGTTAGCGACACAATGAGAGCATTTCAGCTTCATGGAACCACGCACGTTCAGTGCGACATGAGAGAAGAAAACACAGATGCTGCCTTGACAGGGTTAGAGTGAATTTGCCTCTGTCCCTCCCCGCCCCCCACCCCCCCCGCCGACACATAACCTGCCCAGAGCCAGCACAGCTTCACGTCCCGAGGAACATTACTGCTGTGTGCTAGAATACATGAAAGGAAACCTGCGGACGCTGGGAGACTCTGAGCTGTACGCGGCTTGAGAAAGCTTCTAGACCCTTCAGGGCTCGGCGTGGCACCTCTGGAGCGTGAGACACCACGTTTCCTCATGGAAACCTAGTGTTACGTTTCGGGGACTTGATGCACAACCGCCCCCAGCCGCTTAGCTGGATGGCCTTGTCCAGAAGTGACAGTTGCCAGAGAGTTCTTTCCCAGGAGCTCGTGAGACAGCATATCATGCAGAAACGCAGAGAAGGAGACCAGCCTTTCCCCGTGTTTTGAGAGGTTCGCTCCTCTGCCTTTGAGCCTTTGAACACAAAGATCCAGTCAGCTCCCGATGATAACTTAGAACTGTACTCTTGACGGTCTCTCTGCCATCAGCCCCCTGCTCAGCTACCGTCTCCTCGGTGCATTCAGTGAAGTACCATAAAATCTGCAGCCTGCCGCACCATGTTGCTCAGGAAGGGCACATTTCCTCTTCGTAAAGAAATCTTTTCTTGCAGCCTGCCTGGCTCGAGCTCCTATTCCCCTTCAGAAGCCCGAGTTTGGCATAGCACTGAAATGACCCCTTCCCTCAAGGCCGGACACATCTCCTAGAGAATATACTCCACGTAGGCCCATTCATTACCTCTTGCCTCCTATGAAACACAAAGAAGTTGTAGCTTGATGGGAGGAAACAGTGGCCTCCTGCTCCGTCTATGACTATCCCGTTTCCCAAGGCCCCGTGAAAGGCTCTTGCTTTCAAGGGTGTAGAGTCTATCGACGGGCAGCAAGCACCGCCAAAAGAGGAGAAATCAGAGCTAGAGAACGTGCTCCTGAGAAACACGCACACTTACCGCACGAAAAGCAGGCCTCTTCGTGGAGTCTGAAATCCCTCCCTGCTCAGCGTTTCTCCGTGGGGCTGAGCGCTCACCGTTGCCTCCATGCACAGCTAGGAAAAGTAGGTGTGCAGGTGTCACCTGCCTTTCAGCGCCTGTCCAAATTGTGCGGACAATAGCCACACCTGCCTGAACGTTCTGCAGAAAACCGAGTGTTACTGGAGTGTAGCAAACGCTTCCGTCTTCACTCAGGGTAAAGAGGCCATTGTGTGGTGTGGACGGCCTTCATCCCCACTCTTTTGGAGCACAATGCCCTCTGAGCAGGCTGGAAACTGCCTGTAGGAGAAGCAGTTGAACAGACGTCCGCCCCGGTATACGGAACTGCAGCCACACCTCGAGTGTATCTTACGCTCCAGGAACCAACGCGGTGCCCAGAACTCCTTTCTGATGCTAAGAAGCAAGAGGCAACAATTCCTCTGGAGACCCGTGCGTGGTGAGGCCTCCTGAGATTTGGTGCCTTCCAGTCCCGTTGACACCCCATCGATTGATTGCCATGTGATGGTAGCGACACAAAGACTGCCTTTACAAGTGCATGGAACCACGTTCAGTGGGCCGTGAGCCGAGAAGCACTAATGCTACACTGACAGGGCTAGGATGAAATGCCTCTGACCCCCTCCAAAAAGTAACTTTCCAAGAGGCAGCACACGGTCACATCCCCAGAACAACCCTGCCGTGTGCTAGGATACATTACAGGAAATCCGGAGACTCTGGGAGACGCTGAGCTCCACACGGCTTGAAAAAGCTTATAGCCTCTTTTCGGGGGTCAGTGTGGCACTTCTGGACAGTGAGACACCAGGTCTCCTAATGGAACCCTGGTGTTACATTACTGGGACGTAAGGCACAACATTAATCAGCCGCTTGGGTTACGGGCCTTGTCCAGAAGCAACGGTTGCCAAAGATTTCTTTGCTTTGAGCTCGTGAGACAGCATATCATGTAGGACCGCAGAGAAGGAGACCTGCCGCTCTCTGGTTTTGAAGAAGAGGTGAGCTTTTCTACTAAGCCTTGGAGCACAAAGATCCAGCCAAGTCCCAACGACAGGTTAGAAGGTTACTGTTGCAGGTCTCTCGGCGCTTAGCCCACTGTTCGGCTACAGTCTGTAAAGTGCATTCAGGGAAGAACAAGAAACTCTACAACGTCCCGCATCTTGCTGGGAAGGAACAGCACAGCCTCTCCTCGGTGAAGACGTCCTTTCTTGCAGACTGCCAGGCTGGGACTCCTATTCCGTTTCAGCACTCCGAGTTTGGCCTAGCACGGAAATGACCCCTTCCCTCAACGCCCTACACATCTCTTAAGGACTATAACCCCCGTGTGCCCATTCGTTATATCTCGCCCCCTATGAAACACAGAAGAGCTGTGGCTGGATGGTAGGAGGCAGTGGCCGTAGTGTCCTTAAGGGATAAGTATCCCGTGCCAAAGGCCCCGTGATAATCTCTCGCTTTCGGGAGCCTAGGGCATACCAAGGGCTGCCAAACACAGCTAAAGGAGGCGAAAGAAGAGAAGCAGAACTTGCTCCTGAGACTCTCGTACATATACTGACCCCAAAGCATGCCTCTTCGTGGAGACCGAAGGCCTCCCCAGCTCAGATTTAGGGCCCTGGAACACAGGGCTAAGCGCTGCCTTCAAAGGAGAGGTAGGAAAGGAATGTTTTCAAGTCTCGCCCGCCTTTCAGCGCCTGTTCAGCTTGAGTGGACAATAGCCACAGCCTGCCCGAACGTCCTGCCGAGCACCGAGTTTGACTGGAGTGTAGCAAACGCTTGCCAGTTCTCTGAGGGGGAAGAGGCCATTGCTGTGGTGTGAACGGCCTTCACTGGCACTCGCTGGGAGCGCAGTGCTCTCTGGGCAGGCAGGATAGTTCCTATCGGAGAAGCATTTGAACAGACGCCTGCCCTGGTATACGTGCTACATCCGCACATCGAGTGTACCTTTCCTACGCTCCAGGCACCAACACGGTGCACAGAACTCCTCTTGATGGTGAGCAACAAGACGCAACATTTCTTCTAGGAGGCTCGTGCGGGACGAGGCCTCTTGAGGATGTGGACCCTCGAATCCCGTCGAAACCACTGGGATTGATTGCCACGTTATGTTAGCGACACAATGAGAGCATTTCAGCTTCATGGAACCACGCACGTTCAGTGCGACATGAGAGAAGAAAACACAGATGCTGCCTTGACAGGGTTAGAGTGAATTTGCCTCTGTCCCTCCCCGCCCCCCACCCCCCCCCGCCGACACATAACCTGCCCAGAGCCAGCACAGCTTCACGTCCCGAGGAACATTACTGCTGTGTGCTAGAATACATGAAAGGAAACCTGCGGACGCTGGGAGACTCTGAGCTGTACGCGGCTTGAGAAAGCTTCTAGACCCTTCAGGGCTCGGCGTGGCACCTCTGGAGCGTGAGACACCACGTTTCCTCATGGAAACCTAGTGTTACGTTTCGGGGACTTGATGCACAACCGCCCCCAGCCGCTTAGCTGGATGGCCTTGTCCAGAAGTGACAGTTGCCAGAGAGTTCTTTCCCAGGAGCTCGTGAGACAGCATATCATGCAGAAACGCAGAGAAGGAGACCAGCCTTTCCCCGTGTTTTGAGAGGTTCGCTCCTCTGCCTTTGAGCCTTTGAACACAAAGATCCAGTCAGCTCCCGATGATAACTTAGAACTGTACTCTTGACGGTCTCTCTGCCATCAGCCCCCTGCTCAGCTACCGTCTCCTCGGTGCATTCAGTGAAGTACCATAAAATCTGCAGCCTGCCGCACCATGTTGCTCAGGAAGGGCACATTTCCTCTTCGTAAAGAAATCTTTTCTTGCAGCCTGCGTGGCTCGAGCTCCTATTCCCCTTCAGAAGCCCGAGTTTGGCATAGCACTGAAATGACCCCTTCCCTCAAGGCCGGACACATCTCCTAGAGAATATACTCCACGTAGGCCCATTCATTACCTCTTGCCTCCTATGAAACACAAAGAAGTTGTAGCTTGATGGGAGGAAACAGTGGCCTCCTGCTCCGTCTATGACTATCCCGTTTCCCAAGGCCCCGTGAAAGGCTCTTGCTTTCAAGGGTGTAGAGTCTATCGACGGGCAGCAAGCACCGCCAAAAGAGGAGAAATCAGAGCTAGAGAACGTGCTCCTGAGAAACACGCACACTTACCGCACGAAAAGCAGGCCTCTTCGTGGAGTCTGAAATCCCTCCCTGCTCAGCGTTTCTCCGTGGGGCAGAGCGCTCACCGTTGCCTCCATGCACAGCTAGGAAAAGTAGGTGTGCAGGTGTCACCTGCCTTTCAGCGCCTGTCCAAATTGTGCGGACAATAGCCACACCTGCCTGAACGTTCTGCAGAAAACCGAGTGTTACTGGAGTGTAGCAAACGCTTCCGTCTTCACTCAGGGTAAAGAGGCCATTGTGTGGTGTGGACGGCCTTCATCCCCACTCTTTTGGAGCACAATGCCCTCTGAGCAGGCTGGAAACTGCCTGTAGGAGAAGCAGTTGAACAGACGTCCGCCCCGGTATACGGAACTGCAGCCACACCTCGAGTGTATCTTACGCTCCAGGAACCAACGCGGTGCCCAGAACTCCTTTCTGATGCTAAGAAGCAAGAGGCAACAATTCCTCTGGAGACCCGTGCGTGGTGAGGCCTCCTGAGATTTGGTGCCTTCCAGTCCCGTTGACACCCCATCGATTGATTGCCATGTGATGGTAGCGACACAAAGACTGCCTTTACAAGTGCATGGAACCACGTTCAGTGGGCCGTGAGCCGAGAAGCACTAATGCTACACTGACAGGGCTAGGATGAAATGCCTCTGACCCCCTCCAAAAAGTAACTTTCCAAGAGGCAGCACACGGTCACATCCCCAGAACAACCCTGCCGTGTGCTAGGATACATTACAGGAAATCCGGAGACTCTGGGAGACGCTGAGCTCCACACGGCTTGAAAAAGCTTATAGCCTCTTTTCGGGGGTCAGTGTGGCACTTCTGGACAGTGAGACACCAGGTCTCCTAATGGAACCCTGGTGTTACATTACTGGGACGTAAGGCACAACATTAATCAGCCGCTTGGGTTACGGGCCTTGTCCAGAAGCAACGGTTGCCAAAGATTTCTTTGCTTTGAGCTCGTGAGACAGCATATCATGTAGGACCGCAGAGAAGGAGACCTGCCGCTCTCTGGTTTTGAAGAAGAGGTGAGCTTTTCTACTAAGCCTTGGAGCACAAAGATCCAGCCAAGTCCCAACGACAGGTTAGAAGGTTACTGTTGCAGGTCTCTCGGCGCTTAGCCCACTGTTCGGCTACAGTCTGTAAAGTGCATTCAGGGAAGAACAAGAAACTCTACAACGTCCCGCATCTTGCTGGGAAGGAACAGCACAGCCTCTCCTCGGTGAAGACGTCCTTTCTTGCAGACTGCCAGGCTGGGACTCCTATTCCGTTTCAGCACTCCGAGTTTGGCCTAGCATGGAAATGACCCCTTCCCTCAACGCCCTACACATCTCTTAAGGACTATAACCCCCGTGTGCCCATTCGTTATATCTCGCCCCCTATGAAACACAGAAGAGCTGTGGCTGGATGGTAGGAGGCAGTGGCCGTAGTGTCCTTAAGGGATAAGTATCCCGTGCCAAAGGCCCCGTGATAATCTCTCGCTTTCGGGAGCCTAGGGCATACCAAGGGCTGCCAAACACAGCTAAAGGAGGCGAAAGAAGAGAAGCAGAACTTGCTCCTGAGACTCTCGTACATATACTGACCCCAAAGCATTCCTCTTTGTGGAGACCGAAGGCCTCCCCAGCTCAGATTTAGGGCCCTGGAACACAGGGCTAAGCGCTGCCTTCAAAGGAGAGGTAGGAAAGGAATGTTTTCAAGTCTCGCCCGCCTTTCAGCGCCTGTTCAGCTTGAGTGGACAATAGCCACAGCCTGCCCGAACGTCCTGCCGAGCACCGAGTTTGACTGGAGTGTAGCAAACGCTTGCCAGTTCTCTGAGGGGGAAGAGGCCATTGCTGTGGTGTGAACGGCCTTCACTGGCACTCGCTGGGAGCGCAGTGCTCTCTGGGCAGGCAGGATAGTTCCTATCGGAGAAGCATTTGAACAGACGCCTGCCCTGGTATACGTGCTACATCCGCACATCGAGTGTACCTTTCCTACGCTCCAGGCACCAACACGGTGCACAGAACTCCTCTTGATGGTGAGCAACAAGACGCAACATTTCTTCTAGGAGGCTCGTGCGGGACGAGGCCTCTTGAGGATGTGGACCCTCGAATCCCGTCGAAACCACTGGGATTGATTGCCACGTTATGTTAGCGACACAATGAGAGCATTTCAGCTTCATGGAACCACGCACGTTCAGTGCGACATGAGAGAAGAAAACACAGATGCTGCCTTGACAGGGTTAGAGTGAATTTGCCTCTGTCCCTCCCCGCCCCCCACCCCCCCCGCCGACACATAACCTGCCCAGAGCCAGCACAGCTTCACGTCCCGAGGAACATTACTGCTGTGTGCTAGAATACATGAAAGGAAACCTGCGGACGCTGGGAGACTCTGAGCTGTACGCGGCTTGAGAAAGCTTCTAGACCCTTCAGGGCTCGGCGTGGCACCTCTGGAGCATGAGACACCACGTTTCCTCATGGAAACCTAGTGTTACGTTTCGGGGACTTGATGCACAACCGCCCGCAGCCGCTTAGCTGGATGGCCTTGTCCAGAAGCGACAGTTGCCAGAGAGTTCTTTCCCAGGAGCTCGTGAGACAGCATATCATGCAGAAACGCAGAGAAGGAGACCAGCCTTTCCCCGTGTTTTGAGAGGTTCGCTCCTCTGCCTTTGAGCCTTTGAACACAAAGATCCAGTCAGCTCCCGATGATAACTTAGAACTGTACTCTTGACGGTCTCTCTGCCATCAGCCCCCTGCTCAGCTACCGTCTCCTCGGTGCATTCAGTGAAGTACCATAAAATCTGCAGCCTGCCACACCATGTTGCTCAGGAAGGGCACATTTCCTCTTCGTAAAGAAATCTTTTCTTGCAGCCTGCCTGGCTCGAGCTCCTATTCCCCTTCAGAAGCCCGAGTTTGGCATAGCACTGAAATGACCCCTTCCCTCAAGGCCGGACACATCTCCTAGAGAATATACTCCACGTAGGCCCATTCATTACCTCTTGCCTCCTATGAAACACAAAGAAGTTGTAGCTTGATGGGAGGAAACAGTGGCCTCCTGCTCCGTCTATGACTATCCCGTTTCCCAAGGCCCCGTGAAAGGCTCTTGCTTTCAAGGGTGTAGAGTCTATCGACGGGCAGCAAGCACCGCCAAAAGAGGAGAAATCAGAGCTAGAGAACGTGCTCCTGAGAAACACGCACACTTACCGCACGAAAAGCAGGCCTCTTCGTGGAGTCTGAAATCCCTCCCTGCTCAGCGTTTCTCCGTGGGGCAGAGCGCTCACCGTTGCCTCCATGCACAGCTAGGAAAAGTAGGTGTGCAGGTGTCACCTGCCTTTCAGCGCCTGTCCAAATTGTGCGGACAATAGCCACACCTGCCTGAACGTTCTGCAGAAAACCGAGTGTTACTGGAGTGTAGCAAACGCTTCCGTCTTCACTCAGGGTAAAGAGGCCATTGTGTGGTGTGGACGGCCTTCATCCCCACTCTTTTGGAGCACAATGCCCTCTGAGCAGGCTGGAAACTGCCTGTAGGAGAAGCAGTTGAACAGACGTCCGCCCCGGTATACGGAACTGCAGCCACACCTCGAGTGTATCTTACGCTCCAGGAACCAACGCGGTGCCCAGAACTCCTTTCTGATGCTAAGAAGCAAGAGGCAACAATTCCTCTGGAGACCCGTGCGTGGTGAGGCCTCCTGAGATTTGGTGCCTTCCAGTCCCGTTGACACCCCATCGATTGATTGCCATGTGATGGTAGCGACACAAAGACTGCCTTTACAAGTGCATGGAACCACGTTCAGTGGGCCGTGAGCCGAGAAGCACTAATGCTACACTGACAGGGCTAGGATGAAATGCCTCTGACCCCCTCCAAAAAGTAACTTTCCAAGAGGCAGCACACGGTCACATCCCCAGAACAACCCTGCCGTGTGCTAGGATACATTACAGGAAATCCGGAGACTCTGGGAGACGCTGAGCTCCACACGGCTTGAAAAAGCTTATAGCCTCTTTTCGGGGGTCAGTGTGGCACTTCTGGACAGTGAGACACCAGGTCTCCTAATGGAACCCTGGTGTTACATTACTGGGACGTAAGGCACAACATTAATCAGCCGCTTGGGTTACGGGCCTTGTCCAGAAGCAACGGTTGCCAAAGATTTCTTTGCTTTGAGCTCGTGAGACAGCATATCATGTAGGACCGCAGAGAAGGAGACCTGCCGCTCTCTGGTTTTGAAGAAGAGGTGAGCTTTTCTACTAAGCCTTGGAGCACAAAGATCCAGCCAAGTCCCAACGACAGGTTAGAAGGTTACTGTTGCAGGTCTCTCGGCGCTTAGCCCACTGTTCGGCTACAGTCTGTAAAGTGCATTCAGGGAAGAACAAGAAACTCTACAACGTCCCGCATCTTGCTGGGAAGGAACAGCACAGCCTCTCCTCGGTGAAGACGTCCTTTCTTGCAGACTGCCAGGCTGGGACTCCTATTCCGTTTCAGCACTCCGAGTTTGGCCTAGCACGGAAATGACCCCTTCCCTCAACGCCCTACACATCTCTTAAGGACTATAACCCCCGTGTGCCCATTCGTTATATCTCGCCCCCTATGAAACACAGAAGAGCTGTGGCTGGATGGTAGGAGGCAGTGGCCGTAGTGTCCTTAAGGGATAAGTATCCCGTGCCAAAGGCCCCGTGATAATCTCTCGCTTTCGGGAGCCTAGGGCATACCAAGGGCTGCCAAACACAGCTAAAGGAGGCGAAAGAAGAGAAGCAGAACTTGCTCCTGAGACTCTCGTACATATACTGACCCCAAAGCATGCCTCTTCGTGGAGACCGAAGGCCTCCCCAGCTCAGATTTAGGGCCCTGGAACACAGGGCTAAGCGCTGCCTTCAAAGGAGAGGTAGGAAAGGAATGTTTTCAAGTCTCGCCCGCCTTTCAGCGCCTGTTCAGCTTGAGTGGACAATAGCCACAGCCTGCCCGAACGTCCTGCCGAGCACCGAGTTTGACTGGAGTGTAGCAAACGCTTGCCAGTTCTCTGAGGGGGAAGAGGCCATTGCTGTGGTGTGAACGGCCTTCACTGGCACTCGCTGGGAGCGCAGTGCTCTCTGGGCAGGCAGGATAGTTCCTATCGGAGAAGCATTTGAACAGACGCCTGCCCTGGTATACGTGCTACATCCGCACATCGAGTGTACCTTTCCTACGCTCCAGGCACCAACACGGTGCACAGAACTCCTCTTGATGGTGAGCAACAAGACGCAACATTTCTTCTAGGAGGCTCGTGCGGGACGAGGCCTCTTGAGGATGTGGACCCTCGAATCCCGTCGAAACCACTGGGATTGATTGCCACGTTATGTTAGCGACACAATGAGAGCATTTCAGCTTCATGGAACCACGCACGTTCAGTGCGACATGAGAGAAGAAAACACAGATGCTGCCTTGACAGGGTTAGAGTGAATTTGCCTCTGTCCCTCCCCGCCCCCCACCCCCCCCGCCGACACATAACCTGCCCAGAGCCAGCACAGCTTCACGTCCCGAGGAACATTACTGCTGTGTGCTAGAATACATGAAAGGAAACCTGCGGACGCTGGGAGACTCTGAGCTGTACGCGGCTTGAGAAAGCTTCTAGACCCTTCAGGGCTCGGCGTGGCACCTCTGGAGCATGAGACACCACGTTTCCTCATGGAAACCTAGTGTTACGTTTCGGGGACTTGATGCACAACCGCCCGCAGCCGCTTAGCTGGATGGCCTTGTCCAGAAGCGACAGTTGCCAGAGAGTTCTTTCCCAGGAGCTCGTGAGACAGCATATCATGCAGAAACGCAGAGAAGGAGACCAGCCTTTCCCCGTGTTTTGAGAGGTTCGCTCCTCTGCCTTTGAGCCTTTGAACACAAAGATCCAGTCAGCTCCCGATGATAACTTAGAACTGTACTCTTGACGGTCTCTCTGCCATCAGCCCCCTGCTCAGCTACCGTCTCCTCGGTGCATTCAGTGAAGTACCATAAAATCTGCAGCCTGCCGCACCATGTTGTTCAGGAAGGGCACATTTCCTCTTCGTAAAGAAATCTTTTCTTGCAGCCTGCCTGGCTCGAGCTCCTATTCCTCTTCAGAAGCCCGAGTTTGGCATAGCACTGAAATGACCCCTTCCCTCAAGGCCGGACACATCTCCTAGAGAATATACTCCACGTAGCCCCATTCATTACCTCTTGCCTCCTATGAAACACAAAGGAGTTGTAGCTTGATGGGAGGAAACAGTGGCCTCCTGCTCCGTCTATGACTATCCCGTTTCCCAAGGCCCCGTGAAAGGCTCTTGCTTTCAAGGGTGTAGAGTCTATCGACGGGCAGCAAGCACCGCCAAAAGAGGAGAAATCAGAGCTAGAGAACGTGCTCCTGAGAAACACGCACACTTACCGCACGAAAAGCAGGCCTCTTCGTGGAGTCTGAAATCCCTCCCTGCTCAGCGTTTCTCCGTGGGGCAGAGCGCTCACCGCTGCCTCCATGCACAGCTAGGAAAAGTAGGTGTGCAGGTGTCACCTGCCTTTCAGCGCCTGTCCAAATTGTGCGGACAATAGCCACACCTGCCTGAACGTTCTGCAGAAAACCGAGTGTTACTGGAGTGTAGCAAACGCTTCCGTCTTCACTCAGGGTAAAGAGGCCATTGCTGTGGTGTGGATGGCCTTCATCCCCACTCTTTTGGAGCACAATGCCCTCTGAGCAGGCTGGAAACTGCCTGTAGGAGAAGCAGTTGAACAGACGTCCGCCCCGGTATACGGAACTGCAGCCACACCTCGAGTGTATCTTACGCTCCAGGAACCAACGCGGTGCCCAGAACTCCTTTCTGATGCTAAGAAGCAAGAGGCAACAATTCCTCTGCAGACCCGTGCGTGGTGAGGCCTCCTGAGATTTGGTGCCTTCCAGTCCCGTTGACACCCCATCGATTGATTGCCATGTGATGGTAGCGACACAAAGACTGCCTTTACAAGTGCATGGAACCACGTTCAGTGGGCCGTGAGCCGAGAAGCACTAATGCTACACTGACAGGGCTAGGATGAAATGCCTCTGACCCCCTCCAAAAAGTAACTTTCCAAGAGGCAGCACACGGTCACATCCCCAGAACAACCCTGCCGTGTGCTAGGATACATTACAGGAAATCCGGAGACTCTGGGAGACGCTGAGCTCCACACGGCTTGAAAAAGCTTATAGCCTCTTTTCGGGGGTCAGTGTGGCACTTCTGGACAGTGAGACACCAGGTCTCCTAATGGAACCCTGGTGTTACATTACTGGGACGTAAGGCACAACATTAATCAGCCGCTTGGGTTACGGGCCTTGTCCAGAAGCAACGGTTGCCAAAGATTTCTTTGCTTTGAGCCCGTGAGACAGCATATCATGTAGGACCGCAGAGAAGGAGACCTGCCGCTCTCTGGTTTTGAAGAAGAGGTGAGCTTTTCTACTAAGCCTTGGAGCACAAAGATCCAGCCAAGTCCCAACGACAGGTTAGAAGGTTACTGTTGCAGGTCTCTCGGCGCTTAGCCCACTGTTCGGCTACAGTCTGTAAAGTGCATTCAGGGAAGAACAAGAAACTCTACAACGTCCCGCATCTTGCTGGGAAGGAACAGCACAGCCTCTCCTCGGTGAAGACGTCCTTTCTTGCAGACTGCCAGGCTGGGACTCCTATTCCGTTTCAGCACTCCGAGTTTGGCCTAGCACGGAAATGACCCCTTCCCTCAACGCCCTACACATCTCTTAAGGACTATAACCCCCGTGTGCCCATTCGTTATATCTCGCCCCCTATGAAACACAGAAGAGCTGTGGCTGGATGGTAGGAGGCAGTGGCCGTAGTGTCCTTAAGGGATAAGTATCCCGTGCCAAAGGCCCCGTGATAATCTCTCGCTTTCGGGAGCCTAGGGCATACCAAGGGCTGCCAAACACAGCTAAAGGAGGCGAAAGAAGAGAAGCAGAACTTGCTCCTGAGACTCTCGTACATATACTGACCCCAAAGCATGCCTCTTCGTGGAGACCGAAGGCCTCCCCAGCTCAGATTTAGGGCCCTGGAACACAGGGCTAAGCGCTGCCTTCAAAGGAGAGGTAGGAAAGGAATGTTTTCAAGTCTCGCCCGCCTTTCAGCGCCTGTTCAGCTTGAGTGGACAATAGCCACAGCCTGCCCGAACGTCCTGCCGAGCACCGAGTTTGACTGGAGTGTAGCAAACGCTTGCCAGTTCTCTGAGGGGGAAGAGGCCATTGCTGTGGTGTGAACGGCCTTCACTGGCACTCGCTGGGAGCGCAGTGCTCTCTGGGCAGGCAGGATAGTTCCTATCGGAGAAGCATTTGAACAGACGCCTGCCCTGGTATACGTGCTACATCCGCACATCGAGTGTACCTTTCCTACGCTCCAGGCACCAACACGGTGCACAGAACTCCTCTTGATGGTGAGCAACAAGACGCAACATTTCTTCTAGGAGGCTCGTGCGGGACGAGGCCTCTTGAGGATGTGGACCCTCGAATCCCGTCGAAACCACTGGGATTGATTGCCACGTTATGTTAGCGACACAATGAGAGCATTTCAGCTTCATGGAACCACGCACGTTCAGTGCGACATGAGAGAAGAAAACACAGATGCTGCCTTGACAGGGTTAGAGTGAATTTGCCTCTGTCCCTCCCCGCCCCCCACCCCCCCCGCCGACACATAACCTGCCCAGAGCCAGCACAGCTTCACGTCCCGAGGAACATTACTGCTGTGTGCTAGAATACATGAAAGGAAACCTGCGGACGCTGGGAGACTCTGAGCTGTACGCGGCTTGAGAAAGCTTCTAGACCCTTCAGGGCTCGGCGTGGCACCTCTGGAGCATGAGACACCACGTTTCCTCATGGAAACCTAGTGTTACGTTTCGGGGACTTGATGCACAACCGCCTGCAGCCGCTTAGCTGGATGGCCTTGTCCAGAAGCGACAGTTGCCAGAGAGTTCTTTCCCAGGAGCTCGTGAGACAGCATATCATGCAGAAACGCAGAGAAGGAGACCAGCCTTTCCCCGTGTTTTCAGAGGTTCGCTCCTCTGCCTTTGAGCCTTTGAACACAAAGATCCAGTCAGCTCCCGATGATAACTTAGAACTGTACTCTTGACGGTCTCTCTGCCATCAGCCCCCTGCTCAGCTACCGTCTCCTCAGTGCATTCAGTGAAGTACCATAAAATCTGCAGCCTGCCGCACCATGTTGTTCAGGAAGGGCACATTGCCTCTTCGTAAAGAAATCTTTTCTTGCAGCCAGCCTGGCTCGAGCTCCTATTCCTTTTCAGAAGCCCGAGTTTGGCATAGCACTGAAATGACCCCTTCCCTCAAGGCCGGACACATCTCCTAGAGAATATACTCCACGTAGGCCCATTCATTACCTCTTGCCTCCTATGAAACACAAAGGAGTTGTAGCTTGATGGGAGGAAACAGTGGCCTCCTGCTCCATCTATGACTATCCCGTTTCCCAAGGCCCCGTGAAAGGCTCTTGCTTTCAAGGGTGTAGAGTCTATCGATGGGCACCAAGCACCGCCAAAAGAGGAGAAATCAGAGCTAGAGAACGTGCTCCTGAGAAACACGCACACTTACCGCACGAAAAGCAGGCCTCTTCGTGGAGTCTGAAATCCCTCCCTGCTCAGCGTTTCTCCGTGGGGCAGAGCGCTCACCGCTGCCTCCATGCACAGCTAGGAAAAGTAGGTGTGCAGGTGTCACCTGCCTTTCAGCGCCTGTCCAAATTGTGCGGACAATAGCCACACCTGCCTGAACGTTCTGCAGAAAACCGAGTGTTACTGGAGTGTAGCAAACGCTTCCGTCTTCACTCAGGGTAAAGAGGCCATTGCTGTGGTGTGGACGGCCTTCATCCCCACTCTTTTGGAGCACAATGCCCTCTGAGCAGGCTGGAAACTGCCTGTAGGAGAAGCAGTTGAACAGACGTCCGCCCCGGTATACGGAACTGCAGCCACACCTCGAGTGTATCTTACGCTCCAGGAACCAACGCGGTGCCCAGAACTCCTTTCTGATGCTAAGAAGCAAGAGGCAACAATTCCTCTGGAGACCCGTGCGTGGTGAGGCCTCCTGAGATTTGGTGCCTTCCAGTCCCGTTGACACCCCATCGATTGATTGCCATGTGATGGTAGCGACACAAAGACTGCCTTTACAAGTGCATGGAACCACGTTCAGTGGGCCGTGAGCCGAGAAGCACTAATGCTACACTGACAGGGCTAGGATGAAATGCCTCTGACCCCCTCCAAAAAGTAACTTTCCAAGAGGCAGCACACGGTCACATCCCCAGAACAACCCTGCCGTGTGCTAGGATACATTACAGGAAATCCGGAGACTCTGGGAGACGCTGAGCTCCACACGGCTTGAAAAAGCTTATAGCCTCTTTTCGGGGGTCAGTGTGGCACTTCTGGACAGTGAGACACCAGGTCTCCTAATGGAACCCTGGTGTTACATTACTGGGACGTAAGGCACAACATTAATCAGCCGCTTGGGTTACGGGCCTTGTCCAGAAGCAACGGTTGCCAAAGATTTCTTTGCTTTGAGCTCGTGAGACAGCATATCATGTAGGACCGCAGAGAAGGAGACCTGCCGCTCTCTGGTTTTGAAGAAGAGGTGAGCTTTTCTACTAAGCCTTGGAGCACAAAGATCCAGCCAAGTCCCAACGACAGGTTAGAAGGTTACTGTTGCAGGTCTCTCGGCGCTTAGCCCACTGTTCGGCTACAGTCTGTAAAGTGCATTCAGGGAAGAACAAGAAACTCTACAACGTCCCGCATCTTGCTGGGAAGGAACAGCACAGCCTCTCCTCGGTGAAGACGTCCTTTCTTGCAGACTGCCAGGCTGGGACTCCTATTCCGTTTCAGCACTCCGAGTTTGGCCTAGCACGGAAATGACCCCTTCCCTCAACGCCCTACACATCTCTTAAGGACTATAACCCCCGTGTGCCCATTCGTTATATCTCGCCCCCTATGAAACACAGAAGAGCTGTGGCTGGATGGTAGGAGGCAGTGGCCGTAGTGTCCTTAAGGGATAAGTATCCCGTGCCAAAGGCCCCGTGATAATCTCTCGCTTTTGGGAGCCTAGGGCATACCAAGGGCTGCCAAACACAGCTAAAGGAGGCGAAAGAAGAGAAGCAGAACTTGCTCCTGAGACTCTCGTACATATACTGACCCCAAAGCATGCCTCTTCGTGGAGACCGAAGGCCTCCCCAGCTCAGATTTAGGGCCCTGGAACACAGGGCTAAGCGCTGCCTTCAAAGGAGAGGTAGGAAAGGAATGTTTTCAAGTCTCGCCCGCCTTTCAGCGCCTGTTCAGCTTGAGTGGACAATAGCCACAGCCTGCCCGAACGTCCTGCCGAGCACCGAGTTTGACTGGAGTGTAGCAAACGCTTGCCAGTTCTGTGAGGGGGAAGAGGCCATTGCTGTGGTGTGAACGGCCTTCACTGGCACTCGCTGGGAGCGCAGTGCTCTCTGGGCAGGCAGGATAGTTCCTATCGGAGAAGCATTTGAACAGACGCCTGCCCTGGTATACGTGCTACATCCGCACATCGAGTGTACCTTTCCTACGCTCCAGGCACCAACACGGTGCACAGAACTCCTCTTGATGGTGAGCAACAAGACGCAACATTTCTTCTAGGAGGCTCGTGCGGGACGAGGCCTCTTGAGGATGTGGACCCTCGAATCCCGTCGAAACCACTGGGATTGATTGCCACGTTATGTTAGCGACACAATGAGAGCATTTCAGCTTCATGGAACCACGCACGTTCAGTGCGACATGAGAGAAGAAAACACAGATGCTGCCTTGACAGGGTTAGAGTGAATTTGCCTCTGTCCCTCCCTGCCCCCCACCCCCCCCGCCGACACATAACCTGCCCAGAGCCAGCACAGCTTCACGTCCCGAGGAACATTACTGCTGTGTGCTAGAATACATGAAAGGAAACCTGCGGACGCTGGGAGACTCTGAGCTGTACGCGGCTTGAGAAAGCTTCTAGACCCTTCAGGGCTCGGCGTGGCACCTCTGGAGCATGAGACACCACGTTTCCTCATGGAAACCTAGTGTTACGTTTCGGGGACTTGATGCACAACCGCCCGCAGCCGCTTAGCTGGATGGCCTTGTCCAGAAGCGACAGTTGCCAGAGAGTTCTTTCCCAGGAGCTCGTGAGACAGCATATCATGCAGAAACGCAGAGAAGGAGACCAGCCTTTCCCCGTGTTTTCAGAGGTTCGCTCCTCTGCCTTTGAGCCTTTGAACACAAAGATCCAGTCAGCTCCCGATGATAACTTAGAACTGTACTCTTGACGGTCTCTCTGCCATCAGCCCCCTGCTCAGCTACCGTCTCCTCGGTGCATTCAGTGAAGTACCATAAAATCTGCAGCCTGCCGCACCATGTTGTTCAGGAAGGGCACATTTCCTCTTCGTAAAGAAATCTTTTCTTGCAGCCTGCCTGGCTCGAGCTCCTATTCCTCTTCAGAAGCCCGAGTTTGGCATAGCACTGAAATGACCCCTTCCCTCAAGGCCGGACACATCTCCTAGAGAATATACTCCACGTAGCCCCATTCATTACCTCTTGCCTCCTATGAAACACAAAGGAGTTGTAGCTTGATGGGAGGAAACAGTGGCCTCCTGCTCCGTCTATGACTATCCCGTTTCCCAAGGCCCCGTGAAAGGCTCTTGCTTTCAAGGGTGTAGAGTCTATCGACGGGCACCAAGCACCACCAAAAGAGGAGAAATCAGAGCTAGAGAACGTGCTCCTGAGAAACACGCACACTTACCGCACGAAAAGCAGGCCTCTTCGTGGAGTCTGAAATCCCTCCCTGCTCAGCGTTTCTCCGTGGGGCAGAGCGCTCACCGCTGCCTCCATGCACAG
Organism: Eubalaena glacialis; assembly: GCF_028564815.1. Classification (NCBI taxonomy): domain Eukaryota; kingdom Metazoa; phylum Chordata; class Mammalia; order Artiodactyla; family Balaenidae; genus Eubalaena; species Eubalaena glacialis. Next base: position 26,236,597 of record NC_083725.1, read on the forward strand.
CTAGGAAAAGTAGGTGTGCAGGTGTCACCTGCCTTTCAGCGCCTGTCCAAATTGTGCGGACAATAGCCACACCTGCCTGAACGTTCTGCAGAAAACCGAGTGTTACTGGAGTGTAGCAAACGCTTCCGTCTTCACTCAGGGTAAAGAGGCCATTGCTGTGGTGTGGATGGCCTTCATCCCCACTCTTTTGGAGCACAATGCCCTCTGAGCAGGCTGGAAACTGCCTGTAGGAGAAGCAGTTGAACAGACGTCCGCCCCGGTATACTGCGAGCCACACCTCGAGTGTATCTTACGCTCCAGGAACCAACGCGGTGCCCAGAACTCCTTTCTGATGCTAAGAAGCAAGAGGCAACAATTCCTCTGGAGACCCGTGCGTGGTGAGGCCTCCTGAGATTTGGTGCCTTCCAGTCCCGTTGACACCCCATCGATTTGATTGCCATGTGATGGTAGCGACACAAAGACTGCCTTTACAAGTGCATGGAACCACGTTCAGTGGGCCGTGAGCCGAGAAGCACTAATGCTACACTGACAGGGCTAGGATGAAATGCCTCTGACCCCCTCCAAAAAGTAACTTTCCAAGAGGCAGCACACGGTCACATCCCCAGAACAACCCTGCCGTGTGCTAGGATACATTACAGGAAATCCGGAGACTCTGGGAGACGCTGAGCTCCACACGGCTTGAAAAAGCTTATAGCCTCTTTTCGGGGGTCAGTGTGGCACTTCTGGACAGTGAGACACCAGGTCTCCTAATGGAACCCCTGGTGTTACATTACTGGGACGTAAGGCACAACATTAATCAGCCGCTTGGGTTACGGGCCTTGTCCAGAAGCAACGGTTGGCCAAAGATTTTCTTTGCTTTGAGCCCGTGAGACAGCATATCATGTAGGACCGCAGAGAAGGAGACCTGCCGCTCTCTGGTTTTGAAGAAGAGGTGAGCTTTTCTACTAAGCCTTGGAGCACAAAGATCCAGCCAAGTCCCAACGACAGGTTAGAAGGTTACTGTTGCAGGTCTCTCGGCGCTTAGCCCACTGTTCGGCTACAGTCTGTAAAGTGCATTCAGGGAAGAACAAGAAACTCTACAACGTCCCGCATCTTGCTGGGAAGGAACAGCACAGCCTCTCCTCGGTGAAGACGTCCTTTCTTGCAGACTGCCAGGCTGGGACTCCTATTCCGTTTCAGCACTCCGAGTTTGGCCTAGCACGGAAATGACCCCTTCCCTCAACGCCCTACACATCTCTTAAGGACTATAACCCCCGTGTGCCCATTCGTTATATCTCGCCCCCTATGAAACACAGAAGAGCTGTGGCTGGATGGTAGGAGGCAGTGGCCGTAGTGTCCTTAAGGGATAAGTATCCCGTGCCAAAGGCCCCGTGATAATCTCTCGCTTTTGGGAGCCTAGGGCATACCAAGGGCTGCCAAACACAGCTAAAGGAGGCGAAAGAAGAGAAGCAGAACTTGCTCCTGAGACTCTCGTACATATACTGACCCCAAAGCATGCCTCTTCGTGGAGACCGAAGGCCTCCCCAGCTCAGATTTAGGGCCCTGGAACACAGGGCTAAGCGCTGCCTTCAAAGGAGAGGTAGGAAAGGAATGTTTTCAAGTCTCGCCCGCCTTTCAGCGCCTGTTCAGCTTGAGTGGACAATAGCCACAGCCTGCCCGAACGTCCTGCCGAGCACCGAGTTTGACTGGAGTGTAGCAAACGCTTGCCAGTTCTCTGAGGGGGAAGAGGCCATTGCTGTGGTGTGAACGGCCTTCACTGGCACTCGCTGGGAGCGCAGTGCTCTCTGGGCAGGCAGGATAGTTCCTATCGGAGAAGCATTTGAACAGACGCCTGCCCTGGTATACGTGCTACATCCGCACATCGAGTGTACCTTTCCTACGCTCCAGGCACCAACACGGTGCACAGAACTCCTCTTGATGGTGAGCAACAAGACGCAACATTTCTTCTAGGAGGCTCGTGCGGGACGAGGCCTCTTGAGGATGTGGACCCTCGAATCCCGTCGAAACCACTGGGATTGATTGCCACGTTATGTTAGCGACACAATGAGAGCATTTCAGCTTCATGGAACCACGCACGTTCAGTGCGACATGAGAGAAGAAAACACAGATGCTGCCTTGACAGGGTTAGAGTGAATTTGCCTCTGTCCCTCCCCGCCCCCCACCCCCCCCGCCGACACATAACCTGCCCAGAGCCAGCACAGCTTCACGTCCCGAGGAACATTACTGCTGTGTGCTAGAATACATGAAAGGAAACCTGCGGACGCTGGGAGACTCTGAGCTGTACGCGGCTTGAGAAAGCTTCTAGACCCTTCAGGGCTCGGCGTGGCACCTCTGGAGCATGAGACACCACGTTTCCTCATGGAAACCTAGTGTTACGTTTCGGGGACTTGATGCACAACCGCCCGCAGCCGCTTAGCTGGATGGCCTTGTCCAGAAGCGACAGTTGCCAGAGAGTTCTTTCCCAGGAGCTCGTGAGACAGCATATCATGCAGAAACGCAGAGAAGGAGACCAGCCTTTCCCCGTGTTTTCAGAGGTTCGCTCCTCTGCCTTTGAGCCTTTGAACACAAAGATCCAGTCAGCTCCCGATGATAACTTAGAACTGTACTCTTGACGGTCTCTCTGCCATCAGCCCCCTGCTCAGCTACCGTCTCCTCGGTGCATTCAGTGAAGTACCATAAAATCTGCAGCCTGCCGCACCATGTTGTTCAGGAAGGGCACATTTCCTCTTCGTAAAGAAATCTTTTCTTGCAGCCAGCCTGGCTCGAGCTCCTATTCCTTTTCAGAAGCCCGAGTTTGGCATAGCACTGAAATGACCCCTTCCCTCAAGGCCGGACACATCTCCTAGAGAATATACTCCACGTAGGCCCATTCATTACCTCTTGCCTCCTATGAAACACAAAGGAGTTGTAGCTTGATGGGAGGAAACAGTGGCCTCCTGCTCCATCTATGACTATCCCGTTTCCCAAGGCCCCGTGAAAGGCTCTTGCTTTCAAGGGTGTAGAGTCTATCGATGGGCACCAAGCACCGCCAAAAGAGGAGAAATCAGAGCTAGAGAACGTGCTCCTGAGAAACACGCACACTTACCGCACGAAAAGCAGGCCTCTTCGTGGAGTCTGAAATCCCTCCCTGCTCAGCGTTTCTCCGTGGGGCAGAGCGCTCACCGCTGCCTCCATGCACAGCTAGGAAAAGTAGGTGTGCAGGTGTCACCTGCCTTTCAGCGCCTGTCCAAATTGTGCGGACAATAGCCACACCTGCCTGAACGTTCTGCAGAAAACCGAGTGTTACTGGAGTGTAGCAAACGCTTCCGTCTTCACTCAGGGTAAAGAGGCCATTGCTGTGGTGTGGACGGCCTTCATCCCCACTCTTTTGGAGCACAATGCCCTCTGAGCAGGCTGGAAACTGCCTGTAGGAGAAGCAGTTGAACAGACGTCCGCCCCGGTATACGGAACTGCAGCCACACCTCGAGTGTATCTTACGCTCCAGGAACCAACGCGGTGCCCAGAACTCCTTTCTGATGCTAAGAAGCAAGAGGCAACAATTCCTCTGGAGACCCGTGCGTGGTGAGGCCTCCTGAGATTTGGTGCCTTCCAGTCCCGTTGACACCCCATCGATTGATTGCCATGTGATGGTAGCGACACAAAGACTGCCTTTACAAGTGCATGGAACCACGTTCAGTGGGCCGTGAGCCGAGAAGCACTAATGCTACACTGACAGGGCTAGGATGAAATGCCTCTGACCCCCTCCAAAAAGTAACTTTCCAAGAGGCAGCACACGGTCACATCCCCAGAACAACCCTGCCGTGTGCTAGGATACATTACAGGAAATCCGGAGACTCTGGGAGACGCTGAGCTCCACACGGCTTGAAAAAGCTTATAGCCTCTTTTCGGGGGTCAGTGTGGCACTTCTGGACAGTGAGACACCAGGTCTCCTAATGGAACCCTGGTGTTACATTACTGGGACGTAAGGCACAACATTAATCAGCCGCTTGGGTTACGGGCCTTGTCCAGAAGCAACGGTTGCCAAAGATTTCTTTGCTTTGAGCTCGTGAGACAGCATATCATGTAGGACCGCAGAGAAGGAGACCTGCCGCTCTCTGGTTTTGAAGAAGAGGTGAGCTTTTCTACTAAGCCTTGGAGCACAAAGATCCAGCCAAGTCCCAACGACAGGTTAGAAGGTTACTGTTGCAGGTCTCTCGGCGCTTAGCCCACTGTTCGGCTACAGTCTGTAAAGTGCATTCAGGGAAGAACAAGAAACTCTACAACGTCCCGCATCTTGCTGGGAAGGAACAGCACAGCCTCTCCTCGGTGAAGACGTCCTTTCTTGCAGACTGCCAGGCTGGGACTCCTATTCCGTTTCAGCACTCCGAGTTTGGCCTAGCACGGAAATGACCCCTTCCCTCAACGCCCTACACATCTCTTAAGGACTATAACCCCCGTGTGCCCATTCGTTATATCTCGCCCCCTATGAAACACAGAAGAGCTGTGGCTGGATGGTAGGAGGCAGTGGCCGTAGTGTCCTTAAGGGATAAGTATCCCGTGCCAAAGGCCCCGTGATAATCTCTCGCTTTCGGGAGCCTAGGGCATACCAAGGGCTGCCAAACACAGCTAAAGGAGGCGAAAGAAGAGAAGCAGAACTTGCTCCTGAGACTCTCGTACATATACTGACCCCAAAGCATGCCTCTTCGTGGAGACCGAAGGCCTCCCCAGCTCAGATTTAGGGCCCTGGAACACAGGGCTAAGCGCTGCCTTCAAAGGAGAGGTAGGAAAGGAATGTTTTCAAGTCTCGCCCGCCTTTCAGCGCCTGTTCAGCTTGAGTGGACAATAGCCACAGCCTGCCCGAACGTCCTGCCGAGCACCGAGTTTGACTGGAGTGTAGCAAACGCTTGCCAGTTCTCTGAGGAGGAAGAGGCCATTGCTGTGGTGTGAACGGCCTTCACTGGCACTCGCTGGGAGCGCAGTGCTCTCTGGGCAGGCAGGATAGTTCCTATCGGAGAAGCATTTGAACAGACGCCTGCCCTGGTATACGTGCTACATCCGCACATCGAGTGTACCTTTCCTACGCTCCAGGCACCAACACGGTGCACAGAACTCCTCTTGATGGTGAGCAACAAGACGCAACATTTCTTCTAGGAGGCTCGTGCGGGACGAGGCCTCTTGAGGATGTGGACCCTCGAATCCCGTCGAAACCACTGGGATTGATTGCCACGTTATGTTAGCGACACAATGAGAGCATTTCAGCTTCATGGAACCACGCACGTTCAGTGCGACATGAGAGAAGAAAACACAGATGCTGCCTTGACAGGGTTAGAGTGAATTTGCCTCTGTCCCTCCCCGCCCCCCCACCCCCCCCGCCGACACATAACCTGCCCAGAGCCAGCACAGCTTCACGTCCCGAGGAACATTACTGCTGTGTGCTAGAATACATGAAAGGAAACCTGCGGACGCTGGGAGACTCTGAGCTGTACGCGGCTTGAGAAAGCTTCTAGACCCTTCAGGGCTCGGCGTGGCACCTCTGGAGCATGAGACACCACGTTTCCTCATGGAAACCTAGTGTTACGTTTCGGGGACTTGATGCACAACCGCCCGCAGCCGCTTAGCTGGATGGCCTTGTCCAGAAGCGACAGTTGCCAGAGAGTTCTTTCCCAGGAGCTCGTGAGACAGCATATCATGCAGAAACGCAGAGAAGGAGACCAGCCTTTCCCCGTGTTTTCAGAGGTTCGCTCCTCTGCCTTTGAGCCTTTGAACACAAAGATCCAGTCAGCTCCCGATGATAACTTAGAACTGTACTCTTGACGGTCTCTCTGCCATCAGCCCCCTGCTCAGCTACCGTCTCCTCGGTGCATTCAGTGAAGTACCATAAAATCTGCAGCCTGCCGCACCATGTTGTTCAGGAAGGGCACAATTCCTCTTCGTAAAGAAATCTTTTCTTGCAGCCTGCCTGGCTCGAGCTCCTATTCCTCTTCAGAAGCCCGAGTTTGGCATAGCACTGAAATGACCCCTTCCCTCAAGGCCGGACACATCTCCTAGAGAATATACTCCACGTAGCCCCATTCATTACCTCTTGCCTCCTATGAAACACAAAGGAGTTGTAGCTTGATGGGAGGAAACAGTGGCCTCCTGCTCCGTCTATGACTATCCCGTTTCCCAAGGCCCCGTGAAAGGCTCTTGCTTTCAAGGGTGTAGAGTCTATCGACGGGCACCAAGCACCACCAAAAGAGGAGAAATCAGAGCTAGAGAACGTGCTCCTGAGAAACACGCACACTTACCGCACGAAAAGCAGGCCTCTTCGTGGAGTCTGAAATCCCTCCCTGCTCAGCGTTTCTCCGTGGGGCAGAGCGCTCACCGCTGCCTCCATGCACAGCTAGGAAAAGTAGGTGTGCAGGTGTCACCTGCCTTTCAGCGCCTGTCCAAATTGTGCGGACAATAGCCACACCTGCCTGAACGTTCTGCAGAAAACCGAGTGTTACTGGAGTGTAGCAAACGCTTCCGTCTTCACTCAGGGTAAAGAGGCCATTGCTGTGGTGTGGATGGCCTTCATCCCCACTCTTTTGGAGCACAATGCCCTCTGAGCAGGCTGGAAACTGCCTGTAGGAGAAGCAGTTGAACAGACGTCTGCCCCGGTATACGGAACTGCAGCCACACCTCGAGTGTATCTTACGCTCCAGGAACCAACGCGGTGCCCAGAACTCCTTTCTGATGCTAAGAAGCAAGAGGCAACAATTCCTCTGGAGACCCGTGCGTGGTGAGGCCTCCTGAGATTTGGTGCCTTCCAGTCCCGTTGACACCCCATCGATTGATTGCCATGTGATGGTAGCGACACAAAGACTGCCTTTACAAGTGCATGGAACCACGTTCAGTGGGCCGTGAGCCGAGAAGCACTAATGCTACACTGACAGGGCTAGGATGAAATGCCTCTGACCCCCTCCAAAAAGTAACTTTCCAAGAGGCAGCACACGGTCACATCCCCAGAACAACCCTGCCGTGTGCTAGGATACATTACAGGAAATCCGGAGACTCTGGGAGACGCTGAGCTCCACACGGCTTGAAAAAGCTTATAGCCTCTTTTCGGGGGTCAGTGTGGCACTTCTGGACAGTGAGACACCAGGTCTCCTAATGGAACCCTGGTGTTACATTACTGGGACGTAAGGCACAACATTAATCAGCCGCTTGGGTTACGGGCCTTGTCCAGAAGCAACGGTTGCCAAAGATTTCTTTGCTTTGAGCCCGTGAGACAGCATATCATGTAGGACCGCAGAGAAGGAGACCTGCCGCTCTCTGGTTTTGAAGAAGAGGTGAGCTTTTCTACTAAGCCTTGGAGCACAAAGATCCAGCCAAGTCCCAACGACAGGTTAGAAGGTTACTGTTGCAGGTCTCTCGGCGCTTAGCCCACTGTTCGGCTACAGTCTGTAAAGTGCATTCAGGGAAGAACAAGAAACTCTACAACGTCCCGCATCTTGCTGGGAAGGAACAGCACAGCCTCTCCTCGGTGAAGACGTCCTTTCTTGCAGACTGCCAGGCTGGGACTCCTATTCCGTTTCAGCACTCCGAGTTTGGCCTAGCACGGAAATGACCCCTTCCCTCAACGCCCTACACATCTCTTAAGGACTATAACCCCCGTGTGCCCATTCGTTATATCTCGCCCCCTATGAAACACAGAAGAGCTGTGGCTGGATGGTAGGAGGCAGTGGCCGTAGTGTCCTTAAGGGATAAGTATCCCGTGCCAAAGGCCCCGTGATAATCTCTCGCTTTCGGGAGCCTAGGGCATACCAAGGGCTGCCAAACACAGCTAAAGGAGGCGAAAGAAGAGAAGCAGAACTTGCTCCTGAGACTCTCGTACATATACTGACCCCAAAGCATGCCTCTTCGTGGAGACCGAAGGCCTCCCCAGCTCAGATTTAGGGCCCTGGAACACAGGGCTAAGCGCTGCCTTCAAAGGAGAGGTAGGAAAGGAATGTTTTCAAGTCTCACCCGCCTTTCAGCGCCTGTTCAGCTTGAGTGGACAATAGCCACAGCCTGCCCGAACGTCCTGCCGAGCACCGAGTTTGACTGGAGTGTAGCAAACGCTTGCCAGTTCTGTGAGGGGGAAGAGGCCATTGCTGTGGTGTGAACGGCCTTCACTGGCACTCGCTGGGAGCACAGTGCTCTCTGGGCAGGCAGGATAGTTCCTATCGGAGAAGCATTTGAACAGACGCCTGCCCTGGTATACGTGCTACATCCGCACATCGAGTGTACCTTTCCTACGCTCCAGGCACCAACACGGTGCACAGAACTCCTCTTGATGGTGAGCAACAAGACGCAACATTTCTTCTAGGAGGCTCGTGCGGGACGAGGCCTCTTGAGGATGTGGACCCTCGAATCCCGTCGAAACCACTGGGATTGATTGCCACGTTATGTTAGCGACACAATGAGAGCATTTCAGCTTCATGGAACCACGCACGTTCAGTGCGACATGAGAGAAGAAAACACAGATGCTGCCTTGACAGGGTTAGAGTGAATTTGCCTCTGTCCCTCCCCGCCCCCCCACCCCCCCCGCCGACACATAACCTGCCCAGAGCCAGCACAGCTTCACGTCCCGAGGAACATTACTGCTGTGTGCTAGAATACATGAAAGGAAACCTGCGGACGCTGGGAGAGTCTGAGCTGTACGCGGCTTGAGAAAGCTTCTACACCCTTCAGGGCTCGGCGTGGCACCTCTGGAGCGTGAGACACCACGTTTCCTCATGGAAACCTAGTGTTACGTTTCGGGGACTTGATGCACAACCGCCCCCAGCCGCTTAGCTGGATGGCCTTGTCCAGAAGCGACAGTTGCCAGAGAGTTCTTTCCCAGGAGCTCGTGAGACAGCATATCATGCAGAAACGCAGAGAAGGAGACCAGCCTTTCCCCGTGTTTTCAGAGGTTCGCTCCTCTGCCTTTTAGCCTTTGAACACAAAGATCCAGTCAGCTCCCGATGATAACTTAGAACTGTACTCTTGACGGTCTCTCTGCCATCAGCCCCCTGCTCAGCTACCGTCTCCTCGGTGCATTCAGTGAAGTACCATAAAATCTGCAGCCTGCCGCACCATGTTGCTCAGGAAGGGCATATTTCCTCTTCGTAAAGAAATCTTTTCTTGCAGCCTGCCTGGCTCGAGCTCCTATTCCTCTTCAGAAGCCCGAGTTTGGCATAGCACTGAAATGACCCCTTCCCTCAAGGCCGGACACATCTCCTAGAGAATATACTCCACGTAGGCCCATTCATTACCTCTTGCCTCCTATGAAACACAAAGAAGTTGTAGCTTGATGGGAGGAAACAGTGGCCTCCTGCTCCGTCTATGACTATCCCGTTTCCCAAGGCCCCGTGAAAGGCTCTTGCTTTCAAGGGTGTAGAGTCTATCGACGGGCAGCAAGCACCGCCAAAAGAGGAGAAATCAGAGCTAGAGAACGTGCTCCTGAGAAACACGCACACTTACCGCACGAAAAGCAGGCCTCTTCGTGGAGTCTGAAATCCCTCCCTGCTCAGCGTTTCTCCGTGGGGCAGAGCGCTCACCGCTGCCTCCATGCACAGCTAGGAAAAGTAGGTGTGCAGGTGTCACCTGCCTTTCAGCGCCTGTCCAAATTGTGCGGACAATAGCCACACCTGCCTGAACGTTCTGCAGAAAACCGAGTGTTACTGGAGTGTAGCAAACGCTTCCGTCTTCACTCAGGGTAAAGAGGCCATTGCTGTGGTGTGGACGGCCTTCATCCCCACTCTTTTGGAGCACAATGCCCTCTGAGCAGGCTGGAAACTGCCTGTAGGAGAAGCAGTTGAACAGACGTCCGCCCCGGTATACGGAACTGCAGCCACACCTCGAGTGTATCTTACGCTCCAGGAACCAACGCGGTGCCCAGAACTCCTTTCTGATGCTAAGAAGCAAGAGGCAACAATTCCTCTGGAGACCCGTGCGTGGTGAGGCCTCCTGAGATTTGGTGCCTTCCAGTCCCGTTGACACCCCATCGATTGATTGCCATGTGATGGTAGCGACACAAAGACTGCCTTTACAAGTGCATGGAACCACGTTCAGTGGGCCGTGAGCCGAGAAGCACTAATGCTACACTGACAGGGCTAGGATGAAATGCCTCTGACCCCCTCCAAAAAGTAACTTTCCAAGAGGCAGCACACGGTCACATCCCCAGAACAACCCTGCCGTGTGCTAGGATACATTACAGGAAATCCGGAGACTCTGGGAGACGCTGAGCTCCACACGGCTTGAAAAAGCTTATAGCCTCTTTTCGGGGGTCAGTGTGGCACTTCTGGACAGTGAGACACCAGGTCTCCTAATGGAACCCTGGTGTTACATTACTGGGACGTAAGGCACAACATTAATCAGCCGCTTGGGTTACGGGCCTTGTCCAGAAGCAACGGTTGCCAAAGATTTCTTTGCTTTGAGCTCGTGAGACAGCATATCATGTAGGACCGCAGAGAAGGAGACCTGCCGCTCTCTGGTTTTGAAGAAGAGGTGAGCTTTTCTACTAAGCCTTGGAGCACAAAGATCCAGCCAAGTCCCAACGACAGGTTAGAAGGTTACTGTTGCAGGTCTCTCGGCGCTTAGCCCACTGTTCGGCTACAGTCTGTAAAGTGCATTCAGGGAAGAACAAGAAACTCTACAACGTCCCGCATCTTGCTGGGAAGGAACAGCACAGCCTCTCCTCGGTGAACACGTCCTTTCTTGCAGACTGCCAGGCTGGGACTCCTATTCCGTTTCAGCACTCCGAGTTTGGCCTAGCACGGAAATGACCCCTTCCCTCAACGCCCTACACATCTCTTAAGGACTATAACCCCCGTGTGCCCATTCGTTATATCTCGCCCCCTATGAAACACAGAAGAGCTGTGGCTGGATGGTAGGAGGCAGTGGCCGTAGTGTCCTTAAGGGATAAGTATCCCGTGCCAAAGGCCCCGTGATAATCTCTCGCTTTCGGGAGCCTAGGGCATACCAAGGGCTGCCAAACACAGCTAAAGGAGGCGAAAGAAGAGAAGCAGAACTTGCTCCTGAGACTCTCGTACATATACTGACCCCAAAGCATGCCTCTTCGTGGAGACCGAAGGCCTCCCCAGCTCAGATTTAGGGCCCTGGAACACAGGGCTAAGCGCTGCCTTCAAAGCAGAGGTAGGAAAGGAATGTTTTCAAGTCTCGCCCGCCTTTCAGCGCCTGTTCAGCTTGAGTGGACAATAGCCACAGCCTGCCCGAACGTCCTGCCGAGCACCGAGTTTGACTGGAGTGTAGCAAACGCTTGCCAGTTCTCTGAGGGGGAAGAGGCCATTGCTGTGGTGTGAACGGCCTTCACTGGCACTCGCTGGGAGCGCAGTGCTCTCTGGGCAGGCAGGATAGTTCCTATCGGAGAAGCATTTGAACAGACGCCTGCCCTGGTATACGTGCTACATCCGCACATCGAGTGTACCTTTCCTACGCTCCAGGCACCAACACGGTGCACAGAACTCCTCTTGATGGTGAGCAACAAGACGCAACATTTCTTCTAGGAGGCTCGTGCGGGACGAGGCCTCTTGAGGATGTGGACCCTCGAATCCCGTCGAAACCACTGGGATTGATTGCCACGTTATGTTAGCGACACAATGAGAGCATTTCAGCTTCATGGAACCACGCACGTTCAGTGCGACATGAGAGAAGAAAACACAGATGCTGCCTTGACAGGGTTAGAGTGAATTTGCCTCTGTCCCTCCCCGCCCCCCCACCCCCCCCCGCCGACACATAACCTGCCCAGAGCCAGCACAGCTTCACGTCCCGAGGAACATTACTGCTGTGTGCTAGAATACATGAAAGGAAACCTGCGGACGCTGGGAGACTCTGAGCTGTACGCGGCTTGAGAAAGCTTCTAGACCCTTCAGGGCTCGGCGTGGCACCTCTGGAGCATGAGACACCACGTTTCCTCATGGAAACCTAGTGTTACGTTTCGGGGACTTGATGCACAACCGCCTGCAGCCGCTTAGCTGGATGGCCTTGTCCAGAAGCGACAGTTGCCAGAGAGTTCTTTCCCAGGAGCTCGTGAGACAGCATATCACGCAGAAACGCAGAGAAGGAGACCAGCCTTTCCCCGTGTTTTCAGAGGTTCGCTCCTCTGCCTTTGAGCCTTTGAACACAAAGATCCAGTCAGCTCCCGATGATAACTTAGAACTGTACTCTTGACGGTCTCTCTGCCATCAGCCCCCTGCTCAGCTACCGTCTCCTCGGTGCATTCAGTGAAGTAGCATAAAATCTGCAGCCTGCCGCACCATGTTGTTCAGGAAGGGCACATTTCCTCTTCGTAAAGAAATCTTTTCTTGCAGCCTGCCTGGCTCGAGCTCCTATTCCTCTTCAGAAGCCCGAGTTTGGCATAGCACTGAAATGACCCCTTCCCTCAAGGCCGGACACATCTCCTAGAGAATATACTCCACGTAGGCCCATTCATTACCTCTTGCCTCCTATGAAACACAAAGAAGTTGTAGCTTGATGGGAGGAAACAGTGGCCTCCTGCTCCGTCTATGACTATCCCGTTTCCCAAGGCCCCGTGAAAGGCTCTTGCTTTCAAGGGTGTAGAGTCTATCGACGGGCAGCAAGCACCGCCAAAAGAGGAGAAATCAGAGCTAGAGAACGTGCTCCTGAGAAACACGCACACTTACCGCACGAAAAGCAGGCCTCTTCGTGGAGTCTGAAATCCCTCCCTGCTCAGCGTTTCTCCGTGGGGCAGAGCGCTCACTGCTGCCTCCATGCACAGCTAGGAAAAGTAGGTGTGCAGGTGTCACCTGCCTTTCAGCGCCTGTCCAAATTGTGCGGACAATAGCCACACCTGCCTGAACGTTCTGCAGAAAACCGAGTGTTACTGGAGTGTAGCAAACGCTTCCGTCTTCACTCAGGGTAAAGAGGCCATTGCTGTGGTGTGGACGGCCTTCATCCCCCCTCTTTTGGAGCACAATGCCCTCTGAGCAGGCTGGAAACTGCCTGTAGGAGAAGCAGTTGAACAGACGTCCGCCCCGGTATACGGAACTGCAGCCACACCTCGAGTGTATCTTACGCTCCAGGAACCAACGCGGTGCCCAGAACTCCTTTCTGATGCTAAGAAGCAAGAGGCAACAATTCCTCTGGAGACCCGTGCGTGGTGAGGCCTCCTGAGATTTGGTGCCTTCCAGTCCCGTTGACACCCCATCGATTGATTGCCATGTGATGGTAGCGACACAAAGACTGCCTTTACAAGTGCATGGAACCACGTTCAGTGGGCCGTGAGCCGAGAAGCACTAATGCTACACTGACAGGGCTAGGATGAAATGCCTCTGACCCCCTCCAAAAAGTAACTTTCCAAGAGGCAGCACACGGTCACATCCCCAGAACAACCCTGCCGTGTGCTAGGATACATTACAGGAAATCCGGAGACTCTGGGAGACGCTGAGCTCCACACGGCTTGAAAAAGCTTATAGCCTCTTTTCGGGGGTCAGTGTGGCACTTCTGGACAGTGAGACACCAGGTCTCCTAATGGAACCCTGGTGTTACATTACTGGGACGTAAGGCACAACATTAATCAGCCGCTTGGGTTACGGGCCTTGTCCAGAAGCAACGGTTGCCAAAGATTTCTTTGCTTTGAGCTCGTGAGACAGCATATCATGTAGGACCGCAGAGAAGGAGACCTGCCGCTCTCTGGTTTTGAAGAAGAGGTGAGCTTTTCTACTAAGCCTTGGAGCACAAAGATCCAGCCAAGTCCCAACGACAGGTTAGAAGGTTACTGTTGCAGGTCTCTCGGCGCTTAGCCCACTGTTCGGCTACAGTCTGTAAAGTGCATTCAGGGAAGAACAAGAAACTCTACAACGTACCGCATCTTGCTGGGAAGGAACAGCACAGCCTCTCCTCGGTGAAGACGTCCTTTCTTGCAGACTGCCAGGCTGGGACTCCTATTCCGTTTCAGCACTCCGAGTTTGGCCTAGCACGGAAATGACCCCTTCCCTCAACGCCCTACACATCTCTTAAGGACTATAACCCCCGTGTGCCCATTCGTTATATCTCGCCCCCTATGAAACACAGAAGAGCTGTGGCTGGATGGTAGGAGGCAGTGGCCGTAGTGTCCTTAAGGGATAAGTATCCCGTGCCAAAGGCCCCGTGATAATCTCTCGCTTTCGGGAGCCTAGGGCATACCAAGGGCTGCCAAACACAGCTAAAGGAGGCGAAAGAAGAGAAGCAGAACTTGCTCCTGAGACTCTCGTACATATACTGACCCCAAAGCATGCCTCTTCGTGGAGACCGAAGGCCTCCCCAGCTCAGATTTAGGGCCCTGGAACACAGGGCTAAGCGCTGCCTTCAAAGGAGAGGTAGGAAAGGAATGTTTTCAAGTCTCGCCCGCCTTTCAGTGCCTGTTCAGCTTGAGTGGACAATAGCCACAGCCTGCCCGAACGTCCTGCCGAGCACCGAGTTTGACTGGAGTGTAGCAAACGCTTGCCAGTTCTCTGAGGGGGAAGAGGCCATTGCTGTGGTGTGAACGGCCTTCACTGGCACTCGCTGGGAGCGCAGTGCTCTCTGGGCAGGCAGGATAGTTCCTATCGGAGAAGCATTTGAACAGACGCCTGCCCTGGTATACGTGCTACATCCGCACATCGAGTGTACCTTTCCTATGCTCCAGGCACCAACACGGTGCACAGAACTCCTCTTGATGGTGAGCAACAAGACGCAACATTTCTTCTAGGAGGCTCGTGCGGGATGAGGCCTCTTGAGGATGTGGACCCTCGAATCCCGTCGAAACCACTGGGATTGATTGCCACGTTATGTTAGCGACACAATGAGAGCATTTCAGCTTCATGGAACCAGGCACGTTCAGTGCGACATGAGAGAAGAAAACACAGATGCTGCCTTGACAGGGTTAGAGTGAATTTGCCTCTGTCCCTCCCCGCCCCCCCACCCCCCCCCGCCGACACATAACCTGCCCAGAGCCAGCACAGCTTCACGTCCCGAGGAACATTACTGCTGTGTGCTAGAATACATGAAAGGAAACCTGCGGACGCTGGGAGACTCTGAGCTGTACGCGGCTTGAGAAAGCTTCTAGACCCTTCAGGGCTCGGCGTGGCACCTCTGGAGCATGAGACACCACGTTTCCTCATGGAAACCTAGTGTTACGTTTCGGGGACTTGATGCACAACCGCCCCCAGCCGCTTAGCTGGATGGCCTTGTCCAGAAGCGACAGTTGCCAGAGAGTTCTTTCCCAGGAGCTCGTGAGACAGCATATCACGCAGAAACGCAGAGAAGGAGACCAGCCTTTCCCCGTGTTTTGAGAGGTTCGCTCCTCTGCCTTTGAGCCTTTGAACACAAAGATCCAGTCAGCTCCCGATGATAACTTAGAACTGTACTCTTGACGGTCTCTCTGCCATCAGCCCCCTGCTCAGCTACCGTCTCCTCGGTGCATTCAGTGAAGTAGCATAAAATCTGCAGCCTGCCGCACCATGTTGTTCAGGAAGGGCACATTTCCTCTTCGTAAAGAAATCTTTTCTTGCAGCCTGCCTGGCTCGAGCTCCTATTCCTCTTCAGAAGCCCGAGTTTGGCATAGCACTGAAATGACCCCTTCCCTCAAGGCCGGACACATCTCCTAGAGAATATACTCCACGTAGGCCCATTCATTACCTCTTGCCTCCTATGAAACACAAAGGAGTTGTAGCTTGATGGGAGGAAACAGTGGCCTCCTGCTCCGTCTATGACTATCCCGTTTCCCAAGGCCCCGTGAAAGGCTCTTGCTTTCAAGGGTGTAGAGTCTATCGACGGGCAGCAAGCACCGCCAAAAGAGGAGAAATCAGAGCTAGAGAACGTGCTCCTGAGAAACACGCACACTTACCGCACGAAAAGCAGGCCTCTTCGTGGAGTCTGAAATCCCTCCCTGCTCAGCGTTTCTCCGTGGGGCAGAGCGCTCACCGCTGCCTCCATGCACAGCTAGGAAAAGTAGGTGTGCAGGTGTCACCTGCCTTTCAGCGCCTGTCCAAATTGTGCGGACAATAGCCACACCTGCCTGAACGTTCTGCAGAAAACCGAGTGTTACTGGAGTGTAGCAAACGCTTCCGTCTTCACTCAGGGTAAAGAGGCCATTGCTGTGGTGTGGACGGCCTTCATCCCCACTCTTTTGGAGCACAATGCCCTCTGAGCAGGCTGGAAACTGCCTGTAGGAGAAGCAGTTGAACAGACGTCCGCCCCGGTATACGGAACTGCAGCCACACCTCGAGTGTATCTTACGCTCCAGGAACCAACGCGGTGCCCAGAACTCCTTTCTGATGCTAAGAAGCAAGAGGCAACAATTCCTCTGGAGACCCGTGCGTGGTGAGGCCTCCTGAGATTTGGTGCCTTCCAGTCCCGTTGACACCCCATCGATTGATTGCCATGTGATGGTAGCGACACAAAGACTGCCTTTACAAGTGCATGGAACCACGTTCAGTGGGCCGTGAGCCGAGAAGCACTAATGCTACACTGACAGGGCTAGGATGAAATGCCTCTGACCCCCTCCAAAAAGTAACTTTCCAAGAGGCAGCACACGGTCACATCCCCAGAACAACCCTGCCGTGTGCTAGGATACATTACAGGAAATCCGGAGACTCTGGGAGACGCTGAGCTCCACACGGCTTGAAAAAGCTTATAGCCTCTTTTCGGGGGTCAGTGTGGCACTTCTGGACAGTGAGACACCAGGTCTCCTAATGGAACCCTGGTGTTACATTACTGGGACGTAAGGCACAACATTAATCAGCCGCTTGGGTTACGGGCCTTGTCCAGAAGCAACGGTTGCCAAAGATTTCTTTGCTTTGAGCTCGTGAGACAGCATATCATGTAGGACCGCAGAGAAGGAGACCTGCCGCTCTCTGGTTTTGAAGAAGAGGTGAGCTTTTCTACTAAGCCTTGGAGCACAAAGATCCAGCCAAGTCCCAACGACAGGTTAGAAGGTTACTGTTGCAGGTCTCTCGGCGCTTAGCCCACTGTTCGGCTACAGTCTGTAAAGTGCATTCAGGGAAGAACAAGAAACTCTACAACGTCCCGCATCTTGCTGGGAAGGAACAGCACAGCCTCTCCTCGGTGAAGACGTCCTTTCTTGCAGACTGCCAGGCTGGGACTCCTATTCCGTTTCAGCACTCCGAGTTTGGCCTAGCACGGAAATGACCCCTTCCCTCAACGCCCTACACATCTCTTAAGGACTATAAACCCCGTGTGCCCATTCATTATATCTCGCCCCCTATGAAACACAGAAGAGCTGTGGCTGGATGGTAGGAGGCAGTGGCCGTAGTGTCCTTAAGGGATAAGTATCCCGTGCCAAAGGCCCCGTGATAATCTCTCGCTTTCGGGAGCCTAGGGCATACCAAGGGCTGCCAAACACAGCTAAAGGAGGCGAAAGAAGAGAAGCAGAACTTGCTCCTGAGACTCTCGTACATATACTGACCCCAAAGCATGCCTCTTCGTGGAGACCGAAGGCCTCCCCAGCTCAGATTTAGGGCCCTGGAACACAGGGCTAAGCGCTGCCTTCAAAGCAGAGGTAGGAAAGGAATGTTTTCAAGTCTCGCCCGCCTTTCAGCGCCTGTTCAGCTTGAGTGGACAATAGCCACAGCCTGCCCGAACGTCCTGCCGAGCACCGAGTTTGACTGGAGTGTAGCAAACGCTTGCCAGTTCTCTGAGGGGGAAGAGGCCATTGCTGTGGTGTGAACGGCCTTCACTGGCACTCGCTGGGAGCGCAGTGCTCTCTGGGCAGGCAGGATAGTTCCTATCGGAGAAGCATTTGAACAGACGCCTGCCCTGGTATACGTGCTACATCCGCACATCGAGTGTACCTTTCCTACGCTCCAGGCAACAACACGGTGCACAGAACTCCTCTTGATGGTGAGCAACAAGACGCAACATTTCTTCTAGGAGGCTCGTGCGGGACGAGGCCTCTTGAGGATGTGGACCCTCGAATCCCGTCGAAACCACTGGGATTGATTGCCACGTTATGTTAGCGACACAATGAGAGCATTTCAGCTTCATGGAACCACGCACGTTCAGTGCGACATGAGAGAAGAAAACACAGATGCTGCCTTGACAGGGTTAGAGTGAATTTGCCTCTGTCCCTCCCCGCCCCCCACCCCCCCCGCCGACACATAACCTGCCCAGAGCCAGCACAGCTTCACGTCCCGAGGAACATTACTGCTGTGTGCTAGAATACATGAAAGGAAACCTGCGGACGCTGGGAGACTCTGAGCTGTACGCGGCTTGAGAAAGCTTCTAGACCCTTCAGGGCTCGGCGTGGCACCTCTGGAGCATGAGACACCACGTTTCCTCATGGAAACCTAGTGTTACGTTTCGGGGACTTGATGCACAACCGCCCGCAGCCGCTTAGCTGGATGGCCTTGTCCAGAAGCGACAGTTGCCAGAGAGTTCTTTCCCAGGAGCTCGTGAGACAGCATATCATGCAGAAACGCAGAGAAGGAGACCAGCCTTTCCCCGTGTTTTCAGAGGTTCGCTCCTCTGCCTTTGAGCCTTTGAACACAAAGATCCAGTCAGCTCCCGATGATAACTTAGAACTGTACTCTTGACGGTCTCTCTGCCATCAGCCCCCTGCTCAGCTACCGTCTCCTCGGTGCATTCAGTGAAGTACCATAAAATCTGCAGCCTGCCGCACCATGTTGTTCAGGAAGGGCACATTTCCTCTTCGTAAAGAAATCTTTTCTTGCAGCCAGCCTGGCTCGAGCTCCTATTCCTTTTCAGAAGCCCGAGTTTGGCATAGCACTGAAATGACCCCTTCCCTCAAGGCCGGACACATCTCCTAGAGAATATACTCCACGTAGGCCCATTCATTACCTCTTGCCTCCTATGAAACACAAAGGAGTTGTAGCTTGATGGGAGGAAACAGTGGCCTCCTGCTCCATCTATGACTATCCCGTTTCCCAAGGCCCCGTGAAAGGCTCTTGCTTTCAAGGGTGTAGAGTCTATCGATGGGCACCAAGCACCGCCAAAAGAGGAGAAATCAGAGCTAGAGAACGTGCTCCTGAGAAACACGCACACTTACCGCACGAAAAGCAGGCCTCTTCGTGGAGTCTGAAATCCCTCCCTGCTCAGCGTTTCTCCGTGGGGCAGAGCGCTCACCGCTGCCTCCATGCACAGCTAGGAAAAGTAGGTGTGCAGGTGTCACCTGCCTTTCAGCGCCTGTCCAAATTGTGCGGACAATAGCCACACCTGCCTGAACGTTCTGCAGAAAACCGAGTGTTACTGGAGTGTAGCAAACGCTTCCGTCTTCACTCAGGGTAAAGAGGCCATTGCTGTGGTGTGGACGGCCTTCATCCCCACTCTTTTGGAGCACAATGCCCTCTGAGCAGGCTGGAAACTGCCTGTAGGAGAAGCAGTTGAACAGACGTCCGCCCCGGTATACGGAACTGCAGCCACACCTCGAGTGTATCTTACGCTCCAGGAACCAACGCGGTGCCCAGAACTCCTTTCTGATGCTAAGAAGCAAGAGGCAACAATTCCTCTGGAGACCCGTGCGTGGTGAGGCCTCCTGAGATTTGGTGCCTTCCAGTCCCGTTGACACCCCATCGATTGATTGCCATGTGATGGTAGCGACACAAAGACTGCCTTTACAAGTGCATGGAACCACGTTCAGTGGGCCGTGAGCCGAGAAGCACTAATGCTACACTGACAGGGCTAGGATGAAATGCCTCTGACCCCCTCCAAAAAGTAACTTTCCAAGAGGCAGCACACGGTCACATCCCCAGAACAACCCTGCCGTGTGCTAGGATACATTACAGGAAATCCGGAGACTCTGGGAGACGCTGAGCTCCACACGGCTTGAAAAAGCTTATAGCCTCTTTTCGGGGGTCAGTGTGGCACTTCTGGACAGTGAGACACCAGGTCTCCTAATGGAACCCTGGTGTTACATTACTGGGACGTAAGGCACAACATTAATCAGCCGCTTGGGTTACGGGCCTTGTCCAGAAGCAACGGTTGCCAAAGATTTCTTTGCTTTGAGCTCGTGAGACAGCATATCATGTAGGACCGCAGAGAAGGAGACCTGCCGCTCTCTGGTTTTGAAGAAGAGGTGAGCTTTTCTACTAAGCCTTGGAGCACAAAGATCCAGCCAAGTCCCAACGACAGGTTAGAAGGTTACTGTTGCAGGTCTCTCGGCGCTTAGCCCACTGTTCGGCTACAGTCTGTAAAGTGCATTCAGGGAAGAACAAGAAACTCTACAACGTCCCGCATCTTGCTGGGAAGGAACAGCACAGCCTCTCCTCGGTGAACACGTCCTTTCTTGCAGACTGCCAGGCTGGGACTCCTATTCCGTTTCAGCACTCCGAGTTTGGCCTAGCACGGAAATGACCCCTTCCCTCAACGCCCTACACATCTCTTAAGGACTATAACCCCCGTGTGCCCATTCGTTATATCTCGCCCCCTATGAAACACAGAAGAGCTGTGGCTGGATGGTAGGAGGCAGTGGCCGTAGTGTCCTTAAGGGATAAGTATCCCGTGCCAAAGGCCCCGTGATAATCTCTCGCTTTCGGGAGCCTAGGGCATACCAAGGGCTGCCAAACACAGCTAAAGGAGGCGAAAGAAGAGAAGCAGAACTTGCTCCTGAGACTCTCGTACATATACTGACCCCAAAGCATGCCTCTTCGTGGAGACCGAAGGCCTCCCCAGCTCAGATTTAGGGCCCTGGAACACAGGGCTAAGCGCTGCCTTCAAAGGAGAGGTAGGAAAGGAATGTTTTCAAGTCTCGCCCGCCTTTCAGCGCCTGTTCAGCTTGAGTGGACAATAGCCACAGCCTGCCCGAACGTCCTGCCGAGCACCGAGTTTGACTGGAGTGTAGCAAACGCTTGCCAGTTCTCTGAGGGGGAAGAGGCCATTGCTGTGGTGTGAACGGCCTTCACTGGCACTCGCTGGGAGCGCAGTGCTCTCTGGGCAGGCAGGATAGTTCCTATCGGAGAAGCATTTGAACAGACGCCTGCCCTGGTATACGTGCTACATCCGCACATCGAGTGTACCTTTCCTACGCTCCAGGCACCAACACGGTGCACAGAACTCCTCTTGATGGTGAGCAACAAGACGCAACATTTCTTCTAGGAGGCTCGTGCGGGACGAGGCCTCTTGAGGATGTGGACCCTCGAATCCCGTCGAAACCACTGGGATTGATTGCCACGTTATGTTAGCGACACAATGAGAGCATTTCAGCTTCATGGAACCACGCACGTTCAGTGCGACATGAGAGAAGAAAACACAGATGCTGCCTTGACAGGGTTAGAGTGAATTTGCCTCTGTCCCTCCCCGCCCCCCCACCCCCCCCGCCGACACATAACCTGCCCAGAGCCAGCACAGCTTCACGTCCCGAGGAACATTACTGCTGTGTGCTAGAATACATGAAAGGAAACCTGCGGACGCTGGGAGACTCTGAGCTGTACGCGGCTTGAGAAAGCTTCTAGACCCTTCAGGGCTCGGCGTGGCACCTCTGGAGCATGAGACACCACGTTTCCTCATGGAAACCTAGTGTTACGTTTCGGGGACTTGATGCACAACCGCCTCCAGCCGCTTAGCTGGATGGACTTGTCCAGAAGCGACAGTTGCCAGAGAGTTCTTTCCCAGGAGCTCGTGAGACAGCATATCATGCAGAAACGCAGAGAAGGAGACCAGCCTTTCCCCGTGTTTTCAGAGGTTCGCTCCTCTGCCTTTGAGCCTTTGAACACAAAGATCCAGTCAGCTCCCGATGATAACTTAGAACTGTACTCTTGACGGTCTCTCTGCCATCAGCCCCCTGCTCAGCTACCGTCTCCTCGGTGCATTCAGTGAAGTACCATAAAATCTGCAGCCTGCCGCACCATGTTGTTCAGGAAGGGCACATTTCCTCTTCGTAAAGAAATCTTTTCTTGCAGCCTGCCTGGCTCGAGCTCCTATTCCTCTTCAGAAGCCCGAGTTTGGCATAGCACTGAAATGACCCCTTCCCTCAAGGCCGGACACATCTCCTAGAGAATATACTCCACGTAGCCCCATTCATTACCTCTTGCCTCCTATGAAACAGAAAGGAGTTGTAGCTTGATGGGAGGAAACAGTGGCCTCCTGCTCCGTCTATGACTATCCCGTTTCCCAAGGCCCCGTGAAAGGCTCTTGCTTTCAAGGGTGTAGAGTCTATCGACGGGCACCAAGCACCGCCAAAAGAGGAGAAATCAGAGCTAGAGAACGTGCTCCTGAGAAACACGCACACTTACCGCACGAAAAGCAGGCCTCTTCGTGGAGTCTGAAATCCCTCCCTGCTCAGCGTTTCTCCGTGGGGCAGAGCGCTCACCGCTGCCTCCATGCACAGCTAGGAAAAGTAGGTGTGCAGGTGTCACCTGCCTTTCAGCGCCTGTCCAAATTGTGCGGACAATAGCCACACCTGCCTGAACGTTCTGCAGAAAACCGAGTGTTACTGGAGTGTAGCAAACGCTTCCGTCTTCACTCAGGGTAAAGAGGCCATTGCTGTGGTGTGGACGGCCTTCATCCCCACTCTTTTGGAGCACAATGCCCTCTGAGCAGGCTGGAAACTGCCTGTAGGAGAAGCAGTTGAACAGACGTCCGCCCCGGTATACGGAACTGCAGCCACACCTCGAGTGTATCTTACGCTCCAGGAACCAACGCGGTGCCCAGAACTCCTTTCTGATGCTAAGAAGCAAGAGGCAACAATTCCTCTGGAGACCCGTGCGTGGTGAGGCCTCCTGAGATTTGGTGCCTTCCAGTCCCGTTGACACCCCATCGATTGATTGCCATGTGATGGTAGCGACACAAAGACTGCCTTTACAAGTGCATGGAACCACGTTCAGTGGGCCGTGAGCCGAGAAGCACTAATGCTACACTGACAGGGCTAGGATGAAATGCCTCTGACCCCCTCCAAAAAGTAACTTTCCAAGAGGCAGCACACGGTCACATCCCCAGAACAACCCTGCCGTGTGCTAGGATACATTACAGGAAATCCGGAGACTCTGGGAGACGCTGAGCTCCACACGGCTTGAAAAAGCTTATAGCCTCTTTTCGGGGGTCAGTGTGGCACTTCTGGACAGTGAGACACCAGGTCTCCTAATGGAACCCTGGTGTTACATTACTGGGACGTAAGGCACAACATTAATCAGCCGCTTGGGTTACGGGTCTTGTCCAGAAGCAACGGTTGCCAAAGATTTCTTTGCTTTGAGCTCGTGAGACAGCATATCATGTAGGACCGCAGAGAAGGAGACCTGCCGCTCTCTGGTTTTGAAGAAGAGGTGAGCTTTTCTACTAAGCCTTGGAGCACAAAGATCCAGCCAAGTCCCAACGACAGGTTAGAAGGTTACTGTTGCAGGTCTCTCGGCGCTTAGCCCACTGTTCGGCTACAGTCTGTAAAGTGCATTCAGGGAAGAACAAGAAACTCTACAACGTCCCGCATCTTGCTGGGAAGGAACAGCACAGCCTCTCCTCGGTGAAGACGTCCTTTCTTGCAGACTGCCAGGCTGGGACTCCTATTCCGTTTCAGCACTCCGAGTTTGGCCTAGCACGGAAATGACCCCTTCCCTCAACGCCCTACACATCTCTTAAGGACTATAACCCCCGTGTGCCCATTCGTTATATCTCGCCCCCTATGAAACACAGAAGAGCTGTGGCTGGATGGTAGGAGGCAGTGGCCGTAGTGTCCTTAAGGCATAAGTATCCCGTGCCAAAGGCCCCGTGATAATCTCTCGCTTTCGGGAGCCTAGGGCATACCAAGGGCTGCCAAACACAGCTAAAGGAGGCGAAAGAAGAGAAGCAGAACTTGCTCCTGAGACTCTCGTACATATACTGACCCCAAAGCATGCCTCTTCGTGGAGACCGAAGGCCTCCTCAGCTCAGATTTAGGGCCCTGGAACACAGGGCTAAGCGCTGCCTTCAAAGGAGAGGTAGGAAAGGAATGTTTTCAAGTCTCGCCCGCCTTTCAGCGCCTGTTCAGCTTGAGTGGACAATAGCCACAGCCTGCCCGAACGTCCTGCCGAGCACCGAGTTTGACTGGAGTGTAGCAAACGCTTGCCAGTTCTCTGAGGGGGAAGAGGCCATTGCTGTGGTGTGAACGGCCTTCACTGGCACTCGCTGGGAGCGCAGTGCTCTCTGGGCAGGCAGGATAGTTCCTATCGGAGAAGCATTTGAACAGACGCCTGCCCTGGTATACGTGCTACATCCGCACATCGAGTGTACCTTTCCTACGCTCCAGGCACCAACACGGTGCACAGAACTCCTCTTGATGGTGAGCAACAAGACGCAACATTTCTTCTAGGAGGCTCGTGCGGGACGAGGCCTCTTGAGGATGTGGACCCTCGAATCCCGTCGAAACCACTGGGATTGATTGCCACGTTATGTTAGCGACACAATGAGAGCATTTCAGCTTCATGGAACCACGCACGTTCAGTGCGACATGAGAGAAGAAAACACAGATGCTGCCTTGACAGGGTTAGAGTGAATTTGCCTCTGTCCCTCCCCGCCCCCCACCCCCCCCGCCGACACATAACCTGCCCAGAGCCAGCACAGCTTCACGTCCCGAGGAACATTACTGCTGTGTGCTAGAATACATGAAAGGAAACCTGCGGACGCTGGGAGACTCTGAGCTGTACGCAGCTTGAGAAAGCTTCTAGACCCTTCAGGGCTCGGCGTGGCACCTCTGGAGCATGAGACACCACGTTTCCTCATGGAAACCTAGTGTTACGTTTCGGGGACTTGATGCACAACCGCCTGCAGCCGCTTAGCTGGATGGCCTTGTCCAGAAACGACAGTTGCCAGAGAGTTCTTTCCCAGGAGCTCGTGAGACAGCATATCATGCAGAAACGCAGAGAAGGAGACCAGCCTTTCCCCGTGTTTTCAGAGGTTCGCTCCTCTGCCTTTGAGCCTTTGAACACAAAGATCCAGTCAGCTCCCGATGATAACTTAGAACTGTACTCTTGACGGTCTCTCTGCCATCAGCCCCCTGCTCAGCTACCGTCTCCTCGGTGCATTCAGTGAAGTACCATAAAATCTGCAGCCTGCCGCACCATGTTGTTCAGGAAGGGCACATTTCCTCTTCGTAAAGAAATCTTTTCTTGCAGCCTGCCTGGCTCGAGCTCCTATTCCTCTTCAGAAGCCCGAGTTTGGCATAGCACTGAAATGACCCCTTCCCTCAAGGCCGGACACATCTCCTAGAGAATATACTCCACGTAGCCCCATTCATTACCTCTTGCCTCCTATGAAACAGAAAGGAGTTGTAGCTTGATGGGAGGAAACAGTGGCCTCCTGCTCCGTCTATGACTATCCCGTTTCCCAAGGCCCCGTGAAAGGCTCTTGCTTTCAAGGGTGTAGAGTCTATCGACGGGCACCAAGCACCACCAAAAGAGGAGAAATCAGAGCTAGAGAACGTGCTCCTGAGAAACACGCACACTTACCGCACGAAAAGCAGGCCTCTTCGTGGAGTCTGAAATCCCTCCCTGCTCAGCGTTTCTCCGTGGGGCAGAGCGCTCACCGCTGCCTCCATGCACAGCTAGGAAAAGTAGGTGTGCAGGTGTCACCTGCCTTTCAGCGCCTGTCCAAATTGTGCGGACAATAGCCACACCTTCCTGAACGTTCTGCAGAAAACCGAGTGTTACTGGAGTGTAGCAAACGCTTCCGTCTTCACTCAGGGTAAAGAGGCCATTGCTGTGGTGTGGATGGCCTTCATCCCCACTCTTTTGGAGCACAATGCCCTCTGAGCAGGCTGGAAACTGCCTGTAGGAGAAGCAGTTGAACAGACGTCCGCCCCGGTATACGGAACTGCAGCCACACCTCGAGTGTATCTTACGCTCCAGGAACCAACGCGGTGCCCAGAACTCCTTTCTGATGCTAAGAAGCAAGAGGCAACAATTCCTCTGGAGACCCGTGCGTGGTGAGGCCTCCTGAGATTTGGTGCCTTCCAGTCCCGTTGACACCCCATCGATTGATTGCCATGTGATGGTAGCGACACAAAGACTGCCTTTACAAGTGCATGGAACCACGTTCAGTGGGCCGTGAGCCGAGAAGCACTAATGCTACACTGACAGGGCTAGGATGAAATGCCTCTGACCCCCTCCAAAAAGTAACTTTCCAAGAGGCAGCACACGGTCACATCCCCAGAACAACCCTGCCGTGTGCTAGGATACATTACAGGAAATCCGGAGACTCTGGGAGACGCTGAGCTCCACACGGCTTGAAAAAGCTTATAGCCTCTTTTCGGGGGTCAGTGTGGCACTTCTGGACAGTGAGACACCAGGTCTCCTAATGGAACCCTGGTGTTACATTACTGGGACGTAAGGCACAACATTAATCAGCCGCTTGGGTTACGGGCCTTGTCCAGAAGCAACGGTTGCCAAAGATTTCTTTGCTTTGAGCTCGTGAGACAGCATATCATGTAGGACCGCAGAGAAGGAGACCTGCCGCTCTCTGGTTTTGAAGAAGAGGTGAGCTTTTCTACTAAGCCTTGGAGCACAAAGATCCAGCCAAGTCCCAACGACAGGTTAGAAGGTTACTGTTGCAGGTCTCTCGGCGCTTAGCCCACTGTTCGGCTACAGTCTGTAAAGTGCATTCAGGGAAGAACAAGAAACTCTACAACGTCCCGCATCTTGCTGGGAAGGAACAGCACAGCCTCTCCTCGGTGAAGACGTCCTTTCTTGCAGACTGCCAGGCTGGGACTCCTATTCCGTTTCAGCACTCCGAGTTTGGCCTAGCACGGAAATGACCCCTTCCCTCAACGCCCTACACATCTCTTAAGGACTATAACCCCCGTGTGCCCATTCGTTATATCTCGCCCCCTATGAAACACAGAAGAGCTGTGGCTGGATGGTAGGAGGCAGTGGCCGTAGTGTCCTTAAGGGATAAGTATCCCGTGCCAAAGGCCCCGTGATAATCTCTTGCTTTCGGGAGCCTAGGGCATACCAAGGGCTGCCAAACACAGCTAAAGGAGGCGAAAGAAGAGAAGCAGAACTTGCTCCTGAGACTCTCGTACATATACTGACCCCAAAGCATGCCTCTTCGTGGAGACCGAAGGCCTCCCCAGCTCAGATTTAGGGCCCTGGAACACAGGGCTAAGCGCTGCCTTCAAAGGAGAGGTAGGAAAGGAATGTTTTCAAGTCTCACCCGCCTTTCAGCGCCTGTTCAGCTTGAGTGGACAATAGCCACAGCCTGCCCGAACGTCCTGCCGAGCACCGAGTTTGACTGGAGTGTAGCAAACGCTTGCCAGTTCTCTGAGGGGGAAGAGGCCATTGCTGTGGTGTGAACGGCCTTCACTGGCACTCGCTGGGAGCACAGTGCTCTCTGGGCAGGCAGGATAGTTCCTATCGGAGAAGCATTTGAACAGACGCCTGCCCTGGTATACGTGCTACATCCGCACATCGAGTGTACCTTTCCTACGCTCCAGGCACCAACACGGTGCACAGAACTCCTCTTGATGGTGAGCAACAAGACGCAACATTTCTTCTAGGAGGCTCGTGCGGGACGAGGCCTCTTGAGGATGTGGACCCTCGAATCCCGTCGAAACCACTGGGATTGATTGCCACGTTATGTTAGCGACACAATGAGAGCATTTCAGCTTCATGGAACCACGCACGTTCAGTGCGACATGAGAGAAGAAAACACAGATGCTGCCTTGACAGGGTTAGAGTGAATTTGCCTCTGTCCCTCCCCGCCCCCCCACCCCCCCCCGCCGACACATAACCTGCCCAGAGCCAGCACAGCTTCACGTCCCGAGGAACATTACTGCTGTGTGCTAGAATACATGAAAGGAAACCTGCGGACGCTGGGAGACTCTGAGCTGTACGCGGCTTGAGAAAGCTTCTAGACCCTTCAGGGCTCGGCGTGGCACCTCTGGAGCGTGAGACACCACGTTTCCTCATGGAAACCTAGTGTTACGTTTCGGGGACTTGATGCACAACCGCCCCCAGCCGCTTAGCTGGATGGCCTTGTCCAGAAGCGACAGTTGCCAGAGAGTTCTTTCCCAGGAGCTCGTGAGACAGCATATCATGCAGAAACGCAGAGAAGGAGACCAGCCTTTCCCCGTGTTTTGAGAGGTTCGCTCCTCTGCCTTTGAGCCTTTGAACACAAAGATCCAGTCAGCTCCCGATGATAACTTAGAACTGTACTCTTGACGGTCTCTCTGCCATCAGCCCCCTGCTCAGCTACCGTCTCCTCGGTGCATTCAGTGAAGTACCATAAAATCTGCAGCCTGCCGCACCATGTTGCTCAGGAAGGGCACATTTCCTCTTCGTAAAGAAATCTTTTCTTGCAGCCTGCCTGGCTCGAGCTCCTATTCCTCTTCAGAAGCCCGAGTTTGGCATAGCACTGAAATGACCCCTTCCCTCAAGGCCGGACACATCTCCTAGAGAATATACTCCACGTAGGCCCATTCATTACCTCTTGCCTCCTATGAAACACAAAGAAGTTGTAGCTTGATGGGAGGAAACAGTGGCCTCCTGCTCCGTCTATGACTATCCCGTTTCCCAAGGCCCCGTGAAAGGCTCTTGCTTTCAAGGGTGTAGAGTCTATCGACGGGCAGCAAGCACCGCCAAAAGAGGAGAAATCAGAGCTAGAGAACGTGCTCCTGAGAAACACGCACACTTACCGCACGAAAAGCAGGCCTCTTCGTGGAGTCTGAAATCCCTCCCTGCTCAGCGTTTCTCCGTGGGGCAGAGCGCTCACCGCTGCCTCCATGCACAGCTAGGAAAAGTAGGTGTGCAGGTGTCACCTGCCTTTCAGCGCCTGTCCAAATTGTGCGGACAATAGCCACACCTGCCTGAACGTTCTGCAGAAAACCGAGTGTTACTGGAGTGTAGCAAACGCTTCCGTCTTCACTCAGGGTAAAGAGGCCATTGCTGTGGTGTGGACGGCCTTCATCCCCACTCTTTTGGAGCACAATGCCCTCTGAGCAGGCTGGAAACTGCCTGTAGGAGAAGCAGTTGAACAGACGTCCGCCCCGGTATACGGAACTGCAGCCACACCTCGAGTGTATCTTACGCTCCAGGAACCAACGCGGTGCCCAGAACTCCTTTCTGATGCTAAGAAGCAAGAGGCAACAATTCCTCTGGAGACCCGTGCGTGGTGAGGCCTCCTGAGATTTGGTGCCTTCCAGTCCCATTGACACCCCATCGATTGATTGCCATGTGATGGTAGCGACACAAAGACTGCCTTTACAAGTGCATGGAACCACGTTCAGTGGGCCGTGAGCCGAGAAGCACTAATGCTACACTGACAGGGCTAGGATGAAATGCCTCTGACCCCCTCCAAAAAGTAACTTTCCAAGAGGCAGCACACGGTCACATCCCCAGAACAACCCTGCCGTGTGCTAGGATACATTACAGGAAATCCGGAGACTCTGGGAGACGCTGAGCTCCACACGGCTTGAAAAAGCTTATAGCCTCTTTTCGGGGGTCAGTGTGGCACTTCTGGACAGTGAGACACCAGGTCTCCTAATGGAACCCTGGTGTTACATTACTGGGACGTAAGGCACAACATTAATCAGCCGCTTGGGTTACGGGCCTTGTCCAGAAGCAACGGTTGCCAAAGATTTCTTTGCTTTGAGCTCGTGAGACAGCATATCATGTAGGACCGCAGAGAAGGAGACCTGCCGCTCTCTGGTTTTGAAGAAGAGGTGAGCTTTTCTACTAAGCCTTGGAGCACAAAGATCCAGCCAAGTCCCAACGACAGGTTAGAAGGTTACTGTTGCAGGTCTCTCGGCGCTTAGCCCACTGTTCGGCTACAGTCTGTAAAGTGCATTCAGGGAAGAACAAGAAACTCTACAACGTCCCGCATCTTGCTGGGAAGGAACAGCACAGCCTCTCCTCGGTGAAGACGTCCTTTCTTGCAGACTGCCAGGCTGGGACTCCTATTCCGTTTCAGCACTCCGAGTTTGGCCTAGCACGGAAATGACCCCTTCCCTCAACGCCCTACACATCTCTTAAGGACTATAACCCCCGTGTGCCCATTCGTTATATCTCGCCCCCTATGAAACACAGAAGAGCTGTGGCTGGATGGTAGGAGGCAGTGGCCGTAGTGTCCTTAAGGCATAAGTATCCCGTGCCAAAGGCCCCGTGATAATCTCTCGCTTTCGGGAGCCTAGGGCATACCAAGGGCTGCCAAACACAGCTAAAGGAGGCGAAAGAAGAGAAGCAGAACTTGCTCCTGAGACTCTCGTACATATACTGACCCCAAAGCATGCCTCTTCGTGGAGACCGAAGGCCTCCCCAGCTCAGATTTAGGGCCCTGGAACACAGGGCTAAGCGCTGCCTTCAAAGGAGAGGTAGGAAAGGAATGTTTTCAAGTCTCGCCCGCCTTTCAGCGCCTGTTCAGCTTGAGTGGACAATAGCCACAGCCTGCCCGAACGTCCTGCCGAGCACCGAGTTTGACTGGAGTGTAGCAAACGCTTGACAGTTCTCTGAGGGGGAAGAGGCCATTGCTGTGGTGTGAACGGCCTTCACTGGCACTCGCTGGGAGCGCAGTGCTCTCTGGGCAGGCAGGATAGTTCCTATCGGAGAAGCATTTGAACAGACGCCTGCCCTGGTATACGTGCTACATCCGCACATCGAGTGTACCTTTCCTACGCTCCAGGCACCAACACGGTGCACAGAACTCCTCTTGATGGTGAGCAACAAGACGCAACATTTCTTCTAGGAGGCTCGTGCGGGACGAGGCCTCTTGAGGATGTGGACCCTCGAATCCCGTCGAAACCACTGGGATTGATTGCCACGTTATGTTAGCGACACAATGAGAGCATTTCAGCTTCATGGAACCACGCACGTTCAGTGCGACATGAGAGAAGAAAACACAGATGCTGCCTTGACAGGGTTAGAGTGAATTTGCCTCTGTCCCTCCCCGCCCCCCCACCCCCCCCCGCCGACACATAACCTGCCCAGAGCCAGCACAGCTTCACGTCCCGAGGAACATTACTGCTGTGTGCTAGAATACATGAAAGGAAACCTGCGGACGCTGGGAGACTCTGAGCTGTACGCGGCTTGAGAAAGCTTCTAGACCCTTCAGGGCTCGGCGTGGCACCTCTGGAGCATGAGACACCATGTTTCCTCATGGAAAACTAGTGTTACGTTTCGGGGACTTGATGCACAACCGCCTCCAGCCGCTTAGCTGGATGGCCTTGTCCAGAAGCGACAGTTGCCAGAGAGTTCTTTCCCAGGAGCTCGTGAGACAGCATATCATGCAGAAACGCAGAGAAGGAGACCAGCCTTTCCCCGTGTTTTGAGAGGTTTGCTCCTCTGCCTTTGAGCCTTTGAACACAAAGATCCAGTCAGCTCCCGATGATAACTTAGAACTGTACTCTTGACGGTCTCTCTGCCATCAGCCCCCTGCTCAGCTACCGTCTCCTCGGTGCATTCAGTGAAGTACCATAAAATCTGCAGCCTGCCGCACCATGTTGTTCAGGAAGGGCACATTTCCTCTTCGTAAAGAAATCTTTTCTTGCAGCCTGCCTGGCTCGAGCTCCTATTCCTCTTCAGAAGCCCGAGTTTGGCATAGCACTGAAATGACCCCTTCCCTCAAGGCCGGACACATCTCCTAGAGAATATACTCCACGTAGGCCCATTCATTACCTCTTGCCTCCTATGAAACACAAAGAAGTTGTAGCTTGATGGGAGGAAACAGTGGCCTCCTGCTCCGTCTATGACTATCCCGTTTCCCAAGGCCCCGTGAAAGGCTCTTGCTTTCAAGGGTGTAGAGTCTATCGACGGGCACCAAGCACCGCCAAAAGAGGAGAAATCAGAGCTAGAGAACGTGCTCCTGAGAAACACGCACACTTACCGCACGAAAAGCAGGCCTCTTCGTGGAGTCTGAAATCCCTCCCTGCTCAGCGTTTCTCCGTGGGGCAGAGCGCTCACCGCTGCCTCCATGCACAGCTAGGAAAAGTAGGTGTGCAGGTGTCACCTGCCTTTCAGCGCCTGTCCAAATTGTGCGGACAATAGCCACACTTGCCTGAACGTTCTGCAGAAAACCGAGTGTTACTGGAGTGTAGCAAACGCTTCCGTCTTCACTCAGGGTAAAGAGGCCATTGCTGTGGTGTGGACGGCCTTCATCCCCACTCTTTTGGAGCACAATGCCCTCTGAGCAGGCTGGAAACTGCCTGTAGGAGAAGCAGTTGAACAGACGTCCGCCCCGGTATACGGAACTGCAGCCACACCTCGAGTGTATCTTACGCTCCAGGAACCAACGCGGTGCCCAGAACTCCTTTCTGATGCTAAGAAGCAAGAGGCAACAATTCCTCTGGAGACCCGTGCGTGGTGAGGCCTCCTGAGATTTGGTGCCTTCCAGTCCCGTTGACACCCCATCGATTGATTGCCATGTGATGGTAGCGACACAAAGACTGCCTTTACAAGTGCATGGAACCACGTTCAGTGGGCCGTGAGCCGAGAAGCACTAATGCTACACTGACAGGGCTAGGATGAAATGCCTCTGACCCCCTCCAAAAAGTAACTTTCCAAGAGGCAGCACACGGTCACATCCCCAGAACAACCCTGCCGTGTGCTAGGATACATTACAGGAAATCCGGAGACTCTGGGAGACGCTGAGCTCCACACGGCTTGAAAAAGCTTATAGCCTCTTTTCGGGGGTCAGTGTGGCACTTCTGGACAGTGAGACACCAGGTCTCCTAATGGAACCCTGGTGTTACATTACTGGGACGTAAGGCACAACATTAATCAGCCGCTTGGGTTACGGGCCTTGTCCAGAAGCAACGGTTGCCAAAGATTTCTTTGCTTTGAGCTCGTGAGACAGCATATCATGTAGGACCGCAGAGAAGGAGACCTGCCGCTCTCTGGTTTTGAAGAAGAGGTGAGCTTTTCTACTAAGCCTTGGAGCACAAAGATCCAGCCAAGTCCCAACGACAGGTTAGAAGGTTACTGTTGCAGGTCTCTCGGCGCTTAGCCCACTGTTCGGCTACAGTCTGTAAAGTGCATTCAGGGAAGAACAAGAAACTCTACAACGTCCCGCATCTTGCTGGGAAGGAACAGCACAGCCTCTCCTCGGTGAAGACGTCCTTTCTTGCAGACTGCCAGGCTGGGACTCCTATTCCGTTTCAGCACTCCGAGTTTGGCCTAGCACGGAAATGACCCCTTCCCTCAACGCCCTACACATCTCTTAAGGACTATAACCCCCGTGTGCCCATTCGTTATATCTCGCCCCCTATGAAACACAGAAGAGCTGTGGCTGGATGGTAGGAGGCAGTGGCCGTAGTGTCCTTAAGGGATAAGTATCCCGTGCCAAAGGCCCCGTGATAATCTCTCGCTTTCGGGAGCCTAGGGCATACCAAGGGCTGCCAAACACAGCTAAAGGAGGCGAAAGAAGAGAAGCAGAACTTGCTCCTGAGACTCTCGTACATATACTGACCCCAAAGCATGCCTCTTCGTGGAGACCGAAGGCCTCCCCAGCTCAGATTTAGGGCCCTGGAACACAGGGCTAAGCGCTGCCTTCAAAGGAGAGGTAGGAAAGGAATGTTTTCAAGTCTCGCCCGCCTTTCAGCGCCTGTTCAGCTTGAGTGGACAATAGCCACAGCCTGCCCGAACGTCCTGCCGAGCACCGAGTTTGACTGGAGTGTAGCAAACGCTTGCCAGTTCTCTGAGGGGGAAGAGGCCATTGCTGTGGTGTGAACGGCCTTCACTGGCACTCGCTGGGAGCGCAGTGCTCTCTGGGCAGGCAGGATAGTTCCTATCGGAGAAGCATTTGAACAGACGCCTGCCCTGGTATACGT
The DNA here is from genome assembly GCF_028564815.1 of Eubalaena glacialis. Taxonomy (NCBI): domain Eukaryota; kingdom Metazoa; phylum Chordata; class Mammalia; order Artiodactyla; family Balaenidae; genus Eubalaena; species Eubalaena glacialis. The sequence goes on from NC_083725.1 coordinate 26,270,255, forward strand.
GCTACATCCGCACATCGAGTGTACCTTTCCTACGCTCCAGGCACCAACACGGTGCACAGAACTCCTCTTGATGGTGAGCAACAAGACGCAACATTTCTTCTAGGAGGCTCGTGCGGGACGAGGCCTCTTGAGGATGTGGACCCTCGAATCCCGTCGAAACCACTGGGATTGATTGCCACGTTATGTTAGCGACACAATGAGAGCATTTCAGCTTCATGGAACCACGCACGTTCAGTGCGACATGAGAGAAGAAAACACAGATGCTGCCTTGACAGGGTTAGAGTGAATTTGCCTCTGTCCCTCCCCGCCCCCCCACCCCCCCCCGCCGACACATAACCTGCCCAGAGCCAGCACAGCTTCACGTCCCGAGGAACATTACTGCTGTGTGCTAGAATACATGAAAGGAAACCTGCGGACGCTGGGAGACTCTGAGCTGTACGCGGCTTGAGAAAGCTTCTAGACCCTTCAGGGCTCGGCGTGGCACCTCTGGAGCATGAGACACCACGTTTCCTCATGGAAAACTAGTGTTACGTTTCGGGGACTTGATGCACAACCGCCTCCAGCCGCTTAGCTGGATGGCCTTGTCCAGAAGCGACAGTTGCCAGAGAGTTCTTTCCCAGGAGCTCGTGAGACAGCATATCATGCAGAAACGCAGAGAAGGAGACCAGCCTTTCCCCGTGTTTTGAGAGGTTCGCTCCTCTGCCTTTGAGCCTTTGAACACAAAGATCCAGTCAGCTCCCGATGATAACTTAGAACTGTACTCTTGACGGTCTCTCTGCCATCAGCCCCCTGCTCAGCTACCGTCTCCTCGGTGCATTCAGTGAAGTACCATAAAATCTGCAGCCTGCCGCACCATGTTGTTCAGGAAGGGCACATTTCCTCTTCGTAAAGAAATCTTTTCTTGCAGCCTGCCTGGCTCGAGCTCCTATTCCTCTTCAGAAGCCCGAGTTTGGCATAGCACTGAAATGACCCCTTCCCTCAAGGCCGGACACATCTCCTAGAGAATATACTCCACGTAGGCCCATTCATTACCTCTTGCCTCCTATGAAACACAAAGAAGTTGTAGCTTGATGGGAGGAAACAGTGGCCTCCTGCTCCGTCTATGACTATCCCGTTTCCCAAGGCCCCGTGAAAGGCTCTTGCTTTCAAGGGTGTAGAGTCTATCGACGGGCACCAAGCACCGCCAAAAGAGGAGAAATCAGAGCTAGAGAACGTGCTCCTGAGAAACACGCACACTTACCGCACGAAAAGCAGGCCTCTTCGTGGAGTCTGAAATCCCTCCCTGCTCAGCGTTTCTCCGTGGGGCAGAGCGCTCACCGCTGCCTCCATGCACAGCTAGGAAAAGTAGGTGTGCAGGTGTCACCTGCCTTTCAGCGCCTGTCCAAATTGTGCAGACAATAGCCACACTTGCCTGAACGTTCTGCAGAAAACCGAGTGTTACTGGAGTGTAGCAAACGCTTCCGTCTTCACTCAGGGTAAAGAGGCCATTGCTGTGGTGTGGACGGCCTTCATCCCCACTCTTTTGGAGCACAATGCCCTCTGAGCAGGCTGGAAACTGCCTGTAGGAGAAGCAGTTGAACAGACGTCCGCCCCGGTATACGGAACTGCAGCCACACCTCGAGTGTATCTTACGCTCCAGGAACCAACGCGGTGCCCAGAACTCCTTTCTGATGCTAAGAAGCAAGAGGCAACAATTCCTCTGGAGACCCGTGCGTGGTGAGGCCTCCTGAGATTTGGTGCCTTCCAGTCCCGTTGACACCCCATCGATTGATTGCCATGTGATGGTAGCGACACAAAGACTGCCTTTACAAGTGCATGGAACCACGTTCAGTGGGCCGTGAGCCGAGAAGCACTAATGCTACACTGACAGGGCTAGGATGAAATGCCTCTGACCCCCTCCAAAAAGTAACTTTCCAAGAGGCAGCACACGGTCACATCCCCAGAACAACCCTGCCGTGTGCTAGGATACATTACAGGAAATCCGGAGACTCTGGGAGACGCTGAGCTCCACACGGCTTGAAAAAGCTTATAGCCTCTTTTCGGGGGTCAGTGTGGCACTTCTGGACAGTGAGACACCAGGTCTCCTAATGGAACCCTGGTGTTACATTACTGGGACGTAAGGCACAACATTAATCAGCCGCTTGGGTTACGGGCCTTGTCCAGAAGCAACGGTTGCCAAAGATTTCTTTGCTTTGAGCTCGTGAGACAGCATATCATGTAGGACCGCAGAGAAGGAGACCTGCCGCTCTCTGGTTTTGAAGAAGAGGTGAGCTTTTCTACTAAGCCTTGGAGCACAAAGATCCAGCCAAGTCCCAACGACAGGTTAGAAGGTTACTGTTGCAGGTCTCTCGGCGCTTAGCCCACTGTTCGGCTACAGTCTGTAAAGTGCATTCAGGGAAGAACAAGAAACTCTACAACGTCCCGCATCTTGCTGGGAAGGAACAGCACAGCCTCTCCTCGGTGAAGACGTCCTTTCTTGCAGACTGCCAGGCTGGGACTCCTATTCCGTTTCAGCACTCCGAGTTTGGCCTAGCACGGAAATGACCCCTTCCCTCAACGCCCTACACATCTCTTAAGGACTATAACCCCCGTGTGCCCATTCGTTATATCTCGCCCCCTATGAAACACAGAAGAGCTGTGGCTGGATGGTAGGAGGCAGTGGCCGTAGTGTCCTTAAGGGATAAGTATCCCGTGCCAAAGGCCCCGTGATAATCTCTCGCTTTCGGGAGCCTAGGGCATACCAAGGGCTGCCAAACACAGCTAAAGGAGGCGAAAGAAGAGAAGCAGAACTTGCTCCTGAGACTCTCGTACATATACTGACCCCAAAGCATGCCTCTTCGTGGAGACCGAAGGCCTCCCCAGCTCAGATTTAGGGCCCTGGAACACAGGGCTAAGCGCTGCCTTCAAAGGAGAGGTAGGAAAGGAATGTTTTCAAGTCTCGCCCGCCTTTCAGCGCCTGTTCAGCTTGAGTGGACAATAGCCACAGCCTGCCCGAACGTCCTGCCGAGCACCGAGTTTGACTGGAGTGTAGCAAACGCTTGCCAGTTCTCTGAGGGGGAAGAGGCCATTGCTGTGGTGTGAACGGCCTTCACTGGCACTCGCTGGGAGCGCAGTGCTCTCTGGGCAGGCAGGATAGTTCCTATCGGAGAAGCATTTGAACAGACGCCTGCCCTGGTATACGTGCTACATCCGCACATCGAGTGTACCTTTCCTACGCTCCAGGCACCAACACGGTGCACAGAACTCCTCTTGATGGTGAGCAACAAGACGCAACATTTCTTCTAGGAGGCTCGTGCGGGACGAGGCCTCTTGAGGATGTGGACCCTCGAATCCCGTCGAAACCACTGGGATTGATTGCCACGTTATGTTAGCGACACAATGAGAGCATTTCAGCTTCATGGAACCACGCACGTTCAGTGCGACATGAGAGAAGAAAACACAGATGCTGCCTTGACAGGGTTAGAGTGAATTTGCCTCTGTCCCTCCCCGCCCCCCCCACCCCCCCCCGCCGACACATAACCTGCCCAGAGCCAGCACAGCTTCACGTCCCGAGGAACATTACTGCTGTGTGCTAGAATACATGAAAGGAAACCTGCGGACGCTGGGAGACTCTGAGCTGTACGCGGCTTGAGAAAGCTTCTAGACCCTTCAGGGCTCGGCGTGGCACCTCTGGAGCATGAGACACCACGTTTCCTCATGGAAACCTAGTGTTACGTTTCGGGGACTTGATGCACAACCGCCTCCAGCCGCTTAGCTGGATGGCCTTGTCCAGAAGCGACAGTTGCCAGAGAGTTCTTTCCCAGGAGCTCGTGAGACAGCATATCATGCAGAAACGCAGAGAAGGAGACCAGCCTTTCCCCGTGTTTTGAGAGGTTCGCTCCTCTGCCTTTGAGCCTTTGAACACAAAGACCCAGTCAGCTCCCGATGATAACTTAGAACTGTACTCTTGACGGTCTCTCTGCCATCAGCCCCCTGCTCAGCTACCGTCTCCTCGGTGCATTCAGTGAAGTACCATAAAATCTGCAGCCTGCCGCACCATGTTGTTCAGGAAGGGCACATTTCCTCTTCGTAAAGAAATCTTTTCTTGCAGCCTGCCTGGCTCGAGCTCCTATTCCTCTTCAGAAGCCCGAGTTTGGCATAGCACTGAAATGACCCCTTCCCTCAAGGCCGGACACATCTCCTAGAGAATATACTCCACGTAGGCCCATTCATTACCTCTTGCCTCCTATGAAACACAAAGAAGTTGTAGCTTGATGGGAGGAAACAGTGGCCTCCTGCTCCGTCTATGACTATCCCGTTTCCCAAGGCCCCGTGAAAGGCTCTTGCTTTCAAGGGTGTAGAGTCTATCGACGGGCAGCAAGCACCGCCAAAAGAGGAGAAATCAGAGCTAGAGAACGTGCTCCTGAGAAACACGCACACTTACCGCACGAAAAGCAGGCCTCTTCGTGGAGTCTGAAATCCCTCCCTGCTCAGCGTTTCTCCGTGGGGCAGAGCGCTCACCGCTGCCTCCATGCACAGCTAGGAAAAGTAGGTGTGCAGGTGTCACCTGCCTTTCAGCGCCTGTCCAAATTGTGCGGACAATAGCCACACTTGCCTGAACGTTCTGCAGAAAACCGAGTGTTACTGGAGTGTAGCAAACGCTTCCGTCTTCACTCAGGGTAAAGAGGCCATTGCTGTGGTGTGGACGGCCTTCATCCCCACTCTTTTGGAGCACAATGCCCTCTGAGCAGGCTGGAAACTGCCTGTAGGAGAAGCAGTTGAACAGACGTCCGCCCCGGTATACGGAACTGCAGCCACACCTCGAGTGTATCTTACGCTCCAGGAACCAACGCGGTGCCCAGAACTCCTTTCTGATGCTAAGAAGCAAGAGGCAACAATTCCTCTGGAGACCCGTGCGTGGTGAGGCCTCCTGAGATTTAGTGCCTTCCAGTCCCGTTGACACCCCATCGATTGATTGCCATGTGATGGTAGCGACACAAAGACTGCCTTTACAAGTGCATGGAACCACGTTCAGTGGGCCGTGAGCCGAGAAGCACTAATGCTACACTGACAGGGCTAGGATGAAATGCCTCTGACCCCCTCCAAAAAGTAACTTTCCAAGAGGCAGCACACGGTCACATCCCCAGAACAACCCTGCCGTGTGCTAGGATACATTACAGGAAATCCGGAGACTCTGGGAGACGCTGAGCTCCACACGGCTTGAAAAAGCTTATAGCCTCTTTTCGGGGGTCAGTGTGGCACTTCTGGACAGTGAGACACCAGGTCTCCTAATGGAACCCTGGTGTTACATTACTGGGACGTAAGGCACAACATTAATCAGCCGCTTGGGTTACGGGCCTTGTCCAGAAGCAACGGTTGCCAAAGATTTCTTTGCTTTGAGCTCGTGAGACAGCATATCATGTAGGACCGCAGAGAAGGAGACCTGCCGCTCTCTGGTTTTGAAGAAGAGGTGAGCTTTTCTACTAAGCCTTGGAGCACAAAGATCCAGCCAAGTCCCAACGACAGGTTAGAAGGTTACTGTTGCAGGTCTCTCGGCGCTTAGCCCACTGTTCGGCTACAGTCTGTAAAGTGCATTCAGGGAAGAACAAGAAACTCTACAACGTCCCGCATCTTGCTGGGAAGGAACAGCACAGCCTCTCCTCGGTGAAGACGTCCTTTCTTGCAGACTGCCAGGCTGGGACTCCTATTCCGTTTCAGCACTCCGAGTTTGGCCTAGCACGGAAATGACCCCTTCCCTCAACGCCCTACACATCTCTTAAGGACTATAACCCCCGTGTGCCCATTCGTTATATCTCGCCCCCTATGAAACACAGAAGAGCTGTGGCTGGATGGTAGGAGGCAGTGGCCGTAGTGTCCTTAAGGGATAAGTATCCCGTGCCAAAGGCCCCGTGATAATCTCTCGCTTTCGGGAGCCTAGGGCATACCAAGGGCTGCCAAACACAGCTAAAGGAGGCGAAAGAAGAGAAGCAGAACTTGCTCCTGAGACTCTCGTACATATACTGACCCCAAAGCATGCCTCTTCGTGGAGACCGAAGGCCTCCCCAGCTCAGATTTAGGGCCCTGGAACACAGGGCTAAGCGCTGCCTTCAAAGGAGAGGTAGGAAAGGAATGTTTTCAAGTCTCGCCCGCCTTTCAGCGCCTGTTCAGCTTGAGTGGACAATAGCCACAGCCTGCCCGAACGTCCTGCCGAGCACCGAGTTTGACTGGAGTGTAGCAAACGCTTGCCAGTTCTCTGAGGGGGAAGAGGCCATTGCTGTGGTGTGAACGGCCTTCACTGGCACTCGCTGGGAGCGCAGTGCTCTCTGGGCAGGCAGGATAGTTCCTATCGGAGAAGCATTTGAACAGACGCCTGCCCTGGTATACGTGCTACATCCGCACATCGAGTGTACCTTTCCTACGCTCCAGGCACCAACACGGTGCACAGAACTCCTCTTGATGGTGAGCAACAAGACGCAACATTTCTTCTAGGAGGCTCGTGCGGGACGAGGCCTCTTGAGGATGTGGACCATCGAATCCCGTCGAAACCACTGGGATTGATTGCCACGTTATGTTAGCGACACAATGAGAGCATTTCAGCTTCATGGAACCACGCACGTTCAGTGCGACATGAGAGAAGAAAACACAGATGCTGCCTTGACAGGGTTAGAGTGAATTTGCCTCTGTCCCTCCCCGCCCCCCCACCCCCCCCCGCCGACACATAACCTGCCCAGAGCCAGCACAGCTTCACGTCCCGAGGAACATTACTGCTGTGTGCTAGAATACATGAAAGGAAACCTGCGGACGCTGGGAGACTCTGAGCTGTACGCGGCTTGAGAAAGCTTCTAGACCCTTCAGGGCTCGGCGTGGCACCTCTGGAGCATGAGACACCACGTTTCCTCATGGAAACCTAGTGTTACGTTTCGGGGACTTGATGCACAACCGCCTGCAGCCGCTTAGCTGGATGGCCTTGTCCAGAAGCGACAGTTGCCAGAGAGTTCTTTCCCAGGAGCTCGTGAGACAGCATATCACGCAGAAACGCAGAGAAGGAGACCAGCCTTTCCCCGTGTTTTCAGAGGTTCGCTCCTCTGCCTTTGAGCCTTTGAACACAAAGATCCAGTCAGCTCCCGATGATAACTTAGAACTGTACTCTTGACGGTCTCTCTGCCATCAGCCCCCTGCTCAGCTACCGTCTCCTCGGTGCATTCAGTGAAGTACCATAAAATCTGCAGCCTGCCGCACCATGTTGTTCAGGAAGGGCACATTTCCTCTTCGTAAAGAAATCTTTTCTTGCAGCCTGCCTGGCTCGAGCTCCTATTCCTCTTCAGAAGCCCGAGTTTGGCATAGCACTGAAATGACCCCTTCCCTCAAGGCCGGACACATCTCCTAGAGAATATACTCCACGTAGGCCCATTCATTACCTCTTGCCTCCTATGAAACACAAAGAAGTTGTAGCTTGATGGGAGGAAACAGTGGCCTCCTGCTCCGTCTATGACTATCCCGTTTCCCAAGGCCCCGTGAAAGGCTCTTGCTTTCAAGGGTGTAGAGTCTATCGACGGGCACCAAGCACCGCCAAAAGAGGAGAAATCAGAGCTAGAGAACGTGCTCCTGAGAAACACGCACACTTACCGCACGAAAAGCAGGCCTCTTCGTGGAGTCTGAAATCCCTCCCTGCTCAGCGTTTCTCCGTGGGGCAGAGCGCTCACCGCTGCCTCCATGCACAGCTAGGAAAAGTAGGTGTGCAGGTGTCACCTGCCTTTCAGCGCCTGTCCAAATTGTGCGGACAATAGCCACACCTGCCTGAACGTTCTGCAGAAAACCGAGTGTTACTGGAGTGTAGCAAACGCTTCCGTCTTCACTCAGGGTAAAGAGGCCATTGCTGTGGTGTGGACGGCCTTCATCCCCACTCTTTTGGAGCACAATGCCCTCTGAGCAGGCTGGAAACTGCCTGTAGGAGAAGCAGTTGAACAGACGTCCGCCCTGGTATACGGAACTGCAGCCACACCTCGAGTGTATCTTACGCTCCAGGAACCAACGCGGTGCCCAGAACTCCTTTCTGATGCTAAGAAGCAAGAGGCAACAATTCCTCTGGAGACCCGTGCGTGGTGAGGCCTCCTGAGATTTGGTGCCTTCCAGTCCCGTTGACACCCCATCGATTGATTGCCATGTGATGGTAGCGACACAAAGACTGCCTTTACAAGTGCATGGAACCACGTTCAGTGGGCCGTGAGCCGAGAAGCACTAATGCTACACTGACAGGGCTAGGATGAAATGCCTCTGACCCCCTCCAAAAAGTAACTTTCCAAGAGGCAGCACACGGTCACATCCCCAGAACAACCCTGCCGTGTGCTAGGATACATTACAGGAAATCCGGAGACTCTGGGAGACGCTGAGCTCCACACGGCTTGAAAAAGCTTATAGCCTCTTTTCGGGGGTCAGTGTGGCACTTCTGGACAGTGAGACACCAGGTCTCCTAATGGAACCCTGGTGTTACATTACTGGGACGTAAGGCACAACATTAATCAGCCGCTTGGGTTACGGGCCTTGTCCAGAAGCAACGGTTGCCAAAGATTTCTTTGCTTTGAGCTCGTGAGACAGCATATCATGTAGGACCGCAGAGAAGGAGACCTGCCGCTCTCTGGTTTTGAAGAAGAGGTGAGCTTTTCTACTAAGCCTTGGAGCACAAAGATCCAGCCAAGTCCCAACGACAGGTTAGAAGGTTACTGTTGCAGGTCTCTCGGCGCTTAGCCCACTGTTCGGCTACAGTCTGTAAAGTGCATTCAGGGAAGAACAAGAAACTCTACAACGTCCCGCATCTTGCTGGGAAGGAACAGCACAGCCTCTCCTCGGTGAAGACGTCCTTTCTTGCAGACTGCCAGGCTGGGACTCCTATTCCGTTTCAGCACTCCGAGTTTGGCCTAGCACGGAAATGACCCCTTCCCTCAACGCCCTACACATCTCTTAAGGACTATAACCCCCGTGTGCCCATTCGTTATATCTCGCCCCCTATGAAACACAGAAGAGCTGTGGCTGGATGGTAGGAGGCAGTGGCCGTAGTGTCCTTAAGGGATAAGTATCCCGTGCCAAAGGCCCCGTGATAATCTCTCGCTTTCGGGAGCCTAGGGCATACCAAGGGCTGCCAAACACAGCTAAAGGAGGCGAAAGAAGAGAAGCAGAACTTGCTCCTGAGACTCTCGTACATATACTGACCCCAAAGCATGCCTCTTCGTGGAGACCGAAGGCCTCCCCAGCTCAGATTTAGGGCCCTGGAACACAGGGCTAAGCGCTGCCTTCAAAGGAGAGGTAGGAAAGGAATGTTTTCAAGTCTCGCCCGCCTTTCAGCGCCTGTTCAGCTTGAGTGGACAATAGCCACAGCCTGCCCGAACGTCCTGCCGAGCACCGAGTTTGACTGGAGTGTAGCAAACGCTTGCCAGTTCTCTGAGGGGGAAGAGGCCATTGCTGTGGTGTGAACGGCCTTCACTGGCACTCGCTGGGAGCGCAGTGCTCTCTGGGCAGGCAGGATAGTTCCTATCGGAGAAGCATTTGAACAGACGCCTGCCCTGGTATACGTGCTACATCCGCACATCGAGTGTACCTTTCCTACGCTCCAGGCACCAACACGGTGCACAGAACTCCTCTTGATGGTGAGCAACAAGACGCAACATTTCTTCTAGGAGGCTCGTGCGGGACGAGGCCTCTTGAGGATGTGGACCATCGAATCCCGTCGAAACCACTGGGATTGATTGCCACGTTATGTTAGCGACACAATGAGAGCATTTCAGCTTCATGGAACCACGCACGTTCAGTGCGACATGAGAGAAGAAAACACAGATGCTGCCTTGACAGGGTTAGAGTGAATTTGCCTCTGTCCCTCCCCGCCCCCCACCCCCCCCCGCCGACACATAACCTGCCCAGAGCCAGCACAGCTTCACGTCCCGAGGAACATTACTGCTGTGTGCTAGAATACATGAAAGGAAACCTGCGGACGCTGGGAGACTCTGAGCTGTACGCGGCTTGAGAAAGCTTCTAGACCCTTCAGGGCTCGGCGTGGCACCTCTGGAGCATGAGACACCACGTTTCCTCATGGAAACCTAGTGTTACGTTTCGGGGACTTGATGCACAACCGCCCCCAGCCGCTTAGCTGGATGGCCTTGTCCAGAAGCGACAGTTGCCAGAGAGTTCTTTCCCAGGAGCTCGTGAGACAGCATATCACGCAGAAACGTAGAGAAGGAGACCAGCCTTTCCCCGTGTTTTGAGAGGTTCGCTCCTCTGCCTTTGAGCCTTTGAACACAAAGATCCAGTCAGCTCCCGATGATAACTTAGAACTGTACTCTTGACGGTCTCTCTGCCATCAGCCCCCTGCTCAGCTACCGTCTCCTCGGTGCATTCAGTGAAGTACCATAAAATCTGCAGCCTGCCGCACCATGTTGTTCAGGAAGGGCACATTTCCTCTTCGTAAAGAAATCTTTTCTTGCAGCCTGCCTGGCTCGAGCTCCTATTCCTCTTCAGAAGCCCGAGTTTGGCATAGCACTGAAATGACCCCTTCCCTCAAGGCCGGACACATCTCCTAGAGAATATACTCCACGTAGGCCCATTCATTACCTCTTGCCTCCTATGAAACACAAAGAAGTTGTAGCTTGATGGGAGGAAACAGTGGCCTCCTGCTCCGTCTATGACTATCCCGTTTCCCAAGGCCCCGTGAAAGGCTCTTGCTTTCAAGGGTGTAGAGTCTATCGACGGGCACCAAGCACCGCCAAAAGAGGAGAAATCAGAGCTAGAGAACGTGCTCCTGAGAAACACGCACACTTACCGCACGAAAAGCAGGCCTCTTCGTGGAGTCTGAAATCCCTCCCTGCTCAGCGTTTCTCCGTGGGGCAGAGCGCTCACCGCTGCCTCCATGCACAGCTAGGAAAAGTAGGTGTGCAGGTGTCACCTGCCTTTCAGCGCCTGTCCAAATTGTGCGGACAATAGCCACACCTGCCTGAACGTTCTGCAGAAAACCGAGTGTTACTGGAGTGTAGCAAACGCTTCCGTCTTCACTCAGGGTAAAGAGGCCATTGCTGTGGTGTGGACGGCCTTCATCCCCACTCTTTTGGAGCACAATGCCCTCTGAGCAGGCTGGAAACTGCCTGTAGGAGAAGCAGTTGAACAGACGTCCGCCCCGGTATACGGAACTGCAGCCACACCTCGAGTGTATCTTACGCTCCAGGAACCAACGCGGTGCCCAGAACTCCTTTCTGATGCTAAGAAGCAAGAGGCAACAATTCCTCTGGAGACCCGTGCGTGGTGAGGCCTCCTGAGATTTGGTGCCTTCCAGTCCCGTTGACACCCCATCGATTGATTGCCATGTGATGGTAGCGACACAAAGACTGCCTTTACAAGTGCATGGAACCACGTTCAGTGGGCCGTGAGCCGAGAAGCACTAATGCTACACTGACAGGGCTAGGATGAAATGCCTCTGACCCCCTCCAAAAAGTAACTTTCCAAGAGGCAGCACACGGTCACATCCCCAGAACAACCCTGCCGTGTGCTAGGATACATTACAGGAAATCCGGAGACTCTGGGAGACGCTGAGCTCCACACGGCTTGAAAAAGCTTATAGCCTCTTTTCGGGGGTCAGTGTGGCACTTCTGGACAGTGAGACACCAGGTCTCCTAATGGAACCCTGGTGTTACATTACTGGGACGTAAGGCACAACATTAATCAGCCGCTTGGGTTACGGGCCTTGTCCAGAAGCAACGGTTGCCAAAGATTTCTTTGCTTTGAGCTCGTGAGACAGCATATCATGTAGGACCGCAGAGAAGGAGACCTGCCGCTCTCTGGTTTTGAAGAAGAGGTGAGCTTTTCTACTAAGCCTTGGAGCACAAAGATCCAGCCAAGTCCCAACGACAGGTTAGAAGGTTACTGTTGCAGGTCTCTCGGCGCTTAGCCCACTGTTCGGCTACAGTCTGTAAAGTGCATTCAGGGAAGAACAAGAAACTCTACAACGCCCCGCATCTTGCTGGGAAGGAACAGCACAGCCTCTCCTCGGTGAAGACGTCCTTTCTTGCAGACTGCCAGGCTGGGACTCCTATTCCGTTTCAGCACTCCGAGTTTGGCCTAGCACGGAAATGACCCCTTCCCTCAACGCCCTACACATCTCTTAAGGACTATAACCCCCGTGTGCCCATTCGTTATATCTCGCCCCCTATGAAACACAGAAGAGCTGTGGCTGGATGGTAGGAGGCAGTGGCCGTAGTGTCCTTAAGGCATAAGTATCCCGTGCCAAAGGCCCCGTGATAATCTCTCGCTTTCGGGAGCCTAGGGCATACCAAGGGCTGCCAAACACAGCTAAAGGAGGCGAAAGAAGAGAAGCAGAACTTGCTCCTGAGACTCTCGTACATATACTGACCCCAAAGCATGCCTCTTCGTGGAGACCGAAGGCCTCCCCAGCTCAGATTTAGGGCCCTGGAACACAGGGCTAAGCGCTGCCTTCAAAGGAGAGGTAGGAAAGGAATGTTTTCAAGTCTCGCCCGCCTTTCAGCGCCTGTTCAGCTTGAGTGGACAATAGCCACAGCCTGCCCGAACGTCCTGCCGAGCACCGAGTTTGACTGGAGTGTAGCAAACGCTTGCCAGTTCTCTGAGGGGGAAGAGGCCATTGCTGTGGTGTGAACGGCCTTCACTGGCACTCGCTGGGAGCGCAGTGCTCTCTGGGCAGGCAGGATAGTTCCTATCGGAGAAGCATTTGAACAGACGCCTGCCCTGGTATACGTGCTACATCCGCACATCGAGTGTACCTTTCCTACGCTCCAGGCACCAACACGGTGCACAGAACTCCTCTTGATGGTGAGCAACAAGACGCAACATTTCTTCTAGGAGGCTCGTGCGGGACGAGGCCTCTTGAGGATGTGGACCCTCGAATCCCGTCGAAACCACTGGGATTGATTGCCACGTTATGTTAGTGACACAATGAGAGCATTTCAGCTTCATGGAACCACGCACGTTCAGTGCGACATGAGAGAAGAAAACACAGATGCTGCCTTGACAGGGTTAGAGTGAATTTGCCTCTGTCCCTCCCCGCCCCCCACCCCCCCCGCCGACACATAACCTGCCCAGAGCCAGCACAGCTTCACGTCCCGAGGAACATTACTGCTGTGTGCTAGAATACATGAAAGGAAACCTGCGGACGCTGGGAGACTCTGAGCTGTACGCGGCTTGAGAAAGCTTCTAGACCCTTCAGGGCTCGGCGTGGCACCTCTGGAGCATGAGACACCACGTTTCCTCATGGAAACCTAGTGTTACGTTTCGGGGACTTGATGCACAACCGCCCCCAGCCGCTTAGCTGGATGGCCTTGTCCAGAAGCGACAGTTGCCAGAGAGTTCTTTCCCAGGAGCTCGTGAGACAGCATATCACGCAGAAACGCAGAGAAGGAGACCAGCCTTTCCCCGTGTTTTGAGAGGTTCGCTCCTCTGCCTTTGAGCCTTTGAACACAAAGATCCAGTCAGCTCCCGATGATAACTTAGAACTGTACTCTTGACGGTCTCTCTGCCATCAGCCCCCTGCTCAGCTACCGTCTCCTCGGTGCATTCAGTGAAGTACCATAAAATCTGCAGCCTGCCGCACCATGTTGCTCAGGAAGGGCACATTTCCTCTTCGTAAAGAAATCTTTTCTTGCAGCCTGCCTGGCTCGAGCTCCTATTCCTCTTCAGAAGCCCGAGTTTGGCATAGCACTGAAATGACCCCTTCCCTCAAGGCCGGACACATCTCCTAGAGAATATACTCCACGTAGGCCCATTCATTACCTCTTGCCTCCTATGAAACACAAAGAAGTTGTAGCTTGATGGGAGGAAACAGTGGCCTCCTGCTCCGTCTATGACTATCCCGTTTCCCAAGGCCCCGTGAAAGGCTCTTGCTTTCAAGGGTGTAGAGTCTATCGACGGGCAGCAAGCACCGCCAAAAGAGGAGAAATCAGAGCTAGAGAACGTGCTCCTGAGAAACACGCACACTTACCGCACGAAAAGCAGGCCTCTTCGTGGAGTCTGAAATCCCTCCCTGCTCAGCGTTTCTCCGTGGGGCAGAGCGCTCACCGCTGCCTCCATGCACAGCTAGGAAAAGTAGGTGTGCAGGTGTCACCTGCCTTTCAGCGCCTGTCCAAATTGTGCGGACAATAGCCACACCTGCCTGAACGTTCTGCAGAAAACCGAGTGTTACTGGAGTGTAGCAAACGCTTCCGTCTTCACTCAGGGTAAAGAGGCCATTGCTGTGGTGTGGACGGCCTTCATCCCCACTCTTTTGGAGCACAATGCCCTCTGAGCAGGCTGGAAACTGCCTGTAGGAGAAGCAGTTGAACAGACGTCCGCCCCGGTATACGGAACTGCAGCCACACCTCGAGTGTATCTTACGCTCCAGGAACCAACGCGGTGCCCAGAACTCCTTTCTGATGCTAAGAAGCAAGAGGCAACAATTCCTCTGGAGACCCGTGCGTGGTGAGGCCTCCTGAGATTTGGTGCCTTCCAGTCCCGTTGACACCCCATCGATTGATTGCCATGTGATGGTAGCGACACAAAGACTCCCTTTACAAGTGCATGGAACCACGTTCAGTGGGCCGTGAGCCGAGAAGCACTAATGCTACACTGACAGGGCTAGGATGAAATGCCTCTGACCCCCTCCAAAAAGTAACTTTCCAAGAGGCAGCACACGGTCACATCCCCAGAACAACCCTGCCGTGTGCTAGGATACATTACAGGAAATCCGGAGACTCTGGGAGACGCTGAGCTCCACACGGCTTGAAAAAGCTTATAGCCTCTTTTCGGGGGTCAGTGTGGCACTTCTGGACAGTGAGACACCAGGTCTCCTAATGGAACCCTGGTGTTACATTACTGGGACGTAAGGCACAACATTAATCAGCCGCTTGGGTTACGGGCCTTGTCCAGAAGCAACGGTTGCCAAAGATTTCTTTGCTTTGAGCTCGTGAGACAGCATATCATGTAGGACCGCAGAGAAGGAGACCTGCCGCTCTCTGGTTTTGAAGAAGAGGTGAGCTTTTCTACTAAGCCTTGGAGCACAAAGATCCAGCCAAGTCCCAACGACAGGTTAGAAGGTTACTGTTGCAGGTCTCTCGGCGCTTAGCCCACTGTTCGGCTACAGTCTGTAAAGTGCATTCAGGGAAGAACAAGAAACTCTACAACGTCCCGCATCTTGCTGGGAAGGAACAGCACAGCCTCTCCTCGGTGAAGACGTCCTTTCTTGCAGACTGCCAGGCTGGGACTCCTATTCCGTTTCAGCACTCCGAGTTTGGCCTAGCACGGAAATGACCCCTTCCCTCAACGCCCTACACATCTCTTAAGGACTATAAACCCCGTGTGCCCATTCATTATATCTCGCCCCCTATGAAACACAGAAGAGCTGTGGCTGGATGGTAGGAGGCAGTGGCCGTAGTGTCCTTAAGGCATAAGTATCCCGTGCCAAAGGCCCCGTGATAATCTCTCGCTTTCGGGAGCCTAGGGCATACCAAGGGCTGCCAAACACAGCTAAAGGAGGCGAAAGAAGAGAAGCAGAACTTGCTCCTGAGACTCTCGTACATATACTGACCCCAAAGCATGCCTCTTCGTGGAGACCGAAGGCCTCCCCAGCTCAGATTTAGGGCCCTGGAACACAGGGCTAAGCGCTGCCTTCAAAGGAGAGGTAGGAAAGGAATGTTTTCAAGTCTCGCCCGCCTTTCAGCGCCTGTTCAGCTTGAGTGGACAATAGCCACAGCCTGCCCGAACGTCCTGCCGAGCACCGAGTTTGACTGGAGTGTAGCAAACGCTTGCCAGTTCTCTGAGGGGGAAGAGGCCATTGCTGTGGTGTGAACGGCCTTCACTGGCACTCGCTGGGAGCGCAGTGCTCTCTGGGCAGGCAGGATAGTTCCTATCGGAGAAGCATTTGAACAGACGCCTGCCCTGGTATACGTGCTACATCCGCACATCGAGTGTACCTTTCCTACGCTCCAGGCACCAACACGGTGCACAGAACTCCTCTTGATGGTGAGCAACAAGACGCAACATTTCTTCTAGGAGGCTCGTGCGGGACGAGGCCTCTTGAGGATGTGGACCCTCGAATCCCGTCGAAACCACTGGGATTGATTGCCACGTTATGTTAGCGACACAATGAGAGCATTTCAGCTTCATGGAACCACGCACGTTCAGTGCGACATGAGAGAAGAAAACACAGATGCTGCCTTGACAGGGTTAGAGTGAATTTGCCTCTGTCCCTCCCCGCCCCCCACCCCCCCCGCCGACACATAACCTGCCCAGAGCCAGCACAGCTTCACGTCCCGAGGAACATTACTGCTGTGTGCTAGAATACATGAAAGGAAACCTGCGGACGCTGGGAGACTCTGAGCTGTACGCGGCTTGAGAAAGCTTCTAGACCCTTCAGGGCTCGGCGTGGCACCTCTGGAGCATGAGACACCACGTTTCCTCATGGAAACCTAGTGTTACGTTTCGGGGACTTGATGCACAACCGCCCCCAGCCGCTTAGCTGGATGGCCTTGTCCAGAAGCGACAGTTGCCAGAGAGTTCTTTCCCAGGAGCTCGTGAGACAGCATATCATGCAGAAACGCAGAGAAGGAGACCAGCCTTTCCCCGTGTTTTCAGAGGTTCGCTCCTCTGCCTTTGAGCCTTTGAACACAAAGATCCAGTCAGCTCCCGATGATAACTTAGAACTGTACTCTTGACGGTCTCTCTGCCATCAGCCCCCTGCTCAGCTACCGTCTCCTCGGTGCATTCAGTGAAGTACCATAAAATCTGCAGCCTGCCGCACCATGTTGCTCAGGAAGGGCACATTTCCTCTTCGTAAAGAAATCTTTTCTTGCAGCCTGCCTGGCTCGAGCTCCTATTCCTCTTCAGAAGCCCGAGTTTGGCATAGCACTGAAATGACCCCTTCCCTCAAGGCCGGACACATCTCCTAGAGAATATACTCCACGTAGGCCCATTCATTACCTCTTGCCTCCTATGAAACACAAAGAAGTTGTAGCTTGATGGGAGGAAACAGTGGCCTCCTGCTCCATCTATGACTATCCCGTTTCCCAAGGCCCCGTGAAAGGCTCTTGCTTTCAAGGGTGTAGAGTCTATCGACGGGCAGCAAGCACCGCCAAAAGAGGAGAAATCAGAGCTAGAGAACGTGCTCCTGAGAAACACGCACACTTACCGCACGAAAAGCAGGCCTCTTCGTGGAGTCTGAAATCCCTCCCTGCTCAGCGTTTCTCCGTGGGGCAGAGCTCTCACCGCTGCCTCCATGCACAGCTAGGAAAAGTAGGTGTGCAGGTGTCACCTGCCTTTCAGCGCCTGTCCAAATTGTGTGGACAATAGCCACACCTGCCTGAACGTTCTGCAGAAAACCGAGTGTTACTGGAGTGTAGCAAACGCTTCCGTCTTCACTCAGGGTAAAGAGGCCATTGCTGTGGTGTGGACGGCCTTCATCCCCACTCTTTTGGAGCACAATGCCCTCTGAGCAGGCTGGAAACTGCCTGTAGGAGAAGCAGTTGAACAGACGTCCGCCCCGGTATACGGAACTGCAGCCACACCTCGAGTGTATCTTACGCTCCAGGAACCAACGCGGTGCCCAGAACTCCTTTCTGATGCTAAGAAGCAAGAGGCAACAATTCCTCTGGAGACCCGTGCGTGGTGAGGCCTCCTGAGATTTGGTGCCTTCCAGTCCCGTTGACACCCCATCGATTGATTGCCATGTGATGGTAGCGACACAAAGACTGCCTTTACAAGTGCATGGAACCACGTTCAGTGGGCCGTGAGCCGAGAAGCACTAATGCTACACTGACAGGGCTAGGATGAAATGCCTCTGACCCCCTCCAAAAAGTAACTTTCCAAGAGGCAGCACACGGTCACATCCCCAGAACAACCCTGCCGTGTGCTAGGATACATTACAGGAAATCCGGAGACTCTGGGAGACGCTGAGCTCCACACGGCTTGAAAAAGCTTATAGCCTCTTTTCGGGGGTCAGTGTGGCACTTCTGGACAGTGAGACACCAGGTCTCCTAATGGAACCCTGGTGTTACATTACTGGGACGTAAGGCACAACATTAATCAGCCGCTTGGGTTACGGGCCTTGTCCAGAAGCAACGGTTGCCAAAGATTTCTTTGCTTTGAGCTCGTGAGACAGCATATCATGTAGGACCGCAGAGAAGGAGACCTGCCGCTCTCTGGTTTTGAAGAAGAGGTGAGCTTTTCTACTAAGCCTTGGAGCACAAAGATCCAGCCAAGTCCCAACGACAGGTTAGAAGGTTACTGTTGCAGGTCTCTCGGCGCTTAGCCCACTGTTCGGCTACAGTCTGTAAAGTGCATTCAGGGAAGAACAAGAAACTCTACAACGTCCCGCATCTTGCTGGGAAGGAACAGCACAGCCTCTCCTCGGTGAAGACGTCCTTTCTTGCAGACTGCCAGGCTGGGACTCCTATTCCGTTTCAGCACTCCGAGTTTGGCCTAGCACGGAAATGACCCCTTCCCTCAACGCCCTACACATCTCTTAAGGACTATAAACCCCGTGTGCCCATTCATTATATCTCGCCCCCTATGAAACACAGAAGAGCTGTGGCTGGATGGTAGGAGGCAGTGGCCGTAGTGTCCTTAAGGCATAAGTATCCCGTGCCAAAGGCCCCGTGATAATCTCTCGCTTTCGGGAGCCTAGGGCATACCAAGGGCTGCCAAACACAGCTAAAGGAGGCGAAAGAAGAGAAGCAGAACTTGCTCCTGAGACTCTCGTACATATACTGACCCCAAAGCATGCCTCTTCGTGGAGACCGAAGGCCTCCCCAGCTCAGATTTAGGGCCCTGGAACACAGGGCTAAGCGCTGCCTTCAAAGGAGAGGTAGGAAAGGAATGTTTTCAAGTCTCGCCCGCCTTTCAGCGCCTGTTCAGCTTGAGTGGACAATAGCCACAGCCTGCCCGAACGTCCTGCCGAGCACCGAGTTTGACTGGAGTGTAGCAAACGCTTGCCAGTTCTCTGAGGGGGAAGAGGCCATTGCTGTGGTGTGAACGGCCTTCACTGGCACTCGCTGGGAGCGCAGTGCTCTCTGGGCAGGCAGGATAGTTCCTATCGGAGAAGCATTTGAACAGACGCCTGCCCTGGTATACGTGCTACATCCGCACATCGAGTGTACCTTTCCTACGCTCCAGGCACCAACACGGTGCACAGAACTCCTCTTGATGGTGAGCAACAAGACGCAACATTTCTTCTAGGAGGCTCGTGCGGGACGAGGCCTCTTGAGGATGTGGACCCTCGAATCCCGTCGAAACCACTGGGATTGATTGCCACGTTATGTTAGCGACACAATGAGAGCATTTCAGCTTCATGGAACCACGCACGTTCAGTGCGACATGAGAGAAGAAAACACAGATGCTGCCTTGACAGGGTTAGAGTGAATTTGCCTCTGTCCCTCCCCGCCCCCCACCCCCCCCGCCGACACATAACCTGCCCAGAGCCAGCACAGCTTCACGTCCCGAGGAACATTACTGCTGTGTGCTAGAATACATGAAAGGAAACCTGCGGACGCTGGGAGACTCTGAGCTGTACGCGGCTTGAGAAAGCTTCTAGACCCTTCAGGGCTCGGCGTGGCACTTCTGGAGCATGAGACACCACGTTTCCTCATGGAAACCTAGTGTTACGTTTCGGGGACTTGATGCACAACCGCCTGCAGCCGCTTAGCTGGATGGCCTTGTCCAGAAGCGACAGTTGCCAGAGAGTTCTTTCCCAGGAGCTCGTGAGACAGCATATCATGCAGAAACGCAGAGAAGGAGACCAGCCTTTCCCCGTGTTTTCAGAGGTTCGCTCCTCTGCCTTTGAGCCTTTGAACACAAAGATCCAGTCAGCTCCCGATGATAACTTAGAACTGTACTCTTGACGGTCTCTCTGCCATCAGCCCCCTGCTCAGCTACCGTCTCCTCGGTGCATTCAGTGAAGTACCATAAAATCTGCAGCCTGCCACACCATGTTGTTCAGGAAGGGCACATTTCCTCTTCGTAAAGAAATCTTTTCTTGCAGCCTGCCTGGCTCGAGCTCCTATTCCTCTTCAGAAGCCCGAGTTTGGCATAGCACTGAAATGACCCCTTCCCTCAAGGCCGGACACATCTCCTAGAGAATATACTCCACGTAGGCCCATTCATTACCTCTTGCCTCCTATGAAACACAAAGGAGTTGTAGCTTGATGGGAGGAAACAGTGGCCTCCTGCTCCGTCTATGACTATCCCGTTTCCCAAGGCCCCGTGAAAGGCTCTTGCTTTCAAGGGTGTAGAGTCTATCGACGGGCACCAAGCACCGCCAAAAGAGGAGAAATCAGAGCTAGAGAACGTGCTCCTGAGAAACACGCACACTTACCGCACGAAAAGCAGGCCTCTTCGTGGAGTCTGAAATCCCTCCCTGCTCAGCGTTTCTCCGTGGGGCAGAGCGCTCACCGCTGCCTCCATGCACAGCTAGGAAAAGTAGGTGTGCAGGTGTCACCTGCCTTTCAGCACCTGTCCAAATTGTGCGGACAATAGCCACACCTGCCTGAACGTTCTGCAGAAAACCGAGTGTTACTGGAGTGTAGCAAACGCTTCCGTCTTCACTCAGGGTAAAGAGGCCATTGCTGTGGTGTGGACGGCCTTCATCCCCACTCTTTTGGAGCACAATGCCCTCTGAGCAGGCTGGAAACTGCCTGTAGGAGAAGCAGTTGAACAGACGTCCGCCCCGGTATACGGAACTGCAGCCACACCTCGAGTGTATCTTACGCTCCAGGAACCAACGCGGTGCCCAGAACTCCTTTCTGATGCTAAGAAGCAAGAGGCAACAATTCCTCTGGAGACCCGTGCGTGGTGAGGCCTCCTGAGATTTGGTGCCTTCCAGTCCCGTTGACACCCCATCGATTGATTGCCATGTGATGGTAGCGACACAAAGACTGCCTTTACAAGTGCATGGAACCACGTTCAGTGGGCCGTGAGCCGAGAAGCACTAATGCTACACTGACAGGGCTAGGATGAAATGCCTCTGACCCCCTCCAAAAAGTAACTTTCCAAGAGGCAGCACACGGTCACATCCCCAGAACAACCCTGCCGTGTGCTAGGATACATTACAGGAAATCCGGAGACTCTGGGAGACGCTGAGCTCCACACGGCTTGAAAAAGCTTATAGCCTCTTTTCGGGGGTCAGTGTGGCACTTCTGGACAGTGAGACACCAGGTCTCCTAATGGAACCCTGGTGTTACATTACTGGGACGTAAGGCACAACATTAATCAGCCGCTTGGGTTACGGGCCTTGTCCAGAAGCAACGGTTGCCAAAGATTTCTTTGCTTTGAGCTCGTGAGACAGCATATCATGTAGGACCGCAGAGAAGGAGACCTGCCGCTCTCTGGTTTTGAAGAAGAGGTGAGCTTTTCTACTAAGCCTTGGAGCACAAAGATCCAGCCAAGTCCCAACGACAGGTTAGAAGGTTACTGTTGCAGGTCTCTCGGCGCTTAGCCCACTGTTCGGCTACAGTCTGTAAAGTGCATTCAGGGAAGAACAAGAAACTCTACAACGTCCCGCATCTTGCTGGGAAGGAACAGCACAGCCTCTCCTCGGTGAAGACGTCCTTTCTTGCAGACTGCCAGGCTGGGACTCCTATTCCGTTTCAGCACTCCGAGTTTGGCCTAGCACGGAAATGACCCCTTCCCTCAACGCCCTACACATCTCTTAAGGACTATAACCCCCGTGTGCCCATTCGTTATATCTCGCCCCCTATGAAACACAGAAGAGCTGTGGCTGGATGGTAGGAGGCAGTGGCCGTAGTGTCCTTAAGGGATAAGTATCCCGTGCCAAAGGCCCCGTGATAATCTCTCGCTTTCGGGAGCCTAGGGCATACCAAGGGCTGCCAAACACAGCTAAAGGAGGCGAAAGAAGAGAAGCAGAACTTGCTCCTGAGACTCTCGTACATATACTGACCCCAAAGCATGCCTCTTCGTGGAGACCGAAGGCCTCCCCAGCTCAGATTTAGGGCCCTGGAACACAGGGCTAAGCGCTGCCTTCAAAGGAGAGGTAGGAAAGGAATGTTTTCAAGTCTCACCCGCCTTTCAGCGCCTGTTCAGCTTGAGTGGACAATAGCCACAGCCTGCCCGAACGTCCTGCCGAGCACCGAGTTTGACTGGAGTGTAGCAAACGCTTGCCAGTTCTCTGAGGGGGAAGAGGCCATTGCTGTGGTGTGAACGGCCTTCACTGGCACTCGCTGGGAGCGCAGTGCTCTCTGGGCAGGCAGGATAGTTCCTATCGGAGAAGCATTTGAACAGACGCCTGCGCTGGTATACGTGCTACATCCGCACATCGAGTGTACCTTTCCTACGCTCCAGGCACCAACACGGTGCACAGAACTCCTCTTGATGGTGAGCAACAAGACGCAACATTTCTTCTAGGAGGCTCGTGAGGGACGAGGCCTCTTGAGGATGTGGACCCTCGAATCCCGTCGAAACCACTGGGATTGATTGCCACGTTATGTTAGCGACACAATGAGAGCATTTCAGCTTCATGGAACCACGCACGTTCAGTGCGACATGAGAGAAGAAAACACAGATGCTGCCTTGACAGGGTTAGAGTGAATTTGCCTCTGTCCCTCCCCGCCCCCCACCCCCCCCCGCCGACACATAACCTGCCCAGAGCCAGCACAGCTTCACGTCCCGAGGAACATTACTGCTGTGTGCTAGAATACATGAAAGGAAACCTGCGGACGCTGGGAGACTCTGAGCTGTACGCGGCTTGAGAAAGCTTCTAGACCCTTCAGGGCTCGGCGTGGCACTTCTGGAGCATGAGACACCACGTTTCCTCATGGAAACCTAGTGTTACGTTTCGGGGACTTGATGCACAACCGCCCCCAGCCGCTTATCTGGATGGCCTTGTCCAGAAGCGACAGTTGCCAGAGAGTTCTTTCCCAGGAGCTCGTGAGACAGCATATCATGCAGAAACGCAGAGAAGGAGACCAGCCTTTCCCCGTGTTTTCAGAGGTTCGCTCCTCTGCCTTTGAGCCTTTGAACACAAAGATCCAGTCAGCTCCCGATGATAACTTAGAACTGTACTCTTGACGGTCTCTCTGCCATCAGCCCCCTGCTCAGCTACCGTCTCCTCGGTGCATTCAGTGAAGTACCATAAAATCTGCAGCCTGCCGCACCATGTTGTTCAGGAAGGGCACATTTCCTCTTCGTAAAGAAATCTTTTCTTGCAGCCTGCCTGGCTCGAGCTCCTATTCCTCTTCAGAAGCCCGAGTTTGGCATAGCACTGAAATGACCCCTTCCCTCAAGGCCGGACACATCTCCTAGAGAATATACTCCACGTAGGCCCATTCATTACCTCTTGCCTCCTATGAAACACAAAGGAGTTGTAGCTTGATGGGAGGAAACAGTGGCCTCCTGCTCCGTCTATGACTATCCCGTTTCCCAAGGCCCCGTGAAAGGCTCTTGCTTTCAAGGGTGTAGAGTCTATCGACGGCCACCAAGCACCGCCAAAAGAGGAGAAATCAGAGCTAGAGAACGTGCTCCTGAGAAACACGCACACTTACCGCACGAAAAGCAGGCCTCTTCGTGGAGTCTGAAATCCCTCCCTGCTCAGCGTTTCTCCGTGGGGCAGAGCGCTCACCGCTGCCTCCATGCACAGCTAGGAAAAGTAGGTGTGCAGGTGTCACCTGCCTTTCAGCGCCTGTCCAAATTGTGCGGACAATAGCCACACCTGCCTGAACGTTCTGCAGAAAACCGAGTGTTACTGGAGTGTAGCAAACGCTTCCGTCTTCACTCAGGGTAAAGAGGCCATTGCTGTGGTGTGGACGGCCTTCATCCCCACTCTTTTGGAGCACAATGCCCTCTGAGCAGGCTGGAAACTGCCTGTAGGAGAAGCAGTTGAACAGACGTCCGCCCCGGTATACGGAACTGCAGCCACACCTCGAGTGTATCTTACGCTCCAGGAACCAACGCGGTGCCCAGAACTCCTTTCTGATGCTAAGAAGCAAGAGGCAACAATTCCTCTGGAGACCCGTGCGTGGTGAGGCCTCCTGAGATTTGGTGCCTTCCAGTCCCGTTGACACCCCATCGATTGATTGCCATGTGATGGTAGCGACACAAAGACTGCCTTTACAAGTGCATGGAACCACGTTCAGTGGGCCGTGAGCCGAGAAGCACTAATGCTACACTGACAGGGCTAGGATGAAATGCCTCTGACCCCCTCCAAAAAGTAACTTTCCAAGAGGCAGCACACGGTCACATCCCCAGAACAACCCTGCCGTGTGCTAGGATACATTACAGGAAATCCGGAGACTCTGGGAGACGCTGAGCTCCACACGGCTTGAAAAAGCTTATAGCCTCTTTTCGGGGGTCAGTGTGGCACTTCTGGACAGTGAGACACCAGGTCTCCTAATGGAACCCTGGTGTTACATTACTGGGACGTAAGGCACAACATTAATCAGCCGCTTGGGTTACGGGCCTTGTCCAGAAGCAACGGTTGCCAAAGATTTCTTTGCTTTGAGCTCGTGAGACAGCATATCATGTAGGACCGCAGAGAAGGAGACCTGCCGCTCTCTGGTTTTGAAGAAGAGGTGAGCTTTTCTACTAAGCCTTGGAGCACAAAGATCCAGCCAAGTCCCAACGACAGGTTAGAAGGTTACTGTTGCAGGTCTCTCGGCGCTTAGCCCACTGTTCGGCTACAGTCTGTAAAGTGCATTCAGGGAAGAACAAGAAACTCTACAACGTCCCGCATCTTGCTGGGAAGGAACAACACAGCCTCTCCTCGGTGAACACGTCCTTTCTTGCAGACTGCCAGGCTGGGACTCCTATTCCGTTTCAGCACTCCGAGTTTGGCCTAGCACGGAAATGACCCCTTCCCTCAACGCCCTACACATCTCTTAAGGACTATAACCCCCGTGTGCCCATTCGTTATATCTCGCCCCCTATGAAACACAGAAGAGCTGTGGCTGGATGGTAGGAGGCAGTGGCCGTAGTGTCCTTAAGGGATAAGTATCCCGTGCCAAAGGCCCCGTGATAATCTCTCGCTTTCGGGAGCCTAGGGCATACCAAGGGCTGCCAAACACAGCTAAAGGAGGCGAAAGAAGAGAAGCAGAACTTGCTCCTGAGACTCTCGTACATATACTGACCCCAAAGCATGCCTCTTCGTGGAGACCGAAGGCCTCCCCAGCTCAGATTTAGGGCCCTGGAACACAGGGCTAAGCGCTGCCTTCAAAGGCGAGGTAGGAAAGGAATGTTTTCAAGTCTCGCCCGCCTTTCAGCGCCTGTTCAGCTTGAGTGGACAATAGCCACAGCCTGCCCGAACGTCCTGCCGAGCACCGAGTTTGACTGGAGTGTAGCAAACGCTTGCCAGTTCTCTGAGGGGGAAGAGGCCATTGCTGTGGTGTGAACGGCCTTCACTGGCACTCGCTGGGAGCGCAGTGCTCTCTGGGCAGGCAGGATAGTTCCTATCGGAGAAGCATTTGAACAGACGCCTGCCCTGGTATACGTGCTACATCCGCACATCGAGTGTACCTTTCCTACGCTCCAGGCAACAACACGGTGCACAGAACTCCTCTTGATGGTGAGCAACAAGACGCAACATTTCTTCTAGGAGGCTCGTGAGGGACGAGGCCTCTTGAGGATGTGGACCCTCGAATCCCGTCGAAACCACTGGGATTGATTGCCACGTTATGTTAGCGACACAATGAGAGCATTTCAGCTTCATGGAACCACGCACGTTCAGTGCGACATGAGAGAAGAAAACACAGATGCTGCCTTGACAGGGTTAGAGTGAATTTGCCTCTGTCCCTCCCCGCCCCTCAGACCCCCGCCGACACATAACCTGCCCAGAGCCAGCACAGCTTCACGTCCCGAGGAACATTACTGCTGTGTGCTAGAATACATGAAAGGAAACCTGCGGACGCTGGGAGACTCTGAGGTGTACGCGCCTTGAGAAAGCTTCTAGACCCTTCAGGGCTCGGCGTGGCACTTCTGGAGCATGAGACACCACGTTTCCTCATGGAAACCTAGTGTTACGTTTCGGGGACTTGATGCACAACCGCCTCCAGCCGCTTAGCTGGATGGCCTTGTCCAGAAGCGACAGTTGCCAGAGAGTTCTTTCCCAGGAGCTCGTGAGACAGCATATCATGCAGAAACGCAGAGAAGGAGACCAGCCTTTCCCCGTGTTTTCAGAGGTTCGCTCCTCTGCCTTTGAGCCTTTGAACACAAAGATCCAGTCAGCTCCCGATGATAACTTAGAACTGTACTCTTGACGGTCTCTCTGCCATCAGCCCCCTGCTCAGCTACCGTCTCCTCGGTGCATTCAGTGAAGTACCATAAAATCTGCAGCCTGCCGCACCATGTTGTTCAGGAAGGGCACATTTCCTCTTCGTAAAGAAATCTTTTCTTGCAGCCTGCCTGGCTCGAGCTCCTATTCCTCTTCAGAAGCCCGAGTTTGGCATAGCACTGAAATGACCCCTTCCCTCAAGGCCGGACACATCTCCTAGAGAATATACTCCACGTAGCCCCATTCATTACCTCTTGCCTCCTATGAAACACAAAGGAGTTGTAGCTTGATGGGAGGAAACAGTGGCCTCCTGCTCCGTCTATGACTATCCCGTTTCCCAAGGCCCCGTGAAAGGCTCTTGCTTTCAAGGGTGTAGAGTCTATCGACGGGCACCAAGCACCGCCAAAAGAGGAGAAATCAGAGCTAGAGAACGTGCTCCTGAGAAACACGCACACTTACCGCACGAAAAGCAGGCCTCTTCGTGGAGTCTGAAATCCCTCCCTGCTCAGCGTTTCTCCGTGGGGCAGAGCGCTCACCGCTGCCTCCATGCACAGCTAGGAAAAGTAGGTGTGCAGGTGTCACCTGCCTTTCAGCGCCTGTCCAAATTGTGCGGACAATAGCCACACCTGCCTGAACGTTCTGCAGAAAACCGAGTGTTACTGGAGTGTAGCAAACGCTTCCGTCTTCACTCAGGGTAAAGAGGCCATTGCTGTGGTGTGGACGGCCTTCATCCCCACTCTTTTGGAGCACAATGCCCTCTGAGCAGGCTGGAAACTGCCTGTAGGAGAAGCAGTTGAACAGACGTCCGCCCCGGTATACGGAACTGCAGCCACACCTCGAGTGTATCTTACGCTCCAGGAACCAACGCGGTGCCCAGAACTCCTTTCTGATGCTAAGAAGCAAGAGGCAACAATTCCTCTGGAGACCCGTGCGTGGTGAGGCCTCCTGAGATTTGGTGCCTTCCAGTCCCGTTGACACCCCATCGATTGATTGCCATGTGATGGTAGCGACACAAAGACTGCCTTTACAAGTGCATGGAACCACGTTCAGTGGGCCGTGAGCCGAGAAGCACTAATGCTACACTGACAGGGCTAGGATGAAATGCCTCTGACCCCCTCCAAAAAGTAACTTTCCAAGAGGCAGCACACGGTCACATCCCCAGAACAACCCTGCCGTGTGCTAGGATACATTACAGGAAATCCGGAGACTCTGGGAGACGCTGAGCTCCACACGGCTTGAAAAAGCTTATAGCCTCTTTTCGGGGGTCAGTGTGGCACTTCTGGACAGTGAGACACCAGGTCTCCTAATGGAACCCTGGTGTTACATTACTGGGACGTAAGGCACAACATTAATCAGCCGCTTGGGTTACGGGCCTTGTCCAGAAGCAACGGTTGCCAAAGATTTCTTTGCTTTGAGCTCGTGAGACAGCATATCATGTAGGACCGCAGAGAAGGAGACCTGCCGCTCTCTGGTTTTGAAGAAGAGGTGAGCTTTTCTACTAAGCCTTGGAGCACAAAGATCCAGCCAAGTCCCAACGACAGGTTAGAAGGTTACTGTTGCAGGTCTCTCGGCGCTTAGCCCACTGTTCGGCTACAGTCTGTAAAGTGCATTCAGGGAAGAACAAGAAACTCTACAACGTCCCGCATCTTGCTGGGAAGGAACAGCACAGCCTCTCCTCGGTGAAGACGTCCTTTCTTGCAGACTGCCAGGCTGGGACTCCTATTCCGTTTCAGCACTCCGAGTTTGGCCTAGCACGGAAATGACCCCTTCCCTCAACGCCCTACACATCTCTTAAGGACTATAACCCCCGTGTGCCCATTCGTTATATCTCGCCCCCTATGAAACACAGAAGAGCTGTGGCTGGATGGTAGGAGGCAGTGGCCGTAGTGTCCTTAAGGCATAAGTATCCCGTGCCAAAGGCCCCGTGATAATCTCTCGCTTTCGGGAGCCTAGGGCATACCAAGGGCTGCCAAACACAGCTAAAGGAGGCGAAAGAAGAGAAGCAGAACTTGCTCCTGAGACTCTCGTACATATACTGACCCCAAAGCATGCCTCTTCGTGGAGACCGAAGGCCTCCCCAGCTCAGATTTAGGGCCCTGGAACACAGGGCTAAGCGCTGCCTTCAAAGGAGAGGTAGGAAAGGAATGTTTTCAAGTCTCGCCCGCCTTTCAGCGCCTGTTCAGCTTGAGTGGACAATAGCCACAGCCTGCCCGAACGTCCTGCCGAGCACCGAGTTTGACTGGAGTGTAGCAAACGCTTGCCAGTTCTCTGAGGGGGAAGAGGCCATTGCTGTGGTGTGAACGGCCTTCACTGGCACTCGCTGGGAGCGCAGTGCTCTCTGGGCAGGCAGGATAGTTCCTATCGGAGAAGCATTTGAACAGACGCCTGCCCTGGTATACGTGCTACATCCGCACATCGAGTGTACCTTTCCTACGCTCCAGGCACCAACACGGTGCACAGAACTCCTCTTGATGGTGAGCAACAAGACGCAACATTTCTTCTAGGAGGCTCGTGCGGGACGAGGCCTCTTGAGGATGTGGACCCTCGAATCCCGTCGAAACCACTGGGATTGATTGCCACGTTATGTTAGCGACACAATGAGAGCATTTCAGCTTCATGGAACCACGCACGTTCAGTGCGACATGAGAGAAGAAAACACAGATGCTGCCTTGACAGGGTTAGAGTGAATTTGCCTCTGTCCCTCCCCGCCCCCCACCCCCCCCGCCGACACATAACCTGCCCAGAGCCAGCACAGCTTCACGTCCCGAGGAACATTACTGCTGTGTGCTAGAATACATGAAAGGAAACCTGCGGACGCTGGGAGACTCTGAGCTGTACGCGGCTTGAGAAAGCTTCTAGACCCTTCAGGGCTCGGCGTGGCACCTCTGGAGCATGAGACACCACGTTTCCTCATGGAAACCTAGTGTTACGTTTCGGGGACTTGATGCACAACCGCCTGCAGCCGCTTAGCTGGATGGCCTTGTCCAGAAGCGACAGTTGCCAGAGAGTTCTTTCCCAGGAGCTCGTGAGACAGCATATCATGCAGAAACGCAGAGAAGGAGACCAGCCTTTCCCCGTGTTTTGAGAGGTTCGCTCCTCTGCCTTTGAGCCTTTGAACACAAAGATCCAGTCAGCTCCCGATGATAACTTAGAACTGTACTCTTGACGGTCTCTCTGCCATCAGCCCCCTGCTCAGCTACCGTCTCCTCGGTGCATTCAGTGAAGTACCATAAAATCTGCAGCCTGCCGCACCATGTTGTTCAGGAAGGGCACATTTCCTCTTCGTAAAGAAATCTTTTCTTGCAGCCTGCCTGGCTCGAGCTCCTATTCCTCTTCAGAAGCCCGAGTTTGGCATAGCACTGAAATGACCCCTTCCCTCAAGGCCGGACACATCTCCTAGAGAATATACTCCACGTAGGCCCATTCATTACCTCTTGCCTCCTATGAAACACAAAGGAGTTGTAGCTTGATGGGAGGAAACAGTGGCCTCCTGCTCCGTCTATGACTATCCCGTTTCCCAAGGCCCCGTGAAAGGCTCTTGCTTTCAAGGGTGTAGAGTCTATCGACGGGCACCAAGCACCGCCAAAAGAGGAGAAATCAGAGCTAGAGAACGTGCTCCTGAGAAACACGCACACTTACCGCACGAAAAGCAGGCCTCTTCGTGGAGTCTGAAATCCCTCCCTGCTCAGCGTTTCTCCGTGGGGCAGAGCGCTCACCGCTGCCTCCATGCACAGCTAGGAAAAGTAGGTGTGCAGGTGTCACCTGCCTTTCAGCACCTGTCCAAATTGTGCGGACAATAGCCACACCTGCCTGAACGTTCTGCAGAAAACCGAGTGTTACTGGAGTGTAGCAAACGCTTCCGTCTTCACTCAGGGTAAAGAGGCCATTGCTGTGGTGTGGACGGCCTTCATCCCCACTCTTTTGGAGCACAATGCCCTCTGAGCAGGCTGGAAACTGCCTGTAGGAGAAGCAGTTGAACAGACGTCCGCCCCGGTATACGGAACTGCAGCCACACCTCGAGTGTATCTTACGCTCCAGGAACCAACGCGGTGCCCAGAACTCCTTTCTGATGCTAAGAAGCAAGAGGCAACAATTCCTCTGGAGACCCGTGCGTGGTGAGGCCTCCTGAGATTTGGTGCCTTCCAGTCCCGTTGACACCCCATCGATTGATTGCCATGTGATGGTAGCGACACAAAGACTGCCTTTACAAGTGCATGGAACCACGTTCAGTGGGCCGTGAGCCGAGAAGCACTAATGCTACACTGACAGGGCTAGGATGAAATGCCTCTGACCCCCTCCAAAAAGTAACTTTCCAAGAGGCAGCACACGGTCACATCCCCAGAACAACCCTGCCGTGTGCTAGGATACATTACAGGAAATCCGGAGACTCTGGGAGACGCTGAGCTCCACACGGCTTGAAAAAGCTTATAGCCTCTTTTCGGGGGTCAGTGTGGCACTTCTGGACAGTGAGACACCAGGTCTCCTAATGGAACCCTGGTGTTACATTACTGGGACGTAAGGCACAACATTAATCAGCCGCTTGGGTTACGGGCCTTGTCCAGAAGCAACGGTTGCCAAAGATTTCTTTGCTTTGAGCTCGTGAGACAGCATATCATGTAGGACCGCAGAGAAGGAGACCTGCCGCTCTCTGGTTTTGAAGAAGAGGTGAGCTTTTCTACTAAGCCTTGGAGCACAAAGATCCAGCCAAGTCCCAACGACAGGTTAGAAGGTTACTGTTGCAGGTCTCTCGGCGCTTAGCCCACTGTTCGGCTACAGTCTGTAAAGTGCATTCAGGGAAGAACAAGAAACTCTACAACGTCCCGCATCTTGCTGGGAAGGAACAGCACAGCCTCTCCTCGGTGAAGACGTCCTTTCTTGCAGACTGCCAGGCTGGGACTCCTATTCCGTTTCAGCACTCCGAGTTTGGCCTAGCACGGAAATGACCCCTTCCCTCAACGCCCTACACATCTCTTAAGGACTATAACCCCCGTGTGCCCATTCGTTATATCTCGCCCCCTATGAAACACAGAAGAGCTGTGGCTGGATGGTAGGAGGCAGTGGCCGTAGTGTCCTTAAGGGATAAGTATCCCGTGCCAAAGGCCCCGTGATAATCTCTCGCTTTCGGGAGCCTAGGGCATACCAAGGGCTGCCAAACACAGCTAAAGGAGGCGAAAGAAGAGAAGCAGAACTTGCTCCTGAGACTCTCGTACATATACTGACCCCAAAGCATGCCTCTTCGTGGAGACCGAAGGCCTCCCCAGCTCAGATTTAGGGCCCTGGAACACAGGGCTAAGCGCTGCCTTCAAAGGAGAGGTAGGAAAGGAATGTTTTCAAGTCTCACCCGCCTTTCAGCGCCTGTTCAGCTTGAGTGGACAATAGCCACAGCCTGCCCGAACGTCCTGCCGAGCACCGAGTTTGACTGGAGTGTAGCAAACGCTTGCCAGTTCTCTGAGGGGGAAGAGGCCATTGCTGTGGTGTGAACGGCCTTCACTGGCACTCGCTGGGAGCGCAGTGCTCTCTGGGCAGGCAGGATAGTTCCTATCGGAGAAGCATTTGAACAGACGCCTGCGCTGGTATACGTGCTACATCCGCACATCGAGTGTACCTTTCCTACGCTCCAGGCACCAACACGGTGCACAGAACTCCTCTTGATGGTGAGCAACAAGACGCAACATTTCTTCTAGGAGGCTCGTGAGGGACGAGGCCTCTTGAGGATGTGGACCCTCGAATCCCGTCGAAACCACTGGGATTGATTGCCACGTTATGTTAGCGACACAATGAGAGCATTTCAGCTTCATGGAACCACGCACGTTCAGTGCGACATGAGAGAAGAAAACACAGATGCTGCCTTGACAGGGTTAGAGTGAATTTGCCTCTGTCCCTCCCCGCCCCCCCCCCACCCCCCCCCGCCGACACATAACCTGCCCAGAGCCAGCACAGCTTCACGTCCCGAGGAACATTACTGCTGTGTGCTAGAATACATGAAAGGAAACCTGCGGACGCTGGGAGACTCTGAGCTGTACGCGGCTTGAGAAAGCTTCTAGACCCTTCAGGGCTCGGCGTGGCACTTCTGGAGCATGAGACACCACGTTTCCTCATGGAAACCTAGTGTTACGTTTCGGGGACTTGATGCACAACCGCCCCCAGCCGCTTATCTGGATGGCCTTGTCCAGAAGCGACAGTTGCCAGAGAGTTCTTTCCCAGGAGCTCGTGAGACAGCATATCATGCAGAAACGCAGAGAAGGAGACCAGCCTTTCCCCGTGTTTTCAGAGGTTCGCTCCTCTGCCTTTGAGCCTTTGAACACAAAGATCCAGTCAGCTCCCGATGATAACTTAGAACTGTACTCTTGACGGTCTCTCTGCCATCAGCCCCCTGCTCAGCTACCGTCTCCTCGGTGCATTCAGTGAAGTACCATAAAATCTGCAGCCTGCCGCACCATGTTGTTCAGGAAGGGCACATTTCCTCTTCGTAAAGAAATCTTTTCTTGCAGCCTGCCTGGCTCGAGCTCCTATTCCTCTTCAGAAGCCCGAGTTTGGCATAGCACTGAAATGACCCCTTCCCTCAAGGCCGGACACATCTCCTAGAGAATATACTCCACGTAGGCCCATTCATTACCTCTTGCCTCCTATGAAACACAAAGGAGTTGTAGCTTGATGGGAGGAAACAGTGGCCTCCTGCTCCGTCTATGACTATCCCGTTTCCCAAGGCCCCGTGAAAGGCTCTTGCTTTCAAGGGTGTAGAGTCTATCGACGGCCACCAAGCACCGCCAAAAGAGGAGAAATCAGAGCTAGAGAACGTGCTCCTGAGAAACACGCACACTTACCGCACGAAAAGCAGGCCTCTTCGTGGAGTCTGAAATCCCTCCCTGCTCAGCGTTTCTCCGTGGGGCAGAGCGCTCACCGCTGCCTCCATGCACAGCTAGGAAAAGTAGGTGTGCAGGTGTCACCTGCCTTTCAGCGCCTGTCCAAATTGTGCGGACAATAGCCACACCTGCCTGAACGTTCTGCAGAAAACCGAGTGTTACTGGAGTGTAGCAAACGCTTCCGTCTTCACTCAGGGTAAAGAGGCCATTGCTGTGGTGTGGACGGCCTTCATCCCCACTCTTTTGGAGCACAATGCCCTCTGAGCAGGCTGGAAACTGCCTGTAGGAGAAGCAGTTGAACAGACGTCCGCCCCGGTATACGGAACTGCAGCCACACCTCGAGTGTATCTTACGCTCCAGGAACCAACGCGGTGCCCAGAACTCCTTTCTGATGCTAAGAAGCAAGAGGCAACAATTCCTCTGGAGACCCGTGCGTGGTGAGGCCTCCTGAGATTTGGTGCCTTCCAGTCCCGTTGACACCCCATCGATTGATTGCCATGTGATGGTAGCGACACAAAGACTGCCTTTACAAGTGCATGGAACCACGTTCAGTGGGCCGTGAGCCGAGAAGCACTAATGCTACACTGACAGGGCTAGGATGAAATGCCTCTGACCCCCTCCAAAAAGTAACTTTCCAAGAGGCAGCACACGGTCACATCCCCAGAACAACCCTGCCGTGTGCTAGGATACATTACAGGAAATCCGGAGACTCTGGGAGACGCTGAGCTCCACACGGCTTGAAAAAGCTTATAGCCTCTTTTCGGGGGTCAGTGTGGCACTTCTGGACAGTGAGACACCAGGTCTCCTAATGGAACCCTGGTGTTACATTACTGGGACGTAAGGCACAACATTAATCAGCCGCTTGGGTTACGGGCCTTGTCCAGAAGCAACGGTTGCCAAAGATTTCTTTGCTTTGAGCTCGTGAGACAGCATATCATGTAGGACCGCAGAGAAGGAGACCTGCCGCTCTCTGGTTTTGAAGAAGAGGTGAGCTTTTCTACTAAGCCTTGGAGCACAAAGATCCAGCCAAGTCCCAACGACAGGTTAGAAGGTTACTGTTGCAGGTCTCTCGGCGCTTAGCCCACTGTTCGGCTACAGTCTGTAAAGTGCATTCAGGGAAGAACAAGAAACTCTACAACGTCCCGCATCTTGCTGGGAAGGAACAACACAGCCTCTCCTCGGTGAACACGTCCTTTCTTGCAGACTGCCAGGCTGGGACTCCTATTCCGTTTCAGCACTCCGAGTTTGGCCTAGCACGGAAATGACCCCTTCCCTCAACGCCCTACACATCTCTTAAGGACTATAACCCCCGTGTGCCCATTCGTTATATCTCGCCCCCTATGAAACACAGAAGAGCTGTGGCTGGATGGTAGGAGGCAGTGGCCGTAGTGTCCTTAAGGGATAAGTATCCCGTGCCAAAGGCCCCGTGATAATCTCTCGCTTTCGGGAGCCTAGGGCATACCAAGGGCTGCCAAACACAGCTAAAGGAGGCGAAAGAAGAGAAGCAGAACTTGCTCCTGAGACTCTCGTACATATACTGACCCCAAAGCATGCCTCTTCGTGGAGACCGAAGGCCTCCCCAGCTCAGATTTAGGGCCCTGGAACACAGGGCTAAGCGCTGCCTTCAAAGGCGAGGTAGGAAAGGAATGTTTTCAAGTCTCGCCCGCCTTTCAGCGCCTGTTCAGCTTGAGTGGACAATAGCCACAGCCTGCCCGAACGTCCTGCCGAGCACCGAGTTTGACTGGAGTGTAGCAAACGCTTGCCAGTTCTCTGAGGGGGAAGAGGCCATTGCTGTGGTGTGAACGGCCTTCACTGGCACTCGCTGGGAGCGCAGTGCTCTCTGGGCAGGCAGGATAGTTCCTATCGGAGAAGCATTTGAACAGACGCCTGCCCTGGTATACGTGCTACATCCGCACATCGAGTGTACCTTTCCTACGCTCCAGGCAACAACACGGTGCACAGAACTCCTCTTGATGGTGAGCAACAAGACGCAACATTTCTTCTAGGAGGCTCGTGAGGGACGAGGCCTCTTGAGGATGTGGACCCTCGAATCCCGTCGAAACCACTGGGATTGATTGCCACGTTATGTTAGCGACACAATGAGAGCATTTCAGCTTCATGGAACCACGCACGTTCAGTGCGACATGAGAGAAGAAAACACAGATGCTGCCTTGACAGGGTTAGAGTGAATTTGCCTCTGTCCCTCCCCGCCCCTCAGACCCCCGCCGACACATAACCTGCCCAGAGCCAGCACAGCTTCACGTCCCGAGGAACATTACTGCTGTGTGCTAGAATACATGAAAGGAAACCTGCGGACGCTGGGAGACTCTGAGGTGTACGCGCCTTGAGAAAGCTTCTAGACCCTTCAGGGCTCGGCGTGGCACTTCTGGAGCATGAGACACCACGTTTCCTCATGGAAACCTAGTGTTACGTTTCGGGGACTTGATGCACAACCGCCTCCAGCCGCTTAGCTGGATGGCCTTGTCCAGAAGCGACAGTTGCCAGAGAGTTCTTTCCCAGGAGCTCGTGAGACAGCATATCATGCAGAAACGCAGAGAAGGAGACCAGCCTTTCCCCGTGTTTTCAGAGGTTCGCTCCTCTGCCTTTGAGCCTTTGAACACAAAGATCCAGTCAGCTCCCGATGATAACTTAGAACTGTACTCTTGACGGTCTCTCTGCCATCAGCCCCCTGCTCAGCTACCGTCTCCTCGGTGCATTCAGTGAAGTACCATAAAATCTGCAGCCTGCCGCACCATGTTGTTCAGGAAGGGCACATTTCCTCTTCGTAAAGAAATCTTTTCTTGCAGCCTGCCTGGCTCGAGCTCCTATTCCTCTTCAGAAGCCCGAGTTTGGCATAGCACTGAAATGACCCCTTCCCTCAAGGCCGGACACATCTCCTAGAGAATATACTCCACGTAGCCCCATTCATTACCTCTTGCCTCCTATGAAACACAAAGGAGTTGTAGCTTGATGGGAGGAAACAGTGGCCTCCTGCTCCGTCTATGACTATCCCGTTTCCCAAGGCCCCGTGAAAGGCTCTTGCTTTCAAGGGTGTAGAGTCTATCGACGGGCACCAAGCACCGCCAAAAGAGGAGAAATCAGAGCTAGAGAACGTGCTCCTGAGAAACACGCACACTTACCGCACGAAAAGCAGGCCTCTTCGTGGAGTCTGAAATCCCTCCCTGCTCAGCGTTTCTCCGTGGGGCAGAGCGCTCACCGCTGCCTCCATGCACAGCTAGGAAAAGTAGGTGTGCAGGTGTCACCTGCCTTTCAGCGCCTGTCCAAATTGTGCGGACAATAGCCACACCTGCCTGAACGTTCTGCAGAAAACCGAGTGTTACTGGAGTGTAGCAAACGCTTCCGTCTTCACTCAGGGTAAAGAGGCCATTGCTGTGGTGTGGACGGCCTTCATCCCCACTCTTTTGGAGCACAATGCCCTCTGAGCAGGCTGGAAACTGCCTGTAGGAGAAGCAGTTGAACAGACGTCCGCCCCGGTATACGGAACTGCAGCCACACCTCGAGTGTATCTTACGCTCCAGGAACCAACGCGGTGCCCAGAACTCCTTTCTGATGCTAAGAAGCAAGAGGCAACAATTCCTCTGGAGACCCGTGCGTGGTGAGGCCTCCTGAGATTTGGTGCCTTCCAGTCCCGTTGACACCCCATCGATTGATTGCCATGTGATGGTAGCGACACAAAGACTGCCTTTACAAGTGCATGGAACCACGTTCAGTGGGCCGTGAGCCGAGAAGCACTAATGCTACACTGACAGGGCTAGGATGAAATGCCTCTGACCCCCTCCAAAAAGTAACTTTCCAAGAGGCAGCACACGGTCACATCCCCAGAACAACCCTGCCGTGTGCTAGGATACATTACAGGAAATCCGGAGACTCTGGGAGACGCTGAGCTCCACACGGCTTGAAAAAGCTTATAGCCTCTTTTCGGGGGTCAGTGTGGCACTTCTGGACAGTGAGACACCAGGTCTCCTAATGGAACCCTGGTGTTACATTACTGGGACGTAAGGCACAACATTAATCAGCCGCTTGGGTTACGGGCCTTGTCCAGAAGCAACGGTTGCCAAAGATTTCTTTGCTTTGAGCTCGTGAGACAGCATATCATGTAGGACCGCAGAGAAGGAGACCTGCCGCTCTCTGGTTTTGAAGAAGAGGTGAGCTTTTCTACTAAGCCTTGGAGCACAAAGATCCAGCCAAGTCCCAACGACAGGTTAGAAGGTTACTGTTGCAGGTCTCTCGGCGCTTAGCCCACTGTTCGGCTACAGTCTGTAAAGTGCATTCAGGGAAGAACAAGAAACTCTACAACGTCCCGCATCTTGCTGGGAAGGAACAGCACAGCCTCTCCTCGGTGAAGACGTCCTTTCTTGCAGACTGCCAGGCTGGGACTCCTATTCCGTTTCAGCACTCCGAGTTTGGCCTAGCACGGAAATGACCCCTTCCCTCAACGCCCTACACATCTCTTAAGGACTATAACCCCCGTGTGCCCATTCGTTATATCTCGCCCCCTATGAAACACAGAAGAGCTGTGGCTGGATGGTAGGAGGCAGTGGCCGTAGTGTCCTTAAGGCATAAGTATCCCGTGCCAAAGGCCCCGTGATAATCTCTCGCTTTCGGGAGCCTAGGGCATACCAAGGGCTGCCAAACACAGCTAAAGGAGGCGAAAGAAGAGAAGCAGAACTTGCTCCTGAGACTCTCGTACATATACTGACCCCAAAGCATGCCTCTTCGTGGAGACCGAAGGCCTCCCCAGCTCAGATTTAGGGCCCTGGAACACAGGGCTAAGCGCTGCCTTCAAAGGAGAGGTAGGAAAGGAATGTTTTCAAGTCTCGCCCGCCTTTCAGCGCCTGTTCAGCTTGAGTGGACAATAGCCACAGCCTGCCCGAACGTCCTGCCGAGCACCGAGTTTGACTGGAGTGTAGCAAACGCTTGCCAGTTCTCTGAGGGGGAAGAGGCCATTGCTGTGGTGTGAACGGCCTTCACTGGCACTCGCTGGGAGCGCAGTGCTCTCTGGGCAGGCAGGATAGTTCCTATCGGAGAAGCATTTGAACAGACGCCTGCCCTGGTATACGTGCTACATCCGCACATCGAGTGTACCTTTCCTACGCTCCAGGCACCAACACGGTGCACAGAACTCCTCTTGATGGTGAGCAACAAGACGCAACATTTCTTCTAGGAGGCTCGTGCGGGACGAGGCCTCTTGAGGATGTGGACCCTCGAATCCCGTCGAAACCACTGGGATTGATTGCCACGTTATGTTAGCGACACAATGAGAGCATTTCAGCTTCATGGAACCACGCACGTTCAGTGCGACATGAGAGAAGAAAACACAGATGCTGCCTTGACAGGGTTAGAGTGAATTTGCCTCTGTCCCTCCCCGCCCCCCCACCCCCCCCGCCGACACATAACCTGCCCAGAGCCAGCACAGCTTCACGTCCCGAGGAACATTACTGCTGTGTGCTAGAATACATGAAAGGAAACCTGCGGACGCTGGGAGACTCTGAGCTGTACGCGGCTTGAGAAAGCTTCTAGACCCTTCAGGGCTCGGCGTGGCACCTCTGGAGCATGAGACACCACGTTTCCTCATGGAAACCTAGTGTTACGTTTCGGGGACTTGATGCACAACCGCCTGCAGCCGCTTAGCTGGATGGCCTTGTCCAGAAGCGACAGTTGCCAGAGAGTTCTTTCCCAGGAGCTCGTGAGACAGCATATCATGCAGAAACGCAGAGAAGGAGACCAGCCTTTCCCCGTGTTTTGAGAGGTTCGCTCCTCTGCCTTTGAGCCTTTGAACACAAAGATCCAGTCAGCTCCCGATGATAACTTAGAACTGTACTCTTGACGGTCTCTCTGCCATCAGCCCCCTGCTCAGCTACCGTCTCCTCGGTGCATTCAGTGAAGTACCATAAAATCTGCAGCCTGCCGCACCATGTTGTTCAGGAAGGGCACATTTCCTCTTCGTAAAGAAATCTTTTCTTGCAGCCTGCCTGGCTCGAGCTCCTATTCCTCTTCAGAAGCCCGAGTTTGGCATAGCACTGAAATGACCCCTTCCCTCAAGGCCGGACACATCTCCTAGAGAATATACTCCACGTAGGCCCATTCATTACCTCTTGCCTCCTATGAAACACAAAGGAGTTGTAGCTTGATGGGAGGAAACAGTGGCCTCCTGCTCCGTCTATGACTATCCCGTTTCCCAAGGCCCCGTGAAAGGCTCTTGCTTTCAAGGGTGTAGAGTCTATCGACGGGCAGCAAGCACCGCCAAAAGAGGAGAAATCAGAGCTAGAGAACGTGCTCCTGAGAAACACGCACACTTACCGCACGAAAAGCAGGCCTCTTCGTGGAGTCTGAAATCCCTCCCTGCTCAGCGTTTCTCCGTGGGGCAGAGCGCTCACCGCTGCCTCCATGCACAGCTAGGAAAAGTAGGTGTGCAGGTGTCACCTGCCTTTCAGCGCCTGTCCAAATTGTGCGGACAATAGCCACACCTGCCTGAACGTTCTGCAGAAAACCGAGTGTTACTGGAGTGTAGCAAACGCTTCCGTCTTCACTCAGGGTAAAGAGGCCATTGCTGTGGTGTGGACGGCCTTCATCCCCACTCTTTTGGAGCACAGTGCCCTCTGAGCAGGCTGGAAACTGCCTGTAGGAGAAGCAGTTGAACAGACGTCCGCCCCGGTATACGGAACTGCAGCCACACCTCGAGTGTATCTTACGCTCCAGGAACCAACGCGGTGCCCAGAACTCCTTTCTGATGCTAAGAAGCAAGAGGCAACAATTCCTCTGGAGACCCGTGCGTGGTGAGGCCTCCTGAGATTTGGTGCCTTCCAGTCCCGTTGACACCCCATCGATTGATTGCCATGTGATGGTAGCGACACAAAGACTGCCTTTACAAGTGCATGGAACCACGTTCAGTGGGCCGTGAGCCGAGAAGCACTAATGCTACACTGACAGGGCTAGGATGAAATGCCTCTGACCCCCTCCAAAAAGTAACTTTCCAAGAGGCAGCACACGGTCACATCCCCAGAACAACCCTGCCGTGTGCTAGGATACATTACAGGAAATCCGGAGACTCTGGGAGACGCTGAGCTCCACACGGCTTGAAAAAGCTTATAGCCTCTTTTCGGGGGTCAGTGTGGCACTTCTGGACAGTGAGACACCAGGTCTCCTAATGGAACCCTGGTGTTACATTACTGGGACGT
Source organism: Eubalaena glacialis (assembly GCF_028564815.1). NCBI lineage: Eukaryota > Metazoa > Chordata > Mammalia > Artiodactyla > Balaenidae > Eubalaena > Eubalaena glacialis. The sequence goes on from NC_083725.1 coordinate 26,310,544, forward strand.
AAGGCACAACATTAATCAGCCGCTTGGGTTACGGGCCTTGTCCAGAAGCAACGGTTGCCAAAGATTTTTTGATTTGAGCTCGTGAGACAGCATATCATGTAGGACCGCAGAGAAGGAGACCTGCCGCTCTCTGGTTTTGAAGAAGAGGTGAGCTTTTCTACTAAGCCTTGGAGCACAAAGATCCAGCCAAGTCCCAACGACAGGTTAGAAGGTTACTGTTGCAGGTCTCTCGGCGCTTAGCCCACTGTTCGGCTACAGTCTGTAAAGTGCATTCAGGGAAGAACAAGAAACTCTACAACGTCCCGCATCTTGCTGGGAAGGAACAGCACAGCCTCTCCTCGGTGAAGACGTCCTTTCTTGCAGACTGCCAGGCTGGGACTCCTATTCCGTTTCAGCACTCCGAGTTTGGCCTAGCACGGAAATGACCCCTTCCCTCAACGCCCTACACATCTCTTAAGGACTATAACCCCCGTGTGCCCATTCGTTATATCTCGCCCCCTATGAAACACAGAAGAGCTGTGGCTGGATGGTAGGAGGCAGTGGCCGTAGTGTCCTTAAGGGATAAGTATCCCGTGCCAAAGGCCCCGTGATAATCTCTCGCTTTCGGGAGCCTAGGGCATACCAAGGGCTGCCAAACACAGCTAAAGGAGGCGAAAGAAGAGAAGCAGAACTTGCTCCTGAGACTCTCGTACATATACTGACCCCAAAGCATGCCTCTTTGTGGAGACCGAAGGCCTCCCCAGCTCAGATTTAGGGCCCTGGAACACAGGGCTAAGCGCTGCCTTCAAAGGAGAGGTAGGAAAGGAATGTTTTCAAGTCTCGCCCGCCTTTCAGCGCCTGTTCAGCTTGAGTGGACAATAGCCACAGCCTGCCCGAACGTCCTGCCGAGCACCGAGTTTGACTGGAGTGTAGCAAACGCTTGCCAGTTCTCTGAGGGGGAAGAGGCCATTGCTGTGGTGTGAACGGCCTTCACTGGCACTCGCTGGGAGCGCAGTGCTCTCTGGGCAGGCAGGATAGTTCCTATCGGAGAAGCATTTGAACAGACGCCTGCCCTGGTATACGTGCTACATCCGCACATCGAGTGTACCTTTCCTACGCTCCAGGCACCAACACGGTGCACAGAACTCCTCTTGATGGTGAGCAACAAGACGCAACATTTCTTCTAGGAGGCTCGTGCGGGACGAGGCCTCTTGAGGATGTGGACCCTCGAATCCCGTCGAAACCACTGGGATTGATTGCCACGTTATGTTAGCGACACAATGAGAGCATTTCAGCTTCATGGAACCACGCACGTTCAGTGCGACATGAGAGAAGAAAACACAGATGCTGCCTTGACAGGGTTAGAGTGAATTTGCCTCTGTCCCTCCCCGCCCCCCACCCCCCCCGCCGACACATAACCTGCCCAGAGCCAGCACAGCTTCACGTCCCGAGGAACATTACTGCTGTGTGCTAGAATACATGAAAGGAAACCTGCGGACGCTGGGAGACTCTGAGCTGTACGCGGCTTGAGAAAGCTTCTAGACCCTTCAGGGCTCGGCGTGGCACCTCTGGAGCATGAGACACCACGTTTCCTCATGGAAACCTAGTGTTACGTTTCGGGGACTTGATGCACAACCGCCTGCAGCCGCTTAGCTGGATGGCCTTGTCCAGAAGCGACAGTTGCCAGAGAGTTCTTTCCCAGGAGCTCGTGAGACAGCATATCATGCAGAAACGCAGAGAAGGAGACCAGCCTTTCCCCGTGTTTTCAGAGGTTCGCTCCTCTGCCTTTGAGCCTTTGAACACAAAGATCCAGTCAGCTCCCGATGATAACTTAGAACTGTACTCTTGACGGTCTCTCTGCCATCAGCCCCCTGCTCAGCTACCGTCTCCTCGGTGCATTCAGTGAAGTAGCATAAAATCTGCAGCCTGCCGCACCATGTTGTTCAGGAAGGGCACATTTCCTCTTCGTAAAGAAATCTTTTCTTGCAGCCTGCCTGGCTCGAGCTCCTATTCCTCTTCAGAAGCCCGAGTTTGGCATAGCACTGAAATGACCCCTTCCCTCAAGGCCGGACACATCTCCTAGAGAATATACTCCACGTAGGCCCATTCATTACCTCTTGCCTCCTATGAAACACAAAGGAGTTGTAGCTTGATGGGAGGAAACAGTGGCCTCCTGCTCCGTCTATGACTATCCCGTTTCCCAAGGCCCCGTGAAAGGCTCTTGCTTTCAAGGGTGTAGAGTCTATCGACGGGCACCAAGCACCGCCAAAAGAGGAGAAATCAGAGCTAGAGAACGTGCTCCTGAGAAACACGCACACTTACCGCACGAAAAGCAGGCCTCTTCGTGGAGTCTGAAATCCCTCCCTGCTCAGCGTTTCTCCGTGGGGCAGAGCGCTCACCGCTGCCTCCATGCACAGCTAGGAAAAGTAGGTGTGCAGGTGTCACCTGCCTTTCAGCGCCTGTCCAAATTGTGCGGACAATAGCCACACCTGCCTGAACGTTCTGCAGAAAACCGAGTGTTACTGGAGTGTAGCAAACGCTTCCGTCTTCACTCAGGGTAAAGAGGCCATTGCTGTGGTGTGGACGGCCTTCATCCCCACTCTTTTGGAGCACAGTGCCCTCTGAGCAGGCTGGAAACTGCCTGTAGGAGAAGCAGTTGAACAGACGTCCGCCCCGGTATACGGAACTGCAGCCACACCTCGAGTGTATCTTACGCTCCAGGAACCAACGCGGTGCCCAGAACTCCTTTCTGATGCTAAGAAGCAAGAGGCAACAATTCCTCTGGAGACCCGTGCGTGGTGAGGCCTCCTGAGATTTGGTGCCTTCCAGTCCCGTTGACACCCCATCGATTGATTGCCATGTGATGGTAGCGACACAAAGACTGCCTTTACAAGTGCATGGAACCACGTTCAGTGGGCCGTGAGCCGAGAAGCACTAATGCTACACTGACAGGGCTAGGATGAAATGCCTCTGACCCCCTCCAAAAAGTAACTTTCCAAGAGGCAGCACACGGTCACATCCCCAGAACAACCCTGCCGTGTGCTAGGATACATTACAGGAAATCCGGAGACTCTGGGAGACGCTGAGCTCCACACGGCTTGAAAAAGCTTATAGCCTCTTTTCGGGGGTCAGTGTGGCACTTCTGGACAGTGAGACACCAGGTCTCCTAATGGAACCCTGGTGTTACATTACTGGGACGTAAGGCACAACATTAATCAGCCGCTTGGGTTACGGGCCTTGTCCAGAAGCAACGGTTGCCAAAGATTTCTTTGCTTTGAGCTCGTGAGACAGCATATCATGTAGGACCGCAGAGAAGGAGACCTGCCGCTCTCTGGTTTTGAAGAAGAGGTGAGCTTTTCTACTAAGCCTTGGAGCACAAAGATCCAGCCAAGTCCCAACGACAGGTTAGAAGGTTACTGTTGCAGGTCTCTCGGCGCTTAGCCCACTGTTCGGCTACAGTCTGTAAAGTGCATTCAGGGAAGAACAAGAAACTCTACAACGTCCCGCATCTTGCTGGGAAGGAACAGCACAGCCTCTCCTCGGTGAAGACGTCCTTTCTTGCAGACTGCCAGGCTGGGACTCCTATTCCGTTTCAGCACTCCGAGTTTGGCCTAGCACGGAAATGACCCCTTCCCTCAACGCCCTACACATCTCTTAAGGACTATAACCCCCGTGTGCCCATTCGTTATATCTCGCCCCCTATGAAACACAGAAGAGCTGTGGCTGGATGGTAGGAGGCAGTGGCCGTAGTGTCCTTAAGGGATAAGTATCCCGTGCCAAAGGCCCCGTGATAATCTCTCGCTTTCGGGAGCCTAGGGCATACCAAGGGCTGCCAAACACAGCTAAAGGAGGCGAAAGAAGAGAAGCAGAACTTGCTCCTGAGACTCTCGTACATATACTGACCCCAAAGCATGCCTCTTTGTGGAGACCGAAGGCCTCCCCAGCTCAGATTTAGGGCCCTGGAACACAGGGCTAAGCGCTGCCTTCAAAGGAGAGGTAGGAAAGGAATGTTTTCAAGTCTCGCCCGCCTTTCAGCGCCTGTTCAGCTTGAGTGGACAATAGCCACAGCCTGCCCGAACGTCCTGCCGAGCACCGAGTTTGACTGGAGTGTAGCAAACGCTTGCCAGTTCTCTGAGGGGGAAGAGGCCATTGCTGTGGTGTGAACGGCCTTCACTGGCACTCGCTGGGAGCGCAGTGCTCTCTGGGCAGGCAGGATAGTTCCTATCGGAGAAGCATTTGAACAGACGCCTGCCCTGGTATACGTGCTACATCCGCACATCGAGTGTACCTTTCCTACGCTCCAGGCACCAACACGGTGCACAGAACTCCTCTTGATGGTGAGCAACAAGACGCAACATTTCTTCTAGGAGGCTCGTGCGGGACGAGGCCTCTTGAGGATGTGGACCCTCGAATCCCGTCGAAACCACTGGGATTGATTGCCACGTTATGTTAGCGACACAATGAGAGCATTTCAGCTTCATGGAACCACGCACGTTCAGTGCGACATGAGAGAAGAAAACACAGATGCTGCCTTGACAGGGTTAGAGTGAATTTGCCTCTGTCCCTCCCCGCCCCCCACCCCCCCCGCCGACACATAACCTGCCCAGAGCCAGCACAGCTTCACGTCCCGAGGAACATTACTGCTGTGTGCTAGAATACATGAAAGGAAACCTGCGGACGCTGGGAGACTCTGAGCTGTACGCGGCTTGAGAAAGCTTCTAGACCCTTCAGGGCTCGGCGTGGCACCTCTGGAGCATGAGACACCACGTTTCCTCATGGAAACCTAGTGTTACGTTTCGGGGACTTGATGCACAACCGCCTGCAGCCGCTTAGCTGGATGGCCTTGTCCAGAAGCGACAGTTGCCAGAGAGTTCTTTCCCAGGAGCTCGTGAGACAGCATATCATGCAGAAACGCAGAGAAGGAGACCAGCCTTTCCCCGTGTTTTGAGAGGTTCGCTCCTCTGCCTTTGAGCCTTTGAACACAAAGATCCAGTCAGCTCCCGATGATAACTTAGAACTGTACTCTTGACGGTCTCTCTGCCATCAGCCCCCTGCTCAGCTACCGTCTCCTCGGTGCATTCAGTGAAGTACCATAAAATCTGCAGCCTGCCGCACCATGTTGTTCAGGAAGGGCACATTTCCTCTTCGTAAAGAAATCTTTTCTTGCAGCCTGCCTGGCTCGAGCTCCTATTCCTCTTCAGAAGCCCGAGTTTGGCATAGCACTGAAATGACCCCTTCCCTCAAGGCCGGACACATCTCCTAGAGAATATACTCCACGTAGGCCCATTCATTACCTCTTGCCTCCTATGAAACACAAAGGAGTTGTAGCTTGATGGGAGGAAACAGTGGCCTCCTGCTCCGTCTATGACTATCCCGTTTCCCAAGGCCCCGTGAAAGGCTCTTGCTTTCAAGGGTGTAGAGTCTATCGACGGGCAGCAAGCACCGCCAAAAGAGGAGAAATCAGAGCTAGAGAACGTGCTCCTGAGAAACACGCACACTTACCGCACGAAAAGCAGGCCTCTTCGTGGAGTCTGAGATCCCTCCCTGCTCAGCGTTTCTCCGTGGGGCAGAGCGCTCACCGCTGCCTCCATGCACAGCTAGGAAAAGTAGGTGTGCAGGTGTCACCTGCCTTTCAGCGCCTGTCCAAATTGTGCGGACAATAGCCACACCTGCCTGAACGTTCTGCAGAAAACCGAGTGTTACTGGAGTGTAGCAAACGCTTCCGTCTTCACTCAGGGTAAAGAGGCCATTGCTGTGGTGTGGACGGCCTTCATCCCCACTCTTTTGGAGCACAATGCCCTCTGAGCAGGCTGGAAACTGCCTGTAGGAGAAGCAGTTGAACAGACGTCCGCCCCGGTATACGGAACTGCAGCCACACCTCGAGTGTATCTTACGCTCCAGGAACCAACGCGGTGCCCAGAACTCCTTTCTGATGCTAAGAAGCAAGAGGCAACAATTCCTCTGGAGACCCGTGCGTGGTGAGGCCTCCTGAGATTTGGTGCCTTCCAGTCCCGTTGACACCCCATCGATTGATTGCCATGTGATGGTAGCGACACAAAGACTGCCTTTACAAGTGCATGGAACCACGTTCAGTGGGCCGTGAGCCGAGAAGCACTAATGCTACACTGACAGGGCTAGGATGAAATGCCTCTGACCCCCTCCAAAAAGTAACTTTCCAAGAGGCAGCACACGGTCGCATCCCCAGAACAACCCTGCCGTGTGCTAGGATACATTACAGGAAATCCGGAGACTCTGGGAGACGCTGAGCTCCACACGGATTGAAAAAGCTTATAGCCTCTTTTCGGGGGTCAGTGTGGCACTTCTGGACAGTGAGACACCAGGTCTCCTAATGGAACCCTGGTGTTACATTACTGGGACGTAAGGCACAACATTAATCAGCCGCTTGGGTTACGGGCCTTGTCCAGAAGCAACGGTTGCCAAAGATTTCTTTGCTTTGAGCTCGTGAGACAGCATATCATGTAGGACCGCAGAGAAGGAGACCTGCCGCTCTCTGGTTTTGAAGAAGAGGTGAGCTTTTCTACTAAGCCTTGGAGCACAAAGATCCAGCCAAGTCCCAACGACAGGTTAGAAGGTTACTGTTGCAGGTCTCTCGGCGCTTAGCCCACTGTTCGGCTACAGTCTGTAAAGTGCATTCAGGGAAGAACAAGAAACTCTACAACGTCCCGCATCTTGCTGGGAAGGAACAGCACAGCCTCTCCTCGGTGAAGACGTCCTTTCTTGCAGACTGCCAGGCTGGGACTCCTATTCCGTTTCAGCACTCCGAGTTTGGCCTAGCACGGAAATGACCCCTTCCCTCAACGCCCTACACATCTCTTAAGGACTATAACCCCCGTGTGCCCATTCGTTATATCTCGCCCCCTATGAAACACAGAAGAGCTGTGGCTGGATGGTAGGAGGCAGTGGCCGTAGTGTCCTTAAGGGATAAGTATCCCGTGCCAAAGGCCCCGTGATAATCTCTCGCTTTCGGGAGCCTAGGGCATACCAAGGGCTGCCAAACACAGCTAAAGGAGGCGAAAGAAGAGAAGCAGAACTTGCTCCTGAGACTCTCGTACATATACTGACCCCAAAGCATGCCTCTTCGTGGAGACCGAAGGCCTCCCCAGCTCAGATTTAGGGCCCTGGAACACAGGGCTAAGCGCTGCCTTCAAAGGAGAGGTAGGAAAGGAATGTTTTCAAGTCTCGCCCGCCTTTCAGCGCCTGTTCAGCTTGAGTGGACAATAGCCACAGCCTGCCCGAACGTCCTGCCGAGCACCGAGTTTGACTGGAGTGTAGCAAACGCTTGCCAGTTCTCTGAGGGGGAAGAGGCCATTGATGTGGTGTGAACGGCCTTCACTGGCACTCGCTGGGAGCGCAGTGCTCTCTGGGCAGGCAGGATAGTTCCTATCGGAGAAGCATTTGAACAGACGCCTGCCCTGGTATACGTGCTACATCCGCACATCGAGTGTACCTTTCCTACGCTCCAGGCAACAACACGGTGCACTGAACTCCTCTTGATGGTGAGCAACAAGACGCAACATTTCTTCTAGGAGGCTCGTGCGGGACGAGGCCTCTTGAGGATGTGGACCCTCGAATCCCGTCGAAACCACTGGGATTGATTGCCACGTTATGTTAGCGACACAATGAGAGCATTTCAGCTTCATGGAACCACGCACGTTCAGTGCGACATGAGAGAAGAAAACACAGATGCTGCCTTGACAGGGTTAGAGTGAATTTGCCTCTGTCCCCCCCCGCCGACACATAACCTGCCCAGAGCCAGCACAGCTTCACGTCCCGAGGAACATTACTGCTGTGTGCTAGAATACATGAAAGGAAACCTGCGGACGCTGGGAGACTCTGAGCTGTACGCGGCTTGAGAAAGCTTCTAGACCCTTCAGGGCTCGGCGTGGCACCTCTGGAGCATGAGACACCACGTTTCCTCATGGAAACCTAGTGTTACGTTTCGGGGACTTGATGCACAACCGCCTGCAGCCGCTTAGCTGGATGGCCTTGTCCAGAAGCGACAGTTGCCAGAGAGTTCTTTCCCAGGAGCTCGTGAGACAGCATATCATGCAGAAACGCAGAGAAGGAGACCAGCCTTTCCCCGTGTTTTGAGAGGTTCGCTCCTCTGCCTTTGAGCCTTTGAACACAAAGATCCAGTCAGCTCCCGATGATAACTTAGAACTGTACTCTTGACGGTCTCTCTGCCATCAGCCCCCTGCTCAGCTACCGTCTCCTCGGTGCATTCAGTGAAGTACCATAAAATCTGCAGCCTGCCGCACCATGTTGTTCAGGAAGGGCACATTTCCTCTTCGTAAAGAAATCTTTTCTTGCAGCCTGCCTGGCTCGAGCTCCTATTCCTCTTCAGAAGCCCGAGTTTCGCATAGCACTGAAATGACCCCTTCCCTCAAGGCCGGACACATCTCCTAGAGAATATACTCCACGTAGGCCCATTCATTACCTCTTGCCTCCTATGAAACACAAAGGAGTTGTAGCTTGATGGGAGGAAACAGTGGCCTCCTGCTCCGTCTATGACTATCCCGTTTCCCAAGGCCCCGTGAAAGGCTCTTGCTTTCAAGGGTGTAGAGTCTATCGACGGGCAGCAAGCACCGCCAAAAGAGGAGAAATCAGAGCTAGAGAACGTGCTCCTGAGAAACACGCACACTTACCGCACGAAAAGCAGGCCTCTTCGTGGAGTCTGAGATCCCTCCCTGCTCAGCGTTTCTCCGTGGGGCAGAGCGCTCACCGCTGCCTCCATGCACAGCTAGGAAAAGTAGGTGTGCAGGTGTCACCTGCCTTTCAGCGCCTGTCCAAATTGTGCGGACAATAGCCACACCTGCCTGAACGTTCTGCAGAAAACCGAGTGTTACTGGAGTGTAGCAAACGCTTCCGTCTTCACTCAGGGTAAAGAGGCCATTGCTGTGGTGTGGACGGCCTTCATCCCCACTCTTTTGGAGCACAATGCCCTCTGAGCAGGCTGGAAACTGCCTGTAGGAGAAGCAGTTGAACAGACGTCCGCCCCGGTATACGGAACTGCAGCCACACCTCGAGTGTATCTTACGCTCCAGGAACCAACGCGGTGCCCAGAACTCCTTTCTGATGCTAAGAAGCAAGAGGCAACAATTCCTCTGGAGACCCGTGCGTGGTGAGGCCTCCTGAGATTTGGTGCCTTCCAGTCCCGTTGACACCCCATCGATTGATTGCCATGTGATGGTAGCGACACAAAGACTGCCTTTACAAGTGCATGGAACCACGTTCAGTGGGCCGTGAGCCGAGAAGCACTAATGCTACACTGACAGGGCTAGGATGAAATGCCTCTGACCCCCTCCAAAAAGTAACTTTCCAAGAGGCAGCACACGGTCACATCCCCAGAACAACCCTGCCGTGTGCTAGGATACATTACAGGAAATCCGGAGACTCTGGGAGACGCTGAGCTCCACACGGCTTGAAAAAGCTTATAGCCTCTTTTCGGGGGTCAGTGTGGCACTTCTGGACAGTGAGACACCAGGTCTCCTAATGGAACCCTGGTGTTACATTACTGGGACGTAAGGCACAACATTAATCAGCCGCTTGGGTTACGGGCCTTGTCCAGAAGCAACGGTTGCCAAAGATTTCTTTGCTTTGAGCTCGTGAGACAGCATATCATGTAGGACCGCAGAGAAGGAGACCTGCCGCTCTCTGGTTTTGAAGAAGAGGTGAGCTTTTCTACTAAGCCTTGGAGCACAAAGATCCAGCCAAGTCCCAACGACAGGTTAGAAGGTTACTGTTGCAGGTCTCTCGGCGCTTAGCCCACTGTTCGGCTACAGTCTGTAAAGTGCATTCAGGGAAGAACAAGAAACTCTACAACGTCCCGCATCTTGCTGGGAAGGAACAGCACAGCCTCTCCTCGGTGAAGACGTCCTTTCTTGCAGACTGCCAGGCTGGGACTCCTATTCCGTTTCAGCACTCCGAGTTTGGCCTAGCACGGAAATGACCCCTTCCCTCAACGCCCTACACATCTCTTAAGGACTATAACCCCCGTGTGCCCATTCGTTATATCTCGCCCCCTATGAAACACAGAAGAGCTGTGGCTGGATGGTAGGAGGCAGTGGCCGTAGTGTCCTTAAGGGATAAGTATCCCGTGCCAAAGGCCCCGTGATAATCTCTCGCTTTCGGGAGCCTAGGGCATACCAAGGGCTGCCAAACACAGCTAAAGGAGGCGAAAGAAGAGAAGCAGAACTTGCTCCTGAGACTCTCGTACATATACTGACCCCAAAGCATGCCTCTTCGTGGAGACCGAAGGCCTCCCCAGCTCAGATTTAGGGCCCTGGAACACAGGGCTAAGCGCTGCCTTCAAAGGAGAGGTAGGAAAGGAATGTTTTCAAGTCTCGCCCGCCTTTCAGCGCCTGTTCAGCTTGAGTGGACAATAGCCACAGCCTGCCCGAACGTCCTGCCGAGCACCAAGTTTGACTGGAGTGTAGCAAACGCTTGCCAGTTCTCTGAGGGGGAAGAGGCCATTGCTGTGGTGTGAACGGCCTTCACTGGCACTCGCTGGGAGCGCAGTGCTCTCTGGGCAGGCAGGATAGTTCCTATCGGTGAAGCATTTGAACAGACGCCTGCCCTGGTATACGTGCTACATCCGCACATCGAGTGTACCTTTCCTACGCTCCAGGCAACAACACGGTGCACTGAACTCCTCTTGATGGTGAGCAACAAGACGCAACATTTCTTCTAGGAGGCTCGTGCGGGACGAGGCCTCTTGAGGATGTGGACCCTCGAATCCCGTCGAAACCACTGGGATTGATTGCCACGTTATGTTAGCGACACAATGAGAGCATTTCAGCTTCATGGAACCACGCACGTTCAGTGCGACATGAGAGAAGAAAACACAGATGCTGCCTTGACAGGGTTAGAGTGAATTTGCCTCTGTCCCCCCCCGCCGACACATAACCTGCCCAGAGCCAGCACAGCTTCACGTCCCGAGGAACATTACTGCTGTGTGCTAGAATACATGAAAGGAAACCTGCGGACGCTGGGAGACTCTGAGCTGTACGCGGCTTGAGAAAGCTTCTAGACCCTTCAGGGCTCGGCGTGGCACTTCTGGAGCGTGAGACACCACGTTTCCTCATGGAAACCTAGTGTTACGTTTCGGGGACTTGATGCACAACCGCTTCCAGCCGCTTAGCTGGATGGCCTTGTCCAGAAGCGACAGTTGCCAGAGAGTTCTTTCCCAGGAGCTCGTGAGACAGCATATCATGCAGAAACGCAGAGAAGGAGACCAGCCTTTCCCCGTGTTTTGAGAGGTTCGCTCCTCTGCCTTTGAGCCTTTGAACACAAAGATCCAGTCAGCTCCCGATGATAACTTAGAACTGTACTCTTGACGGTCTCTCTGCCATCAGCCCCCTGCTCAGCTACCGTCTCCTCGGTGCATTCAGTGAAGTACCATAAAATCTGCAGCCTGCCGCACCATGTTGTTCAGGAAGGGCACATTTCCTCTTCGTAAAGAAATCTTTTCTTGCAGCCTGCCTGGCTCGAGCTCCTATTCCTCTTTAGAAGCCCAAGTTTGGCATAGCACTGAAATGACCCCTTCCCTCAAGGCCGGACACATCTCCTAGAGAATATACTCCACGTAGGCCCATTCATTACCTCTTGCCTCCTATGAAACACAAAGGAGTTGTAGCTTGATGGGAGGAAACAGTGGCCTCCTGCTCCGTCTATGACTATCCCGTTTCCCAAGGCCCCGTGAAAGGCTCTTGCTTTCAAGGGTGTAGAGTCTATCGACGGGCAGCAAGCACCGCCAAAAGAGGAGAAATCAGAGCTAGAGAACGTGCTCCTGAGAAACACGCACACTTACCGCACGAAAAGCAGGCCTCTTCGTGGAGTCTGAGATCCCTCCCTGCTCAGCGTTTCTCCGTGGGGCAGAGCGCTCACCGCTGCCTCCATGCACAGCTAGGAAAAGTAGGTGTGCAGGTGTCACCTGCCTTTCAGCGCCTGTCCAAATTGTGCGGACAATAGCCACACCTGCCTGAACGTTCTGCAGAAAACCGAGTGTTACTGGAGTGTAGCAAACGCTTCCGTCTTCACTCAGGGTAAAGAGGCCATTGCTGTGGTGTGGACGGCCTTCATCCCCACTCTTTTGGAGCACAATGCCCTCTGAGCAGGCTGGAAACTGCCTGTAGGAGAAGCAGTTGAACAGACGTCCGCCCCGGTATACGGAACTGCAGCCACACCTCGAGTGTATCTTACGCTCCAGGAACCAACGCGGTGCCCAGAACTCCTTTCTGATGCTAAGAAGCAAGAGGCAACAATTCCTCTGGAGACCCGTGCGTGGTGAGGCCTCCTGAGATTTGGTGCCTTCCAGTCCCGTTGACACCCCATCGATTGATTGCCATGTGATGGTAGCGACACAAAGACTGCCTTTACAAGTGCATGGAACCACGTTCAGTGGGCCGTGAGCCGAGAAGCACTAATGCTACACTGACAGGGCTAGGATGAAATGCCTCTGACCCCCTCCAAAAAGTAACTTTCCAAGAGGCAGCACACGGTCACATCCCCAGAACAACCCTGCCGTGTGCTAGGATACATTACAGGAAATCCGGAGACTCTGGGAGACGCTGAGCTCCACACGGCTTGAAAAAGCTTATAGCCTCTTTTCGGGGGTCAGTGTGGCACTTCTGGACAGTGAGACACCAGGTCTCCTAATGGAACCCTGGTGTTACATTACTGGGACGTAAGGCACAACATTAATCAGCCGCTTGGGTTACGGGCCTTGTCCAGAAGCAACGGTTGCCAAAGATTTCTTTGCTTTGAGCTCGTGAGACAGCATATCATGTAGGACCGCAGAGAAGGAGACCTGCCGCTCTCTGGTTTTGAAGAAGAGGTGAGCTTTTCTACTAAGCCTTGGAGCACAAAGATCCAGCCAAGTCCCAACGACAGGTTAGAAGGTTACTGTTGCAGGTCTCTCGGCGCTTAGCCCACTGTTCGGCTACAGTCTGTAAAGTGCATTCAGGGAAGAACAAGAAACTCTACAATGCCCCGCATCTTGCTGGGAAGGAACAGCACAGCCTCTCCTCGGTGAAGACGTCCTTTCTTGCAGACTGCCAGGCTGGGACTCCTATTCCGTTTCAGCACTCCGAGTTTGGCCTAGCACGGAAATGACCCCTTCCCTCAACGCCCTACACATCTCTTAAGGACTATAACCCCCGTGTGCCCATTCGTTATATCTCGCCCCCTATGAAACACAGAAGAGCTGTGGCTGGATGGTAGGAGGCAGTGGCCGTAGTGTCCTTAAGGCATAAGTATCCCGGGCCAAAGGCCCCGTGATAATCTCTCGCTTTCGGGAGCCTAGGGCATACCAAGGGCTGCCAAACACAGCTAAAGGAGGCGAAAGAAGAGAAGCAGAACTTGCTCCTGAGACTCTCGTACATATACTGACCCCAAAGCATGCCTCTTCGTGGAGACCGAAGGCCTCCCCAGCTCAGATTTAGGGCCCTGGAACACAGGGCTAAGCGCTGCCTTCAAAGGAGAGGTAGGAAAGGAATGTTTTCAAGTCTCGCCCGCCTTTCAGCGCCTGTTCAGCTTGAGTGGACAATAGCCACAGCCTGCCCGAACGTCCTGCCGAGCACCGAGTTTGACTGGAGTGTAGCAAACGCTTGCCAGTTCTCTGAGGGGGAAGAGGCCATTGCTGTGGTGTGAACGGCCTTCACTGGCACTCGCTGGGAGCGCAGTGCTCTCTGGGCAGGCAGGATAGTTCCTATCGGAGAAGCATTTGAACAGACGCCTGCCCTGGTATACGTGCTACATCTGCACATCGAGTGTACCTTTCCTACGCTCCAGGCAACAACACGGTGCACAGAACTCCTCTTGATGGTGAGCAACAAGACGCAACATTTCTTCTAGGAGGCTCGTGAGGGACGAGGCCTCTTGAGGATGTGGACCCTCGAATCCCGTCGAAACCACTGGGATTGATTGCCACGTTATGTTAGCGACACAATGAGAGCATTTCAGCTTCATGGAACCACGCACGTTCAGTGCGACATGAGAGAAGAAAACACAGATGCTGCCTTGACAGGGTTAGAGTGAATTTGCCTCTGTCCCTCCCCGCCCCCCACCCCCCCCGCCGACACATAACCTGCCCAGAGCCAGCACAGCTTCACGTCCCGAGGAACATTACTGCTGTGTGCTAGAATACATGAAAGGAAACCTGCAGACGCTGGGAGACTCTGAGCTGTACGCGCCTTGAGAAAGCTTCTAGACCCTTCAGGGCTCGGCGTGGCACTTCTGGAGCATGAGACACCACGTTTCCTCATGGAAACCTAGTGTTACGTTTCGGGGACTTGATGCACAACCGCCTCCAGCCGCTTAGCTGGATGGCCTTGTCCAGAAGCGACAGTTGCCAGAGAGTTCTTTCCCAGGAGCTCGTGAGACAGCATATCATGCAGAAACGCAGAGAAGGAGACCAGCCTTTCCCCGTGTTTTCAGAGGTTCGCTCCTCTGCCTTTGAGCCTTTGAACACAAAGATCCAGTCAGCTCCCGATGATAACTTAGAACTGTACTCTTGACGGTCTCTCTGCCATCAGCCCCCTGCTCAGCTACCGTCTCCTCGGTGCATTCAGTGAAGTAGCATAAAATCTGCAGCCTGCCGCACCATGTTGTTCAGGAAGGGCACATTTCCTCTTCGTAAAGAAATCTTTTCTTGCAGCCTGCCTGGCTCGAGCTCCTATTCCTCTTCAGAAGCCCGAGTTTGGCATAGCACTGAAATGACCCCTTCCCTCAAGGCCGGACACATCTCCTAGAGAATATACTCCACGTAGGGCCATTCATTACCTCTTGCCTCCTATGAAACACAAAGGAGTTGTAGCTTGATGGGAGGAAACAGTGGCCTCCTGCTCCGTCTATGACTATCCCGTTTCCCAAGGCCCCGTGAAAGGCTCTTGCTTTCAAGGGTGTAGAGTCTATCGACGGGCAGCAAGCACCGCCAAAAGAGGAGAAATCAGAGCTAGAGAACGTGCTCCTGAGAAACACGCACACTTACCGCACGAAAAGCAGGCCTCTTCGTGGAGTCTGAAATCCCTCCCTGCTCAGCGTTTCTCCGTGGGGCAGAGCGCTCACCGCTGCCTCCATGCACAGCTAGGAAAAGTAGGTGTGCAGGTGTCACCTGCCTTTCAGCGCCTGTCCAAATTGTGCGGACAATAGCCACACCTGCCTGAACGTTCTGCAGAAAACCGAGTGTTACTGGAGTGTAGCAAACGCTTCCGTCTTCACTCAGGGTAAAGAGGCCATTGCTGTGGTGTGGACGGCCTTCATCCCCACTCTTTTGGAGCACAGTGCCCTCTGAGCAGGCTGGAAACTGCCTGTAGGAGAAGCAGTTGAACAGACGTCCGCCCCGGTATACGGAACTGCAGCCACACCTCGAGTGTATCTTACGCTCCAGGAACCAACGCGGTGCCCAGAACTCCTTTCTGATGCTAAGAAGCAAGAGGCAACAATTCCTCTGGAGACCCGTGCGTGGTGAGGCCTCCTGAGATTTGGTGCCTTCCAGTCCCGTTGACACCCCATCGATTGATTGCCATGTGATGGTAGCGACACAAAGACTGCCTTTACAAGTGCATGGAACCACGTTCAGTGGGCCGTGAGCCGAGAAGCACTAATGCTACACTGACAGGGCTAGGATGAAATGCCTCTGACCCCCTCCAAAAAGTAACTTTCCAAGAGGCAGCACACGGTCACATCCCCAGAACAACCCTGCCGTGTGCTAGGATACATTACAGGAAATCCGGAGACTCTGGGAGACGCTGAGCTCCACACGGCTTGAAAAAGCTTATAGCCTCTTTTCGGGGGTCAGTGTGGCACTTCTGGACAGTGAGACACCAGGTCTCCTAATGGAACCCTGGTGTTACATTACTGGGACGTAAGGCACAACATTAATCAGCCGCTTGGGTTACGGGCCTTGTCCAGAAGCAACGGTTGCCAAAGATTTCTTTGCTTTGAGCTCGTGAGACAGCATATCATGTAGGACCGCAGAGAAGGAGACCTGCCGCTCTCTGGTTTTGAAGAAGAGGTGAGCTTTTCTACTAAGCCTTGGAGCACAAAGATCCAGCCAAGTCCCAACGACAGGTTAGAAGGTTACTGTTGCAGGTCTCTCGGCGCTTAGCCCACTGTTCGGCTACAGTCTGTAAAGTGCATTCAGGGAAGAACAAGAAACTCTACAACGTCCCGCATCTTGCTGGGAAGGAACAGCACAGCCTCTCCTCGGTGAAGACGTCCTTTCTTGCAGACTGCCAGGCTGGGACTCCTATTCCGTTTCAGCACTCCGAGTTTGGCCTAGCACGGAAATGACCCCTTCCCTCAACGCCCTACACATCTCTTAAGGACTATAACCCCCGTGTGCCCATTCGTTATATCTCGCCCCCTATGAAACACAGAAGAGCTGTGGCTGGATGGTAGGAGGCAGTGGCCGTAGTGTCCTTAAGGGATAAGTATCCCGTGCCAAAGGCCCCGTGATAATCTCTCGCTTTCGGGAGCCTAGGGCATACCAAGGGCTGCCAAACACAGCTAAAGGAGGCGAAAGAAGAGAAGCAGAACTTGCTCCTGAGACTCTCGTACATATACTGACCCCAAAGCATGCCTCTTCATGGAGACCGAAGGCCTCCCCAGCTCAGATTTAGGGCCCTGGAACACAGGGCTAAGCGCTGCCTTCAAAGGAGAGGTAGGAGAGGAATGTTTTCAAGTCTCGCCCGCCTTTCAGCGCCTGTTCAGCTTGAGTGGACAATAGCCACAGCCTGCCCGAACGTCCTGCCGAGCACCGAGTTTGACTGGAGTGTAGCAAACGCTTGCCAGTTCTCTGAGGGGGAAGAGGCCATTGCTGTGGTGTGAACGGCCTTCACTGGCACTCGCTGGGAGCGCAGTGCTCTCTGGGCAGGCAGGATAGTTCCTATCGGAGAAGCATTTGAACAGACGCCTGCCCTGGTATACGTGCTACATCCGCACATCGAGTGTACCTTTCCTACGCTCCAGGCACCAACACGGTGCACAGAACTCCTCTTGATGGTGAGCAACAAGACGCAACATTTCTTCTAGGAGGCTCGTGCGGGACGAGGCCTCTTGAGGATGTGGACCCTCGAATCCCGTCGAAACCACTGGGATTGATTGCCACGTTATGTTAGCGACACAATGAGAGCATTTCAGCTTCATGGAACCACGCACGTTCAGTGCGACATGAGAGAAGAAAACACAGATGCTGCCTTGACAGGGTTAGAGTGAATTTGCCTCTGTCCCTCCCCGCCCCCCAGACCCCCGCCGACACATAACCTGCCCAGAGCCAGCACAGCTTCACGTCCCGAGGAACATTACTGCTGTGTGCTAGAATACATGAAAGGAAACCTGCAGACGCTGGGATACTCTGAGCTGTACGCGGCTTGAGAAAGCTTCTAGACCCTTCAGGGCTCGGCGTGGCACCTCTGGAGCATGAGACACCACGTTTCCTCATGGAAACCTAGTGTTACGTTTCGGGGACTTGATGCACAACCGCCTGCAGCCGCTTAGCTGGATGGCCTTGTCCAGAAGCGACAGTTGCCAGAGAGTTCTTTCCCAGGAGCTCGTGAGACAGCATATCATGCAGAAACGCAGAGAAGGAGACCAGCCTTTCCCCGTGTTTTGAGAGGTTCGCTCCTCTGCCTTTGAGCCTTTGAACACAAAGATCCAGTCAGCTCCCGATGATAACTTAGAACTGTACTCTTGACGGTCTCTCTGCCATCAGCCCCCTGCTCAGCTACCGTCTCCTCGGTGCATTCAGTGAAGTACCATAAAATCTGCAGCCTGCCGCACCATGTTGTTCAGGAAGGGCACATTTCCTCTTCGTAAAGAAATCTTTTCTTGCAGCCTGCCTGGCTCGAGCTCCTATTCCTCTTCAGAAGCCCGAGTTTGGCATAGCACTGAAATGACCCCTTCCCTCAAGGCCGGACACATCTCCTAGAGAATATACTCCACGTAGGCCCATTCATTACCTCTTGCCTCCTATGAAACACAAAGGAGTTGTAGCTTGATGGGAGGAAACAGTGGCCTCCTGCTCCGTCTATGACTATCCCGTTTCCCAAGGCCCCGTGAAAGGCTCTTGCTTTCAAGGGTGTAGAGTCTATCGACGGGCAGCAAGCACCGCCAAAAGAGGAGAAATCAGAGCTAGAGAACGTGCTCCTGAGAAACACGCACACTTACCGCACGAAAAGCAGGCCTCTTCGTGGAGTCTGAAATCCCTCCCTGCTCAGCGTTTCTCCGTGGGGCAGAGCGCTCACCGCTGCCTCCATGCACAGCTAGGAAAAGTAGGTGTGCAGGTGTCACCTGCCTTTCAGCGCCTGTCCAAATTGTGCGGACAATAGCCACACCTGCCTGAACGTTCTGCAGAAAACCGAGTGTTACTGGAGTGTAGCAAACGCTTCCGTCTTCACTCAGGGTAAAGAGGCCATTGCTGTGGTGTGGACGGCCTTCATCCCCACTCTTTTGGAGCACAGTGCCCTCTGAGCAGGCTGGAAACTGCCTGTAGGAGAAGCAGTTGAACAGACGTCCGCCCCGGTATACGGAACTGCAGCCACACCTCGAGTGTATCTTACGCTCCAGGAACCAACGCGGTGCCCAGAACTCCTTTCTGATGCTAAGAAGCAAGAGGCAACAATTCCTCTGGAGACCCGTGCGTGGTGAGGCCTCCTGAGATTTGGTGCCTTCCAGTCCCGTTGACACCCCATCGATTGATTGCCATGTGATGGTAGCGACACAAAGACTGCCTTTACAAGTGCATGGAACCACGTTCAGTGGGCCGTGAGCCGAGAAGCACTAATGCTACACTGACAGGGCTAGGATGAAATGCCTCTGACCCCCTCCAAAAAGTAACTTTCCAAGAGGCAGCACACGGTCACATCCCCAGAACAACCCTGCCGTGTGCTAGGATACATTACAGGAAATCCGGAGACTCTGGGAGACGCTGAGCTCCACACGGCTTGAAAAAGCTTATAGCCTCTTTTCGGGGGTCAGTGTGGCACTTCTGGACAGTGAGACACCAGGTCTCCTAATGGAACCCTGGTGTTACATTACTGGGACGTAAGGCACAACATTAATCAGCCGCTTGGGTTACGGGCCTTGTCCAGAAGCAACGGTTGCCAAAGATTTCTTTGCTTTGAGCTCGTGAGACAGCATATCATGTAGGACCGCAGAGAAGGAGACCTGCCGCTCTCTGGTTTTGAAGAAGAGGTGAGCTTTTCTACTAAGCCTTGGAGCACAAAGATCCAGCCAAGTCCCAACGACAGGTTAGAAGGTTACTGTTGCAGGTCTCTCGGCGCTTAGCCCACTGTTCGGCTACAGTCTGTAAAGTGCATTCAGGGAAGAACAAGAAACTCTACAACGTCCCGCATCTTGCTGGGAAGGAACAGCACAGCCTCTCCTCGGTGAAGACGTCCTTTCTTGCAGACTGCCAGGCTGGGACTCCTATTCCGTTTCAGCACTCCGAGTTTGGCCTAGCACGGAAATGACCCCTTCCCTCAACGCCCTACACATCTCTTAAGGACTATAACCCCCGTGTGCCCATTCGTTATATCTCGCCCCCTATGAAACACAGAAGAGCTGTGGCTGGATGGTAGGAGGCAGTGGCCGTAGTGTCCTTAAGGGATAAGTATCCCGTGCCAAAGGCCCCGTGATAATCTCTCGCTTTCGGGAGCCTAGGGCATACCAAGGGCTGCCAAACACAGCTAAAGGAGGCGAAAGAAGAGAAGCAGAACTTGCTCCTGAGACTCTCGTACATATACTGACCCCAAAGCATGCCTCTTCGTGGAGACCGAAGGCCTCCCCAGCTCAGATTTAGGGCCCTGGAACACAGGGCTAAGCGCTGCCTTCAAAGGAGAGGTAGGAAAGGAATGTTTTCAAGTCTCGCCCGCCTTTCAGCGCCTGTTCAGCTTGAGTGGACAATAGCCACAGCCTGCCCGAACGTCCTGCCGAGCACCGAGTTTGACTGGAGTGTAGCAAACGCTTGCCAGTTCTCTGAGGGGGAAGAGGCCATTGCTGTGGTGTGAACGGCCTTCACTGGCACTCGCTGGGAGCGCAGTGCTCTCTGGGCAGGCAGGATAGTTCCTATCGGAGAAGCATTTGAACAGACGCCTGCCCTGGTATACGTGCTACATCCGCACATCGAGTGTACCTTTCCTACGCTCCAGGCACCAACACGGTGCACAGAACTCCTCTTGATGGTGAGCAACAAGACGCAACATTTCTTCTAGGAGGCTCGTGCGGGACGAGGCCTCTTGAGGATGTGGACCCTCGAATCCCGTCGAAACCACTGGGATTGATTGCCACGTTATGTTAGCGACACAATGAGAGCATTTCAGCTTCATGGAACCACGCACGTTCAGTGCGACATGAGAGAAGAAAACACAGATGCTGCCTTGACAGGGTTAGAGTGAATTTGCCTCTGTCCCTCCCCGCCCCCCACCCCCCCCGCCGACACATAACCTGCCCAGAGCCAGCACAGCTTCACGTCCCGAGGAACATTACTGCTGTGTGCTAGAATACATGAAAGGAAACCTGCGGACGCTGGGAGACTCTGAGCTGTACGCGGCTTGAGAAAGCTTCTAGACCCTTCAGGGCTCGGCGTGGCACCTCTGGAGCATGAGACACCACGTTTCCTCATGGAAACCTAGTGTTACGTTTCGGGGACTTGATGCACAACCGCCTGCAGCCGCTTAGCTGGATGGCCTTGTCCAGAAGCGACAGTTGCCAGAGAGTTCTTTCCCAGGAGCTCGTGAGACAGCATATCATGCAGAAACGCAGAGAAGGAGACCAGCCTTTCCCCGTGTTTTCAGAGGTTCGCTCCTCTGCCTTTGAGCCTTTGAACACAAAGATCCAGTCAGCTCCCGATGATAACTTAGAACTGTACTCTTGACGGTCTCTCTGCCATCAGCCCCCTGCTCAGCTACCGTCTCCTCGGTGCATTCAGTGAAGTACCATAAAATCTGCAGCCTGCCGCACAATGTTGTTCAGGAAGGGCACATTTCCTCTTCGTAAAGAAATCTTTTCTTGCAGCCTGCCTGGCTCGAGCTCCTATTCCTCTTCAGAAGCCCGAGTTTGGCATAGCACTGAAATGACCCCTTCCCTCAAGGCCGGACACATCTCCTAGAGAATATACTCCACGTAGGCCCATTCATTACCTCTTGCCTCCTATGAAACACAAAGGAGTTGTAGCTTGATGGGAGGAAACAGTGGCCTCCTGCTCCGTCTATGACTATCCCGTTTCCCAAGGCCCCGTGAAAGGCTCTTGCTTTCAAGGGTGTAGAGTCTATCGACGGGCAGCAAGCACCGCCAAAAGAGGAGAAATCAGAGCTAGAGAACGTGCTCCTGAGAAACACGCACACTTACCGCACGAAAAGCAGGCCTCTTCGTGGAGTCTGAAATCCCTCCCTGCTCAGCGTTTCTCCGTGGGGCAGAGCGCTCACCGCTGCCTCCATGCACAGCTAGGAAAAGTAGGTGTGCAGGTGTCACCTGCCTTTCAGCGCCTGTCCAAATTGTGCGGACAATAGCCACACCTGCCTGAACGTTCTGCAGAAAACCGAGTGTTACTGGAGTGTAGCAAACGCTTCCGTCTTCACTCAGGGTAAAGAGGCCATTGCTGTGGTGTGGACGGCCTTCATCCCCACTCTTTTGGAGCACAATGCCCTCTGAGCAGGCTGGAAACTGCCTGTAGGAGAAGCAGTTGAACAGACGTCCGCCCCGGTATACGGAACTGCAGCCACACCTCGAGTGTATCTTACGCTCCAGGAACCAACGCGGTGCCCAGAACTCCTTTCTGATGCTAAGAAGCAAGAGGCAACAATTCCTCTGGAGACCCGTGCGTGGTGAGGCCTCCTGAGATTTGGTGCCTTCCAGTCCCGTTGACACCCCATCGATTGATTGCCATGTGATGGTAGCGACACAAAGACTGCCTTTACAAGTGCATGGAACCACGTTCAGTGGGCCGTGAGCCGAGAAGCACTAATGCTACACTGACAGGGCTAGGATGAAATGCCTCTGACCCCCTCCAAAAAGTAACTTTCCAAGAGGCAGCACACGGTCACATCCCCAGAACAACCCTGCCGTGTGCTAGGATACATTACAGGAAATCCGGAGACTCTGGGAGACGCTGAGCTCCACACGGCTTGAAAAAGCTTATAGCCTCTTTTCGGGGGTCAGTGTGGCACTTCTGGACAGTGAGACACCAGGTCTCCTAATGGAACCCTGGTGTTACATTACTGGGACGTAAGGCACAACATTAATCAGCCGCTTGGGTTACGGGCCTTGTCCAGAAGCAACGGTTGCCAAAGATTTCTTTGCTTTGAGCTCGTGAGACAGCATATCATGTAGGACCGCAGAGAAGGAGACCTGCCGCTCTCTGGTTTTGAAGAAGAGGTGAGCTTTTCTACTAAGCCTTGGAGCACAAAGATCCAGCCAAGTCCCAACGACAGGTTAGAAGGTTACTGTTGCAGGTCTCTCGGCGCTTAGCCCACTGTTCGGCTACAGTCTGTAAAGTGCATTCAGGGAAGAACAAGAAACTCTACAACGCCCCGCATCTTGCTGGGAAGGAACAGCACAGCCTCTCCTCGGTGAAGACGTCCTTTCTTGCAGACTGCCAGGCTGGGACTCCTATTCCGTTTCAGCACTCCGAGTTTGGCCTAGCACGGAAATGACCCCTTCCCTCAACGCCCTACACATCTCTTAAGGACTATAACCCCCGTGTGCCCATTCGTTATATCTCGCCCCCTATGAAACACAGAAGAGCTGTGGCTGGATGGTAGGAGGCAGTGGCCGTAGTGTCCTTAAGGCATAAGTATCCCGTGCCAAAGGCCCCGTGATAATCTCTCGCTTTCGGGAGCCTAGGGCATACCAAGGGCTGCCAAACACAGCTAAAGGAGGCGAAAGAAGAGAAGCAGAACTTGCTCCTGAGACTCTCGTACATATACTGACCCCAAAGCATGCCTCTTCGTGGAGACCGAAGGCCTCCCCAGCTCAGATTTAGGGCCCTGGAACACAGGGCTAAGCGCTGCCTTCAAAGGAGAGGTAGGAAAGGAATGTTTTCAAGTCTCGCCCGCCTTTCAGCGCCTGTTCAGCTTGAGTGGACAATAGCCACAGCCTGCCCGAACGTCCTGCCGAGCACCGAGTTTGACTGGAGTGTAGCAAACGCTTGCCAGTTCTCTGAGGGGGAAGAGGCCATTGCTGTGGTGTGAACGGCCTTCACTGGCACTCGCTGGGAGCGCAGTGCTCTCTGGGCAGGCAGGATAGTTCCTATCGGAGAAGCATTTGAACAGACGCCTGCCCTGGTATACGTGCTACATCCGCACATCGAGTGTACCTTTCCTACGCTCCAGGCACCAACACGGTGCACAGAACTCCTCTTGATGGTGAGCAACAAGACGCAACATTTCTTCTAGGAGGCTCGTGCGGGACGAGGCCTCTTGAGGATGTGGACCCTCGAATCCCGTCGAAACCACTGGGATTGATTGCCACGTTATGTTAGCGACACAATGAGAGCATTTCAGCTTCATGGAACCACGCACGTTCAGTGCGACATGAGAGAAGAAAACACAGATGCTGCCTTGACAGGGTTAGAGTGAATTTGCCTCTGTCCCTCCCCGCCCCCCCACCCCCCCCGCCGACACATAACCTGCCCAGAGCCAGCACAGCTTCACGTCCCGAGGAACATTACTGCTGTGTGCTAGAATACATGAAAGGAAACCTGCGGACGCTGGGAGACTCTGAGCTGTACGCGGCTTGAGAAAGCTTCTAGACCCTTCAGGGCTCGGCGTGGCACCTCTGGAGCATGAGACACCACGTTTCCTCATGGAAACCTAGTGTTACGTTTCGGGGACTTGATGCACAACCGCCTGCAGCCGCTTAGCTGGATGGCCTTGTCCAGAAGCGACAGTTGCCAGAGAGTTCTTTCCCAGGAGCTCGTGAGACAGCATATCATGCAGAAACGCAGAGAAGGAGACCAGCCTTTCCCCGTGTTTTCAGAGGTTCGCTCCTCTGCCTTTGAGCCTTTGAACACAAAGATCCAGTCAGCTCCCGATGATAACTTAGAACTGTACTCTTGACGGTCTCTCTGCCATCAGCCCCCTGCTCAGCTACCGTCTCCTCGGTGCATTCAGTGAAGTACCATAAAATCTGCAGCCTGCCGCACCATGTTGTTCAGGAAGGGCACATTTCCTCTTCGTAAAGAAATCTTTTCTTGCAGCCTGCCTGGCTCGAGCTCCTATTCCTCTTCAGAAGCCCGAGTTTGGCATAGCACTGAAATGACCCCTTCCCTCAAGGCCGGACACATCTCCTAGAGAATATACTCCACGTAGGCCCATTCATTACCTCTTGCCTCCTATGAAACACAAAGGAGTTGTAGCTTGATGGGAGGAAACAGTGGCCTCCTGCTCCGTCTATGACTATCCCGTTTCCCAAGGCCCCGTGAAAGGCTCTTGCTTTCAAGGGTGTAGAGTCTATCGACGGGCAGCAAGCACCGCCAAAAGAGGAGAAATCAGAGCTAGAGAACGTGCTCCTGAGAAACACGCACACTTACCGCACGAAAAGCAGGCCTCTTCGTGGAGTCTGAAATCCCTCCCTGCTCAGCGTTTCTCCGTGGGGCAGAGCGCTCACCGCTGCCTCCATGCACAGCTAGGAAAAGTAGGTGTGCAGGTGTCACCTGCCTTTCAGCGCCTGTCCAAATTGTGCGGACAATAGCCACACCTGCCTGAACGTTCTGCAGAAAACCGAGTGTTACTGGAGTGTAGCAAACGCTTCCGTCTTCACTCAGGGTAAAGAGGCCATTGCTGTGGTGTGGACGGCCTTCATCCCCACTCTTTTGGAGCACAATGCCCTCTGAGCAGGCTGGAAACTGCCTGTAGGAGAAGCAGTTGAACAGACGTCCGCCCCGGTATACGGAACTGCAGCCACACCTCGAGTGTATCTTACGCTCCAGGAACCAACGCGGTGCCCAGAACTCCTTTCTGATGCTAAGAAGCAAGAGGCAACAATTCCTCTGGAGACCCGTGCGTGGTGAGGCCTCCTGAGATTTGGTGCCTTCCAGTCCCGTTGACACCCCATCGATTGATTGCCATGTGATGGTAGCGACACAAAGACTGCCTTTACAAGTGCATGGAACCACGTTCAGTGGGCCGTGAGCCGAGAAGCACTAATGCTACACTGACAGGGCTAGGATGAAATGCCTCTGACCCCCTCCAAAAAGTAACTTTCCAAGAGGCAGCACACGGTCGCATCCCCAGAACAACCCTGCCGTGTGCTAGGATACATTACAGGAAATCCGGAGACTCTGGGAGACGCTGAGCTCCACACGGCTTGAAAAAGCTTATAGCCTCTTTTCGGGGGTCAGTGTGGCACTTCTGGACAGTGAGACACCAGGTCTCCTAATGGAACCCTGGTGTTACATTACTGGGACGTAAGGCACAACATTAATCAGCCGCTTGGGTTACGGGCCTTGTCCAGAAGCAACGGTTGCCAAAGATTTCTTTGCTTTGAGCTCGTGAGACAGCATATCATGTAGGACCGCAGAGAAGGAGACCTGCCGCTCTCTGGTTTTGAAGAAGAGGTGAGCTTTTCTACTAAGCCTTGGAGCACAAAGATCCAGCCAAGTCCCAACGACAGGTTAGAAGGTTACTGTTGCAGGTCTCTCGGCGCTTAGCCCACTGTTCGGCTACAGTCTGTAAAGTGCATTCAGGGAAGAACAAGAAACTCTACAATGTCCCGCATCTTGCTGGGAAGGAACAGCACAGCCTCTCCTCGGTGAAGACGTCCTTTCTTGCAGACTGCCAGGCTGGGACTCCTATTCCGTTTCAGCACTCCGAGTTTGGCCTAGAACGGAAATGACCCCTTCCCTCAACGCCCTACACATCTCTTAAGGACTATAACCCCCGTGTGCCCATTCGTTATATCTCGCCCCCTATGAAACACAGAAGAGCTGTGGCTGGATGGTAGGAGGCAGTGGCCGTAGTGTCCTTAAGGGATAAGTATCCCGTGCCAAAGGCCCCGTGATAATCTCTCGCTTTCGGGAGCCTAGGGCATACCAAGGGCTGCCAAACACAGCTAAAGGAGGCGAAAGAAGAGAAGCAGAACTTGCTCCTGAGACTCTCGTACATATACTGACCCCAAAGCATGCCTCTTCGTGGAGACCGAAGGCCTCCCCAGCTCAGATTTAGGGCCCTGGAACACAGGGCTAAGCGCTGCCTTCAAAGGAGAGGTAGGAAAGGAATGTTTTCAAGTCTCGCCCGCCTTTGAGCGCCTGTTCAGCTTGAGTGGACAATAGCCACAGCCTGCCCGAACGTCCTGCCGAGCACCGAGTTTGACTGGAGTGTAGCAAACGCTTGCCAGTTCTCTGAGGGGGAAGAGGCCATTGCTGTGGTGTGAACGGCCTTCACTGGCACTCGCTGGGAGCGCAGTGCTCTCTGGGCAGGCAGGATAGTTCCTATCGGAGAAGCATTTGAACAGACGCCTGCCCTGGTATACGTGCTACATCCGCACATCGAGTGTACCTTTCCTACGCTCCAGGCACCAACACGGTGCACAGAACTCCTCTTGATGGTGAGCAACAAGACGCAACATTTCTTCTAGGAGGCTCGTGCGGGACGAGGCCTCTTGAGGATGTGGACCCTCGAATCCCGTCGAAACCACTGGGATTGATTGCCACGTTATGTTAGCGACACAATGAGAGCATTTCAGCTTCATGGAACCATGCACGTTCAGTGCGACATGAGAGAAGAAAACACAGATGCTGCCTTGACAGGGTTAGAGTGAATTTGCCTCTGTCCCTCCCCGCCCCCCACCCCCCCCGCCGACACATAACCTGCCCAGAGCCAGCACAGCTTCACGTCCCGAGGAACATTACTGCTGTGTGCTAGAATACATGAAAGGAAACCTGCGGACGCTGGGAGACTCTGAGCTGTACGCGGCTTGAGAAAGCTTCTAGACCCTTCAGGGCTCGGCGTGGCACTTCTGGAGCGTGAGACACCACGTTTCCTCATGGAAACCTAGTGTTACGTTTCGGGGACTTGATGCACAACCGCTTCCAGCCGCTTAGCTGGATGGCCTTGTCCAGAAGCGACAGTTGCCAGAGAGTTCTTTCCCAGGAGCTCGTGAGACAGCATATCATGCAGAAACGCAGAGAAGGAGACCAGCCTTTCCCCGTGTTTTGAGAGGTTCGCTCCTCTGCCTTTGAGCCTTTGAACACAAAGATCCAGTCAGCTCCCGATGATAACTTAGAACTGTACTCTTGACGGTCTCTCTGCCATCAGCCCCCTGCTCAGCTACCGTCTCCTCGGTGCATTCAGTGAAGTACCATAAAATCTGCAGCCTGCCGCACCATGTTGTTCAGGAAGGGCACATTTCCTCTTCGTAAAGAAATCTTTTCTTGCAGCCTGCCTGGCTCGAGCTCCTATTCCTCTTCAGAAGCCCAAGTTTGGCATAGCACTGAAATGACCCCTTCCCTCAAGGCCGGACACATCTCCTAGAGAATATACTCCACGTAGGCCCATTCATTACCTCTTGCCTCCTATGAAACACAAAGGAGTTGTAGCTTGATGGGAGGAAACAGTGGCCTCCTGCTCCGTCTATGACTATCCCGTTTCCCAAGGCCCCGTGAAAGGCTCTTGCTTTCAAGGGTGTAGAGTCTATCGATGGGCACCAAGCACCGCCAAAAGAGGAGAAATCAGAGCTAGAGAACTTGCTCCTGAGAAACACGCACACTTACCGCACGAAAAGCAGGCCTCTTCGTGGAGTCTGAAATCCCTCCCTGCTCAGCGTTTCTCCGTGGGGCAGAGCGCTCACCGCTGCCTCCATGCACAGCTAGGAAAAGTAGGTGTGCAGGTGTCACCTGCCTTTCAGCGCCTGTCCAAATTGTGCGGACAATAGCCACACCTGCCTGAACGTTCTGCAGAAAACCGAGTGTTACTGGAGTGTAGCAAACGCTTCCGTCTTCACTCAGGGTAAAGAGGCCATTGCTGTGGTGTGGACGGCCTTCATCCCCACTCTTTTGGAGCACAATGCCCTCTGAGCAGGCTGGAAACTGCCTGTAGGAGAAGCAGTTGAACAGACGTCCGCCCCGGTATACGGAACTGCAGCCACACCTCGAGTGTATCTTACGCTCCAGGAACCAACGCGGTGCCCAGAACTCCTTTCTGATGCTAAGAAGCAAGAGGCAACAATTCCTCTGGAGACCCGTGCGTGGTGAGGCCTCCTGAGATTTGGTGCCTTCCAGTCCCGTTGACACCCCATCGATTGATTGCCATGTGATGGTAGCGACACAAAGACTGCCTTTACAAGTGCATGGAACCACGTTCAGTGGGCCGTGAGCCGAGAAGCACTAATGCTACACTGACAGGGCTAGGATGAAATGCCTCTGACCCCCTCCAAAAAGTAACTTTCCAAGAGGCAGCACACGGTCGCATCCCCAGAACAACCCTGCCGTGTGCTAGGATACATTACAGGAAATCCGGAGACTCTGGGAGACGCTGAGCTCCACACGGCTTGAAAAAGCTTATAGCCTCTTTTCGGGGGTCAGTGTGGCACTTCTGGACAGTGAGACACCAGGTCTCCTAATGGAACCCTGGTGTTACATTACTGGGACGTAAGGCACAACATTAATCAGCCGCTTGGGTTACGGGCCTAGTCCAGAAGCAACGGTTGCCAAAGATTTCTTTGCTTTGAGCTCGTGAGACAGCATATCATGTAGGACCGCAGAGAAGGAGACCTGCCGCTCTCTGGTTTTGAAGAAGAGGTGAGCTTTTCTACTAAGCCTTGGAGCACAAAGATCCAGCCAAGTCCCAACGACAGGTTAGAAGGTTACTGTTGCAGGTCTCTCGGCGCTTAGCCCACTGTTCGGCTACAGTCTGTAAAGTGCATTCAGGGAAGAACAAGAAACTCTACAACGTCCCGCATCTTGCTGGGAAGGAACAGCACAGCCTCTCCTCGGTGAAGACGTCCTTTCTTGCAGACTGCCAGGCTGGGACTCCTATTCCGTTTCAGAACTCCGAGTTTGGCCTAGCACGGAAATGACCCCTTCCCTCAACGCCCTACACATCTCTTAAGGACTATAACCCCCGTGTGCCCATTCGTTATATCTCGCCCCCTATGAAACACAGAAGAGCTGTGGCTGGATGGTAGGAGGCAGTGGCCGTAGTGTCCTTACGGGATAAGTATCCCGTGCCAAAGGCCCCGTGATAATCTCTCGCTTTCAGGAGCCTAGGGCATACCAAGGGCTGCCAAACACAGCTAAAGGAGGCGAAAGAAGAGAAGCAGAACTTGCTCCTGAGACTCTCGTACATATACTGACCCCAAAGCATGCCTCTTCGTGGAGACCGAAGGCCTCCCCAGCTCAGATTTAGGGCCCTGGAACACAGGGCTAAGCGCTGCCTTCAAAGGAGAGGTAGGAAAGGAATGTTTTCAAGTCTCGCCCGCCTTTCAGCGCCTGTTCAGCTTGAGTGGACAATAGCCACAGCCTGCCCGAACGTCCTGCCGAGCACCGAGTTTGACTGGAGTGTAGCAAACGCTTGCCAGTTCTCTGAGGGGGAAGAGGCCATTGCTGTGGTGTGAACGGCCTTCACTGGCACTCGCTGGGAGCGCAGTGCTCTCTGGGCAGGCAGGATAGTTCCTATCGGTGAAGCATTTGAACAGACGCCTGCCCTGGTATACGTGCTACATCCGCACATCGAGTGTACCTTTCCTACGCTCCAGGCACCAACACGGTGCACAGAACTCCTCTTGATGGTGAGCAACAAGACGCAACATTTCTTCTAGGAGGCTCGTGCGGGACGAGGCCTCTTGAGGATGTGGACCCTCGAATCCCGTCGAAACCACTGGGATTGATTGCCACGTTATGTTAGCGACACAATGAGAGCATTTCAGCTTCATGGAACCACGCACGTTCAGTGCGACATAAGAGAAGAAAACACAGATGCTGCCTTGACAGGGTTAGAGTGAATTTGCCTCTGTCCCCCCCCGCCGACACATAACCTGCCCAGAGCCAGCACAGCTTCACGTCCCGAGGAACATTACTGCTGTGTGCTAGAATACATGAAAGGAAACCTGCGGACGCTGGGAGACTCTGAGCTGTACGCAGCTTGAGAAAGCTTCTAGACCCTTCAGGGCTCGGCGTGGCACTTCTGGAGCGTGAGACACCACGTTTCCTCATGGAAACCTAGTGTTACGTTTCGGGGACTTGATGCACAACCGCCTCCAGCCGCTTAGCTGGATGGCCTTGTCCAGAAGCGACAGTTGCCAGAGAGTTCTTTCCCAGGAGCTCGTGAGACAGCATATCATGCAGAAACGCAGAGAAGGAGACCAGCCTTTCCCCGTGTTTTGAGAGGTTCGCTCCTCTGCCTTTGAGCCTTTGAACACAAAGATCCAGTCAGCTCCCGATGATAACTTAGAACTGTACTCTTGACGGTCTCTCTGCCATCAGCCCCCTGCTCAGCTACCGTCTCCTCGGTGCATTCAGTGAAGTACCATAAAATCTGCAGCCTGCCGCACCATGTTGTTCAGGAAGGGCACATTTCCTCTTCGTAAAGAAATCTTTTCTTGCAGCTTGCCTGGCTCGAGCTCCTATTCCTTTTCAGAAGCCCGAGTTTGGCATAGCACTGAAATGACCCCTTCCCTCAAGGCCGGACACATCTCCTAGAGAATATACTCCACGTAGGCCCATTCATTACCTTTGCCTCCTATGAAACACAAAGGAGTTGTAGCTTGATGGGAGGAAACAGTGGCCTCCTGCTCCGTCTATGACTATCCCGTTTCCCAAGGCCCCGTGAAAGGCTCTTGCTTTCAAGGGTGTAGAGTCTATCGACGGGCACCAAGCACCGCCAAAAGAGGAGAAATCAGAGCTAGAGAACGTGCTCCTGAGAAACACGCACACTTACCGCACGAAAAGCAGGCCTCTTCGTGGAGTCTGAAATCCCTCCCTGCTCAGCGTTTCTCCGTGGGGCAGAGCGCTCACCGCTGCCTCCATGCACAGCTAGGAAAAGTAGGTGTGCAGGTGTCACCTGCCTTTCAGCGCCTGTCCAAATTGTGCGGACAATAGCCACACCTGCCTGAACGTTCTGCAGAAAACCGAGTGTTACTGGAGTGTAGCAAACGCTTCCGTCTTCACTCAGGGTAAAGAGGCCATTGCTGTGGTGTGGACGGCCTTCATCCCCACTCTTTTGGAGCACAATGCCCTCTGAGCAGGCTGGAAACTGCCTGTAGGAGAAGCAGTTGAACAGACGTCCGCCCCGGTATACGGAACTGCAGCCACACCTCGAGTGTATCTTACGCTCCAGGAACCAACGCGGTGCCCAGAACTCCTTTCTGATGCTAAGAAGCAAGAGGCAACAATTCCTCTGGAGACCCGTGCGTGGTGAGGCCTCCTGAGATTTGGTGCCTTCCAGTCCCGTTGACACCCCATCGATTGATTGCCATGTGATGGTAGCGACACAAAGACTGCCTTTACAAGTGCATGGAACCACGTTCAGTGGGCCGTGAGCCGAGAAGCACTAATGCTACACTGACAGGGCTAGGATGAAATGCCTCTGACCCCCTCCAAAAAGTAACTTTCCAAGAGGCAGCACACGGTCGCATCCCCAGAACAACCCTGCCGTGTGCTAGGATACATTACAGGAAATCCGGAGACTCTGGGAGACGCTGAGCTCCACACGGCTTGAAAAAGCTTATAGCCTCTTTTCGGGGGTCAGTGTGGCACTTCTGGACAGTGAGACACCAGGTCTCCTAATGGAACCCTGGTGTTACATTACTGGGACGTAAGGCACAACATTAATCAGCCGCTTGGGTTACGGGCCTAGTCCAGAAGCAACGGTTGCCAAAGATTTCTTTGCTTTGAGCTCGTGAGACAGCATATCATGTAGGACCGCAGTGAAGGAGACCTGCCGCTCTCTGGTTTTGAAGAAGAGGTGAGCTTTTCTACTAAGCCTTGGAGCACAAAGATCCAGCCAAGTCCCAACGACAGGTTAGAAGGTTACTGTTGCAGGTCTCTCGGCGCTTAGCCCACTGTTCGGCTACAGTCTGTAAAGTGCATTCAGGGAAGAACAAGAAACTCTACAACGTCCCGCATCTTGCTGGGAAGGAACAGCACAGCCTCTCCTCGGTGAAGACGTCCTTTCTTGCAGACTGCCAGGCTGGGACTCCTATTCCGTTTCAGAACTCCGAGTTTGGCCTAGCACGGAAATGACCCCTTCCCTCAACGCCCTACACATCTCTTAAGGACTATAACCCCCGTGTGCCCATTCGTTATATCTCGCCCCCTATGAAACACAGAAGAGCTGTGGCTGGATGGTAGGAGGCAGTGGCCGTAGTGTCCTTACGGGATAAGTATCCCGTGCCAAAGGCCCCGTGATAATCTCTCGCTTTCGGGAGCCTAGGGCATACCAAGGGCTGCCAAACACAGCTAAAGGAGGCGAAAGAAGAGAAGCAGAACTTGCTCCTGAGACTCTCGTACATATACTGACCCCAAAGCATGCCTCTTCGTGGAGACCGAAGGCCTCCCCAGCTCAGATTTAGGGCCCTGGAACACAGGGCTAAGCGCTGCCTTCAAAGGAGAGGTAGGAAAGGAATGTTTTCAAGTCTCGCCCGCCTTTCAGCGCCTGTTCAGCTTGAGTGGACAATAGCCACAGCCTGCCCGAACGTCCTGCCGAGCACCGAGTTTGACTGGAGTGTAGCAAACGCTTGCCAGTTCTCTGAGGGGGAAGAGGCCATTGCTGTGGTGTGAACGGCCTTCACTGGCACTCGCTGGGAGCGCAGTGCTCTCTGGGCAGGCAGGATAGTTCCTATCGGTGAAGCATTTGAACAGACGCCTGCCCTGGTATACGTGCTACATCCGCACATCGAGTGTACCTTTCCTACGCTCCAGGCACCAACACGGTGCACAGAACTCCTCTTGATGGTGAGCAACAAGACGCAACATTTCTTCTAGGAGGCTCGTGCGGGACGAGGCCTCTTGAGGATGTGGACCCTCGAATCCCGTCGAAACCACTGGGATTGATTGCCACGTTATGTTAGCGACACAATGAGAGCATTTCAGCTTCATGGAACCACGCACGTTCAGTGCGACATAAGAGAAGAAAACACAGATGCTGCCTTGACAGGGTTAGAGTGAATTTGCCTCTGTCCCCCCCCGCCGACACATAACCTGCCCAGAGCCAGCACAGCTTCACGTCCCGAGGAACATTACTGCTGTGTGCTAGAATACATGAAAGGAAACCTGCGGACGCTGGGAGACTCTGAGCTGTACGCAGCTTGAGAAAGCTTCTAGACCCTTCAGGGCTCGGCGTGGCACTTCTGGAGCGTGAGACACCACGTTTCCTCATGGAAACCTAGTGTTACGTTTCGGGGACTTGATGCACAACCGCCTCCAGCCGCTTAGCTGGATGGCCTTGTCCAGAAGCGACAGTTGCCAGAGAGTTCTTTCCCAGGAGCTCGTGAGACAGCATATCATGCAGAAACGCAGAGAAGGAGACCAGCCTTTCCCCGTGTTTTGAGAGGTTCGCTCCTCTGCCTTTGAGCCTTTGAACACAAAGATCCAGTCAGCTCCCGATGATAACTTAGAACTGTACTCTTGACGGTCTCTCTGCCATCAGCCCCCTGCTCAGCTACCGTCTCCTCGGTGCATTCAGTGAAGTACCATAAAATCTGCAGCCTGCCGCACCATGTTGTTCAGGAAGGGCACATTTCCTCTTCGTAAAGAAATCTTTTCTTGCAGCTTGCCTGGCTCGAGCTCCTATTCCTTTTCAGAAGCCCGAGTTTGGCATAGCACTGAAATGACCCCTTCCCTCAAGGCCGGACACATCTCCTAGAGAATATACTCCACGTAGGCCCATTCATTACCTTTGCCTCCTATGAAACACAAAGGAGTTGTAGCTTGATGGGAGGAAACAGTGGCCTCCTGCTCCGTCTATGACTATCCCGTTTCCCAAGGCCCCGTGAAAGGCTCTTGCTTTCAAGGGTGTAGAGTCTATCGACGGGCACCAAGCACCGCCAAAAGAGGAGAAATCAGAGCTAGAGAACGTGCTCCTGAGAAACACGCACACTTACCGCACGAAAAGCAGGCCTCTTCGTGGAGTCTGAAATCCCTCCCTGCTCAGCGTTTCTCCGTGGGGCAGAGCGCTCACCGCTGCCTCCATGCACAGCTAGGAAAAGTAGGTGTGCAGGTGTCACCTGCCTTTCAGCGCCTGTCCAAATTGTGCGGACAATAGCCACACCTGCCTGAACGTTCTGCAGAAAACCGAGTGTTACTGGAGTGTAGCAAACGCTTCCGTCTTCACTCAGGGTAAAGAGGCCATTGCTGTGGTGTGGACGGCCTTCATCCCCACTCTTTTGGAGCACAATGCCCTCTGAGCAGGCTGGAAACTGCCTGTAGGAGAAGCAGTTGAACAGACGTCCGCCCCGGTATACGGAACTGCAGCCACACCTCGAGTGTATCTTACGCTCCAGGAACCAACGCGGTGCCCAGAACTCCTTTCTGATGCTAAGAAGCAAGAGGCAACAATTCCTCTGGAGACCCGTGCGTGGTGAGGCCTCCTGAGATTTGGTGCCTTCCAGTCCCGTTGACACCCCATCGATTGATTGCCATGTGATGGTAGCGACACAAAGACTGCCTTTACAAGTGCATGGAACCACGTTCAGTGGGCCGTGAGCCGAGAAGCACTAATGCTACACTGACAGGGCTAGGATGAAATGCCTCTGACCCCCTCCAAAAAGTAACTTTCCAAGAGGCAGCACACGGTCACATCCCCAGAACAACCCTGCCGTGTGCTAGGATACATTACAGGAAATCCGGAGACTCTGGGAGACGCTGAGCTCCACACGGCTTGAAAAAGCTTATAGCCTCTTTTCGGGGGTCAGTGTGGCACTTCTGGACAGTGAGACACCAGGTCTCCTAATGGAACCCTGGTGTTACATTACTGGGACGTAAGGCACAACATTAATCAGCCGCTTGGGTTACGGGCCTAGTCCAGAAGCAACGGTTGCCAAAGATTTCTTTGCTTTGAGCTCGTGAGACAGCATATCATGTAGGACCGCAGAGAAGGAGACCTGCCGCTCTCTGGTTTTGAAGAAGAGGTGAGCTTTTCTACTAAGCCTTGGAGCACAAAGATCCAGCCAAGTCCCAACGACAGGTTAGAAGGTTACTGTTGCAGGTCTCTCGGCGCTTAGCCCACTGTTCGGCTACAGTCTGTAAAGTGCATTCAGGGAAGAACAAGAAACTCTACAACGTCCCGCATCTTGCTGGGAAGGAACAGCACAGCCTCTCCTCGGTGAAGACGTCCTTTCTTGCAGACTGCCAGGCTGGGACTCCTATTCCGTTTCAGAACTCCGAGTTTGGCCTAGCACGGAAATGACCCCTTCCCTCAACGCCCTACACATCTCTTAAGGACTATAACCCCCGTGTGCCCATTCGTTATATCTCGCCCCCTATGAAACACAGAAGAGCTGTGGCTGGATGGTAGGAGGCAGTGGCCGTAGTGTCCTTAAGGCATAAGTATCCCGTGCCAAAGGCCCCGTGATAATCTCTCGCTTTCGGGAGCCTAGGGCATACCAAGGGCTGCCAAACACAGCTAAAGGAGGCGAAAGAAGAGAAGCAGAACTTGCTCCTGAGACTCTCGTACATATACTGACCCCAAAGCATGCCTCTTCGTGGAGACCGAAGGCCTCCCCAGCTCAGATTTAGGGCCCTGGAACACAGGGCTAAGCGCTGCCTTCAAAGGAGAGGTAGGAAAGGAATGTTTTCAAGTCTCGCCCGCCTTTCAGCGCCTGTTCAGCTTGAGTGGACAATAGCCACAGCCTGCCCGAACGTCCTGCCGAGCACCGAGTTTGACTGGAGTGTAGCAAACGCTTGCCAGTTCTCTGAGGGGGAAGAGGCCATTGCTGTGGTGTGAACGGCCTTCACTGGCACTCGCTGGGAGCGCAGTGCTCTCTGGGCAGGCAGGATAGTTCCTATCGGAGAAGCATTTGAACAGACGCCTGCCCTGGTATACGTGCTACATCCGCACATCGAGTGTACCTTTCCTACGCTCCAGGCACCAACACGGTGCACAGAACTCCTCTTGATGGTGAGCAACAAGACGCAACATTTCTTCTAGGAGGCTCGTGCGGGACGAGGCCTCTTGAGGATGTGGACCCTCGAATCCCGTCGAAACCACTGGGATTGATTGCCACGTTATGTTAGCGACACAATGAGAGCATTTCAGCTTCATGGAACCACGCACGTTCAGTGCGACATGAGAGAAGAAAACACAGATGCTGCCTTGACAGGGTTAGAGTGAATTTGCCTCTGTCCGCCCCCGCCCCCCCCCCCCCGGCGACACATAACCTGCCCAGAGCCAGCACAGCTTCACGTCCCGAGGAACATTACTGCTGTGTGCTAGAATACCTGAAAGGAAACCTGCGGACGCTGGGAGACTCTGAGCTGTACGCGGCTTGAGAAAGCTTCTAGACCCTTCAGGGGTCAGCGTGGCACTTCTGGAGCGTGAGACACCACGTTTCCCATGGAAACCTAGTGTTACGTTTCGGGGACTTTATGCCCAACCGCCTCCAGCCACTTAGCTGGATGGCCTTGTCCAGAAGCGACAGTTGCCAGAGAGTTCTTTCCCAGGAGCTCGTGAGACAGCATATCATGCAGAAACGCAGAGAAGGAGACCAGCCTTTCCCCGTGTTTTCAGAGGTTCGCTCCTCTGCCTTTGAGCCTTTGAACACAAAGATCCAGTCAGCTCCCGATGATAACTTAGAACTGTACTCTTGACGGTCTCTCTGCCATCAGCCCCCTGCTCAGCTACCGTGTCCTAGGTGCATTCAGTGAAGTACCATAAAATCTGCAGCCTGCCGCACCATGTTGTTCAGGAAGGGCACATTTCCTCTTCGTAAAGAAATCTTTTCTTGCAGCCTGCCTGGCTCGACCTCCTATTCCTTTTCAGAAGCCCGAGTTTGGCATAGCACTGAAATGACCCCTTCCCTCAAGGCCGGACACATCTCCTAGAGAATATACTCCACGTAGGCCCATTCATTACCTCTTGCCTCCTATGAAACACAAAGGAGTTGTAGCTTGATGGGAGGAAACAGTGGCCTCCTGCTCCGTCTATGACTATCCCGTTTCCCAAGGCCCCGTGAAAGGCTCTTCCTTTCAAGGGTGTAGAGCCTGTCGATGGGCACCAAGCACCGCCAAAAGAGGAGAAATCAGAGCTAGAGAACATGCTCCTGAGAAACACGCACACTTACCGCACGAAAAGCAGGCCTGTTCGTGGAGTCTGAAATCCCTCCCTGCTCAGCGTTTCTCCGTGGGGCAGAGCGCTCACCGCTGCCTCCATGCACAGCTAGGAAAAGTAGGTGTGCAGGTGTCGCCTGCCTTTCAGCGCCTGTCCAACTTGTGCGGACAATAGCCACACCTGCCTGAACGTTCTGCAGAAAACCGAGTGTTACTGGAGTGTAGCAAACGCTTCCGTCTTCACTCAGGGTAAAGAGGCCATTGCTGTGGTGTGGACGGCCTTCATCCCCACTCTTTTGGAGCACAATGCCCTCTGAGCAGGCTGGAAACTGCCTGTAGGAGAAGCAGTTGAACAGACGTCCTCCCCGGTATAAGGAACTGCAGCCACACCTCGAGTGTATCTTACGCTCCAGGAAACAATGCGGTGCCCAGAACTCCTTTCTGATGCTAAGAAGCAAGAGGCAACAATTCCTCTGGAGACCCGTGTGTGGTGAGGCCTCCTGAGATTTGGTGCCTTCCAGTCCCGTTGACACCCCATCGATTGATTGCCATGTGATGGTAGCGACACAAAGACTGCCTTTACAAGTGCATGGAACCACGTTCAGTGGGCCGTGAGCCGAGAAGCACTAATGCTACACTGACAGGGCTAGGATGAAATGCCTCTGACCCCCTCCAAAAAGTAACTTTCCAAGAGGCAGCACACGGTCGCATCCCCAGAACAACCCTGCCGTGTGCTAGGATACATTACAGGAAATCCGGAGACTCTGGGAGACGCTGAGCTCCACACGGCTTGAAAAAGCTTATAGCCTCTTTTCGGGGGTCAGTGTGGCACTTCTGGACAGTGAGACACCAGGTCTCCTAATGGAACCCTGGTGTTACATTACTGGGACGTAAGGCACAACATTAATCAGCCGCTTGGGTTACGGGCCTAGTCCAGAAGCAACGGTTGCCAAAGATTTCTTTGCTTTGAGCTCGTGAGACAGCATATCATGTAGGACCGCAGAGAAGGAGACCTGCCGCTCTCTGGTTTTGAAGAAGAGGTGAGCTTTTCTACTAAGCCTTGGAGCACAAAGATCCAGCCAAGTCCCAACGACAGGTTAGAAGGTTACTGTTGCAGGTCTCTCGGCGCTTAGCCCACTGTTCGGCTACAGTCTGTAAAGTGCATTCAGGGAAGAACAAGAAACTCTACAACGTCCCGCATCTTGCTGGGAAGGAACAGCACAGCCTCTCCTCGGTGAAGACGTCCTTTCTTGCAGACTGCCAGGCTGGGACTCCTATTCCGTTTCAGAACTCCGAGTTTGGCCTAGCACGGAAATGACCCCTTCCCTCAACGCCCTACACATCTCTTAAGGACTATAACCCCCGTGTGCCCATTCGTTATATCTCGCCCCCTATGAAACACAGAAGAGCTGTGGCTGGATGGTAGGAGGCAGTGGCCGTAGTGTCCTTAAGGGATAAGTATCCCGTGCCAAAGGCCCCGTGATAATCTCTCGCTTTCGGGAGCCTAGGGCATACCAAGGGCTGCCAAACACAGCTAAAGGAGGTGAAAGAAGAGAAGCAGAACTTGCTCCTGAGACTCTCGTACATATACTGACCCCAAAGCATGCCTCTTCGTGGAGACCGAAGGCCTCCCCAGCTCAGATTTAGGGCCCTGGAACACAGGGCTAAGTGCTGCCTTCAAAGGAGAGGTAGGAGAGGAATGTTTTCAAGTCTCGCCCGCCTTTCAGCGCCTGTTCAGCTTGAGTGGACAATAGCCACAGCCTGCCCGAACGTCCTGCCGAGCACCGAGTTTGACTGGAGTGTAGCAAACGCTTGCCAGTTCTCTGAGGGGGAAGAGGCCATTGCTGTGGTGTGAACGGCCTTCACTGGCACTCGCTGGGAGCGCAGTGCTCTCTGGGCAGGCAGGATAGTTCCTATCGGAGAAGCATTTGAACAGACGCCTGCCCTGGTATACGTGCTACATCCGCACATCGAGTGTACCTTTCCTACGCTCCAGGCACCAACACGGTGCACAGAACTCCTCTTGATGGTGAGCAACAAGAGGCAACATTTCTTCTAGGAGGCTCGTGCGGGACGAGGCCTCTTGAGGATGTGGACCCTCGAATCCCGTCGAAACCACTGGGATTGATTGCCACGTTATGTTAGCGACACAATGAGAGCATTTCAGCTTCATGGAACCACGCACGTTCAGTGCGACATGAGAGAAGAAAACACAGATGCTGCCTTGACAGGATTAGAGTGAATTTGCCTCTGTCCCCCCCCGCCGACACATAACCTGCCCAGAGCCAGCACAGCTTCACGTCCCGAGGAACATTACTGCTGTGTGCTAGAATACATGAAAGGAAACATGCGGACGCTGGGAGACTCTGAGCTGTACGCGGCTTGAGAAAGCTTCTAGACCCTTCAGGGCTCGGCGTGGCACTTCTGGAGCGTGAGACACCACGTTTCCTCATGGAAACCTAGTGTTACGTTTCGGGGACTTGATGCACAACCGCTTCCAGCCGCTTAGCTGGATGGCCTTGTCCAGAAGCGACAGTTGCCAGAGAGTTCTTTCCCAGGAGCTCGTGAGACAGCATATCATGCAGAAACGCAGAGAAGGAGACCAGCCTTTCCCCGTGTTTTGAGAGGTTCGCTCCTCTGCCTTTGAGCCTTTGAACACAAAGATCCAGTCAGCTCCCGATGATAACTTAGAACTGTACTCTTGACGGTCTCTCTGCCATCAGCCCCCTGCTCAGCTACCGTCTCCTCGGTGCATTCAGTGAAGTACCATAAAATCTGCAGCCTGCCGCACCATGTTGTTCAGGAAGGGCACATTTCCGCTTCGTAAAGAAATCTTTTCTTGCAGCCTGCCTGGCTCGAGCTCCTATTCCTTTTCAGAAGCCCGAGTTTGGCATAGCACTGAAATGACCCCTTCCCTCAAGGCCGGACACATCTCCTAGAGAATATACTCCACGTAGGCCCATTCATTACCTCTTGCCTCCTATGAAACACAAAGGAGTTGTAGCTTGATGGGAGGAAACAGTGGCCTCCTGCTCCGTCTATGACTCTCCCGTTTCCCAAGGCCCCGTGAAAGGCTCTTGCTTTCAAGGGTGTAGAGTCTATCGACGGGCACCAAGCACCACCAAAAGAGGAGAAATCAGAGCTAGAGAACGTGCTCCTGAGAAACACGCACACTTACCGCACGAAAAGCAGGCCTGTTCGTGGAGTCTGAAATCCCTCCCTGCTCAGCGTTTCTCCGTGGGGCAGAGCGCTCACCGCTGCCTCCATGCACAGCTAGGAAAAGTAGGTGTGCAGGTGTCACCTGCCTTTCAGCGCCTGTCCAAATTGTGCGGACAATAGCCACACCTGCCTGAACGTTCTGCAGAAAACCGAGTGTTACTGGAGTGTAGCAAACGCTTCCGTCTTCACTCAGGGTAAAGAGGCCATTGCTGTGGTGTGGACGGCCTTCATCCCCACTCTTTTGGAGCACAATGCCCTCTGAGCAGGCTGGAAACTGCCTGTAGGAGAAGCAGTTGAAGAGACGTCTGCCCCAGTATACGGAACTGCAGCCACACCTCGAGTGTATCTTACGCTCCAGGAACCAACGCGGTGCCCAGAACTCCTTTCTGATGCTAAGAAGCAAGAGGCAACAATTCCTCTGGAGACCCGTGTGTGGTGAGGCCTCCTGAGATTTGGTGCCTTCCAGTCCCGTTGACACCCCATCGATTGATTGCCATGTGATGGTAGCGACACAAAGACTGCCTTTACAAGTGCATGGAACCACGTTCAGTGGGCCGTGAGCCAAGAAGCAGTAATGCTACACTGACAGGGCTAGGATGAAATGCCTCTGACCCCCTCCAAAAAGTAACTTTCCAAGAGGCAGCACACGGTCACATCCCCAGAACAACCCTGCCGTGTGCTAGGATACATTACAGGAAATCCGGAGACTCTGGGAGACGCCTAGCTCCACACGGCTTGAAAAAGCTTATAGCCTCTTTTCGGGGGTCAGTGTGGCACTTCTGGACAGTGAGACACCAGGTCTCCTAATGGAACCCTGGTGTTACATTACTGGGACGTAAGGCACAACATTAATCAGCCGCTTGGGTTACGGGCCTAGTCCAGAAGCAACGGTTGCCAAAGATTTCTTTGCTTTGAGCTCGTGAGACAGCATATCATGTAGGACCGCAGAGAAGGAGACCTGCCGCTCTCTGGTTTTGAAGAAGAGGTGAGCTTTTCTACTAAGCCTTGGAGCACAAAGATCCAGCCAAGTCCCAACGACAGGTTAGAAGGTTACTGTTGCAGGTCTCTCGGCGCTTAGCCCACTGTTCGGCTACAGTCTGTAAAGTGCATTCAGGGAAGAACAAGAAACTCTACAACGTCCCGCATCTTGCTGGGAAGGAACAGCACAGCCTCTCCTCGGTGAACACGTCGTTTCTTGCAGACTGCCAGGCTGGGACTCCTATTCCGTTTCAGCACTCCGAGTTTGGCCTAGCACGGAAATGACCCCTTCCCTCAACGCCCTACACATCTCTTAAGGACTATAACCCCCGTGTGCCCATTCGTTATATCTCGCCCCCTATGAAACACAGAAGAGCTGTGGCTGGATGGTAGGAGGCAGTGGCCGTAGTGTCCTTAAGGGATAAGTATCCCGTGCCAAAGGCCCCGTGAAAATCTCTCGCTTTCGGGAGCCTAGGGCATACCAAGGGCTGCCAAATACAGCTAAAGGAGGCGAAAGAAGAGAAGCAGAACTTGCTCCTGAGACTCTCGTACATATACTGACCCCAAAGCATGCCTCTTCGTGGAGACCGAAGGCCTCCCCAGCTCAGATTTAGGGCCCTGGAACACAGGGCTAAGCGCTGCCTTCAAAGGAGAGGTAGGAGAGGAATGTTTTCAAGTCTCGCCCGCCTTTCAGCGCCTGTTCAGCTTGAGTGGACAATAGCCACAGCCTGCCCGAACGTCCTGCCGAGCACCGAGTTTGACTGGAGTGTAGCAAACGCTTGCCAGTTCTCTGAGGGGGAAGAGGCCATTGCTGTGGTGTGAACGGCCTTCACTGGCACTCGCTGGGAGCGCAGTGCTCTCTGGGCAGGCAGGATAGTTCCTATCGGAGAAGCATTTGAACAGACGCCTGCCCTGGTATACGTGCTACATCCGCACATCGAGTGTACCTTTCCTACGCTCCAGGCACCAACACGGTGCACAGAACTCCTCTTGATGGTGAGCAACAAGACGCAACATTTCTTCTAGGAGGCTCGTGCGGGACGAGGCCTCTTGAGGATGTGGACCCTCGAATCCCGTCGAAACCACTGGGATTGATTGCCACGTTATGTTAGCGACACAATGAGAGCATTTCAGCTTCATGGAACCACGCACGTTCAGTGCGACATGAGAGAAGAAAACACAGATGCTGCCTTGACAGGGTTAGAGTGAATTTGCCTCTGTCCCCCCCCGCCGACACATAACCTGCCCAGAGCCAGCACAGCTTCACGTCCCGAGGAACATTACTGCTGTGTGCTAGAATACATGAAAGGAAACCTGCAGACGCTGGGAGACTCTGAGCTGTACGCGGCTTGAGAAAGCTTCTAGACCCTTCAGGGCTCAGCGTGGCACTTCTGGAGCGTGAGACACCACGTTTCCTCATGGAAACCTAGTGTTACGTTTCGGGGACTTGATGCACAACCGCCTCCAGCCGCTTAGCTGGATGGCCTTGTCCAGAAGCGACAGTTGCCAGAGAGTTCTTTCCCAGGAGCTCGTGAGACAGCATATCATGCAGAAACGCAGAGAAGGAGACCAGCCTTTCCCCGTGATTTCAGAGGTTCGCTCCTCTGCCTTTGAGCCTTTGAACACAAAGATCCAGTCAGCTCCCGATGATAACTTAGAACTGTACTCTTGACGGTCTCTCTGCCATCAGCCCCCTGCTCAGCTACCGTCTCCTCGGTGCATTCAGTGAAGTACCATAAAATCTGCAGCCTGCCGCACCATGTTGTTCAGGAAGGGCACATTTCCTCTTCGTAAAGAAATCTTTTCTTGCAGCCTGCCTGGCTCGAGCTCCTATTCCTTTTCAGAAGCCCGAGTTTGGCATAGCACTGAAATGACCCCTTCCCTCAAGGCCGGACACATCTCCTAGAGAATATACTCCACGTAGCCCCATTCATTACCTCTTGCCTCCTATGAAACAGAAAGGAGTTGTAGCTTGATGGGAGGAAACAGTGGCCTCCTGCTCCGTATATGACTATCCCGTTTCCCAAGGCCCCGTGAAAGGCTCTTGCTTTCAAGGGTGTAGAGTCTATCGACGGGCACCAAGCACCGCCAAAAGAGGAGAAATCAGAGCTAGAGAACGTGCTCCTGAGAAACACGCACACTTACCGCACGAAAAGCAGGCCTCTTCGTGGAGTCTGAAATCCCTCCCTGCTCAGCGTTTCTCCGTGGGGCAGAGCGCTCACCGCTGCCTCCATGCACAGCTAGGAAAAGTAGGTGTGCAGGTGTCACCTGCCTTTCAGCGCCTGTCCAAATTGTGCGGACAATAGCCACACCTGCCTGAACGTTCTGCAGAAAACCGAGTGTTACTGGAGTGTAGCAAACGCTTCCGTCTTCACTCAGGGTAAAGAGGCCATTGCTGTGGTGTGGACGGCCTTCATCCCCACTCTTTTGGAGCACAATGCCCTCTGAGCAGGCTGGAAACTGCCTGTAGGAGAAGCAGTTGAAGAGACGTCTGCCCCAGTATACGGAACTGCAGCCACACCTCGAGTGTATCTTACGCTCCAGGAACCAACGCGGTGCCCAGAACTCCTTTCTGATGCTAAGAAGCAAGAGGCAACAATTCCTCTGGAGACCCGTGTGTGGTGAGGCCTCCTGAGATTTGGTGCCTTCCAGTCCCGTTGACACCCCATCGATTGATTGCCATGTGATGGTAGCGACACAAAGACTGCCTTTACAAGTGCATGGAACCACGTTCAGTGGGCCGTGAGCCGAGAAGCAGTAATGCTACACTGACAGGGCTAGGATGAAATGCCTCTGATCCCCTCCAAAAAGTAACTTTCCAAGAGGCAGCACACGGTCACATCCCCAGAACAACCCTGCCGTGTGCTAGGATACATTACAGGAAATCCGGAGACTCTGGGAGACGCCTAGCTCCACACGGCTTGAAAAAGCTTATAGCCTCTTTTCGGGGGTCAGTGTGGCACTTCTGGACAGTGAGACACCAGGTCTCCTAATGGAACCCTGGTGTTACATTACTGGGACGTAAGGCACAACATTAATCAGCCGCTTGGGTTACGGGCCTTGTCCAGAAGCAACGGTTGCCAAAGATTTCTTTGCTTTGAGCTCGTGAGACAGCATATCATGTAGGACCGCAGAGAAGGAGACCTGCCGCTCTCTGGTTTTGAAGAAGAGGTGAGCTTTTCTACTAAGCCTTGGAGCACAAAGATCCAGCCAAGTCCCAACGACAGGTTAGAAGGTTACTGTTGCAGGTCTCTCGGCGCTTAGCCCACTGTTCGGCTACAGTCTGTAAAGTGCATTCAGGGAAAAACAAGAAACTCTACAACGTCCCGCATCTTGCTGGGAAGGAACAACACAGCCTCTCCTCGGTGAAGACGTCGTTTCTTGCAGACTGCCAGGCTGGGACTCCTATTCCGTTTCAGCACTCCGAGTTTGGCCTAGCACGGAAATGACCCCTTCCCTCAACGCCCTACACATCTCTTAAGGACTATAACCCCCGTGTGCCCATTCGTTATATCTCGCCCCCTATGAA
Source organism: Eubalaena glacialis (assembly GCF_028564815.1). NCBI lineage: Eukaryota > Metazoa > Chordata > Mammalia > Artiodactyla > Balaenidae > Eubalaena > Eubalaena glacialis. Next base: position 26,355,468 of record NC_083725.1, read on the forward strand.
ACACAGAAGAGCTGTGGCTGGATGGTAGGAGGCAGTGGCCGTAGTGTCCTTAAGGGATAAGTATCCCATGCCAAAGGCCCCGTGAAAATCTCTCGCTTTCGGGAGCCTAGGGCATACCAAGGGCTGCCAAATACAGCTAAAGGAGGCGAAAGAAGAGAAGCAGAACTTGCTCCTGAGACTCTCGTACATATACTGACCCCAAAGCATGCCTCTTCGTGGAGACCGAAGGCCTCCCCAGCTCAGATTTAGGGCCCTGGAACACAGGGCTAAGCGCTGCCTTCAAAGGAGAGGTAGGAAAGGAATGTTTTCAAGTCTCGCCCGCCTTTCAGCGCCTGTTCAGCTTGAGTGGACAATAGCCACAGCCTGCCCGAACGTCCTGCCGAGCACCGAGTTTGACTGGAGTGTAGCAAACGCTTGCCAGTTCTCTGAGGGGGAAGAGGCCATTGCTGTGGTGTGAACGGCCTTCACTGGCACTCGCTGGGAGCGCAGTGCTCTCTGGGCAGGCAGGATAGTTCCTATCGGAGAAGCATTTGAACAGACGCCTGCCCTGGTATACGTGCTACATCCGCACATCGAGTGTACCTTTCCTACGCTCCAGGCACCAACACGGTGCACAGAACTCCTCTTGATGGTGAGCAACAAGACGCAACATTTCTTCTAGGAGGCTCGTGCGGGACGAGGCCTCTTGAGGATGTGGACCCTCGAATCCCGTCGAAACCACTGGGATTGATTGCCACGTTATGTTAGCGACACAATGAGAGCATTTCAGCTACATGGAACCACGCACGTTCAGTGCGACATGAGAGAAGAAAACACAGATGCTGCCTTGACAGGGTTAGAGTGAATTTGCCTCTGTCCCCCCCCCGCCGACACATAACCTGCCCAGAGCCAGCACAGCTTCACGTCCCGAGGAACATTACTGCTGTGTGCTAGAATACATGAAAGGAAACCTGCAGACCCTGGGAGACTCTGAGCTGTACGCGGCTTGAGAAAGCTTCTAGACCCTTCAGGGCTCAGCGTGGCACTTCTGGAGCGTGAGACACCACGTTTCCTCATGGAAACCTAGTGTTACGTTTCGGGGACTTGATGCACAACCGCCTCCAGCCGCTTAGCTGGATGGCCTTGTCCAGAAGCGACAGTTGCCAGAGAGTTCTTTCCCAGGAGCTCGTGAGACAGCATATCATGCAGAAACGCAGAGAAGGAGACCAGCCTTTCCCCGTGATTTCAGAGGTTCGCTCCTCTGCCTTTGAGCCTTTGAACACAAAGATCCAGTCAGCTCCCGATGATAACTTAGAACTGTACTCTTGACGGTCTCTCTGCCATCAGCCCCCTGCTCAGCTACCGTCTCCTCGGTGCATTCAGTGAAGTACCATAAAATCTGCAGCCTGCCGCACCATGTTGTTCAGGAAGGGCACATTTCCGCTTCGTAAAGAAATCTTTTCTTGCAGCCTGCCTGGCTCGAGCTCCTATTCCTTTTCAGAAGCCCGAGTTTGGCATAGCACTGAAATGACCCCTTCCCTCAAGGCCGGACACATCTCCTAGAGAATATACTCCACGTAGCCCCATTCATTACCTCTTGCCTCCTATGAAACACAAAGGAGTTGTAGCTTGATGGGAGGAAACAGTGGCCTCCTGCTCCGTCTATGACTATCCCGTTTCCCAAGGCCCCGTGAAAGGCTCTTGCTTTCAAGGGTGTAGAGTCTATCGACGGGCACCAAGCACCGCCAAAAGAGGAGAAATCAGAGCTAGAGAACGTGCTCCTGAGAAACACGCACACTTACCGCACGAAAAGCAGGCCTCTTCGTGGAGTCTGAAATCCCTCCCTGCTCAGCGTTTCTCCGTGGGGCAGAGCACTCACCGCTGCCTCCATGCACAGCTAGGAAATGTAGGTGTGCAGGTGTCACCTGCCTTTCAGCGCCTGTCCAAATTGTGCGGACAATAGCCACACCTGCCTGAACGTTCTGCAGAAAACCGAGTGTTACTGGAGTGTAGCAAACGCTTCCGTCTTCACTCAGGGTAAAGAGGCCATTGCTGTGGTGTGGACGGCCTTCATCCCCACTCTTTTGGAGCACAATGCCCTCTGAGCAGGCTGGAAACTGCCTGTAGGAGAAGCAGTTGAACAGACGTCCGCCCCGGTATACGGAACTGCAGCCACACCTCGAGTGTATCTTACGCTCCAGGAACCAACGCGGTGCCCAGAACTCCTTTCTGATGCTAAGAAGCAAGAGGCAACAATTCCTCTGGAGACCCGTGCGTGGTGAGGCCTCCTGAGATTTGGTGCCTTCCAGTCCCGTTGACACCCCATCGATTGATTGCCATGTGATGGTAGCGACACAAAGACTGCCTTTACAAGTGCATGGAACCACGTTCAGTGGGCCGTGAGCCGAGAAGCACTAATGCTACACTGACAGGGCTAGGATGAAATGCCTCTGACCCCCTCCAAAAAGTAACTTTCCAAGAGGCAGCACACGGTCACATCCCCAGAACAACCCTGCCGTGTGCTAGGATACATTACAGGAAATCCGGAGACTCTGGGAGACGCTGAGCTCCACACGGCTTGAAAAAGCTTATAGCCTCTTTTCGGGGGTCAGTGTGGCACTTCTGGACAGTGAGACACCAGGTCTCCTAATGGAACCCTGGTGTTACATTACTGGGACGTAAGGCACAACATTAATCAGCCGCTTGGGTTACGGGCCTTGTCCAGAAGCAACGGTTGCCAAAGATTTCTTTGCTTTGAGCTCGTGAGACAGCATATCATGTAGGACCGCAGAGAAGGAGACCTGCCGCTCTCTGGTTTTGAAGAAGAGGTGAGCTTTTCTACTAAGCCTTGGAGCACAAAGATCCAGCCAAGTCCCAACGACAGGTTAGAAGGTTACTGTTGCAGGTCTCTCGGCGCTTAGCCCACTGTTCGGCTACAGTCTGTAAAGTGCATTCAGGGAAGAACAAGAAACTCTACAACGTCCCGCATCTTGCTGGGAAGGAACAACACAGCCTCTCCTCGGTGAAGACGTCCTTTCTTGCAGACTGCCAGGCTGGGACTCCTATTCCGTTTCAGCACTCCGAGTTTGGCCTAGCACGGAAATGACCCTTTCCCTCAACGCCCTACACATCTCTTAAGGACTATAACCCCCGTGTGCCCATTCGTTATATCTCGCCCCCTATGAAACACAGAAGAGCTGTGGCTGGATGGTAGGAGGCAGTGGCCGTAGTGTCCTTAAGGGATAAGTATCCCGTGCCAAAGGCCCCGTGAAAATCTCTCGCTTTCGGGAGCCTAGGGCATACCAAGGGCTGCCAAACACAGCTAAAGGAGGCGAAAGAAGAGAAGCAGAACTTGCTCCTGAGACTCTCGTACATATACTGACCCCAAAGCATGCCTCTTCGTGGAGACCGAAGGCCTCCCCAGCTCAGATTTAGGGCCCTGGAACACAGGGCTAAGCGCTGCCTTCAAAGGAGAGGTAGGAAAGGAATGTTTTCAAGTCTCGCCCGCCTTTCAGCGCCTGTTCAGCTTGAGTGGACAATAGCCACAGCCTGCCCGAACGTCCTGCCGAGCACCGAGTTTGACTGGAGTGTAGCAAACGCTTGCCAGTTCTCTGAGGGGGAAGAGGCCATTGCTGTGGTGTGAACGGCCTTCACTGGCACTCGCGGGGAGCGCAGTGCTCTCTGGGCAGGCAGGATAGTTCCTATCGGAGAAGCATTTGAACAGACGCCTGCCCTGGTATACGTGCTACATCCGCACATCGAGTGTACCTTTCCTACGCTCCAGGCACCAACACGGTGCACAGAACTCCTCTTGATGGTGAGCAACAAGACGCAACATTTCTTCTAGGAGGCTCGTGCGGGACGAGGCCTCTTGAGGATGTGGACCCTCGAATCCCGTCGAAACCACTGGGATTGATTGCCACGTTATGTTAGCGACACAATGAGAGCATTTCAGCTTCATGGAACCACGCACGTTCAGTGCGACATGAGAGAAGAAAACACAGATGCTGCCTTGACAGGGTTAGAGTGAATTTGCCTCTGTCCCCCCCGCCGACACATAACCTGCCCAGAGCCAGCACAGCTTCACGTCCCGAGGAACATTACTGCTGTGTGCTAGAATACATGAAAGGAAACCTGCGGACGCTGGGAGACTCTGAGCTGTACGCGGCTTGAGAAAGCTTCTAGACCCTTCAGGGCTCGGCGTGGCACTTCTGGAGCGTGAGACACCACGTTTCCTCATGGAAACCTAGTGTTACGTTTCGGGGACTTGATGCACAACCGCCTCCAGCCGCTTAGCTGGATGGCCTTGTCCAGAAGCGACAGTTGCCAGAGAGTTCTTTCCCAGGAGCTCGTGAGACAGCATATCATGCAGAAACGCAGAGAAGGAGACCAGCCTTTCCCCGTGTTTTGAGAGGTTCACTCCTCTGCCTTTGAGCCTTTGAACACAAAGATCCAGTCAGCTCCCGATGATAACTTAGAACTGTACTCTTGACGGTCTCTCTGCCATCAGCCCCCTGCTCAGCTACCGTCTCCTCGGTGCATTCAGTGAAGTACCATAAAATCTGCAACCTGCCGCACCATGTTGTTCAGGAAGGGCACATTTCCTCTTCGTAAAGAAATCTTTTCTTGCAGCCTGCCTGGCTCGAGCTCCCATTCCTTTTCAGAAGCCCGAGTTTGGCATAGGACTGAAATAACCCCTTCCCTCAAGGCCGGACACATCTCCTAGAGAATATACTCCACGTAGCCCCATTCATTACCTCTTGCCTCCTATGAAACACAAAGGAGTTGTAGCTTGATGGGAGGAAACAGTGGCCTCCTGCTCCGTCTATGACTATCCCGTTTCCCAAGGCCCCGTGAAAGGCTCTTGCTTTCAAGGGTGTAGAGTCTATCGACGGGCACCAAGCACCGCCAAAAGAGGAGAAATCAGAGCTAGAGAACGTGCTCCTGAGAAACACGCACACTTACCGCACGAAAAGCAGGCCTCTTCGTGGAGTCTGAAATCCCTCCCTGCTCAGCGTTTCTCCGTGGGGCAGAGCGCTCACCGCTGCCTCCATGCACAGCTAGGAAAAGTAGGTGTGCAGGTGTCACCTGCCTTTCAGCGCCTGTCCAAATTGTGCGGACAATAGCCACACCTGCCTGAACGTTCTGCAGAAAACCGAGTGTTACTGGAGTGTAGCAAACGCTTCCGTCTTCACTCAGGGTAAAGAGGCCATTGCTGTGGTGTGGACGGCCTTCATCCCCACTCTTTTGGAGCACAATGCCCTCTGAGCAGGCTGGAAACTGCCTGTAGGAGAAGCAGTTGAACAGACGTCCGCCCCGGTATACGGAACTGCAGCCACACCTCGAGTGTATCTTACGCTCCAGGAACCAACGCGGTGCCCAGAACTCCTTTCTGATGCTAAGAAGCAAGAGGCAACAATTCCTCTGGAGACCCGTGCGTGGTGAGGCCTCCTGAGATTTGGTGCCTTCCAGTCCCGTTGACACCCCATCGATTGATTGCCATGTGATGGTAGCGACACAAAGACTGCCTTTACAAGTGCATGGAACCACGTTCAGTGGGCCGTGAGCCGAGAAGCACTAATGCTACACTGACAGGGCTAGGATGAAATGCCTCTGACCCCCTCCAAAAAGTAACTTTCCAAGAGGCAGCACACGGTCACATCCCCAGAACAACCCTGCCGTGTGCTAGGATACATTACAGGAAATCCGGAGACTCTGGGAGACGCTGAGCTCCACACGGCTTGAAAAAGCTTATAGCCTCTTTTCGGGGGTCAGTGTGGCACTTCTGGACAGTGAGACACCAGGTCTCCTAATGGAACCCTGGTGTTACATTACTGGGACGTAAGGCACAACATTAATCAGCCGCTTGGGTTACGGGCCTTGTCCAGAAGCAACGGTTGCCAAAGATTTCTTTGCTTTGAGCCCGTGAGACAGCATATCATGTAGGACCGCAGAGAAGGAGACCTGCCGCTCTCTGGTTTTGAAGAAGAGGTGAGCTTTTCTACTAAGCCTTGGAGCACAAAGATCCAGCCAAGTCCCAACGACAGGTTAGAAGGTTACTGTTGCAGGTCTCTCGGCGCTTAGCCCACTGTTCGGCTACAGTCTGTAAAGTGCATTCAGGGAAGAACAAGAAACTCTACAACGTCCCGCATCTTGCTGGGAAGGAACAGCACAGCCTCTCCTCGGTGAAGACGTCCTTTCTTGCAGACTGCCAGGCTGGGACTCCTATTCCGTTTCAGCACTCCGAGTTTGGCCTAGCATGGAAATGACCCCTTCCCTCAACGCCCTACACATCTCTTAAGGACTATAACCCCCGTGTGCCCATTCGTTATATCTCGCCCCCTATGAAACACAGAAGAGCTGTGGCTGGATGGTAGGAGGCAGTGGCCGTAGTGTCCTTAAGGGATAAGTATCCCGTGCCAAAGGCCCCGTGATAATCTCTCGCTTTCGGGAGCCTAGGGCATACCAAGGGCTGCCAAACACAGCTAAAGGAGGCGAAAGAAGAGAAGCAGAACTTGCTCCTGAGACTCTCGTACATATACTGACCCCAAAGCATGCCTCTTCGTGGAGACCGAAGGCCTCCCCAGCTCAGATTTAGGGCCCTGGAACACAGGGCTAAGCGCTGCCTTCAAAGGAGAGGTAGGAAAGGAATGTTTTCAAGTCTCGCCCGCCTTTCAGCGCCTGTTCAGCTTGAGTGGACAATAGCCACAGCCTGCCCGAACGTCCTGCCGAGCACCGAGTTTGACTGGAGTGTAGCAAACGCTTGCCAGTTCTCTGAGGGGGAAGAGGCCATTGCTGTGGTGTGAACGGCCTTCACTGGCACTCGCTGGGAGCGCAGTGCTCTCTGGGCAGGCAGGATAGTTCCTATCGGAGAAGTATTTGAACAGACGCCTGCCCTGGTATACGTGCTACATCCGCACATCGAGTGTACCTTTCCTACGCTCCAGGCACCAACACGGTGCACAGAACTCCTCTTGATGGTGAGCAACAAGACGCAACATTTCTTCTAGGAGGCTCGTGCGGGACGAGGCCTCTTGAGGATGTGGACCCTCGAATCCCGTCGAAACCACTGGGATTGATTGCCACGTTATGTTAGCGACACAATGAGAGCATTTCAGCTTCATGGAACCACGCACGTTCAGTGCGACATGAGAGAAGAAAACACAGATGCTGCCTTGACAGGGTTAGAGTGAATTTGCCTCTGTCCCTCCCCGCCCCCCCCCGCCCCCCCCGCTGACACATAACCTGCCCAGAGCCAGCACAGCTTCACGTCCCGAGGTACATTACTGCTGTGTGCTAGAATACATGAAAGGAAACCTGCGGACGCTGGGAGGCTCTGAGCTGTACACGGCTTGAGAAAGCTTCTAGACCCTTCAGGGCTCGGCGTGGCACTTCTGGAGCGTGAGACACCACGTTTCCTCATGGAAACCTAGTGTTACGTTTTGGGGACTTGATGCACAACCGCCTCCAGCCGCTTAGCTGGATGGCCTTGTCCAGAAGCGACAGTTGCCAGAGAGTTCTTTCCCAGGAGCTCGTGAGACAGCATATCATGCAGAAACGCAGAGAAGGAGACCAGCCTTTCCCCGTGTTTTCAGAGGTTCGCTCCTCTGCCTTTGAGCCTTTGAACACAAAGATCCAGTCAGCTCCCGATGATAACTTAGAACTGTACTCTTGACGGTCTCTCTGCCATCAGCCCCCTGCTCAGCTACCGTCTCCTCGGTGCATTCAGTGAAGTACCATAAAATCTGCAGCCTGCCACACCATGTTGTTCAGGAAGGGCACATTTCCTCTTCGTAAAGAAATCTTTTCTTGCAGCCTGCCTGGCTCGAGCTCCTATTCCTTTTCAGAAGCCCGAGTTTGGCATAGCACTGAAATGACCCCTTCCCTCAAGGCCGGACACATCTCCTAGAGAATATACTCCACGTAGCCCCATTCATTACCTCTTGCCTCCTATGAAACACAAAGGAGTTGTAGCTTGATGGGAGGAAACAGTGGCCTCCTGCTCCGTCTATGACTATCCCGTTTCCCAAGGCCCCGTGAAAGGCTCTTGCTTTCAAGGGTGTAGAGTCTATCGACGGGCAGCAAGCACCGCCAAAAGAGGAGAAATCAGAGCTAGAGAACGTGCTCCTGAGAAACACGCACACTTACCGCACGAAAAGCAGGCCTCTTCGTGGAGTCTGAAATCCCTCCCTGCTCAGCGTTTCTCCGTGGGGCAGAGCGCTCACCGCTGCCTCCATGCACAGCTAGGAAAAGTAGGTGTGCTGGTGTCACCTGCCTTTCAGCGCCTGTCCAAATTGTGCGGACAATAGCCACACCTGCCTGAACGTTCTGCAGAAAACCGAGTGTTACTGGAGTGTAGCAAACGCTTCCGTCTTCACTCAGGGTAAAGAGGCCATTGCTGTGGTGTGGACGGCCTTCATCCCCACTCTTTTGGAGCACAATGCCCTCTGAGCAGGCTGGAAACTGCCTGTAGGAGAAGCAGTTGAACAGACGTCCGCCCCGGTATACGGAACTGCAGCCACACCTCGAGTGTATCTTACGCTCCAGGAACCAACGCGGTGCCCAGAACTCCTTTCTGATGCTAAGAAGCAAGAGGCAACAATTCCTCTGGAGACCCGTGCGTGGTGAGGCCTCCTGAGATTTGGTGCCTTCCAGTCCCGTTGACACCCCATCGATTGATTGCCATGTGATGGTAGCGACACAAAGACTGCCTTTACAAGTGCATGGAACCACGTTCAGTGGGCCGTGAGCCGAGAAGCACTAATGCTACACTGACAGGGCTAGGATGAAATGCCTCTGACCCCCTCCAAAAAGTAACTTTCCAAGAGGCAGCACACGGTCACATCCCCAGAACAACCCTGCCGTGTGCTAGGATACATTACAGGAAATCCGGAGACTCTGGGAGACGCTGAGCTCCACACGGCTTGAAAAAGCTTATAGCCTCTTTTCGGGGGTCAGTGTGGCACTTCTGGACAGTGAGACACCAGGTCTCCTAACGGAACCCTGGTGTTACATTACTGGGACTAAGGCACAACATTAATCAGCCGCTTGGGTTACGGGCCTTGTCCAGAAGCAACGGTTGCCAAAGATTTCTTTGCTTTGAGCTCGTGAGACAGCATATCATGTAGGACCGCAGAGAAGGAGACCTGCCGCTCTCTGGTTTTGAAGAAGAGGTGAGCTTTTCTACTAAGCCTTGGAGCACAAAGATCCAGCAAAGTCCCAACGACAGGTTAGAAGGTTACTGTTGCAGGTCTCTCGGCGCTTAGCCCACTGTTCGGCTACAGTCTGTAAAGTGCATTCAGGGAAGAACAAGAAACTCTACAACGTCCCGCATCTTGCTGGGAAGGAACAACACAGCCTCTCCTCGGTGAAGACGTCCTTTCTTGCAGACTGCCAGGCTGGGACTCCTATTCCGTTTCAGGACTCCGAGTTTGGCCTAGCACGGAAATGACCCCTTCCCTCAACGCCCTACACATCTCTTAAGGACTATAACCCCCGTGTGCCCATTCGTTATATCTCGCCCCCTATGAAACACAGAAGAGCTGTGGCTGGATGGTAGGAGGCAGTGGCCGTAGTGTCCTTAAGGGATAAGTATCCCGTGCCAAAGGCCCCGTGATAATCTCTCGCTTTCGGGAGCCTAGGGCATACCAAGGGCTGCCAAACACAGCTAAAGGAGGCGAAAGAAGAGAAGCAGAACTTGCTCCTGAGACTCTCGTACATATACTGACCCCAAAGCATGCCTCTTCGTGGAGACCGAAGGCCTCCCCAGCTCAGATTTAGGGCCCTGGAACACAGGGCTAAGCGCTGCCTTCAAAGGAGAGGTAGGAAAGGAATGTTTTCAAGTCTCGCCCGTCTTTCAGCGCCTGTTCAGCTTGAGTGGACAATAGCCACAGCCTGCCCGAACGTCCTGCCGAGCACCGAGTTTGACTGGAGTGTAGCAAACACTTGCCAGTTCTCTGAGGGGGAAGAGGCCATTGCTGTGGTGTGAACGGCCTTCACTGGCACTCGCTGGGAGCGCAGTGCTCTCTGGGCAGGCAGGATAGTTCCTATCAGAGAAGAATTTGAACAGACGCCTGCCCTGGTATACGTGCTACATCCGCACATCGAGTGTACCTTTCCTACGCTCCAGGCACCAACACGGTGCACAGAACTCCTCTTGATGGTGAGCAACAAGACGCAACATTTCTTCTAGGAGGCTCGTGCGGGACGAGGCCTCTTGAGGATGTGGACCCTCGAATCCCGTCGAAACCACTGGGATTGATTGCCACGTTATGTTAGCGACACAATGAGAGCATTTCAGCTTCATGGAACCACGCACGTTCAGTGCGACATGAGAGAAGAAAACACAGATGCTGCCTTGACAGGATTAGAGTGAATTTGCCTCTGTCCCCCCCCGCCGACACATAACCTGCCCAGAGCCAGCACAGCTTCACGTCCCGAGAAACATTACTGCTGTGTGCTAGAATACATGAAAGGAAACCTGCGGACGCTGGGAGACTCTGAGCTGTACGCGGCTTGAGAAAGCTTCTACACCCTTCAGGGCTCGGCGTGGCACCTCTGGAGCGTGAGACACCACGTTTCCTCATGGAAACCTAGTGTTACGTTTCGGGGACTTGATGCACAACCGCCTGCAGCCGCTTAGCTGGATGGCCTTGTCCAGAAGCGACAGTTGCCAGAGAGTTCTTTCCCAGGAGCTCGTGAGACAGCATATCATGCAGAAACGCAGAGAAGGAGACCAGCCTTTCCCCGTGTTTTGAGAGGTTCACTCCTCTGCCTTTGAGCCTTTGAACACAAAGATCCAGTCAGCTCCCGATGATAACTTAGAACTGTACTCTTGACGGTCTCTCTGCCATCAGCCCCCTGCTCAGCTACCGTCTCCTCGGTGCATTCAGTGAAGTACCATAAAATCTGCAACCTGCCGCACCATGTTGTTCAGGAAGGGCACATTTCCTCTTCGTAAAGAAATCTTTTCTTGCAGCCTGCCTGGCTCGAGCTCCCATTCCTTTTCAGAAGCCCGAGTTTGGCATAGGACTGAAATAACCCCTTCCCTCAAGGCCGGACACATCTCCTAGAGAATATACTCCACGTAGCCCCATTCATTACCTCTTGCCTCCTATGAAACACAAAGGAGTTGTAGCTTGATGGGAGGAAACAGTGGCCTCCTGCTCCGTCTATGACTATCCCGTTTCCCAAGGCCCCGTGAAAGGCTCTTGCTTTCAAGGGTGTAGAGTCTATCGACGGGCAGCAAGCACCGCCAAAAGAGGAGAAATCAGAGCTAGAGAACGTGCTCCTGAGAAACACGCACACTTACCGCACGAAAAGCAGGCCTCTTCGTGGAGTCTGAAATCCCTCCCTGCTCAGCGTTTCTCCGTGGGGCAGAGCGCTCACCGCTGCCTCCATGCACAGCTAGGAAAAGTAGGTGTGCAGGTGTCACCTGCCTTTCAGCGCCTGTCCAAATTGTGCGGACAATAGCCACACCTGCCTGAACGTTCTGCAGAAAACCGAGTGTTACTGGAGTGTAGCAAACGCTTCCGTCTTCACTCAGGGTAAAGAGGCCATTGCTGTGGTGTGGACGGCCTTCATCCCCACTCTTTTGGAGCACAATGCCCTCTGAGCAGGCTGGAAACTGCCTGTAGGAGAAGCAGTTGAACAGACGTCCGCCCCGGTATACGGAACTGCAGCCACACCTCGAGTGTATCTTACGCTCCAGGAACCAACGCGGTGCCCAGAACTCCTTTCTGATGCTAAGAAGCAAGAGGCAACAATTCCTCTGGAGACCCGTGCGTGGTGAGGCCTCCTGAGATTTGGTGCCTTCCAGTCCCGTTGACACCCCATCGATTGATTGCCATGTGATGGTAGCGACACAAAGACTGCCTTTACAAGTGCATGGAACCACGTTCAGTGGGCCGTGAGCCGAGAAGCACTAATGCTACACTGACAGGGCTAGGATGAAATGCCTCTGACCCCCTCCAAAAAGTAACTTTCCAAGAGGCAGCACACGGTCACATCCCCAGAACAACCCTGCCGTGTGCTAGGATACATTACAGGAAATCCGGAGACTCTGGGAGACGCTGAGCTCCACACGGCTTGAAAAAGCTTATAGCCTCTTTTCGGGGGTCAGTGTGGCACTTCTGGACAGTGAGACACCAGGTCTGCTAATGGAACCCTGGTGTTACATTACTGGGACGTAAGGCACAACATTAATCAGCCGCTTGGGTTACGGGCCTTGTCCAGAAGCAACGGTTGCCAAAGATTTCTTTGCTTTGAGCCCGTGAGACAGCATATCATGTAGGACCGCAGAGAAGGAGACCTGCCGCTCTCTGGTTTTGAAGAAGAGGTGAGCTTTTCTACTAAGCCTTGGAGCACAAAGATCCAGCCAAGTCCCAACGACAGGTTAGAAGGTTACTGTTGCAGGTCTCTCGGCGCTTAGCCCACTGTTCGGCTACAGTCTGTAAAGTGCATTCAGGGAAGAACAAGAAACTCTACAACGTCCCGCATCTTGCTGGGAAGGAACAGCACAGCCTCTCCTCGGTGAAGACGTCCTTTCTTGCAGACTGCCAGGCTGGGACTCCTATTCCGTTTCAGCACTCCGAGTTTGGCCTAGCACGGAAATGACCCCTTCCCTCAACGCCCTACACATCTCTTAAGGACTATAACCCCCGTGTGCCCATTCATTATATCTCGCCCCCTATGAAACACAGAAGAGCTGTGGCTGGATGGTAGGAGGCAGTGGCCGTAGTGTCCTTAAGGGATAAGTATCCCGTGCCAAAGGCCCCGTGATAATCTCTCGCTTTCGGGAGCCTAGGGCATACCAAGGGCTGCCAAACACAGCTAAAGGAGGCGAAAGAAGAGAAGCAGAACTTGCTCCTGAGACTCTCGTACATATACTGACCCCAAAGCATGCCTCTTCGTGGAGACCGAAGGCCTCCCCAGCTCAGATTTAGGGCCCTGGAACACAGGGCTAAGCGCTGCCTTCAAAGGAGAGGTAGGAAAGGAATGTTTTCAAGTCTCGCCCGCCTTTCAGCGCCTGTTCAGCTTGAGTGGACAATAGCCACAGCCTGCCCGAACGTCCTGCCGAGCACCGAGTTTGACTGGAGTGTAGCAAACGCTTGCCAGTTCTCTGAGGGGGAAGAGGCCATTGCTGTGGTGTGAACGGCCTTCACTGGCACTCGCTGGGAGCGCAGTGCTCTCTGGGCAGGCAGGATAGTTCCTATCGGAGAAGCATTTGAACAGACGCCTGCCCTGGTATACGTGCTACATCCGCACATCGAGTGTACCTTTCCTACGCTCCAGGCACCAACACGGTGCACAGAACTCCTCTTGATGGTGAGCAACAAGACGCAACATTTCTTCTAGGAGGCTCGTGCGGGACGAGGCCTCTTGAGGATGTGGACCCTCGAATCCCGTCGAAACCACTGGGATTGATTGCCACGTTATGTTAGCGACACAATGAGAGCATTTCAGCTTCATGGAACCACGCACGTTCAGTGCGACATGAGAGAAGAAAACACAGATGCTGCCTTGACAGGGTTAGAGTGAATTTGCCTCTGTCCCCCCCCCGCCGACACATAACCTGCCCAGAGCCAGCACAGCTTCACGTCCCGAGGAACATTACTGCTGTGTGCTAGAATACATGAAAGGAAACCTGCGGACGCTGGGAGACTCTGAGCTGTACGCGGCTTGAGAAAGCTTCTAGACCCTTCAGGGCTCGGCGTGGCACCTCTGGAGCATGACACACCACGTTTCCTCATGGAAACCTAGTGTTACATTTCGGGGACTTGATGCACAACCGCCTGCAGCCGCTTAGCTGGATGGCCTTGTCCAGAAGCGACAGTTGCCAGAGAGTTCTTTCCCAGGAGCTCGTGAGACAGCATATCATGCAGAAACGCAGAGAAGGAGACCAGCCTTTCCCCGTGTTTTCAGAGGTTCACTCCTCTGCCTTTGAGCCTTTGAACACAAAGATCCAGTCAGCTCCCGATGATAACTTAGAACTGTACTCTTGACGGTCTCTCTGCCATCAGCCCCCTGCTCAGCTACCGTCTCCTCGGTGCATTCAGTGAAGTACCATAAAATCTGCAGCCTGCCGCACCATGTTGTTCAGGAAGGGCACATTTCCTCTTCGTAAAGAAATCTTTTCTTGCAGCCTGCCTGGCTCGAGCTCCTATTCCTCTTCAGAAGCCCGAGTTTGGCATAGCACTGAAATGACCCCTTCCCTCAAGGCCGGACACATCTCCTAGAGAATATACTCCACGTAGGCCCATTCATTACCTCTTGCCTCCTATGAAACACAAAGAAGTTGTAGCTTGATGGGAGGAAACAGTGGCCTCCTGCTCCGTCTATGACTATCCCGTTTCCCAAGGCCCCGTGAAAGGCTCTTGCTTTCAAGGGTGTAGAGTCTATCGACGGGCAGCAAGCACCGCCAAAAGAGGAGAAATCAGAGCTAGAGAACGTGCTCCTGAGAAACACGCACACTTACCGCACGAAAAGCAGGCCTCTTCGTGGAGTCTGAAATCCCTCCCTGCTCAGCGTTTCTCCGTGGGGCAGAGCGCTCACCGCTGCCTCCATGCACAGCTAGGAAAAGTAGGTGTGCAGGTGTCACCTGCCTTTCAGCGCCTGTCCAAATTGTGCGGACAATAGCCACACCTGCCTGAACGTTCTGCAGAAAACCGAGTGTTACTGGAGTGTAGCAAACGCTTCCGTCTTCACTCAGGGTAAAGAGGCCATTGCTGTGGTGTGGACGGCCTTCATCCCCACTCTTTTGGAGCACAATGCCCTCTGAGCAGGCTGGAAACTGCCTGTAGGAGAAGCAGTTGAACAGACGTCCGCCCCGGTATACGGAACTGCAGCCACACCTCGAGTGTATCTTACGCTCCAGGAACCAACGCGGTGCCCAGAACTCCTTTCTGATGCTAAGAAGCAAGAGGCAACAATTCCTCTGGAGACCCGTGCGTGGTGAGGCCTCCTGAGATTTGGTGCCTTCCAGTCCCGTTGACACCCCATCGATTGATTGCCATGTGATGGTAGCGACACAAAGACTGCCTTTACAAGTGCATGGAACCACGTTCAGTGGGCCGTGAGCCGAGAAGCACTAATGCTACACTGACAGGGCTAGGATGAAATGCCTCTGACCCCCTCCAAAAAGTAACTTTCCAAGAGGCAGCACACGGTCACATCCCCAGAACAACCCTGCCGTGTGCTAGGATACATTACAGGAAATCCGGAGACTCTGGGAGACGCTGAGCTCCACACGGCTTGAAAAAGCTTATAGCCTCTTTTCGGGGGTCAGTGTGGCACTTCTGGACAGTGAGACACCAGGTCTCCTAATGGAACCCTGGTGTTACATTACTGGGACGTAAGGCACAACATTAATCAGCCGCTTGGGTTACGGGCCTTGTCCAGAAGCAACGGTTGCCAAAGATTTCTTTGCTTTGAGCCCGTGAGACAGCATATCATGTAGGACCGCAGAGAAGGAGACCTGCCGCTCTCTGGTTTTGAAGAAGAGGTGAGCTTTTCTACTAAGCCTTGGAGCACAAAGATCCAGCCAAGTCCCAACGACAGGTTAGAAGGTTACTGTTGCAGGTCTCTCGGCGCTTAGCCCACTGTTCGGCTACAGTCTGTAAAGTGCATTCAGGGAAGAACAAGAAACTCTACAACGTCCCGCATCTTGCTGGGAAGGACCAGCACAGCCTCTCCTCGGTGAAGACGTCCTTTCTTGCAGACTGCCAGGCTGGGACTCCTATTCCGTTTCAGCACTCCGAGTTTGGCCTAGCACGGAAATGACCCCTTCCCTCAACGCCCTACACATCTCTTAAGGACTATAACCCCCGTGTGCCCATTTGTTATATCTCGCCCCCTATGAAACACAGAAGAGCTGTGGCTGGATGGTAGGAGGCAGTGGCCGTAGTGTCCTTAAGGGATAAGTATCCCGTGCCAAAGGCCCCGTGATAATCTCTCTCTTTCGGGAGCCTAGGGCATACCAAGGGCTGCCAAACACAGCTAAAGGAGGCGAAAGAAGAGAAGCAGAACTTGCTCCTGAGACTCTCGTACATATACTGACCCCAAAGCATGCCTCTTCGTGGAGACCGAAGGCCTCCCCAGCTCAGATTTAGGGCCCTGGAACACAGGGCTAAGCGCTGCCTTCAAAGGAGAGGTAGGAAAGGAATGTTTTCAAGTCTCACCCGCCTTTCAGCGCCTGTTCAGCTTGAGTGGACAATAGCCACAGCCTGCCCGAACGTCCTGCCGAGCACCGAGTTTGACTGGAGTGTAGCAAACGCTTGCCAGTTCTCTGAGGGGGAAGAGGCCATTGCTGTGGTGTGAACGGCCTTCACTGGCACTCGCTGGGAGCGCAGTGCTCTCTGGGCAGGCAGGATAGTTCCTATCGGAGAAGCATTTGAACAGACGCCTGCCCTGGTATACGTGCTACATCCGCACATCGAGTGTACCTTTCCTACGCTCCAGGCACCAACACGGTGCACAGAACTCCTCTTGATGGTGAGCAACAAGACGCAACATTTCTTCTAGGAGGCTCGTGCGGGACAAGGCCTCTTGAGGATGTGGACCCTCGAATCCCGTCGAAACCACTGGGATTGATTGCCACGTTATGTTAGCGACACAATGAGAGCATTTCAGCTTCATGGAACCACGCACGTTCAGTGCGACATGAGAGAAGAAAACACAGATGCTGCCTTGACAGGGTTAGAGTGAATTTGCCTCTGTCCCTCCCCGCCCCCCACCCCCCCCGCCGACACATAACCTGCCCAGAGCCAGCACAGCTTCACGTCCCGAGGAACATTACTGCTGTGTGCTAGAATACATGAAAGGAAACCTGCGGACGCTGGGAGACTCTGAGCTGTACGCGGCTTGAGAAAGCTTCTAGACCCTTCAGGGCTCGGCGTGGCACTTCTGGAGCATGAGACACCACGTTTCCTCATGGAAAACTAGTGTTACGTTTCGGGGACTTGATGCACAACCGCCTCCAGCCGCTTAGCTGGATGGCCTTGTCCAGAAGCGACAGTTGCCAGAGAGTTCTTTCCCAGGAGCTCGTGAGACAGCATATCATGCAGAAACGCAGAGAAGGAGACCAGCCTTTCCCCGTGTTTTGAGAGGTTTGCTCCTCTGCCTTTGAGCCTTTGAACACAAAGATCCAGTCAGCTCCCGATGATAACTTAGAACTGTACTCTTGACGGTCTCTCTGCCATCAGCCCCCTGCTCAGCTACCGTCTCCTCGGTGCATTCAGTGAAGTACCATAAAATCTGCAGCCTGCCGCACCATGCTGTTCAGGAAGGGCACATTTCCTCTTCGTAAAGAAATCTTTTCTTGCAGCCTGCCTGGCTCGAGCTCCTATTCCTCTTCAGAAGCCCGAGTTTGGCATAGCACTGAAATGACCCCTTCCCTCAAGGCCGGACACATCTCCTAGAGAATATACTCCACGTAGGCCCATTCATTACCTCTTGCCTCCTATGAAACACAAAGGAGTTGTAGCTTGATGGGAGGAAACAGTGGCCTCCTGCTCCGTCTATGACTATCCCGTTTCCCAAGGCCCCGTGAAAGGCTCTTGCTTTCAAGGGTGTAGAGTCTATCGACGGGCAGCAAGCACCGCCAAAAGAGGAGAAATCAGAGCTAGAGAACGTGCTCCTGAGAAACACGCACACTTACCGCACGAAAAGCAGGCCTCTTCGTGGAGTCTGAAATCCCTCCCTGCTCAGCGTTTCTCCGTGGGGCAGAGCGCTCACCGCTGCCTCCATGCACAGCTAGGAAAAGTAGGTGTGCAGGTGTCACCTGCCTTTCAGCGCCTGTCCAAATTGTGCGGACAATAGCCACACCTGCCTGAACGTTCTGCAGAAAACCGAGTGTTACTGGAGTGTAGCAAACGCTTCCGTCTTCACTCAGGGTAAAGAGGCCATTGCTGTGGTGTGGACGGCCTTCATCCCCACTCTTTTGGAGCACAATGCCCTCTGAGCAGGCTGGAAACTGCCTGTAGGAGAAGCAGTTGAACAGACGTCCGCCCCGGTATACGGAACTGCAGCCACACCTCGAGTGTATCTTACGCTCCAGGAACCAACGTGGTGCCCAGAACTCCTTTCTGATGCTAAGAAGCAAGAGGCAACAATTCCTCTGGAGACCCGTGCGTGGTGAGGCCTCCTGAGATTTGGTGCCTTCCAGTCCCGTTGACACCCCATCGATTGATTGCCATGTGATGGTAGCGACACAAAGACTGCCTTTACAAGTGCATGGAACCACGTTCAGTGGGCCGTGAGCCGAGAAGCACTAATGCTACACTGACAGGGCTAGGATGAAATGCCTCTGACCCCCTCCAAAAAGTAACTTTCCAAGAGGCAGCACACGGTCACATCCCCAGAACAACCCTGCCGTGTGCTAGGATACATTACAGGAAATCCGGAGACTCTGGGAGACGCTGAGCTCCACACGGCTTGAAAAAGCTTATAGCCTCTTTTCGGGGGTCAGTGTGGCACTTCTGGACAGTGAGACACCAGGTCTCCTAATGGAACCCTGGTGTTACATTACTGGGACGTAAGGCACAACATTAATCAGCCGCTTGGGTTACGGGCCTTGTCCAGAAGCAACGGTTGCCAAAGATTTCTTTGCTTTGAGCCCGTGAGACAGCATATCATGTAGGACCGCAGAGAAGGAGACCTGCCGCTCTCTGGTTTTGAAGAAGAGGTGAGCTTTTCTACTAAGCCTTGGAGCACAAAGATCCAGCCAAGTCCCAACGACAGGTTAGAAGGTTACTGTTGCAGGTCTCTCGGCGCTTAGCCCACTGTTCGGCTACAGTCTGTAAAGTGCATTCAGGGAAGAACAAGAAACTCTACAACGTCCCGCATCTTGCTGGGAAGGAACAGCACAGCCTCTCCTCGGTGAAGACGTCCTTTCTTGCAGACTGCCAGGCTGGGACTCCTATTCCGTTTCAGCACTCCGAGTTTGGCCTAGCACGGAAATGACCCCTTCCCTCAACGCCCTACACATCTCTTAAGGACTATAACCCCCGTGTGCCCATTCGTTATATCTCGCCCCCTATGAAACACAGAAGAGCTGTGGCTGGATGGTAGGAGGCAGTGGCCGTAGTGTCCTTAAGGGATAAGTATCCCGTGCCAAAGGCCCCGTGATAATCTCTCGCTTTCGGGAGCCTAGGGCATACCAAGGGCTGCCAAACACAGCTAAAGGAGGCGAAAGAAGAGAAGCAGAACTTGCTCCTGAGACTCTCGTACATATACTGACCCCAAAGCATGCCTCTTCGTGGAGACCGAAGGCCTCCCCAGCTCAGATTTAGGGCCCTGGAACACAGGGCTAAGCGCTGCCTTCAAAGGAGAGGTAGGAAAGGAATGTTTTCAAGTCTCGCCCGCCTTTCAGCGCCTGTTCAGCTTGAGTGGACAATAGCCACAGCCTGCCCGAACGTCCTGCCGAGCACCGAGTTTGACTGGAGTGTAGCAAACGCTTGCCAGTTCTCTGAGGGGGAAGAGGCCATTGCTGTGGTGTGAACGGCCTTCACTGGCACTCGCTGGGAGCGCAGTGCTCTCTGGGCAGGCAGGATAGTTCCTATCGGAGAAGCATTTGAACAGACGCCTGCCCTGGTATACGTGCTACATCCGCACATCGAGTGTACCTTTCCTACGCTCCAGGCACCAACACGGTGCACAGAACTCCTCTTGATGGTGAGCAACAAGACGCAACATTTCTTCTAGGAGGCTCGTGCGGGACGAGGCCTCTTGAGGATGTGGACCCTCGAATCCCGTCGAAACCACTGGGATTGATTGCCACGTTATGTTAGCGACACAATGAGAGCATTTCAGCTTCATGGAACCACGCACGTTCAGTGCGACATGAGAGAAGAAAACACAGATGCTGCCTTGACAGGGTTAGAGTGAATTTGCCTCTGTCCCTCCCCGCCCCCCACCCCCCCCGCCGACACATAACCTGCCCAGAGCCAGCACAGCTTCACGTCCCGAGGAACATTACTGCTGTGTGCTAGAATACATGAAAGGAAACCTGCGGACGCTGGGAGACTCTGAGCTGTACGCGGCTTGAGAAAGCTTCTAGACCCTTCAGGGCTCGGCGTGGCACCTCTGGAGCGTGAGACACCACGTTTCCTCATGGAAACCTAGTGTTACGTTTCGGGGACTTGATGCACAACCGCCCCCAGCCGCTTAGCTGGATGGCCTTGTCCAGAAGTGACAGTTGCCAGAGAGTTCTTTCCCAGGAGCTCGTGAGACAGCATATCATGCAGAAACGCAGAGAAGGAGACCAGCCTTTCCCTGTGTTTTCAGAGGTTCGCTCCTCTGCCTTTGAGCCTTTGAACACAAAGATCCAGTCAGCTCCCGATGATAACTTAGAACTGTACTCTTGACGGTCTCTCTGCCATCAGCCCCCTGCTCAGCTACCGTCTCCTCGGTGCATTCAGTGAAGTACCATAAAATCTGCAGCCTGCCGCACCATGTTGCTCAGGAAGGGCACATTTCCTCTTCGTAAAGAAATCTTTTCTTGCAGCCTGCCTGGCTCGAGCTCCTATTCCCCTTCAGAAGCCCGAGTTTGGCATAGCACTGAAATGACCCCTTCCCTCAAGGCCGGACACATCTCCTAGAGAATATACTCCACGTAGGCCCATTCATTACCTCTTGCCTCCTATGAAACACAAAGAAGTTGTAGCTTGATGGGAGGAAACAGTGGCCTCCTGCTCCGTCTATGACTATCCTGTTTCCCCAGGCCCCGTGAAAGGCTCTTGCTTTCAAGGGTGTAGAGTCTATCGACGGGCAGCAAGCACCGCCAAAAGAGGAGAAATCAGAGCTAGAGAACGTGCTCCTGAGAAACACGCACACTTACCGCACGAAAAGCAGGCCTCTTCGTGGAGTCTGAAATCCCTCCCTGCTCAGCGTTTCTCCGTGGGGCAGAGCGCTCACCGCTGCCTCCATGCACAGCTAGGAAAAGTAGGTGTGCAGGTGTCACCTGCCTTTCAGCGCCTGTCCAAATTGTGCGGACAATAGCCACACCTGCCTGAACGTTCTGCAGAAAACCGAGTGTTACTGGAGTGTAGCAAACGCTTCCGTCTTCACTCAGGGTAAAGAGGCCATTGCTGTGGTGTGGACGGCCTTCATCCCCACTCTTTTGGAGCACAATGCCCTCTGAGCAGGCTGGAAACTGCCTGTAGGAGAAGCAGTTGAACAGACGTCCGCCCCGGTATACGGAACTGCAGCCACACCTCGAGTGTATCTTACGCTCCAGGAACCAACGCGGTGCCCAGAACTCCTTTCTGATGCTAAGAAGCAAGAGGCAACAATTCCTCTGGAGACCCGTGCGTGGTGAGGCCTCCTGAGATTTGGTGCCTTCCAGTCCCGTTGACACCCCATCGATTGATTGCCATGTGATGGTAGCGACACAAAGACTGCCTTTACAAGTGCATGGAACCACGTTCAGTGGGCCGTGAGCCGAGAAGCACTAATGCTACACTGACAGGGCTAGGATGAAATGCCTCTGACCCCCTCCAAAAAGTAACTTTCCAAGAGGCAGCACACGGTCACATCCCCAGAACAACCCTGCCGTGTGCTAGGATACATTACAGGAAATCCGGAGACTCTGGGAAATGCTGAGCTCCACACGGCTTGAAAAAGCTTATAGCCTCTTTTCGGGGGTCAGTGTGGCACTTCTGGACAGTGAGACACCAGGTCTCCTAATGGAACCCTGGTGTTACATTACTGGGACGTAAGGCACAACATTAATCAGCCGCTTGGGTTACGGGCCTTGTCCAGAAGCAACGGTTGCCAAAGATTTCTTTGCTTTGAGCTCGTGAGACAGCATATCATGTAGGACCGCAGAGAAGGAGACCTGCCGCTCTCTGGTTTTGAAGAAGAGGTGAGCTTTTCTACTAAGCCTTGGAGCACAAAGATCCAGCCAAGTCCCAACGACAGGTTAGAAGGTTACTGTTGCAGGTCTCTCGGCGCTTAGCCCACTGTTCGGCTACAGTCTGTAAAGTGCATTCAGGGAAGAACAAGAAACTCTACAACGTCCCGCATCTTGCTGGGAAGGAACAGCACAGCCTCTCCTCGGTGAAGACGTCCTTTCTTGCAGACTGCCAGGCTGGGACTCCTATTCCGTTTCAGCACTCCGAGTTTGGCCTAGCACGGAAATGACCCCTTCCCTCAACGCCCTACACATCTCTTAAGGACTATAACCCCCGTGTGCCCATTCGTTATATCTCGCCCCCTATGAAACACAGAAGAGCTGTGGCTGGATGGTAGGAGGCAGTGGCCGTAGTGTCCTTAAGGGATAAGTATCCCGTGCCAAAGGCCCCGTGATAATCTCTCGCTTTCGGGAGCCTAGGGCATACCAAGGGCTGCCAAACACAGCTAAAGGAGGCGAAAGAAGAGAAGCAGAACTTGCTCCTGAGACTCTCGTACATATACTGACCCCAAAGCATGCCTCTTCGTGGAGACCGAAGGCCTCCCCAGCTCAGATTTAGGGCCCTGGAACACAGGGCTAAGCGCTGCCTTCAAAGGAGAGGTAGGAAAGGAATGTTTTCAAGTCTCGCCCGCCTTTCAGCGCCTGTTCAGCTTGAGTGGACAATAGCCACAGCCTGCCCGAACGTCCTGCCGAGCACCGAGTTTGACTGGAGTGTAGCAAACGCTTGCCAGTTCTCTGAGGGGGAAGAGGCCATTGCTGTGGTGTGAACGGCCTTCACTGGCACTCGCTGGGAGCGCAGTGCTCTCTGGGCAGGCAGGATAGTTCCTATCGGAGAAGCATTTGAACAGACGCCTGCCCTGGTATACGTGCTACATCCGCACATCGAGTGTACCTTTCCTACGCTCCAGGCACCAACACGGTGCACAGAACTCCTCTTGATGGTGAGCAACAAGACGCAACATTTCTTCTAGGAGGCTCGTGTGGGACGAGGCCTCTTGAGGATGTGGACCCTCGAATCCCGTCGAAACCACTGGGATTGATTGCCACGTTATGTTAGCGACACAATGAGAGCATTTCAGCTTCATGGAACCACGCACGTTCAGTGCGACATGAGAGAAGAAAACACAGATGCTGCCTTGACAGGGTTAGAGTGAATTTGCCTCTGTCCCCCCCCCCCCCCCCCCCCGCCGACACATAACCTGCCCAGAGCCAGCACAGCTTCACGTCCCGAGGAACATTACTGCTGTGTGCTAGAATACCAGAAAGGAAACCTGCGGACGCTGGGAGACTCTGAGCTGTACGCGGCTTGAGAAATTTTCTAGACCCTTCAGGGGTCGGCGTGGCACTTCTGGAGCGTGAGACACCACGTTTCCTCATGGAAACCTAGTGTTACGTTTTGGGGACTTGATGCACAACCGCCTCCAGCCGCTTAGCTGGATGGCCTTGTCCAGAAGCGACAGTTGCCAGCGAGTTCTTTCCCAGGAGCTCGTGAGACAGCATATCATGCAGAAACGCAGAGAAGGAGACCAGCCTTTCCCCGTGTTTTCAGAGGTTCGCTCCTCTGCCTTTGAGCCTTTGAACACAAAGATCCAGTCAGCTCCCGATGATAACTTAGAACTGTACTCTTGACGGTCTCTCTGCCATCAGCCCCCTGCTCAGCTACCGTCTCCTCGGTGCATTCAGTGAAGTACCATAAAATCTGCAGCCTGCCGCACCATGTTGTTCAGGAAGGGCACATTTCCTCTTCGTAAAGAAATCTTTTCTTGCAGCCTGCCTGGCTCGAGCTCCTATTCCTTTTCAGAAGCCCGAGTTTGGCATAGCACTGAAATGACCCCTTCCCTCAAGGCCGGACACATCTCCTAGAGAATATACTCCACGTAGCCCCATTCATTACCTCTTGCCTCCTATGAAACACAAAGGAGTTGTAGCTTGATGGGAGGAAACAGTGGCCTCCTGCTCCGTCTATGACTATCCCGTTTCCCAAGGCCCCGTGAAAGGCTCTTGCTTTCAAGGGTGTAGAGTCTATCGACGGGCACCAAGCACCGCCAAAAGAGGAGAAATCAGAGCTAGAGAACGTGCTCCTGAGAAACACGCACACTTACCGCACGAAAAGCAGGCCTCTTCGTGGAGTCTGAAATCCCTCCCTGCTCAGCGTTTCTCCGTGGGGCAGAGCGCTCACCGCTGCCTCCATGCACAGCTAGGAAAAGTAGGTGTGCTGGTGTCACCTGCCTTTCAGCGCCTGTCCAAATTGTGCGGACAATAGCCACACCTGCCTGAACGTTCTGCAGAAAACCGAGTGTTACTGGAGTGTAGCAAACGCTTCCGTCTTCACTCAGGGTAAAGAGGCCATTGCTGTGGTGTGGACGGCCTTCATCCCCACTCTTTTGGAGCACAATGTCCTCTGAGCAGGCTGGAAACTGCCTGTAGGAGAAGCAGTTGAACAGACGTCCGCCCCGGTATACGGAACTGCAGCCACACCTCGAGTGTATCTTACGCTCCAGGAACCAACGCGGTGCCCAGAACTCCTTTCTGATGCTAAGAAGCAAGAGGCAACAATTCCTCTGGAGACCCGTGCGTGGTGAGGCCTCCTGAGATTTGGTGCCTTCCAGTCCCGTTGACACCCCATCGATTGATTGCCATGTGATGGTAGCGACACAAAGACTGCCTTTACAAGTGCATGGAACCACGTTCAGTGGGCCGTGAGCCGAGAAGCACTAATGCTACACTGACAGGGCTAGGATGAAATGCCTCTGACCCCCTCCAAAAAGTAACTTTCCAAGAGGCAGCACACGGTCACATCCCCAGAACAACCCTGCCGTGTGCTAGGATACATTACAGGAAATCCGGAGACTCTGGGAGACGCTGAGCTCCACACGGCTTGAAAAAGCTTATAGCCTCTTTTCGGGGGTCAGTGTGGCACTTCTGGACAGTGAGACACCAGGTCTCCTAATGGAACCCTGGTGTTACATTACTGGGACGTAAGGCACAACATTAATCAGCCGCTTGGGTTACGGGCCTTGTCCAGAAGCAACGGTTGCCAAAGATTTCTTTGCTTTGAGCCCGTGAGACAGCATATCATGTAGGACCGCAGAGAAGGAGACCTGCCGCTCTCTGGTTTTGAAGAAGAGGTGAGCTTTTCTACTAAGCCTTGGAGCACAAAGATCCAGCCAAGTCCCAACGACAGGTTAGAAGGTTACTGTTGCAGGTCTCTCGGCGCTTAGCCCACTGTTCGGCTACAGTCTGTAAAGTGCATTCAGGGAAGAACAAGAAACTCTACAACGTCCCGCATCTTGCTGGGAAGGAACAGCACAGCCTCTCCTCGGTGAAGACGTCCTTTCTTGCAGACTGCCAGGCTGGGACTCCTATTCCGTTTCAGCACTCCGAGTTTGGCCTAGCACGGAAATGACCCCTTCCCTCAACGCCCTACACATCTCTTAAGGACTATAACCCCCGTGTGCCCATTCGTTATATCTCGCCCCCTATGAAACACAGAAGAGCTGTGGCTGGATGGTAGGAGGCAGTGGCCGTAGTGTCCTTAAGGGATAAGTATCCCGTGCCAAAGGCCCCGTGATAATCTCTCGCTTTCGGGAGCCTAGGGCATACCAAGGGCTGCCAAACACAGCTAAAGGAGGCGAAAGAAGAGAAGCAGAACTTGCTCCTGAGACTCTCGTACATATACTGACCCCAAAGCATGCCTCTTCGTGGAGACCGAAGGCCTCCCCAGCTCAGATTTAGGGCCCTGGAACACAGGGCTAAGCGCTGCCTTCAAAGGAGAGGTAGGAAAGGAATGTTTTCAAGTCTCGCCCGCCTTTCAGCGCCTGTTCAGCTTGAGTGGACAATAGCCACAGCCTGCCCGAACGTCCTGCCGAGCACCGAGTTTGACTGGAGTGTAGCAAACGCTTGCCAGTTCTCTGAGGGGGAAGAGGCCATTGCTGTGGTGTGAACGGCCTTCACTGGCACTCGCTGGGAGCGCAGTGCTCTCTGGGCAGGCAGGATAGTTCCTATCGGAGAAGCATTTGAACAGACGCCTGCCCTGGTATACGTGCTACATCCGCACATCGAGTGTACCTTTCCTACGCTCCAGGCACCAACACGGTGCACAGAACTCCTCTTGATGGTGAGCAACAAGACGCAACATTTCTTCTAGGAGGCTCGTGTGGGACGAGGCCTCTTGAGGATGTGGACCCTCGAATCCCGTCGAAACCACTGGGATTGATTGCCACGTTATGTTAGCGACACAATGAGAGCATTTCAGCTTCATGGAACCACGCACGTTCAGTGCGACATGAGAGAAGAAAACACAGATGCTGCCTTGACAGGGTTAGAGTGAATTTGCCTCTGTCCCTCCCCGCCCCCCACCGCCCCCGCCGACACATAACCTGCCCAGAGCCAGCACAGCTTCACGTCCCGAGGAACATTACTGCTGTGTGCTAGAATACATGAAAGGAAACCTGCGGACGCTGGGAGACTCTGAGCTGTACGCGGCTTGAGAAAGCTTCTAGACCCTTCAGGGCTCGGCGTGGCACCTCTGGAGCGTGAGACACCACGTTTCCTCATGGAAACCTAGTGTTACGTTTCGGGGACTTGATGCACAACCGCCCCCAGCCGCTTAGCTGGATGGCCTTGTCCAGAAGCGACAGTTGCCAGAGAGTTCTTTCCCAGGAGCTCGTGAGACAGCATATCATGCAGAAACGCAGAGAAGGAGACCAGCCTTTCCCCGTGTTTTCAGAGGTTCGCTCCTCTGCCTTTGAGCCTTTGAACACAAAGATCCAGTCAGCTCCCGATGATAACTTAGAACTGTACTCTTGACGGTCTCTCTGCCATCAGCCCCCTGCTCAGCTACCGTCTCCTCGGTGCATTCAGTGAAGTACCATAAAATCTGCAGCCTGCCGCACCATGTTGCTCAGGAAGGGCACATTTCCTCTTCGTAAAGAAATCTTTTCTTGCAGCCTGCCTGGCTCGAGCTCCTATTCCCCTTCAGAAGCCCGAGTTTGGCATAGCACTGAAATGACCCCTTCCCTCAAGGCCGGACACATCTCCTAGAGAATATACTCCACGTAGGCCCATTCATTACCTCTTGCCTCCTATGAAACACAAAGAAGTTGTAGCTTGATGGGAGGAAACAGTGGCCTCCTGCTCCGTCTATGACTATCCCGTTTCCCAAGGCCCCGTGAAAGGCTCTTGCTTTCAAGGGTGTAGAGTCTATCGACGGGCACCAAGCACCGCCAAAAGAGGAGAAATCAGAGCTAGAGAACGTGCTCCTGAGAAACACGCACACTTACCGCACGAAAAGCAGGCCTCTTCGTGGAGTCTGAAATCCCTCCCTGCTCAGCGTTTCTCCGTGGGGCAGAGCGCTCACCGCTGCCTCCATGCACAGCTAGGAAAAGTAGGTGTGCAGGTGTCACCTGCCTTTCAGCGCCTGTCCAAATTGTGCGGACAATAGCCACACCTGCCTGAACGTTCTGCAGAAAACCGAGTGTTACTGGAGTGTAGCAAACGCTTCCGTCTTCACTCAGGGTAAAGAGGCCATTGCTGTGGTGTGGACGGCCTTCATCCCCACTCTTTTGGAGCACAATGCCCTCTGAGCAGGCTGGAAACTGCCTGTAGGAGAAGCAGTTGAACAGACGTCCGCCCCAGTATACGGAACTGCAGCCACACCTCGAGTGTATCTTACGCTCCAGGAACCAACGCGGTGCCCAGAACTCCTTTCTGATGCTAAGAAGCAAGAGGCAACAATTCCTCTGGAGACCCGTGCGTGGTGAGGCCTCCTGAGATTTGGTGCCTTCCAGTCCCGTTGACACCCCATCGATTGATTGCCATGTGATGGTAGCGACACAAAGACTGCCTTTACAAGTGCATGGAACCACGTTCAGTGGGCCGTGAGCCGAGAAGCACTAATGCTACACTGACAGGGCTAGGATGAAATGCCTCTGACCCCCTCCAAAAAGTAACTTTCCAAGAGGCAGCACACGGTCACATCCCCAGAACAACCCTGCCGTGTGCTAGGATACATTACAGGAAATCCGGAGACTCTGGGAAATGCTGAGCTCCACACGGCTTGAAAAAGCTTATAGCCTCTTTTCGGGGGTCAGTGTGGCACTTCTGGACAGTGAGACACCAGGTCTCCTAATGGAACCCTGGTGTTACATTACTGGGACGTAAGGCACAACATTAATCAGCCGCTTGGGTTACGGGCCTTGTCCAGAAGCAACGGTTGCCAAAGATTTCTTTGCTTTGAGCTCGTGAGACAGCATATCATGTAGGACCGCAGAGAAGGAGACCTGCCGCTCTCTGGTTTTGAAGAAGAGGTGAGCTTTTCTACTAAGCCTTGGAGCACAAAGATCCAGCCAAGTCCCAACGACAGGTTAGAAGGTTACTGTTGCAGGTCTCTCGGCGCTTAGCCCACTGTTCGGCTACAGTCTGTAAAGTACATTCAGGGAAGAACAAGAAACTCTACAACGTCCCGCATCTTGCTGGGAAGGAACAACACAGCCTCTCCTCGGTGAAGACGTCCTTTCTTGCAGACTGCCAGGCTGGGACTCCTATTCCGTTTCAGCACTCCGAGTTTGGCCTAGCACGGAAATGACCCCTTCCCTCAACGCCCTACACATCTCTTAAGGACTATAACCCCCGTGTGCCCATTCGTTATATCTCGCCCCCTATGAAACACAGAAGAGCTGTGGCTGGATGGTAGGAGGCAGTGGCCGTAGTGTCCTTAAGGGATAAGTATCCCGTGCCAAAGGCCCCGTGAAAATCTCTCGCTTTCGGGAGCCTAGGGCATACCAAGGGCTGCCAAATACAGCTAAAGGAGGCGAAAGAAGAGAAGCAGAACTTGCTCCTGAGACTCTCGTACATATACTGACCCCAAAGCATGCCTCTTCGTGGAGACTGAAGGCCTCCCCAGCTCAGATTTAGGGCCCTGGAACACAGGGCTAAGCGCTGCCTTCAAAGGCGAGGTAGGAGAGGAATGTTTTCAAGTCTCGCCCGCCTTTCAGCGCCTGTTCAGCTTGAGTGGACAATAGCCACAGCCTGCCCGAACGTCCTGCCGAGCACCGAGTTTGACTGGAGTGTAGCAAACGCTTGCCAGTTCTCTGAGGGGGAAGAGGCCATTGCTGTGGTGTGAACGGCCTTCACTGGCACTCGCTGGGAGCGCAGTGCTCTCTGGGCAGGCAGGATAGTTCCTATCGGAGAAGCATTTGAACAGACGCCTGCCCTGGTATACGTGCTACATCCGCACATCGAGTGTACCTTTCCTACGCTCCAGGCACCAACACGGTGCACAGAACTCCTCTTGATGGTGAGCAACAAGACGCAACATTTCTTCTAGGAGGCTCGTGCGGGACGAGGCCTCTTGAGGATGTGGACCCTCGAATCCCGTCGAAACCACTGGAATTGATTGCCACGTTATGTTAGCGACACAATGAGAGCATTTCAGCTTCATGGAACCACGCACGTTCAGTGCAACATGAGAGAAGAAAACACAGATGCTGCCTTGACAGGGTTAGAGTGAATTTGCCTCTGTCCCTCCCCGCCCCCCACCCCCCCCGCCGACACATAACCTGCCCAGAGCCAGCACAGCTTCACGTCCCGAGGAACATTACTGCTGTGTGCTAGAATACATGAAAGGAAACCTGCGGACGCTGGGAGACTCTGAGCTGTACATGGCTTGAGAAAGCTTCTAGACCCTTCAGGGGTCGGCGTGGCACTTCTGGAGCGTGAGACACCACGTTTCCTCATGGAAACCTAGTGTTACGTTTCGGGGACTTGATGCACAACCGCCTCCAGCCGCTTAGCTGGATGGCCTTGTCCAGAAGCGACAGTTGCCAGAGAGTTCTTTCCCAGGAGCTCGTGAGACAGCATATCATGCAGAAACGCAGAGAAGGAGACCAGCCTTTCCCCGTGTTTTGAGAGGTTCGCTCCTCTGCCTTTGAGCCTTTGAACACAAAGATCCAGTCAGCTCCCGATGATAACTTAGAACTGTACTCTTGACGGTCTCTCTGCCATCAGCCCCCTGCTCAGCTACCGTCTCCTCGGTGCATTCAGTGAAGTACCATAAAATCTGCAGCCTGCCGCACCATGTTGTTCAGGAAGGGCACATTTCCTCTTCGTAAAGAAATCTTTTCTTGCAGCCTGCCTGGCTCGAGCTCCTATTCCTTTTCAGAAGCCCGAGTTTGGCATAGCACTGAAATGACCCCTTCCCTCAAGGCCGGACACATCTCCTAGAGAATATACTCCACGTAGCCCCATTCATTACCTCTTGCCTCCTATGAAACACAAAGGAGTTGTAGCTTGATGGGAGGAAACAGTGGCCTCCTGCTCCGTCTATGACTATCCCGTTTCCCAAGGCCCCGTGAAAGGCTCTTGCTTTCAAGGGTGTAGAGTCTATCGATGGGCACCAAGCACCGCCAAAAGAGGAGAAATCAGAGCTAGAGAACGTGCTCCTGAGAAACACGCACACTTACCGCACGAAAAGCAGGCCTCTTCGTGGAGTCTGAAATCCCTCCCTGCTCAGCGTTTCTCCGTGGGGCAGAGCGCTCACCGCTGCCTCCATGCACAGCTAGGAAAAGTAGGTGTGCTGGTGTCACCTGCCTTTCAGCGCCTGTCCAAATTGTGCGGACAATAGCCACACCTGCCTGAACGTTCTGCAGAAAACCGAGTGTTACTGGAGTGTAGCAAACGCTTCCGTCTTCACTCAGGGTAAAGAGGCCATTGCTGTGGTGTGGACGGCCTTCATCCCCACTCTTTTGGAGCACAATGCCCTCTGAGCAGGCTGGAAACTGCCTGTAGGAGAAGCAGTTGAACAGACGTCCGCCCCGGTATACGGAACTGCAGCCACACCTCGAGTGTATCTTACGCTCCAGGAACCAACGCGGTGCCCAGAACTCCTTTCTGATGCTAAGAAGCAAGAGGCAACAATTCCTCTGGAGACCCGTGCGTGGTGAGGCCTCCTGAGATTTGGTGCCTTCCAGTCCCGTTGACACCCCATCGATTGATTGCCATGTGATTGTAGCGACACAAAGACTGCCTTTACAAGTGCATGGAACCACGTTCAGTGGGCCGTGAGCCGAGAAGCACTAATGCTACACTGACAGGGCTAGGATGAAATGCCTCTGACCCCCTCCAAAAAGTAACTTTCCAAGAGGCAGCACACGGTCACATCCCCAGAACAACCCTGCCGTGTGCTAGGATACATTACAGGAAATCCAGAGACTCTGGGAGACGCTGAGCTCCACACGGCTTGAAAAAGCTTATAGCCTCTTTTCGGGGGTCAGTGTGGCACTTCTGGACAGTGAGACACCAGGTCTCCTAACGGAACCCTGGTGTTACATTACTGGGACTAAGGCACAACATTAATCAGCCGCTTGGGTTACGGGCCTTGTCCAGAAGCAACGGTTGCCAAAGATTTCTTTGCTTTGAGCTCGTGAGACAGCATATCATGTAGGACCGCAGAGAAGGAGACCTGCCGCTCTCTGGTTTTGAAGAAGAGGTGAGCTTTTCTACTAAGCCTTGGAGCACAAAGATCCGGCCAAGTCCCAATGACAGGTTAGAAGGTTACTGTTGCAGGTCTCTCGGCGCTTAGCCCACTGTTCGGCTACAGTCTGTAAAGTGCATTCAGGGAAGAACAAGAAACTCTACAACGTCCCGCATCTTGCTGGGAAGGAACAGCACAGCCTCTCCTCGGTGAACACGTCCTTTCTTGCAGACTGCCAGGCTGGGACTCCTATTCCGTTTCAGCACTCCGAGTTTGGCCTAGCACGGAAATGACCCCTTCCCTCAACGCCCTACACATCTCTTAAGGACTATAACCCCCGTGTGCCCATTCGTTATATCTCGCCCCCTATGAAACACAGAAGAGCTGTGGCTGGATGGTAGGAGGCAGTGGCCGTAGTGTCCTTAAGGCATAAGTATCCCGTGCCAAAGGCCCCGTGATAATCTCTCGCTTTCGGGAGCCTAGGGCATACCAAGGGCTGCCAAACACAGCTAAAGGAGGCGAAAGAAGAGAAGCAGAACTTGCTCCTGAGACTCTCGTACATATACTGACCCCAAAGCATGCCTCTTCGTGGAGACCGAAGGCCTCCCCAGCTCAGATTTAGGGCCCTGGAACACAGGGCTAAGCGCTGCCTTCAAAGGAGAGGTAGGAAAGGAATGTTTTCAAGTCTCGCCCGCCTTTCAGCGCCTGTTCAGCTTGAGTGGACAATAGCCACAGCCTGCCCGAACGTCCTGCCGAGCACCGAGTTTGACTGGAGTGTAGCAAACGCTTGCCAGTTCTCTGAGGGGGAAGAGGCCATTGCTGTGGTGTGAACGGCCTTCACTGGCACTCGCTGGGAGCGCAGTGCTCTCTGGGCAGGCAGGATAGTTCCTATCGGAGAAGCATTTGAACAGACGCCTGCCCTGGTATACGTGCTACATCCGCACATCGAGTGTACCTTTCCTACGCTCCAGGCACCAACACGGTGCACAGAACTCCTCTTGATGGTGAGCAACAAGACGCAACATTTCTTCTAGGAGGCTCGTGTGGGACGAGGCCTCTTGAGGAAGTGGACCCTCGAATCCCGTCGAAACCACTGGGATTGATTGCCACGTTATGTTAGCGACACAATGAGAGCATTTCAGCTTCATGGAACCACGCACGTTCAGTGCGACATGAGAGAAGAAAACACAGATGCTGCCTTGACAGGGTTAGAGTGAATTTGCCTCTGTCCCTCCCCGCCCCCCACGCCCCCCCGCCGACACATAACCTGCCCAGAGCCAGCACAGCTTCACGTCCCGAGAAACATTACTGCTGTGTGCTAGAATACCAGAAAGGAAACCTGCGGACGCTGGGAGACTCTGAGCTGTACGCGGCTTGAGAAAGCTTCTACACCCTTCAGGGCTCGGCGTGGCACCTCTGGAGCGTGAGACACCACGTTTCCTCATGGAAACCTAGTGTTACGTTTCGGGGACTTGATGCACAACCGCCTGCAGCCGCTTAGCTGGATGGCCTTGTCCAGAAGCGACAGTTGCCAGAGAGTTCTTTCCCAGGAGCTCGTGAGACAGCATATCATGCAGAAACGCAGAGAAGGAGACCAGCCTTTCCCCGTGTTTTCAGAGGTTCGCTCCTCTGCCTTTGAGCCTTTGAACACAAAGATCCAGTCAGCTCCCGATGATAACTTAGAACTGTACTCTTGACGGTCTCTCTGCCATCAGCCCCCTGCTCAGCTACCGTCTCCTCGGTGCATTCAGTGAAGTACCATAAAATCTGCAGCCTGCCGCACCATGTTGTTCAGGAAGGGCACATTTCCTCTTCGTAAAGAAATCTTTTCTTGCAGCCTGCCTGGCTCGAGCTCCTATTCCTCTTCAGAAGCCCGAGTTTGGCATAGCACTGAAATGACCCCTTCCCTCAAGGCCGGACACATCTCCTAGAGAATATACTCCACGTAGGCCCATTCATTACCTCTTGCCTCCTATGAAACACAAAGAAGTTGTAGCTTGATGGGAGGAAACAGTGGCCTCCTGCTCCGTCTATGACTATCCCGTTTCCCAAGGCCCCGTGAAAGGCTCTTGCTTTCAAGGGTGTAGAGTCTATCGACGGGCACTAAGCACCGTCAAAAGAGGAGAAATCAGAGCTAGAGAACGTGCTCCTGAGAAACACGCACACTTACCGCACGAAAAGCAGGCCTCTTCGTGGAGTCTGAAATCCCTCCCTGCTCAGCGTTTCTCCGTGGGGCAGAGCGCTCACCGCTGCCTCCATGCACAGCTAGGAAAAGTAGGTGTGCAGGTGTCACCTGCCTTTCAGCGCCTGTCCAAATTGTGCGGACAATAGCCACACCTGCCTGAACGTTCTGCAGAAAACCGAGTGTTACTGGAGTGTAGCAAACGCTTCCGTCTTCACTCAGGGTAAAGAGGCCATTGCTGTGGTGTGGACGGCCTTCATCCCCACTCTTTTGGAGCACAATGCCCTCTGAGCAGGCTGGAAACTGCCTGTAGGAGAAGCAGTTGAACAGACGTCCGCCCCGGTATACGGAACTGCAGCCACACCTCGAGTGTATCTTACGCTCCAGGAACCAACGCGGTGCCCAGAACTCCTTTCTGATGCTAAGAAGCAAGAGGCAACAATTCCTCTGGAGACCCGTGCGTGGTGAGGCCTCCTGAGATTTGGTGCCTTCCAGTCCCGTTGACACCCCATCGATTGATTGCCATGTGATGGTAGCGACACAAAGACTGCCTTTACAAGTGCATGGAACCACGTTCAGTGGGCCGTGAGCCGAGAAGCACTAATGCTACACTGACAGGGCTAGGATGAAATGCCTCTGACCCCCTCCAAAAAGTAACTTTCCAAGAGGCAGCACACGGTCACATCCCCAGAACAACCCTGCCGTGTGCTAGGATACATTACAGGAAATCCGGAGACTCTGGGAGACGCTGAGCTCCACACGGCTTGAAAAAGCTTATAGCCTCTTTTCGGGGGTCAGTGTGGCACTTCTGGACAGTGAGACACCAGGTCTCCTAATGGAACCCTGGTGTTACATTACTGGGACGTAAGGCACAACATTAATCAGCCGCTTGGGTTACGGGCCTTGTCCAGAAGCAACGGTTGCCAAAGATTTCTTTGCTTTGAGCCCGTGAGACAGCATATCATGTAGGACCGCAGAGAAGGAGACCTGCCGCTCTCTGGTTTTGAAGAAGAGGTGAGCTTTTCTACTAAGCCTTGGAGCACAAAGATCCAGCCAAGTCCCAACGACAGGTTAGAAGGTTACTGTTGCAGGTCTCTCGGCGCTTAGCCCACTGTTCGGCTACAGTCTGTAAAGTGCATTCAGGGAAGAACAAGAAACTCTACAACGTCCCGCATCTTGCTGGGAAGGAACAGCACAGCCTCTCCTCGGTGAAGACGTCCTTTCTTGCAGACTGCCAGGCTGGGACTCCTATTCCGTTTCAGCACTCCGAGTTTGGCCTAGCACGGAAATGACCCCTTCCCTCAACGCCCTACACATCTCTTAAGGACTATAACCCCCGTGTGCCCATTCGTTATATCTCGCCCCCTATGAAACACAGAAGAGCTGTGGCTGGATGGTAGGAGGCAGTGGCCGTAGTGTCCTTAAGGGATAAGTATCCCGTGCCAAAGGCCCCGTGATAATCTCTCGCTTTCGGGAGCCTAGGGCATACCAAGGGCTGCCAAACACAGCTAAAGGAGGCGAAAGAAGAGAAGCAGAACTTGCTCCTGAGACTCTCGTACATATACTGACCCCAAAGCATGCCTCTTCGTGGAGACCGAAGGCCTCCCCAGCTCAGATTTAGGGCCCTGGAACACAGGGCTAAGCGCTGCCTTCAAAGGAGAGGTAGGAAAGGAATGTTTTCAAGTCTCGCCCGCCTTTCAGCGCCTGTTCAGCTTGAGTGGACAATAGCCACAGCCTGCCCGAACGTCCTGCCGAGCACCGAGTTTGACTGGAGTGTAGCAAACGCTTGCCAGTTCTCTGAGGGGGAAGAGGCCATTGCTGTGGTGTGAACGGCCTTCACTGGCACTCGCTGGGAGCGCAGTGCTCTCTGGGCAGGCAGGATAGTTCCTATCGGAGAAGCATTTGAACAGACGCCTGCCCTGGTATACGTGCTACATCCGCACATCGAGTGTACCTTTCCTACGCTCCAGGCACCAACACGGTGCACAGAACTCCTCTTGATGGTGAGCAACAAGACGCAACATTTCTTCTAGGAGGCTCGTGCGGGACGAGGCCTCTTGAGGATGTGGACCCTCGAATCCCGTCGAAACCACTGGGATTGATTGCCACGTTATGTTAGCGACACAATGAGAGCATTTCAGCTTCATGGAACCACGCACGTTCAGTGCGACATGAGAGAAGAAAACACAGATGCTGCCTTGACAGGGTTAGAGTGAATTTGCCTCTGTCCCTCCCCGCCCCCCACCCCCCCCGCCGACACATAACCTGCCCAGAGCCAGCACAGCTTCACGTCCCGAGGAACATTACTGCTGTGTGCTAGAATACATGAAAGGAAACCTGCGGACGCTGGGAGAGTCTGAGCTGTACGCGGCTTGAGAAAGCTTCTAGACCCTTCAGGGCTCGGTGTGGCACCTCTGGAGCGTGAGACACCACGTTTCCTCATGGAAACCTAGTGTTACGTTTCGGGGACTTGATGCACAACCGCCTGCAGCCGCTTAGCTGGATGGCCTTGTCCAGAAGCGACAGTTGCCAGAGAGTTCTTTCCCAGGAGCTCGTGAGACAGCATATCATGCAGAAACGCAGAGAAGGAGACCAGCCTTTCCCCGTGTTTTCAGAGGTTCGCTCCTCTGCCTTTGAGCCTTTGAACACAAAGATCCAGTCAGCTCCCGATGATAACTTAGAACTGTACTCTTGACGGTCTCTCTGCCATCAGCCCCCTGCTCAGCTACCGTCTCCTCGGTGCATTCAGTGAAGTACCATAAAATCTGCAGCCTGCCGCACCATGTTGTTCAGGAAGGGCACATTTCCTCTTCGTAAAGAAATCTTTTCTTGCAGCCTGCCTGGCTCGAGCTCCTATTCCTCTTCAGAAGCCCGAGTTTGGCATAGCACTGAAATGACCCCTTCCCTCAAGGCCGGACACATCTCCTAGAGAATATACTCCACGTAGGCCCATTCATTACCTCTTGCCTCCTATGAAACACAAAGAAGTTGTAGCTTGATGGGAGGAAACAGTGGCCTCCTGCTCCGTCTATGACTATCCCGTTTCCCAAGGCCCCGTGAAAGGCTCTTGCTTTCAAGGGTGTAGAGTCTATCGACGGGCACTAAGCACCGTCAAAAGAGGAGAAATCAGAGCTAGAGAACGTGCTCCTGAGAAACACGCACACTTACCGCACGAAAAGCAGGCCTCTTCGTGGAGTCTGAAATCCCTCCCTGCTCAGCGTTTCTCCGTGGGGCAGAGCGCTCACCGCTGCCTCCATGCACAGCTAGGAAAAGTAGGTGTGCAGGTGTCACCTGCCTTTCAGCGCCTGTCCAAATTGTGCGGACAATAGCCACACCTGCCTGAACGTTCTGCAGAAAACCGAGTGTTACTGGAGTGTAGCAAACGCTTCCGTCTTCACTCAGGGTAAAGAGGCCATTGCTGTGGTGTGGACGGCCTTCATCCCCACTCTTTTGGAGCACAATGCCCTCTGAGCAGGCTGGAAACTGCCTGTAGGAGAAGCAGTTGAACAGACGTCCGCCCCGGTATACGGAACTGCAGCCACACCTCGAGTGTATCTTACGCTCCAGGAACCAACGCGGTGCCCAGAACTCCTTTCTGATGCTAAGAAGCAAGAGGCAACAATTCCTCTGGAGACCCGTGCGTGGTGAGGCCTCCTGAGATTTGGTGCCTTCCAGTCCCGTTGACACCCCATCGATTGATTGCCATGTGATGGTAGCGACACAAAGACTGCCTTTACAAGTGCATGGAACCACGTTCAGTGGGCCGTGAGCCGAGAAGCACTAATGCTACACTGACAGGGCTAGGATGAAATGCCTCTGACCCCCTCCAAAAAGTAACTTTCCAAGAGGCAGCACACGGTCACATCCCCAGAACAACCCTGCCGTGTGCTAGGATACATTACAGGAAATCCGGAGACTCTGGGAGACGCTGAGCTCCAC
The DNA here is from genome assembly GCF_028564815.1 of Eubalaena glacialis. Classification (NCBI taxonomy): domain Eukaryota; kingdom Metazoa; phylum Chordata; class Mammalia; order Artiodactyla; family Balaenidae; genus Eubalaena; species Eubalaena glacialis. The sequence goes on from NC_083725.1 coordinate 26,392,950, forward strand.
ACGGCTTGAAAAAGCTTATAGCCTCTTTTCGGGGGTCAGTGTGGCACTTCTGGACAGTGAGACACCAGGTCTCCTAATGGAACCCTGGTGTTACATTACTGGGACGTAAGGCACAACATTAATCAGCCGCTTGGGTTACGGGCCTTGTCCAGAAGCAACGGTTGCCAAAGATTTCTTTGCTTTGAGCCCGTGAGACAGCATATCATGTAGGACCGCAGAGAAGGAGACCTGCCGCTCTCTGGTTTTGAAGAAGAGGTGAGCTTTTCTACTAAGCCTTGGAGCACAAAGATCCAGCCAAGTCCCAACGACAGGTTAGAAGGTTACTGTTGCAGGTCTCTCGGCGCTTAGCCCACTGTTCGGCTACAGTCTGTAAAGTGCATTCAGGGAAGAACAAGAAACTCTACAACATCCCGCATCTTGCTGGGAAGGAACAGCACAGCCTCTCCTCGGTGAAGACGTCCTTTCTTGCAGACTGCCAGGCTGGGACTCCTATTCCGTTTCAGCACTCCGAGTTTGGCCTAGCACGGAAATGACCCCTTCCCTCAACGCCCTACACATCTCTTAAGGACTATAACCCCCGTGTGCCCATTCGTTATATCTCGCCCCCTATGAAACACAGAAGAGCTGTGGCTGGATGGTAGGAGGCAGTGGCCGTAGTGTCCTTAAGGGATAAGTATCCCGTGCCAAAGGCCCCGTGATAATCTCTCGCTTTCGGGAGCCTAGGGCATACCAAGGGCTGCCAAACACAGCTAAAGGAGGCGAAAGAAGAGAAGCAGAACTTGCTCCTGAGACTCTCGTACATATACTGACCCCAAAGCATGCCTCTTCGTGGAGACCGAAGGCCTCCCCAGCTCAGATTTAGGGCCCTGGAACACAGGGCTAAGCGCTGCCTTCAAAGGAGAGGTAGGAAAGGAATGTTTTCAAGTCTCGCCCGCCTTTCAGCGCCTGTTCAGCTTGAGTGGACAATAGCCACAGCCTGCCCGAACGTCCTGCCGAGCACCGAGTTTGACTGGAGTGTAGCAAACGCTTGCCAGTTCTCTGAGGGGGAAGAGGCCATTGCTGTGGTGTGAACGGCCTTCACTGGCACTCGCTGGGAGCGCAGTGCTCTCTGGGCAGGCAGGATAGTTCCTATCGGAGAAGCATTTGAACAGACGCCTGCCCTGGTATACGTGCTACATCCGCACATCGAGTGTACCTTTCCTACGCTCCAGGCACCAACACGGTGCACAGAACTCCTCTTGATGGTGAGCAACAAGACGCAACATTTCTTCTAGGAGGCTCGTGCGGGACGAGGCCTCTTGAGGATGTGGACCCTCGAATCCCGTCGAAACCACTGGGATTGATTGCCACGTTATGTTAGCGACACAATGAGAGCATTTCAGCTTCATGGAACCACGCACGTTCAGTGCGACATGAGAGAAGAAAACACAGATGCTGCCTTGACAGGGTTAGAGTGAATTTGCCTCTGTCCCTCCCCGCCCCCCACCCCCCCCGCCGACACATAACCTGCCCAGAGCCAGCACAGCTTCACGTCCCGAGGAACATTACTGCTGTGTGCTAGAATACATGAAAGGAAACCTGCGGACGCTGGGAGACTCTGAGCTGTACGCGGCTTGAGAAAGCTTCTAGACCCTTCAGGGCTTGGTGTGGCACCTCTGGAGCGTGAGACACCACGTTTCCTCATGGAAACCTAGTGTTACGTTTCGGGGACTTGATGCACAACCGCCCCCAGCCGCTTAGCTGGATGGCCTTGTCCAGAAGCGACAGTTGCCAGAGAGTTCTTTCCCAGGAGCTCGTGAGACAGCATATCATGCAGAAACGCAGAGAAGGAGACCAGCCTTTCCCCGTGTTTTCAGAGGTTCGCTCCTCTGCCTTTGAGCCTTTGAACACAAAGATCCAGTCAGCTCCCGATGATAACTTAGAACTGTACTCTTGACGGTCTCTCTGCCATCAGCCCCCTGCTCAGCTACCGTCTCCTCGGTGCATTCAGTGAAGTACCATAAAATCTGCAGCCTGCCGCACCATGTTGCTCAGGAAGGGCACATTTCCTCTTCGTAAAGAAATCTTTTCTTGCAGCCTGCCTGGCTCGAGCTCCTATTCCCCTTCAGAAGCCCGAGTTTGGCATAGCACTGAAATGACCCCTTCCCTCAAGGCCGGACACATCTCCTAGAGAATATACTCCACGTAGGCCCATTCATTACCTCTTGCCTCCTATGAAACACAAAGAAGTTGTAGCTTGATGGGAGGAAACAGTGGCCTCCTGCTCCGTCTATGACTATCCCGTTTCCCAAGGCCCCGTGAAAGGCTCTTGCTTTCAAGGGTGTAGAGTCTATCGACGGGCAGCAAGCACCGCCAAAAGAGGAGAAATCAGAGCTAGAGAACGTGCTCCTGAGAAACACGCACACTTACCGCACGAAAAGCAGGCCTCTTCGTGGAGTCTGAAATCCCTCCCTGCTCAGCGTTTCTCCGTGGGGCAGAGCGCTCACCGCTGCCTCCATGCACAGCTAGGAAAAGTAGGTGTGCAGGTGTCACCTGCCTTTCAGCGCCTGTCCAAATTGTGCGGACAATAGCCACACCTGCCTGAACGTTCTGCAGAAAACCGAGTGTTACTGGAGTGTAGCAAACGCTTCCGTCTTCACTCAGGGTAAAGAGGCCATTGCTGTGGTGTGGACGGCCTTCATCCCCACTCTTTTGGAGCACAATGCCCTCTGAGCAGGCTGGAAACTGCCTGTAGGAGAAGCAGTTGAACAGACGTCCGCCCCGGTATACGGAACTGCAGCCACACCTCGAGTGTATCTTACGCTCCAGGAACCAACGCGGTGCCCAGAACTCCTTTCTGATGCTAAGAAGCAAGAGGCAACAATTCCTCTGGAGACCCGTGCGTGGTGAGGCCTCCTGAGATTTGGTGCCTTCCAGTCCCGTTGACACCCCATCGATTGATTGCCATGTGATGGTAGCGACACAAAGACTGCCTTTACAAGTGCATGGAACCACGTTCAGTGGGCCGTGAGCCGAGAAGCACTAATGCTACACTGACAGGGCTAGGATGAAATGCCTCTGACCCCCTCCAAAAAGTAACTTTCCAAGAGGCAGCACACGGTCACATCCCCAGAACAACCCTGCCGTGTGCTAGGATACATTACAGGAAATCCGGAGACTCTGGGAAATGCTGAGCTCCACACGGCTTGAAAAAGCTTATAGCCTCTTTTCGGGGGTCAGTGTGGCACTTCTGGACAGTGAGACACCAGGTCTCCTAATGGAACCCTGGTGTTACATTACTGGGACGTAAGGCACAACATTAATCAGCCGCTTGGGTTACGGGCCTTGTCCAGAAGCAACGGTTGCCAAAGATTTCTTTGCTTTGAGCTCGTGAGACAGCATATCATGTAGGACCGCAGAGAAGGAGACCTGCCGCTCTCTGGTTTTGAAGAAGAGGTGAGCTTTTCTACTAAGCCTTGGAGCACAAAGATCCAGCCAAGTCCCAACGACAGGTTAGAAGGTTACTGTTGCAGGTCTCTCGGCGCTTAGCCCACTGTTCGGCTACAGTCTGTAAAGTGCATTCAGGGAAGAACAAGAAACTCTACAACGTCCCGCATCTTGCTGGGAAGGAACAGCACAGCCTCTCCTCGGTGAAGACGTCCTTTCTTGCAGACTGCCAGGCTGGGACTCCTATTCCGTTTCAGCACTCCGAGTTTGGCCTAGCACGGAAATGACCCCTTCCCTCAACGCCCTACACATCTCTTAAGGACTATAACCCCCGTGTGCCCATTCGTTATATCTCGCCCCCTATGAAACACAGAAGAGCTGTGGCTGGATGGTAGGAGGCAGTGGCCGTAGTGTCCTTAAGGGATAAGTATCCCGTGCCAAAGGCCCCGTGATAATCTCTCGCTTTCGGGAGCCTAGGGCATACCAAGGGCTGCCAAACACAGCTAAAGGAGGCGAAAGAAGAGAAGCAGAACTTGCTCCTGAGACTCTCGTACATATACTGACCCCAAAGCATGCCTCTTCGTGGAGACCGAAGGCCTCCCCAGCTCAGATTTAGGGCCCTGGAACACAGGGCTAAGCACTGCCTTCAAAGGAGAGGTAGGAAAGGAATGTTTTCAAGTCTCGCCCGCCTTTCAGCGCCTGTTCAGCTTGAGTGGACAATAGCCACAGCCTGCCCGAACGTCCTGCCGAGCACCGAGTTTGACTGGAGTGTAGCAAACGCTTGCCAGTTCTCTGAGGGGGAAGAGGCCATTGCTGTGGTGTGAACGGCCTTCACTGGCACTCGCTGGGAGCGCAGTGCTCTCTGGGCAGGCAGGATAGTTCCTATCGGAGAAGCATTTGAACAGACGCCTGCCCTGGTATACGTGCTACATCCGCACATCGAGTGTACCTTTCCTACGCTCCAGGCACCAACACGGTGCACAGAACTCCTCTTGATGGTGAGCAACAAGACGCAACATTTCTTCTAGGAGGCTCGTGCGGGACGAGGCCTCTTGAGGAAGTGGACCCTCGAATCCCGTCGAAACCACTGGGATTGATTGCCACGTTATGTTAGCGACACAATGAGAGCATTTCAGCTTCATGGAACCACGCACGTTCAGTGCGACATGAGAGAAGAAAACACAGATGCTGCCTTGACAGGGTTAGAGTGAATTTGCCTCTGTCCCTCCCCGCCCCCCACGCCCCCCCGCCGACACATAACCTGCCCAGAGCCAGCACAGCTTCACGTCCCGAGAAACATTACTGCTGTGTGCTAGAATACATGAAAGGAAACCTGCGGACGCTGGGAGACTCTGAGCTGTACGCGGCTTGAGAAAGCTTCTACACCCTTCAGGGCTCGGCGTGGCACCTCTGGAGCGTGAGACACCACGTTTCCTCATGGAAACCTAGTGTTACGTTTCGGGGACTTGATGCACAACCGCCTGCAGCCGCTTAGCTGGATGGCCTTGTCCAGAAGCGACAGTTGCCAGAGAGTTCTTTCCCAGGAGCTCGTGAGACAGCATATCATGCAGAAACGCAGAGAAGGAGACCAGCCTTTCCCCGTGTTTTGAGAGGTTCACTCCTCTGCCTTTGAGCCTTTGAACACAAAGATCCAGTCAGCTCCCGATGATAACTTAGAACTGTACTCTTGACGGTCTCTCTGCCATCAGCCCCCTGCTCAGCTACCGTCTCCTCGGTGCATTCAGTGAAGTACCATAAAATCTGCAGCCTGCCGCACCATGTTGTTCAGGAAGGGCACATTTCCTCTTCGTAAAGAAATCTTTTCTTGCAGCCTGCCTGGCTCGAGCTCCTATTCCTCTTCAGAAGCCCGAGTTTGGCATAGCACTGAAATGACCCCTTCCCTCAAGGCCGGACACATCTCCTAGAGAATATACTCCACGTAGGCCCATTCATTACCTCTTGCCTCCTATGAAACACAAAGAAGTTGTAGCTTGATGGGAGGAAACAGTGGCCTCCTGCTCCGTCTATGACTATCCCGTTTCCCAAGGCCCCGTGAAAGGCTCTTGCTTTCAAGGGTGTAGAGTCTATCGACGGGCACTAAGCACCGTCAAAAGAGGAGAAATCAGAGCTAGAGAACGTGCTCCTGAGAAACACGCACACTTACCGCACGAAAAGCAGGCCTCTTCGTGGAGTCTGAAATCCCTCCCTGCTCAGCGTTTCTCCGTGGGGCAGAGCGCTCACCGCTGCCTCCATGCACAGCTAGGAAAAGTAGGTGTGCAGGTGTCACCTGCCTTTCAGCGCCTGTCCAAATTGTGCGGACAATAGCCACACCTGCCTGAACGTTCTGCAGAAAACCGAGTGTTACTGGAGTGTAGCAAACGCTTCCGTCTTCACTCAGGGTAAAGAGGCCATTGCTGTGGTGTGGACGGCCTTCATCCCCACTCTTTTGGAGCACAATGCCCTCTGAGCAGGCTGGAAACTGCCTGTAGGAGAAGCAGTTGAACAGACGTCCGCCCCGGTATACGGAACTGCAGCCACACCTCGAGTGTATCTTACGCTCCAGGAACCAACGCGGTGCCCAGAACTCCTTTCTGATGCTAAGAAGCAAGAGGCAACAATTCCTCTGGAGACCCGTGCGTGGTGAGGCCTCCTGAGATTTGGTGCCTTCCAGTCCCGTTGACACCCCATCGATTGATTGCCATGTGATGGTAGCGACACAAAGACTGCCTTTACAAGTGCATGGAACCACGTTCAGTGGGCCGTGAGCCGAGAAGCACTAATGCTACACTGACAGGGCTAGGATGAAATGCCTCTGACCCCCTCCAAAAAGTAACTTTCCAAGAGGCAGCACACGGTCACATCCCCAGAACAACCCTGCCGTGTGCTAGGATACATTACAGGAAATCCGGAGACTCTGGGAGACGCTGAGCTCCACACGGCTTGAAAAAGCTTATAGCCTCTTTTCGGGGGTCAGTGTGGCACTTCTGGACAGTGAGACACCAGGTCTCCTAATGGAACCCTGGTGTTACATTACTGGGACGTAAGGCACAACATTAATCAGCCGCTTGGGTTACGGGCCTTGTCCAGAAGCAACGGTTGCCAAAGATTTCTTTGCTTTGAGCCCGTGAGACAGCATATCATGTAGGACCGCAGAGAAGGAGACCTGCCGCTCTCTGGTTTTGAAGAAGAGGTGAGCTTTTCTACTAAGCCTTGGAGCACAAAGATCCAGCCAAGTCCCAACGACAGGTTAGAAGGTTACTGTTGCAGGTCTCTCGGCGCTTAGCCCACTGTTCGGCTACAGTCTGTAAAGTGCATTCAGGGAAGAACAAGAAACTCTACAACGTCCCGCATCTTGCTGGGAAGGAACAGCACAGCCTCTCCTCGGTGAAGACGTCCTTTCTTGCAGACTGCCAGGCTGGGACTCCTATTCCGTTTCAGCACTCCGAGTTTGGCCTAGCACGGAAATGACCCCTTCCCTCAACGCCCTACACATCTCTTAAGGACTATAACCCCCGTGTGCCCATTCGTTATATCTCGCCCCCTATGAAACACAGAAGAGCTGTGGCTGGATGGTAGGAGGCAGTGGCCGTAGTGTCCTTAAGGGATAAGTATCCCGTGCCAAAGGCCCCGTGATAATCTCTCGCTTTCGGGAGCCTAGGGCATACCAAGGGCTGCCAAACACAGCTAAAGGAGGCGAAAGAAGAGAAGCAGAACTTGCTCCTGAGACTCTCGTACATATACTGACCCCAAAGCATGCCTCTTCGTGGAGACCGAAGGCCTCCCCAGCTCAGATTTAGGGCCCTGGAACACAGGGCTAAGCGCTGCCTTCAAAGGAGAGGTAGGAAAGGAATGTTTTCAAGTCTCGCCCGCCTTTCAGCGCCTGTTCAGCTTGAGTGGACAATAGCCACAGCCTGCCCGAACGTCCTGCCGAGCACCGAGTTTGACTGGAGTGTAGCAAACGCTTGCCAGTTCTCTGAGGGGGAAGAGGCCATTGCTGTGGTGTGAACGGCCTTCACTGGCACTCGCTGGGAGCGCAGTGCTCTCTGGGCAGGCAGGATAGTTCCTATCGGAGAAGCATTTGAACAGACGCCTGCCCTGGTATACGTGCTACATCCGCACATCGAGTGTACCTTTCCTACGCTCCAGGCACCAACACGGTGCACAGAACTCCTCTTGATGGTGAGCAACAAGACGCAACATTTCTTCTAGGAGGCTCGTGCGGGACGAGGCCTCTTGAGGATGTGGACCCTCGAATCCCGTCGAAACCACTGGGATTGATTGCCACGTTATGTTAGCGACACAATGAGAGCATTTCAGCTTCATGGAACCACGCACGTTCAGTGCGACATGAGAGAAGAAAACACAGATGCTGCCTTGACAGGGTTAGAGTGAATTTGCCTCTGTCCCTCCCCGCCCCCCACCCCCCCCGCCGACACATAACCTGCCCAGAGCCAGCACAGCTTCACGTCCCGAGGAACATTACTGCTGTGTGCTAGAATACATGAAAGGAAACCTGCGGACGCTGGGAGACTCTGAGCTGTACGCGGCTTGAGAAAGCTTCTAGACCCTTCAGGGCTCGGCGTGGCACCTCTGGAGCGTGAGACACCACGTTTCCTCATGGAAACCTAGTGTTACGTTTCGGGGACTTGATGCACAACCGCCCCCAGCCGCTTAGCTGGATGGCCTTGTCCAGAAGCGACAGTTGCCAGAGAGTTCTTTCCCAGGAGCTCGTGAGACAGCATATCATGCAGAAACGCAGAGAAGGAGACCAGCCTTTCCCCGTGTTTTCAGAGGTTCGCTCCTCTGCCTTTGAGCCTTTGAACACAAAGATCCAGTCAGCTCCCGATGATAACTTAGAACTGTACTCTTGACGGTCTCTCTGCCATCAGCCCCCTGCTCAGCTACCGTCTCCTCGGTGCATTCAGTGAAGTACCATAAAATCTGCAGCCTGCCGCACCATGTTGCTCAGGAAGGGCACATTTCCTCTTCGTAAAGAAATCTTTTCTTGCAGCCTGCCTGGCTCGAGCTCCTATTCCCCTTCAGAAGCCCGAGTTTGGCATAGCACTGAAATGACCCCTTCCCTCAAGGCCGGACACATCTCCTAGAGAATATACTCCACGTAGGCCCATTCATTACCTCTTGCCTCCTATGAAACACAAAGAAGTTGTAGCTTGATGGGAGGAAACAGTGGCCTCCTGCTCCGTCTATGACTATCCCGTTTCCCAAGGCCCCGTGAAAGGCTCTTGCTTTCAAGGGTGTAGAGTCTATCGACGGGCAGCAAGCACCGCCAAAAGAGGAGAAATCAGAGCTAGAGAACGTGCTCCTGAGAAACACGCACACTTACCGCACGAAAAGCAGGCCTCTTCGTGGAGTCTGAAATCCCTCCCTGCTCAGCGTTTCTCCGTGGGGCAGAGCGCTCACCGCTGCCTCCATGCACAGCTAGGAAAAGTAGGTGTGCAGGTGTCACCTGCCTTTCAGCGCCTGTCCAAATTGTGCGGACAATAGCCACACCTGCCTGAACGTTCTGCAGAAAACCGAGTGTTACTGGAGTGTAGCAAACGCTTCCGTCTTCACTCAGGGTAAAGAGGCCATTGCTGTGGTGTGGACGGCCTTCATCCCCACTCTTTTGGAGCACAATGCCCTCTGAGCAGGCTGGAAACTGCCTGTAGGAGAAGCAGTTGAACAGACGTCCGCCCCGGTATACGGAACTGCAGCCACACCTCGAGTGTATCTTACGCTCCAGGAACCAACGCGGTGCCCAGAACTCCTTTCTGATGCTAAGAAGCAAGAGGCAACAATTCCTCTGGAGACCCGTGCGTGGTGAGGCCTCCTGAGATTTGGTGCCTTCCAGTCCCGTTGACACCCCATCGATTGATTGCCATGTGATGGTAGCGACACAAAGACTGCCTTTACAAGTGCATGGAACCACATTCAGTGGGCCGTGAGCCGAGAAGCACTAATGCTACACTGACAGGGCTAGGATGAAATGCCTCTGACCCCCTCCAAAAAGTAACTTTCCAAGAGGCAGCACACGGTCACATCCCCAGAACAACCCTGCCGTGTGCTAGGATACATTACAGGAAATCCGGAGACTCTGGGAAATGCTGAGCTCCACACGGCTTGAAAAAGCTTATAGCCTCTTTTCGGGGGTCAGTGTGGCACTTCTGGACAGTGAGACACCAGGTCTCCTAATGGAACCCTGGTGTTACATTACTGGGACGTAAGGCACAACATTAATCAGCCGCTTGGGTTACGGGCCTTGTCCAGAAGCAACGGTTGCCAAAGATTTCTTTGCTTTGAGCTCGTGAGACAGCATATCATGTAGGACCGCAGAGAAGGAGACCTGCCGCTCTCTGGTTTTGAAGAAGAGGTGAGCTTTTCTACTAAGCCTTGGAGCACAAAGATCCAGCCAAGTCCCAACGACAGGTTAGAAGGTTACTGTTGCAGGTCTCTCGGCGCTTAGCCCACTGTTCGGCTACAGTCTGTAAAGTGCATTCAGGGAAGAACAAGAAACTCTACAACGTCCCGCATCTTGCTGGGAAGGAACAGCACAGCCTCTCCTCGGTGAAGACGTCCTTTCTTGCAGACTGCCAGGCTGGGACTCCTATTCCGTTTCAGCACTCCGAGTTTGGCCTAGCACGGAAATGACCCCTTCCCTCAACGCCCTACACATCTCTTAAGGACTATAACCCCCGTGTGCCCATTCGTTATATCTCGCCCCCTATGAAACACAGAAGAGCTGTGGCTGGATGGTAGGAGGCAGTGGCCGTAGTGTCCTTAAGGGATAAGTATCCCGTGCCAAAGGCCCCGTGATAATCTCTCGCTTTCGGGAGCCTAGGGCATACCAAGGGCTGCCAAACACAGCTAAAGGAGGCGAAAGAAGAGAAGCAGAACTTGCTCCTGAGACTCTCGTACATATACTGACCCCAAAGCATGCCTCTTCGTGGAGACCGAAGGCCTCCCCAGCTCAGATTTAGGGCCCTGGAACACAGGGCTAAGCGCTGCCTTCAAAGGAGAGGTAGGAAAGGAATGTTTTCAAGTCTCGCCCGCCTTTCAGCGCCTGTTCAGCTTGAGTGGACAATAGCCACAGCCTGCCCGAACGTCCTGCCGAGCACCGAGTTTGACTGGAGTGTAGCAAACGCTTGCCAGTTCTCTGAGGGGGAAGAGGCCATTGCTGTGGTGTGAACGGCCTTCACTGGCACTCGCTGGGAGCGCAGTGCTCTCTGGGCAGGCAGGATAGTTCCTATCGGAGAAGCATTTGAACAGACGCCTGCCCTGGTATACGTGCTACATCCGCACATCGAGTGTACCTTTCCTACGCTCCAGGCACCAACACGGTGCACAGAACTCCTCTTGATGGTGAGCAACAAGACGCAACATTTCTTCTAGGAGGCTCGTGTGGGACGAGGCCTCTTGAGGATGTGGACCCTCGAATCCCGTCGAAACCACTGGGATTGATTGCCACGTTATGTTAGCGACACAATGAGAGCATTTCAGCTTCATGGAACCACGCACGTTCAGTGCGACATGAGAGAAGAAAACACAGATGCTGCCTTGACAGGGTTAGAGTGAATTTGCCTCTGTCCCTCCCCCCCCCCCCCCCCGCCGACACATAACCTGCCCAGAGCCAGCACAGCTTCACGTCCCGAGGAACATTACTGCTGTGTGCTAGAATACCAGAAAGGAAACCTGCGGACGCTGGGAGACTCTGAGCTGTACGCGGCTTGAGAAATTTTCTAGACCCTTCAGGGCTCGGCGTGGCACTTCTGGAGCGTGAGACACCACGTTTCCTCATGGAAACCTAGTGTTACGTTTTGGGGACTTGATGCACAACCGCCTCCAGCCGCTTAGCTGGATGGCCTTGTCCAGAAGCGACAGTTGCCAGAGAGTTCTTTCCCAGGAGCTCGTGAGACAGCATATCATGCAGAAACGCAGAGAAGGAGACCAGCCTTTCCCCGTGTTTTCAGAGGTTCGCTCCTCTGCCTTTGAGCCTTTGAACACAAAGATCCAGTCAGCTCCCGATGATAACTTAGAACTGTACTCTTGACGGTCTCTCTGCCATCAGCCCCCTGCTCAGCTACCGTCTCCTCGGTGCATTCAGTGAAGTACCATAAAATCTGCAGCCTGCCGCACCATGTTGTTCAGGAAGGGCACATTTCCTCTTCGTAAAGAAATCTTTTCTTGCAGCCTGCCTGGCTCGAGCTCCTATTCCTTTTCAGAAGCCCGAGTTTGGCATAGCACTGAAATGACCCCTTCCCTCAAGGCCGGACACATCTCCTAGAGAATATACTCCACGTAGCCCCATTCATTACCTCTTGCCTCCTATGAAACACAAAGGAGTTGTAGCTTGATGGGAGGAAACAGTGGCCTCCTGCTCCGTCTATGACTATCCCGTTTCCCAAGGCCCCGTGAAAGGCTCTTGCTTTCAAGGGTGTAGAGTCTATCGACGGGCAGCAAGCACCACCAAAAGAGGAGAAATCAGAGCTAGAGAACGTGCTCCTGAGAAACACGCACACTTACCGCACGAAAAGCAGGCCTCTTCGTGGAGTCTGAAATCCCTCCCTGCTCAGCGTTTCTCCGTGGGGCAGAGCGCTCACCGCTGCCTCCATGCACAGCTAGGAAAAGTAGGTGTGCTGGTGTCACCTGCCTTTCAGCGCCTGTCCAAATTGTGCGGACAATAGCCACACCTGCCTGAACGTTCTGCAGAAAACCGAGTGTTACTGGAGTGTAGCAAACGCTTCCGTCTTCACTCAGGGTAAAGAGGCCATTGCTGTGGTGTGGACGGCCTTCATCCCCACTCTTTTGGAGCACAATGCCCTCTGAGCAGGCTGGAAACTGCCTGTAGGAGAAGCAGTTGAACAGACGTCCGCCCCGGTATACGGAACTGCAGCCACAACTCGAGTGTATCTTACGCTCCAGGAACCAACGCGGTGCCCAGAACTCCTTTCTGATGCTAAGAAGCAAGAGGCAACAATTCCTCTGGAGACCCGTGCGTGGTGAGGCCTCCTGAGATTTGGTGCCTTCCAGTCCCGTTGACACCCCATCGATTGATTGCCATGTGATGGTAGCGACACAAAGACTGCCTTTACAAGTGCATGGAACCACGTTCAGTGGGCCGTGAGCCGAGAAGCACTAATGCTACACTGACAGGGCTAGGATGAAATGCCTCTGACCCCCTCCAAAAAGTAACTTTCCAAGAGGCAGCACACGGTCACATCCCCAGAACAACCCTGCCGTGTGCTAGGATACATTACAGGAAATCCGGAGACTCTGGGAAATGCTGAGCTCCACACGGCTTGAAAAAGCTTATAGCCTCTTTTCGGGGGTCAGTGTGGCACTTCTGGACAGTGAGACACCAGGTCTCCTAATGGAACCCTGGTGTTACATTACTGGGACGTAAGGCACAACATTAATCAGCCGCTTGGGTTACGGGCCTTGTCCAGAAGCAACGGTTGCCAAAGATTTCTTTGCTTTGAGCTCGTGAGACAGCATATCATGTAGGACCGCAGAGAAGGAGACCTGCCGCTCTCTGGTTTTGAAGAAGAGGTGAGCTTTTCTACTAAGCCTTGGAGCACAAAGATCCAGCCAAGTCCCAACGACAGGTTAGAAGGTTACTGTTGCAGGTCTCTCGGCGCTTAGCCCACTGTTCGGCTACAGTCTGTAAAGTGCATTCAGGGAAGAACAAGAAACTCTACAACGTCCCGCATCTTGCTGGGAAGGAACAGCACAGCCTCTCCTCGGTGAAGACGTCCTTTCTTGCAGACTGCCAGGCTGGGACTCCTATTCCGTTTCAGCACTCCGAGTTTGGCCTAGCACGGAAATGACCCCTTCCCTCAACGTCCTACACATCTCTTAAGGACTATAACCCCCGTGTGCCCATTCGTTATATCTCGCCCCCTATGAAACACAGAAGAGCTGTGGCTGGATGGTAGGAGGCAGTGGCCGTAGTGTCCTTAAGGGATAAGTATCCCGTGCCAAAGGCCCCGTGATAATCTCTCGCTTTCGGGAGCCTAGGGCATACCAAGGGCTGCCAAACACAGCTAAAGGAGGCGAAAGAAGAGAAGCAGAACTTGCTCCTGAGACTCTCGTACATATACTGACCCCAAAGCATGCCTCTTCGTGGAGACCGAAGGCCTCCCCAGCTCAGATTTAGGGCCCTGGAACACAGGGCTAAGCGCTGCCTTCAAAGGAGAGGTAGGAAAGGAATGTTTTCAAGTCTCGCCCGCCTTTCAGCGCCTGTTCAGCTTGAGTGGACAATAGCCACAGCCTGCCCGAACGTCCTGCCGAGCACCGAGTTTGACTGGAGTGTAGCAAACGCTTGCCAGTTCTCTGAGGGGGAAGAGGCCATTGCTGTGGTGTGAACGGCCTTCACTGGCACTCGCTGGGAGCGCAGTGCTCTCTGGGCAGGCAGGATAGTTCCTATCGGAGAAGCATTTGAACAGACGCCTGCCCTGGTATACGTGCTACATCCGCACATCGAGTGTACCTTTCCTACGCTCCAGGCACCAACACGGTGCACAGAACTCCTCTTGATGGTGAGCAACAAGACGCAACATTTCTTCTAGGAGGCTCGTGTGGGACGAGGCCTCTTGAGGATGTGGACCCTCGAATCCCGTCGAAACCACTGGGATTGATTGCCACGTTATGTTAGCGACACAATGAGAGCATTTCAGCTTCATGGAACCACGCACGTTCAGTGCGACATGAGAGAAGAAAACACAGATGCTGCCTTGACAGGGTTAGAGTGAATTTGCCTCTGTCCCTCCCCCCCCCCCCCCCCGCCGACACATAACCTGCCCAGAGCCAGCACAGCTTCACGTCCCGAGGAACATTACTGCTGTGTGCTAGAATACCTGAAAGGAAACCTGCGGACGCTGGGAGACTCTGAGCTGTACGCGGCATGAGAAAGCTTCTAGACCCTTCAGGGCTCGGCGTGGCACTTCTGGACCGTGAGACACCACGTTTCCTCATGGAAACCTAGTGTTACGTTTTGGGGACTTGATGCACAACCGCCTCCAGCCGCTTAGCTGGATGGCCTTGTCCAGAAGCGACAGTTGCCAGAGAGTTCTTTCCCAGGAGCTCGTGAGACAGCATATCATGCAGAAACGCAGAGAAGGAGACCAGCCTTTCCCCGTGTTTTCAGAGGTTCGCTCCTCTGCCTTTGAGCCTTTGAACACAAAGATCCAGTCAGCTCCCGATGATAACTTAGAACTGTACTCTTGACGGTCTCTCTGCCATCAGCCCCCTGCTCAGCTACCGTCTCCTCGGTGCATTCAGTGAAGTACCATAAAATCTGCAGCCTGCCGCACCATGTTGTTCAGGAAGGGCACATTTCCTCTTCGTAAAGAAATCTTTTCTTGCAGCCTGCCTGGCTCGAGCTCCTATTCCTTTTCAGAAGCCCGAGTTTGGCATAGCACTGAAAAGACCCCTTCCCTCAAGGCCGGACACATCTCCTAGAGAATATACTCCACGTAGCCCCATTCATTACCTCTTGCCTCCTATGAAACACAAAGGAGTTGTAGCTTGATGGGAGGAAACAGTGGCCTCCTGCTCCGTCTATGACTATCCCGTTTCCCAAGGCCCCGTGAAAGGCTCTTGCTTTCAAGGGTGTAGAGTCTATCGACGGGCAGCAAGCACCGCCAAAAGAGGAGAAATCAGAGCTAGAGAACGTGCTCCTGAGAAACACGCATACTTACCGCACGAAAAGCAGGCCTCTTCGTGGAGTCTGAAATCCCTCCCTGCTCAGCGTTTCTCCGTGGGGCAGAGCGCTCACCGCTGCCTCCATGCACAGCTAGGAAAAGTAGGTGTGCAGGTGTCACCTGCCTTTCAGCGCCTGTCCAAATTGTGCGGACAATAGCCACACCTGCCTGAACGTTCTGCAGAAAACCGAGTGTTACTGGAGTGTAGCAAACGCTTCCGTCTTCACTCAGGGTAAAGAGGCCATTGCTGTGGTGTGGACGGCCTTCATCCCCACTCTTTTGGAGCACAATGCCCTCTGAGCAGGCTGGAAACTGCCTGTAGGAGAAGCAGTTGAACAGACGTCCGCCCTGGTATACGGAACTGCAGCCACACCTCGAGTGTATCTTACGCTCCAGGAACCAACGCGGTGCCCAGAACTCCTTTCTGATGCTAAGAAGCAAGAGGCAACAATTCCTCTGGAGACCCGTGCGTGGTGAGGCCTCCTGAGATTTGGTGCCTTCCAGTCCCGTTGACACCCCATCGATTGATTGCCATGTGATGGTAGCGACACAAAGACTGCCTTTACAAGTGCATGGAACCACGTTCAGTGGGCCGTGAGCCGAGAAGCACTAATGCTACACTGACAGGGCT
Organism: Eubalaena glacialis; assembly: GCF_028564815.1. NCBI lineage: Eukaryota > Metazoa > Chordata > Mammalia > Artiodactyla > Balaenidae > Eubalaena > Eubalaena glacialis. The sequence goes on from NC_083725.1 coordinate 26,408,706, forward strand.
AGGATGAAATGCCTCTGACCCCCTCCAAAAAGTAACTTTCCAAGAGGCTGCACACGGTCACATCCCCAGAACAACCCTGCCGTGTGCTAGGATACATTACAGGAAATCCGGAGACTCTGGGAGACGCTGAGCTCCACACGGCTTGAAAAAGCTTATAGCCTCTTTTCGGGGGTCAGTGTGGCACTTCTGGACAGTGAGACACCAGGTCTCCTAATGGAACCCTGGTGTTACATTACTGGGACGTAAGGCACAACATTAATCAGCCGCTTGGGTTACGGGCCTTGTCCAGAAGCAACGGTTGCCAAAGATTTCTTTGCTTTGAGCTCGTGAGACAGCATATCATGTAGGACCGCAGAGAAGGAGACCTGCCGCTCTCTGGTTTTGAAGAAGAGGTGAGCTTTTCTACTAAGCCTTGGAGCACAAAGATCCAGCCAAGTCCCAACGACAGGTTAGAAGGTTACTGTTGCAGGTCTCTCGGCGCTTAGCCCACTGTTCGGCTACAGTCTGTAAAGTGCATTCAGGGAAGAACAAGAAACTCTACAACGTCCCGCATCTTGCTGGGAAGGAACAGCACAGCCTCTCCTCGGTGAAGACGTCCTTTCTTGCAGACTGCCAGGCTGGGACTCCTATTCCGTTTCAGCACTCCGAGTTTGGCCTAGCACGGAAATGACCCCTTCCCTCAACGCCCTACACATCTCTTAAGGACTATAACCCCCGTGTGCCCATTCGTTATATCTCGCCCCCTATGAAACACAGAAGAGCTGTGGCTGGATGGTAGGAGGCAGTGGCCGTAGTGTCCTTAAGGGATAAGTATCCCGTGCCAAAGGCCCCGTGATAATCTCTCGCTTTCGGGAGCCTAGGGCATACCAAGGGCTGCCAAACACAGCTAAAGGAGGCGAAAGAAGAGAAGCAGAACTTGCTCCTGAGACTCTCGTACATATACTGACCCCAAAGCATGCCTCTTCGTGGAGACCGAAGGCCTCCCCAGCTCAGATTTAGGGCCCTGGAACACAGGGCTAAGCGCTGCCTTCAAAGGAGAGGTAGGAAAGGAATGTTTTCAAGTCTCGCCCGCCTTTCAGCGCCTGTTCAGCTTGAGTGGACAATAGCCACAGCCTGCCCGAACGTCCTGCCGAGCACCGAGTTTGACTGGAGTGTAGCAAACGCTTGCCAGTTCTCTGAGGGGGAAGAGGCCATTGCTGTGGTGTGAACGGCCTTCACTGGCACTCGCTGGGAGCGCAGTGCTCTCTGGGCAGGCAGGATAGTTCCTATCGGAGAAGCATTTGAACAGACGCCTGCCCTGGTATACGTGCTACATCTGCACATCGAGTGTACCTTTCCTACGCTCCAGGCACCAACACGGTGCACAGAACTCCTCTTGATGGTGAGCAACAAGACGCAACATTTCTTCTAGGAGGCTCGTGCGGGACGAGGCCTCTTGAGGATGTGGACCCTCGAATCCCGTCGAAACCACTGGGATTGATTGCCACGTTATGTTAGCGACACAATGAGAGCATTTCAGCTTCATGGAACCACGCACGTTCAGTGCGACATGAGAGAAGAAAACACAGATGCTGCCTTGACAGGGTTAGAGTGAATTTGCCTCTGTCCCTCCCCGCCCCCCCCACCCCCCCCCGCCGACACATAACCTGCCCAGAGCCAGCACAGCTTCACGTCCCGAGGAACATTACTGCTGTGTGCTAGAATACATGAAAGGAAACCTGCGGACGCTGGGAGACTCTGAGCTGTACGCGGCTTGAGAAAGCTTCTAGACCCTTCAGGGCTCGGCGTGGCACCTCTGGAGCATGAGACACCACGTTTCCTCATGGAAACCTAGTGTTACGTTTCGGGGACTTGATGCACAACCGCCTGCAGCCGCTTAGCTGGATGGCCTTGTCCAGAAGCGACAGTTGCCAGAGAGTTCTTTCCCAGGAGCTCGTGAGACAGCATATCATGCAGAAACGCAGAGAAGGAGACCAGCCTTTCCCCGTGTTTTCAGAGGTTCGCTCCTCTGCCTTTGAGCCTTTGAACACAAAGATCCAGTCAGCTCCCGATGATAACTTAGAACTGTACTCTTGACGGTCTCTCTGCCATCAGCCCCCTGCTCAGCTACCGTCTCCTCGGTGCATTCAGTGAAGTACCATAAAATCTGCAGCCTGCCGCACCATGTTGTTCAGGAAGGGCACATTTCCTCTTCGTAAAGAAATCTTTTCTTGCAGCCAGCCTGGCTCGAGCTCCTATTCCTTTTCAGAAGCCCGAGTTTGGCATAGCACTGAAATGACCCCTTCCCTCAAGGCCGGACACATCTCCTAGAGAATATACTCCACGTAGCCCCATTCATTACCTCTTGCCTCCTATGAAACACAAAGGAGTTGTAGCTTGATGGGAGGAAACAGTGGCCTCCTGCTCCATCTATGACTATCCCGTTTCCCAAGGCCCCGTGAAAGGCTCTTGCTTTCAAGGGTGTAGAGTCTATCGACGGGCACCAAGCACCGCCAAAAGAGGAGAAATCAGAGCTAGAGAACGTGCTCCTGAGAAACACGCACACTTACCGCATGAAAAGCAGGCCTCTTCGTGGAGTCTGAAATCCCTCCCTGCTCAGCGTTTCTCCGTGGGGCAGAGCGCTCACCGCTGCCTCCATGCACAGCTAGGAAAAGTAGGTGTGCAGGTGTCACCTGCCTTTCAGCGCCTGTCCAAATTGTGCGGACAATAGCCACACCTGCCTGAACGTTCTGCAGAAAACCGAGTGTTACTGGAGTGTAGCAAACGCTTCCGTCTTCACTCAGGGTAAAGAGGCCATTGCTGTGGTGTGGACGGCCTTCATCCCCACTCTTTTGGAGCACAATGCCCTCTGAGCAGGCTGGAAACTGCCTGTAGGAGAAGCAGTTGAACAGACGTCCGCCCCGGTATACGGAACTGCAGCCACACCTCGAGTGTATCTTACGCTCCAGGAACCAACGCGGTGCCCAGAACTCCTTTCTGATGCTAAGAAGCAAGAGGCAACAATTCCTCTGGAGACCCGTGCGTGGTGAGGCCTCCTGAGATTTGGTGCCTTCCAGTCCCGTTGACACCCCATCGATTGATTGCCATGTGATGGTAGCGACACAAAGACTGCCTTTACAAGTGCATGGAACCACGTTCAGTGGGCCGTGAGCCGAGAAGCACTAATGCTACACTGACAGGGCTAGGATGAAATGCCTCTGACCCCCTCCAAAAAGTAACTTTCCAAGAGGCAGCACACGGTCACATCCCCAGAACAACCCTGCCGTGTGCTAGGATACATTACAGGAAATCCGGAGACTCTGGGAGACGCTGAGCTCCACACGGCTTGAAAAAGCTTATAGCCTCTTTTCGGGGGTCAGTGTGGCACTTCTGGACAGTGAGACACCAGGTCTCCTAATGGAACCCTGGTGTTACATTACTGGGACGTAAGGCACAACATTAATCAGCCGCTTGGGTTACGGGCCTTGTCCAGAAGCAACGGTTGCCAAAGATTTCTTTGCTTTGAGCCCGTGAGACAGCATATCATGTAGGACCGCAGAGAAGGAGACCTGCCGCTCTCTGGTTTTGAAGAAGAGGTGAGCTTTTCTACTAAGCCTTGGAGCACAAAGATCCAGCCAAGTCCCAACGACAGGTTAGAAGGTTACTGTTGCAGGTCTCTCGGCGCTTAGCCCACTGTTCGGCTACAGTCTGTAAAGTGCATTCAGGGAAGAACAAGAAACTCTACAACGTCCCGCATCTTGCTGGGAAGGAACAGCACAGCCTCTCCTCGGTGAAGACGTCCTTTCTTGCAGACTGCCAGGCTGGGACTCCTATTCCGTTTCAGCACTCCGAGTTTGGCCTAGCACGGAAATGACCCCTTCCCTCAACGCCCTACACATCTCTTAAGGACTATAACCCCCGTGTGCCCATTCGTTATATCTCGCCCCCTATGAAACACAGAAGAGCTGTGGCTGGATGGTAGGAGGCAGTGGCCGTAGTGTCCTTAAGGGATAAGTATCCCGTGCCAAAGGCCCCGTGATAATCTCTCGCTTTCGGGAGCCTAGGGCATACCAAGGGCTGCCAAACACAGCTAAAGGAGGCAAAAGAAGAGAAGCAGAACTTGCTCCTGAGACTCTCGTACATATACTGACCCCAAAGCATGCCTCTTCGTGGAGACCGAAGGCCTCCCCAGCTCAGATTTAGGGCCCTGGAACACAGGGCTAAGCGCTGCCTTCAAAGGAGAGGTAGGAAAGGAATGTTTTCAAGTCTCGCCCGCCTTTCAGCGCCTGTTCAGCTTGAGTGGACAATAGCCACAGCCTGCCCGAACGTCCTGCCGAGCACCGAGTTTGACTGGAGTGTAGCAAACGCTTGCCAGTTCTCTGAGGGGGAAGAGGCCATTGCTGTGGTGTGAACGGCCTTCACTGGCACTCGCTGGGAGCGCAGTGCTCTCTGGGCAGGCAGGATAGTTCCTATCGGAGAAGCATTTGAACAGACGCCTGCCCTGGTATACGTGCTACATCCGCACATCGAGTGTACCTTTCCTACGCTCCAGGCACCAACACGGTGCACAGAACTCCTCTTGATGGTGAGCAACAAGACGCAACATTTCTTCTAGGAGGCTCGTGCGGGACGAGGCCTCTTGAGGATGTGGACCCTCGAATCCCGTCGAAACCACTGGGATTGATTGCCACGTTATGTTAGCGACACAATGAGAGCATTTCAGCTTCATGGAACCACGCACGTTCAGTGCGACATGAGAGAAGAAAACACAGATGCTGCCTTGACAGGGTTAGAGTGAATTTGCCTCTGTCCCTCCCCGCCCCCCACCCCCCCCGCCGACACATAACCTGCCCAGAGCCAGCACAGCTTCACGTCCCGAGGAACATTACTGCTGTGTGCTAGAATACATGAAAGGAAACCTGCGGACGCTGGGAGACTCTGAGCTGTACGCGGCTTGAGAAAGCTTCTAGACCCTTCAGGGCTCGGCGTGGCACCTCTGGAGCATGAGACACCACGTTTCCTCATGGAAACCTAGTGTTACGTTTCGGGGACTTGATGCACAACCGCCTGCAGCCGCTTAGCTGGATGGCCTTGTCCAGAAGCGACAGTTGCCAGAGAGTTCTTTCCCAGGAGCTCGTGAGACAGCATATCATGCAGAAACGCAGAGAAGGAGACCAGCCTTTCCCCGTGTTTTCAGAGGTTCACTCCTCTGCCTTTGAGCCTTTGAACACAAAGATCCAGTCAGCTCCCGATGATAACTTAGAATTGTACTCTTGACGGTCTCTCTGCCATCAGCCCCCTGCTCAGCTACCGTCTCCTCGGTGCATTCAGTGAAGTACCATAAAATCTGCAGCCTGCCGCACCATGTTGTTCAGGAAGGGCACATTTCCTCTTCGTAAAGAAATCTTTTCTTGCAGCCTGCCTGGCTCGAGCTCCTATTCCTCTTCAGAAGCCCGAGTTTGGCATAGCACTGAAATGACCCCTTCCCTCAAGGCCGGACACATCTCCTAGAGAATATACTCCACGTAGGCCCATTCATTACCTCTTGCCTCCTATGAAACACAAAGGAGTGTAGCTTGATGGGAGGAAACAGTGGCCTCCTGCTCCGTCTATGACTATCCCGTTTCCCAAGGCCCCGTGAAAGGCTCTTGCTTTCAAGGGTGTAGAGTCTATCGACGGGCAGCAAGCACCGCCAAAAGAGGAGAAATCAGAGCTAGAGAACGTGCTCCTGAGAAACACGCACACTTACCGCACGAAAAGCAGGCCTCTTCGTGGAGTCTGAAATCCCTCCCTGCTCAGCGTTTCTCCGTGGGGCAGAGCGCTCACCGCTGCCTCCATGCACAGCTAGGAAAAGTAGGTGTGCAGGTGTCACCTGCCTTTCAGCGCCTGTCCAAATTGTGCGGACAATAGCCACACCTGCCTGAACGTTCTGCAGAAAACCGAGTGTTACTGGAGTGTAGCAAACGCTTCCGTCTTCACTCAGGGTAAAGAGGCCATTGCTGTGGTGTGGACGGCCTTCATCCCCACTCTTTTGGAGCACAATGCCCTCTGAGCAGGCTGGAAACTGCCTGTAGGAGAAGCAGTTGAACAGACGTCCGCCCCGGTATACGGAACTGCAGCCACACCTCGAGTGTATCTTACGCTCCAGGAACCAACGCGGTGCCCAGAACTCCTTTCTGATGCTAAGAAGCAAGAGGCAACAATTCCTCTGGAGACCCGTGCGTGGTGAGGCCTCCTGAGATTTGGTGCCTTCCAGTCCCGTTGACACCCCATCGATTGATTGCCATGTGATGGTAGCGACACAAAGACTGCCTTTACAAGTGCATGGAACCACGTTCAGTGGGCCGTGAGCCGAGAAGCACTAATGCTACACTGACAGGGCTAGGATGAAATGCCTCTGACCCCCTCCAAAAAGTAACTTTCCAAGAGGCAGCACACGGTCACATCCCCAGAACAACCCTGCCGTGTGCTAGGATACATTACAGGAAATCCGGAGACTCTGGGAGACGCTGAGCTCCACACGGCTTGAAAAAGCTTATAGCCTCTTTTCGGGGGTCAGTGTGGCACTTCTGGACAGTGAGACACCAGGTCTCCTAATGGAACCCTGGTGTTACATTACTGGGACGTAAGGCACAACATTAATCAGCCGCTTGGGTTACGGGCCTTGTCCAGAAGCAACGGTTGCCAAAGATTTCTTTGCTTTGAGCCCGTGAGACAGCATATCATGTAGGACCGCAGAGAAGGAGACCTGCCACTCTCTGGTTTTGAAGAAGAGGTGAGCTTTTCTACTAAGCCTTGGAGCACAAAGATCCAGCCAAGTCCCAACGACAGGTTAGAAGGTTACTGTTGCAGGTCTCTCGGCGCTTAGCCCACTGTTCGGCTACAGTCTGTAAAGTGCATTCAGGGAAGAACAAGAAACTCTACAACGTCCCGCATCTTGCTGGGAAGGAACAGCACAGCCTCTCCTCGGTGAAGACGTCCTTTCTTGCAGACTGCCAGGCTGGGACTCCTATTCCGTTTCAGCACTCCGAGTTTGGCCTAGCACGGAAATGACCCCTTCCCTCAACGCCCTACACATCTCTTAAGGACTATAACCCCCGTGTGCCCATTCGTTATATCTCGCCCCCTATGAAACACAGAAGAGCTGTGGCTGGATGGTAGGAGGCAGTGGCCGTAGTGTCCTTAAGGGATAAGTATCCCGTGCCAAAGGCCCCGTGATAATCTCTCGCTTTCGGGAGCCTAGGGCATACCAAGGGCTGCCAAACCCAGCTAAAGGAGGCAAAAGAAGAGAAGCAGAACTTGCTCCTGAGACTCTCGTACATATACTGACCCCAAAGCATGCCTCTTCGTGGAGACCGAAGGCCTCCCCAGCTCAGATTTAGGGCCCTGGAACACAGGGCTAAGCGCTGCCTTCAAAGGAGAGGTAGGAAAGGAATGTTTTCAAGTCTCGCCCGCCTTTCAGCGCCTGTTCAGCTTGAGTGGACAATAGCCACAGCCTGCCCGAACGTCCTGCCGAGCACCGAGTTTGACTGGAGTGTAGCAAACGCTTGCCAGTTCTCTGAGGGGGAAGAGGCCATTGCTGTGGTGTGAACGGCCTTCACTGGCACTCGCTGGGAGCGCAGTGCTCTCTGGGCAGGCAGGATAGTTCCTATCGGAGAAGCATTTGAACAGACGCCTGCCCTGGTATACGTGCTACATCCGCACATCGAGTGTACCTTTCCTACGCTCCAGGCACCAACACGGTGCACAGAACTCCTCTTGATGGTGAGCAACAAGACGCAACATTTCTTCTAGGAGGCTCGTGCGGGACGAGGCCTCTTGAGGATGTGGACCCTCGAATCCCGTCGAAACCACTGGGATTGATTGCCACGTTATGTTAGCGACACAATGAGAGCATTTCAGCTTCATGGAACCACGCACGTTCAGTGCGACATGAGAGAAGAAAACACAGATGCTGCCTTGACAGGGTTAGAGTGAATTTGCCTCTGTCCCTCCCCGCCCCCCACCCCCCCCCACCGACACATAACCTGCCCAGAGCCAGCACAGCTTCACGTCCCGAGGAACATTACTGCTGTGTGCTAGAATACATGAAAGGAAACCTGCGGATGCTGGGAGACTCTGAGCTGTACGCGGCTTGAGAAAGCTTCTAGACCCTTCAGGGCTCGGCGTGGCACTTCTGGAGCATGAGACACCACGTTTCCTCATGGAAAACTAGTGTTACGTTTCGGGGACTTGATGCACAACCGCCTGCAGCCGCTTAGCTGGATGGCCTTGTCCAGAAGCGACAGTTGCCAGAGAGTTCTTTCCCAGGAGCTCGTGAGACAGCATATCATGCAGAAACGCAGAGAAGGAGACCAGCCTTTCCCCGTGTTTTCAGAGGTTCGCTCCTCTGCCTTTGAGCCTTTGAACACAAAGATCCAGTCAGCTCCCGATGATAACTTAGAACTACTCTTGACGGTCTCTCTGCCATCAGCCCCCTGCTCAGCTACCGTCTCCTCGGTGCATTCAGTGAAGTACCATAAAATCTGCAGCCTGCCGCACCATGTTGTTCAGGAAGGGCACATTTCCTCTTCGTAAAGAAATCTTTTCTTGCAGCCTGCCTGGCTCGAGCTCCTATTCCTCTTCAGAAGCCCGAGTTTGGCATAGCACTGAAATGACCCCTTCCCTCAAGGCCGGACACATCTCCTAGAGAATATACTCCACGTAGGCCCATTCATTACCTCTTGCCTCCTATGAAACACAAAGGAGTTGTAGCTTGATGGGAGGAAACAGTGGCCTCCTGCTCCGTCTATGACTATCCCATTTCCCAAGGCCCCGTGAAAGGCTCTTGCTTTCAAGGGTGTAGAGTCTATCGACGGGCACCAAGCACCGCCAAAAGAGGAGAAATCAGAGCTAGAGAACGTGCTCCTGAGAAACACGCACACTTACCGCACGAAAAGCAGGCCTCTTCGTGGAGTCTGAAATCCCTCCCTGCTCAGCGTTTCTCCGTGGGGCAGAGCGCTCACCGCTGCCTCCATGCACAGCTAGGAAAAGTAGGTGTGCAGGTGTCACCTGCCTTTCAGCGCCTGTCCAAATTGTGCGGACAATAGCCACACCTGCCTGAACGTTCTGCAGAAAACCGAGTGTTACTGGAGTGTAGCAAACGCTTCCGTCTTCACTCAGGGTAAAGAGGCCATTGCTGTGGTGTGGACGGCCTTCATCCCCACTCTTTTGGAGCACAATGCCCTCTGAGCAGGCTGGAAACTGCCTGTAGGAGAAGCAGTTGAACAGACGTCCGCCCCGGTATACGGAACTGCAGCCACACCTCGAGTGTATCTTACGCTCCAGGAACCAACGCGGTGCCCAGAACTCCTTTCTGATGCTAAGAAGCAAGAGGCAACAATTCCTCTGGAGACCCGTGCGTGGTGAGGCCTCCTGAGATTTGGTGCCTTCCAGTCCCGTTGACACCCCATCGATTGATTGCCATGTGATGGTAGCGACACAAAGACTGCCTTTACAAGTGCATGGAACCACGTTCAGTGGGCCGTGAGCCGAGAAGCACTAATGCTACACTGACAGGGCTAGGATGAAATGCCTCTGACCCCCTCCAAAAAGTAACTTTCCAAGAGGCAGCACACGGTCACATCCCCAGAACAACCCTGCCGTGTGCTAGGATACATTACAGGAAATCCGGAGACTCTGGGAGACGCTGAGCTCCACACGGCTTGAAAAAGCTTATAGCCTCTTTTCGGGGGTCAGTGTGGCACTTCTGGACAGTGAGACACCAGGTCTCCTAATGGAACCCTGGTGTTACATTACTGGGACGTAAGGCACAACATTAATCAGCCGCTTGGGTTACGGGCCTTGTCCAGAAGCAACGGTTGCCAAAGATTTCTTTGCTTTGAGCTCGTGAGACAGCATATCATGTAGGACCGCAGAGAAGGAGACCTGCCGCTCTCTGGTTTTGAAGAAGAGGTGAGCTTTTCTACTAAGCCTTGGAGCACAAAGATCCAGCCAAGTCCCAACGACAGGTTAGAAGGTTACTGTTGCAGGTCTCTCGGCGCTTAGCCCACTGTTCGGCTACAGTCTGTAAAGTGCATTCAGGGAAGAACAAGAAACTCTACAATGTCCCGCATCTTGCTGGGAAGGAACAGCACAGCCTCTCCTCGGTGAAGACGTCCTTTCTTGCAGACTGCCAGGCTGGGACTCCTATTCCGTTTCAGCACTCCGAGTTTGGCCTAGCACGGAAATGACCCCTTCCCTCAACGCCCTACACATCTCTTAAGGACTATAACCCCCGTGTGCCCATTCGTTATATCTCGCCCCCTATGAAACACAGAAGAGCTGTGGCTGGATGGTAGGAGGCAGTGGCCGTAGTGTCCTTAAGGGATAAGTATCCCGTGCCAAAGGCCCCGTGATAATCTCTCGCTTTCGGGAGCCTAGGGCATACCAAGGGCTGCCAAACACAGCTAAAGGAGGCGAAAGAAGAGAAGCAGAACTTGCTCCTGAGACTCTCGTACATATACTGACCCCAAAGCATGCCTCTTCGTGGAGACCGAAGGCCTCCCCAGCTCAGATTTAGGGCCCTGGAACACAGGGCTAAGCGCTGCCTTCAAAGGAGAGGTAGGAAAGGAATGTTTTCAAGTCTCGCCCGCCTTTCAGCGCCTGTTCAGCTTGAGTGGACAATAGCCACAGCCTGCCCGAACGTCCTGCCGAGCACCGAGTTTGACTGGAGTGTAGCAAACGCTTGCCAGTTCTCTGAGGGGGAAGAGGCCATTGCTGTGGTGTGAACGGCCTTCACTGGCACTCGCTGGGAGCGCAGTGCTCTCTGGGCAGGCAGGATAGTTCCTATCGGAGAAGCATTTGAACAGACGCCTGCCCTGGTATACGTGCTACATCCGCACATCGAGTGTACCTTTCCTACGCTCCAGGCACCAACACGGTGCACAGAACTCCTCTTGATGGTGAGCAACAAGACGCAACATTTCTTCTAGGAGGCTCGTGCGGGACGAGGCCTCTTGAGGATGTGGACCCTCGAATCCCGTCGAAACCACTGGGATTGATTGCCACGTTATGTTAGCGACACAATGAGAGCATTTCAGCTTCATGGAACCACGCACGTTCAGTGCGACATGAGAGAAGAAAACACAGATGCTGCCTTGACAGGGTTAGAGTGAATTTGCCTCTGTCCCTCCCCGCCCCCCCACCCCCCCCCGCCGACACATAACCTGCCCAGAGCCAGCACAGCTTCACGTCCCGAGGAACATTACTGCTGTGTGCTAGAATACATGAAAGGAAACCTGCGGACGCTGGGAGACTCTGAGCTGTACGCGGCTTGAGAAAGCTTCTAGACCCTTCAGGGCTCGGCGTGGCACCTCTGGAGCATGAGACACCACGTTTCCTCATGGAAACCTAGTGTTACGTTTCGGGGACTTGATGCACAACCGCCTGCAGCCGCTTAGCTGGATGGCCTTGTCCAGAAGCGACAGTTGCCAGAGAGTTCTTTCCCAGGAGCTCGTGAGACAGCATATCATGCAGAAACGCAGAGAAGGAGACCAGCCTTTCCCCGTGTTTTCAGAGGTTCGCTCCTCTGCCTTTGAGCCTTTGAACACAAAGATCCAGTCAGCTCCCGATGATAACTTAGAACTGTACTCTTGACGGTCTCTCTGCCATCAGCCCCCTGCTCAGCTACCGTCTCCTCGGTGCATTCAGTGAAGTACCATAAAATCTGCAGCCTGCCGCACCATGTTGTTCAGGAAGGGCACATTTCCTCTTCGTAAAGAAATCTTTTCTTGCAGCCAGCCTGGCTCGAGCTCCTATTCCTTTTCAGAAGCCCGAGTTTGGCATAGCACTGAAATGACCCCTTCCCTCAAGGCCGGACACATCTCCTAGAGAATATACTCCACGTAGCCCCATTCATTACCTCTTGCCTCCTATGAAACACAAAGGAGTTGTAGCTTGATGGGAGGAAACAGTGGCCTCCTGCTCCATCTATGACTATCCCGTTTCCCAAGGCCCCGTGAAAGGCTCTTGCTTTCAAGGGTGTAGAGTCTATCGATGGGCACCAAGCACCGCCAAAAGAGGAGAAATCAGAGCTAGAGAACGTGCTCCTGAGAAACACGCACACTTACCGCACGAAAAGCAGGCCTCTTCGTGGAGTCTGAAATCCCTCCCTGCTCAGCGTTTCTCCGTGGGGCAGAGCGCTCACCGCTGCCTCCATGCACAGCTAGGAAAAGTAGGTGTGCAGGTGTCACCTGCCTTTCAGCGCCTGTCCAAATTGTGCGGACAATAGCCACACCTGCCTGAACGTTCTGCAGAAAACCGAGTGTTACTGGAGTGTAGCAAACGCTTCCGTCTTCACTCAGGGTAAAGAGGCCATTGCTGTGGTGTGGACGGCCTTCATCCCCACTCTTTTGGAGCACAATGCCCTCTGAGCAGGCTGGAAACTGCCTGTAGGAGAAGCAGTTGAACAGACGTCCGCCCCGGTATACGGAACTGCAGCCACACCTCGAGTGTATCTTACGCTCCAGGAACCAACGCGGTGCCCAGAACTCCTTTCTGATGCTAAGAAGCAAGAGGCAACAATTCCTCTGGAGACCCGTGCGTGGTGAGGCCTCCTGAGATTTGGTGCCTTCCAGTCCCGTTGACACCCCATCGATTGATTGCCATGTGATGGTAGCGACACAAAGACTGCCTTTACAAGTGCATGGAACCACGTTCAGTGGGCCGTGAGCCGAGAAGCACTAATGCTACACTGACAGGGCTAGGATGAAATGCCTCTGACCCCCTCCAAAAAGTAACTTTCCAAGAGGCAGCACACGGTCACATCCCCAGAACAACCCTGCCGTGTGCTAGGATACATTACAGGAAATCCGGAGACTCTGGGAGACGCTGAGCTCCACACGGCTTGAAAAAGCTTATAGCCTCTTTTCGGGGGTCAGTGTGGCACTTCTGGACAGTGAGACACCAGGTCTCCTAATGGAACCCTGGTGTTACATTACTGGGACGTAAGGCACAACATTAATCAGCCGCTTGGGTTACGGGCCTTGTCCAGAAGCAACGGTTGCCAAAGATTTCTTTGCTTTGAGCCCGTGAGACAGCATATCATGTAGGACCGCAGAGAAGGAGACCTGCCGCTCTCTGGTTTTGAAGAAGAGGTGAGCTTTTCTACTAAGCCTTGGAGCACAAAGATCCAGCCAAGTCCCAACGACAGGTTAGAAGGTTACTGTTGCAGGTCTCTCGGCGCTTAGCCCACTGTTCGGCTACAGTCTGTAAAGTGCATTCAGGGAAGAACAAGAAACTCTACAACGTCCCGCATCTTGCTGGGAAGGAACAGCACAGCCTCTCCTCGGTGAAGACGTCCTTTCTTGCAGACTGCCAGGCTGGGACTCCTATTCCGTTTCAGCACTCCGAGTTTGGCCTAGCACGGAAATGACCCCTTCCCTCAACGCCCTACACATCTCTTAAGGACTATAACCCCCGTGTGCCCATTCGTTATATCTCGCCCCCTATGAAACACAGAAGAGCTGTGGCTGGATGGTAGGAGGCAGTGGCCGTAGTGTCCTTAAGGGATAAGTATCCCGTGCCAAAGGCCCCGTGATAATCTCTCGCTTTCGGGAGCCTAGGGCATACCAAGGGCTGCCAAACACAGCTAAAGGAGGCGAAAGAAGAGAAGCAGAACTTGCTCCTGAGACTCTCGTACATATACTGACCCCAAAGCATGCCTCTTCGTGGAGACCGGAGGCCTCCCCAGCTCAGATTTAGGGCCCTGGAACACAGGGCTAAGCGCTGCCTTCAAAGGAGAGGTAGGAAAGGAATGTTTTCAAGTCTCGCCCACCTTTCAGCGCCTGTTCAGCTTGAGTGGACAATAGCCACAGCCTGCCCGAACGTCCTGCCGAGCACCGAGTTTGACTGGAGTGTAGCAAACGCTTGCCAGTTCTCTGAGGGGGAAGAGGCCATTGCTGTGGTGTGAACGGCCTTCACTGGCACTCGCTGGGAGCGCAGTGCTCTCTGGGCAGGCAGGATAGTTCCTATCGGAGAAGCATTTGAACAGACGCCTGCCCTGGTATACGTGCTACATCCGCACATCGAGTGTACCTTTCCTACGCTCCAGGCACCAACACGGTGCACAGAACTCCTCTTGATGGTGAGCAACAAGACGCAACATTTCTTCTAGGAGGCTCGTGCGGGACGAGGCCTCTTGAGGATGTGGACCCTCGAATCCCGTCGAAACCACTGGGATTGATTGCCACGTTATGTTAGCGACACAATGAGAGCATTTCAGCTTCATGGAACCATGCACGTTCAGTGCGACATGAGAGAAGAAAACACAGATGCTGCCTTGACAGGGTTAGAGTGAATTTGCCTCTGTCCCTCCCCGCCCCCCCACCCCCCCCCCCGCCGACACATAACCTGCCCAGAGCCAGCACAGCTTCACGTCCCGAGGAACATTACTGCTGTGTGCTAGAATACATGAAAGGAAACCTGCGGACGCTGGGAGACTCTGAGCTGTACGCGGCTTGAGAAAGCTTCTAGACCCTTCAGGGTTCGGCGTGGCACCTCTGGAGCATGAGACACCACGTTTCCTCATGGAAACCTAGTGTTACGTTTCGGGGACTTGATGCACAACCGCCTGCAGCCGCTTAGCTGGATGGCCTTGTCCAGAAGCGACAGTTGCCAGAGAGTTCTTTCCCAGGAGCTCGTGAGACAGCATATCATGCAGAAACGCAGAGAAGGAGACCAGCCTTTCCCCGTGTTTTCAGAGGTTCGCTCCTCTGCCTTTGAGCCTTTGAACACAAAGATCCAGTCAGCTCCCGATGACAACTTAGAACTGTACTCTTGACGGTCTCTCTGCCATCAGCCCCCTGCTCAGCTACCGTCTCCTCGGTGCATGCAGTGAAGTACCATAAAATCTGCAGCCTGCCGCACCATGTTGTTCAGGAAGGGCATATTTCCTCTTCGTAAAGAAATCTTTTCTTGCAGCCAGCCTGGCTCGAGCTCCTATTCCTTTTCAGAAGCCCGAGTTTGGCATAGCACTGAAATGACCCCTTCCCTCAAGGCCGGACACATCTCCTAGAGAATATACTCCACGTAGCCCCATTCATTACCTCTTGCCTCCTATGAAACACAAAGGAGTTGTAGCTTGATGGGAGGAAACAGTGGCCTCCTGCTCCATCTATGACTATCCCGTTTCCCAAGGCCCCGTGAAAGGCTCTTGCTTTCAAGGGTGTAGAGTCTATCGATGGGCACCAAGCACCGCCAAAAGAGGAGAAATCAGAGCTAGAGACCGTGCTCCTGAGAAACACGCACACTTACCGCACGAAAAGCAGGCCTCTTCGTGGAGTCTGAAATCCCTCCCTGCTCAGCGTTTCTCCGTGGGGCAGAGCGCTCACCACTGCCTCCATGCACAGCTAGGAAAAGTAGGTGTGCAGGTGTCACCTGCCTTTCAGCGCCTGTCCAAATTGTGCGGACAATAGCCACACCTGCCTGAACGTTCTGCAGAAAACCGAGTGTTACTGGAGTGTAGCAAACGCTTCCGTCTTCACTCAGGGTAAAGAGGCCATTGCTGTGGTGTGGACGGCCTTCATCCCCACTCTTTTGGAGCACAATGCCCTCTGAGCAGGCTGGAAACTGCCTGTAGGAGAAGCAGTTGAACAGACGTCCGCCCCGGTATACGGAACTGCAGCCACACCTCGAGTGTATCTTACGCTCCAGGAACCAACGCGGTGCCCAGAACTCCTTTCTGATGCTAAGAAGCAAGAGGCAACAATTCCTCTGGAGACCCGTGCGTGGTGAGGCCTCCTGAGATTTGGTGCCTTCCAGTCCCGTTGACACCCCATCGATTGATTGCCATGTGATGGTAGCGACACAAAGACTGCCTTTACAAGTGCATGGAACCACGTTCAGTGGGCCGTGAGCCGAGAAGCACTAATGCTACACTGACAGGGCTAGGATGAAATGCCTCTGACCCCCTCCAAAAAGTAACTTTCCAAGAGGCAGCACACGGTCACATCCCCAGAACAACCCTGCCGTGTGCTAGGATACATTACAGGAAATCCGGAGACTCTGGGAGACGCTGAGCTCCACACGGCTTGAAAAAGCTTATAGCCTCTTTTCGGGGGTCAGTGTGGCACTTCTGGACAGTGAGACACCAGGTCTCCTAATGGAACCCTGGTGTTACATTACTGGGACGTAAGGCACAACATTAATCAGCCGCTTGGGTTACGGGCCTTGTCCAGAAGCAACGGTTGCCAAAGATTTCTTTGCTTTGAGCCCGTGAGACAGCATATCATGTAGGACCGCAGAGAAGGAGACCTGCCGCTCTCTGGTTTTGAAGAAGAGGTGAGCTTTTCTACTAAGCCTTGGAGCACAAAGATCCAGCCAAGTCCCAACGACAGGTTAGAAGGTTACTGTTGCAGGTCTCTCGGCGCTTAGCCCACTGTTCGGCTACAGTCTGTAAAGTGCATTCAGGGAAGAACAAGAAACTCTACAACGTCCCGCATCTTGCTGGGAAGGAACAGCACAGCCTCTCCTCGGTGAAGACGTCCTTTCTTGCAGACTGCCAGGCTGGGACTCCTATTCCGTTTCAGCACTCCGAGTTTGGCCTAGCACGGAAATGACCCCTTCCCTCAACGCCCTACACATCTCTTAAGGACTATAACCCCCGTGTGCCCATTCGTTATATCTCGCCCCCTATGAAACACAGAAGAGCTGTGGCTGGATGGTAGGAGGCAGTGGCCGTAGTGTCCTTAAGGGATAAGTATCCCGTGCCAAAGGCCCCGTGATAATCTCTCGCTTTCGGGAGCCTAGGGCATACCAAGGGCTGCCAAACACAGCTAAAGGAGGCGAAAGAAGAGAAGCAGAACTTGCTCCTGAGACTCTCGTACATATACTGACCCCAAAGCATGCCTCTTCGTGGAGACCGAAGGCCTCCCCAGCTCAGATTTAGGGCCCTGGAACACAGGGCTAAGTGCTGCCTTCAAAGGAGAGGTAGGAAAGGAATGTTTTCAAGTCTCGCCCGCCTTTCAGCGCCTGTTCAGCTTGAGTGGACAATAGCCACAGCCTGCCCGAACGTCCTGCCGAGCACCGAGTTTGACTGGAGTGTAGCAAACGCTTGCCAGTTCTCTGAGGGGGAAGAGGCCATTGCTGTGGTGTGAACGGCCTTCACTGGCACTCGCTGGGAGCGCAGTGCTCTCTGGGCAGGCAGGATAGTTCCTATCGGAGAAGCATTTGAACAGACGCCTGCCCTGGTATACGTGCTACATCCGCACATCGAGTGTATCTTTCCTACGCTCCAGGCACCAACACGGTGCACAGAACTCCTCTTGATGGTGAGCAACAAGACGCAACATTTCTTCTAGGAGGCTCGTGCGGGACGAGGCCTCTTGAGGATGTGGACCCTCGAATCCCGTCGAAACCACTGGGATTGATTGCCACGTTATGTTAGCGACACAATGAGAGCATTTCAGCTTCATGGAACCACGCACGTTCAGTGCGACACGAGAGAAGAAAACACAGATGCTGCCTTGACAGGGTTAGAGTGAATTTGCCTCTGTCCCTCCCCGCCCCCCACCCCCCCCGCCGACACATAACCTGCCCAGAGCCAGCACAGCTTCACGTCCCGAGGAACATTACTGCTGTGTGCTAGAATACATGAAAGGAAACCTGCGGACGCTGGGAGACTCTGAGCTGTACGCGGCTTGAGAAAGCTTCTAGACCCTTCAGGGCTCGGCGTGGCACCTCTGGAGCATGAGACACCACGTTTCCTCATGGAAACCTAGTGTTACGTTTCGGGGACTTGATGCACAACCGCCCCCAGCCGCTTAGCTGGATGGCCTTGTCCAGAAGCGACAGTTGCCAGAGAGTTCTTTCCCAGGAGCTCGTGAGACAGCATATCATGCAGAAACGCAGAGAAGGAGACCAGCCTTTCCCCGTGTTTTCAGAGGTTCGCTCCTCTGCCTTTGAGCCTTTGAACACAAAGATCCAGTCAGCTCCCGATGATAACTTAGAACTGTACTCTTGACGGTCTCTCTGCCATCAGCCCCCTGCTCAGCTACCGTCTCCTCGGTGCATTCAGTGAAGTACCATAAAATCTGCAGCCTGCCGCACCATGTTGCTCAGGAAGGGCACATTTCCTCTTCGTAAAGAAATCTTTTCTTGCAGCCTGCCTGGCTCGAGCTCCTATTCCTCTTCAGAAGCCCGAGTTTGGCATAGCACTGAAATGACCCCTTCCCTCAAGGCCGGACACATCTCCTAGAGAATATACTCCACGTAGGCCCATTCATTACCTCTTGCCTCCTATGAAACACAAAGAAGTTGTAGCTTGATGGGAGGAAACAGTGGCCTCCTGCTCCGTCTATGACTATCCCGTTTCCCAAGGCCCCGTGAAAGGCTCTTGCTTTCAAGGGTGTAGAGTCTATCGACGGGCAGCAAGCACCGCCAAAAGAGGAGAAATCAGAGCTAGAGAATGTGCTCCTGAGAAACACGCACACTTACCGCACGAAAAGCAGGCCTCTTCGTGGAGTCTGAAATCCCTCCCTGCTCAGCGTTTCTCCGTGGGGCAGAGCGCTCACCGCTGCCTCCATGCACAGCTAGGAAAAGTAGGTGTGCAGGTGTCACCTGCCTTTCAGCGCCTGTCCAAATTGTGCGGACAATAGCCACACCTGCCTGAACGTTCTGCAGAAAACCGAGTGTTACTGGAGTGTAGCAAACGCTTCCGTCTTCACTCAGGGTAAAGAGGCCATTGCTGTGGTGTGGACGGCCTTCATCCCCACTCTTTTGGAGCACAATGCCCTCTGAGCAGGCTGGAAACTGCCTGTAGGAGAAGCAGTTGAACAGACGTCCGCCCCGGTATACGGAACTGCAGCCACACCTCGAGTGTATCTTACGCTCCAGGAACCAACGCGGTGCCCAGAACTCCTTTCTGATGCTAAGAAGCAAGAGGCAACAATTCCTCTGGAGACCCGTGCGTGGTGAGGCCTCCTGAGATTTGGTGCCTTCCAGTCCCGTTGACACCCCATCGATTGATTGCCATGTGATGGTAGCGACACAAAGACTGCCTTTACAAGTGCATGGAACCACGTTCAGTGGGCCGTGAGCCGAGAAGCACTAATGCTACACTGACAGGGCTAGGATGAAATGCCTCTGACCCCCTCCAAAAAGTAACTTTCCAAGAGGCAGCACACGGTCACATCCCCAGAACAACCCTGCCGTGTGCTAGGATACATTACAGGAAATCCGGAGACTCTGGGAGACGCTGAGCTCCACACGGCTTGAAAAAGCTTATAGCCTCTTTTCGGGGGTCAGTGTGGCACTTCTGGACAGTGAGACACCAGGTCTCCTAATGGAACCCTGGTGTTACATTACTGGGACGTAAGGCACAACATTAATCAGCCGCTTGGGTTACGGGCCTTGTCCAGAAGCAACGGTTGCCAAAGATTTCTTTGCTTTGAGCCCGTGAGACAGCATATCATGTAGGACCGCAGAGAAGGAGACCTGCCGCTCTCTGGTTTTGAAGAAGAGGTGAGCTTTTCTACTAAGCCTTGGAGCACAAAGATCCAGCCAAGTCCCAACGACAGGTTAGAAGGTTACTGTTGCAGGTCTCTCGGCGCTTAGCCCA
The DNA here is from genome assembly GCF_028564815.1 of Eubalaena glacialis. Lineage (NCBI taxonomy): Eukaryota > Metazoa > Chordata > Mammalia > Artiodactyla > Balaenidae > Eubalaena > Eubalaena glacialis. The sequence continues at coordinate 26,428,282 of NC_083725.1, forward strand.
CTGTTCGGCTACAGTCTGTAAAGTGCATTCAGGGAAGAACAAGAAACTCTACAACGTCCCGCATCTTGCTGGGAAGGAACAGCACAGCCTCTCCTCGGTGAAGACGTCCTTTCTTGCAGACTGCCAGGCTGGGACTCCTATTCCGTTTCAGCACTCCGAGTTTGGCCTAGCACGGAAATGACCCCTTCCCTCAACGCCCTACACATCTCTTAAGGACTATAACCCCCGTGTGCCCATTCGTTATATCTCGCCCCCTATGAAACACAGAAGAGCTGTGGCTGGATGGTAGGAGGCAGTGGCCGTAGTGTCCTTAAGGGATAAGTATCCCGTGCCAAAGGCCCCGTGATAATCTCTCGCTTTCGGGAGCCTAGGGCATACCAAGGGCTGCCAAACACAGCTAAAGGAGGCGAAAGAAGAGAAGCAGAACTTGCTCCTGAGACTCTCGTACATATACTGACCCCAAAGCATGCCTCTTCGTGGAGACCGGAGGCCTCCCCAGCTCAGATTTAGGGCCCTGGAACACAGGGCTAAGCGCTGCCTTCAAAGGAGAGGTAGGAAAGGAATGTTTTCAAGTCTCGCCCACCTTTCAGCGCCTGTTCAGCTTGAGTGGACAATAGCCACAGCCTGCCCGAACGTCCTGCCGAGCACCGAGTTTGACTGGAGTGTAGCAAACGCTTGCCAGTTCTCTGAGGGGGAAGAGGCCATTGCTGTGGTGTGAACGGCCTTCACTGGCACTCGCTGGGAGCGCAGTGCTCTCTGGGCAGGCAGGATAGTTCCTATCGGAGAAGCATTTGAACAGACGCCTGCCCTGGTATACGTGCTACATCCGCACATCGAGTGTACCTTTCCTACGCTCCAGGCACCAACACGGTGCACAGAACTCCTCTTGATGGTGAGCAACAAGACGCAACATTTCTTCTAGGAGGCTCGTGCGGGACGAGGCCTCTTGAGGATGTGGACCCTCGAATCCCGTCGAAACCACTGGGATTGATTGCCACGTTATGTTAGCGACACAATGAGAGCATTTCAGCTTCATGGAACCACGCACGTTCAGTGCGACATGAGAGAAGAAAACACAGATGCTGCCTTGACAGGGTTAGAGTGAATTTGCCTCTGTCCCTCCCCGCCCCCCACCCCCCCCCCGCCGACACATAACCTGCCCAGAGCCAGCACAGCTTCACGTCCCGAGGAACATTACTGCTGTGTGCTAGAATACATGAAAGGAAACCTGCGGACGCTGGGAGACTCTGAGCTGTACGCGGCTTGAGAAAGCTTCTAGACCCTTCAGGGTTCGGCGTGGCACCTCTGGAGCATGAGACACCACGTTTCCTCATGGAAACCTAGTGTTACGTTTCGGGGACTTGATGCACAACCGCCTGCAGCCGCTTAGCTGGATGGCCTTGTCCAGAAGCGACAGTTGCCAGAGAGTTCTTTCCCAGGAGCTCGTGAGACAGCATATCATGCAGAAACGCAGAGAAGGAGACCAGCCTTTCCCCGTGTTTTCAGAGGTTCGCTCCTCTGCCTTTGAGCCTTTGAACACAAAGATCCAGTCAGCTCCCGATGACAACTTAGAACTGTACTCTTGACGGTCTCTCTGCCATCAGCCCCCTGCTCAGCTACCGTCTCCTCGGTGCATGCAGTGAAGTACCATAAAATCTGCAGCCTGCCGCACCATGTTGTTCAGGAAGGGCATATTTCCTCTTCGTAAAGAAATCTTTTCTTGCAGCCAGCCTGGCTCGAGCTCCTATTCCTTTTCAGAAGCCCGAGTTTGGCATAGCACTGAAATGACCCCTTCCCTCAAGGCCGGACACATCTCCTAGAGAATATACTCCACGTAGCCCCATTCATTACCTCTTGCCTCCTATGAAACACAAAGGAGTTGTAGCTTGATGGGAGGAAACAGTGGCCTCCTGCTCCATCTATGACTATCCCGTTTCCCAAGGCCCCATGAAAGGCTCTTGCTTTCAAGGGTGTAGAGTCTATCGATGGGCACCAAGCACCGCCAAAAGAGGAGAAATCAGAGCTAGAGACCGTGCTCCTGAGAAACACGCACACTTACCGCACGAAAAGCAGGCCTCTTCGTGGAGTCTGAAATCCCTCCCTGCTCAGCGTTTCTCCGTGGGGCAGAGCGCTCACCACTGCCTCCATGCACAGCTAGGAAAAGTAGGTGTGCAGGTGTCACCTGCCTTTCAGCGCCTGTCCAAATTGTGCGGACAATAGCCACACCTGCCTGAACGTTCTGCAGAAAACCGAGTGTTACTGGAGTGTAGCAAACGCTTCCGTCTTCACTCAGGGTAAAGAGGCCATTGCTGTGGTGTGGACGGCCTTCATCCCCACTCTTTTGGAGCACAATGCCCTCTGAGCAGGCTGGAAACTGCCTGTAGGAGAAGCAGTTGAACAGACGTCCGCCCCGGTATACGGAACTGCAGCCACACCTCGAGTGTATCTTACGCTCCAGGAACCAACGCGGTGCCCAGAACTCCTTTCTGATGCTAAGAAGCAAGAGGCAACAATTCCTCTGGAGACCCGTGCGTGGTGAGGCCTCCTGAGATTTGGTGCCTTCCAGTCCCGTTGACACCCCATCGATTGATTGCCATGTGATGGTAGCGACACAAAGACTGCCTTTACAAGTGCATGGAACCACGTTCAGTGGGCCGTGAGCCGAGAAGCACTAATGCTACACTGACAGGGCTAGGATGAAATGCCTCTGACCCCCTCCAAAAAGTAACTTTCCAAGAGGCAGCACACGGTCACATCCCCAGAACAACCCTGCCGTGTGCTAGGATACATTACAGGAAATCCGGAGACTCTGGGAGACGCTGAGCTCCACACGGCTTGAAAAAGCTTATAGCCTCTTTTCGGGGGTCAGTGTGGCACTTCTGGACAGTGAGACACCAGGTCTCCTAATGGAACCCTGGTGTTACATTACTGGGACGTAAGGCACAACATTAATCAGCCGCTTGGGTTACGGGCCTTGTCCAGAAGCAACGGTTGCCAAAGATTTCTTTGCTTTGAGCCCGTGAGACAGCATATCATGTAGGACCGCAGAGAAGGAGACCTGCCGCTCTCTGGTTTTGAAGAAGAGGTGAGCTTTTCTACTAAGCCTTGGAGCACAAAGATCCAGCCAAGTCCCAACGACAGGTTAGAAGGTTACTGTTGCAGGTCTCTCGGCGCTTAGCCCACTGTTCGGCTACAGTCTGTAAAGTGCATTCAGGGAAGAACAAGAAACTCTACAACGTCCCGCATCTTGCTGGGAAGGAACAGCACAGCCTCTCCTCGGTGAAGACGTCCTTTCTTGCAGACTGCCAGGCTGGGACTCCTATTCCGTTTCAGCACTCCGAGTTTGGCCTAGCACGGAAATGACCCCTTCCCTCAACGCCCTACACATCTCTTAAGGACTATAACCCCCGTGTGCCCATTCGTTATATCTCGCCCCCTATGAAACACAGAAGAGCTGTGGCTGGATGGTAGGAGGCAGTGGCCGTAGTGTCCTTAAGGGATAAGTATCCCGTGCCAAAGGCCCCGTGATAATCTCTCGCTTTCGGGAGCCTAGGGCATACCAAGGGCTGCCAAACACAGCTAAAGGAGGCGAAAGAAGAGAAGCAGAACTTGCTCCTGAGACTCTCGTACATATACTGACCCCAAAGCATGCCTCTTCGTGGAGACCGAAGGCCTCCCCAGCTCAGATTTAGGGCCCTGGAACACAGGGCTAAGCGCTGCCTTCAAAGGAGAGGTAGGAAAGGAATGTTTTCAAGTCTCGCCCGCCTTTCAGCGCCTGTTCAGCTTGAGTGGACAATAGCCACAGCCTGCCCGAACGTCCTGCCGAGCACCGAGTTTGACTGGAGTGTAGCAAACGCTTGCCAGTTCTCTGAGGGGGAAGAGGCCATTGCTGTGGTGTGAACGGCCTTCACTGGCACTCGCTGGGAGCGCAGTGCTCTCTGGGCAGGCAGGATAGTTCCTATCGGAGAAGCATTTGAACAGACGCCTGCCCTGGTATACGTGCTACATCCGCACATCGAGTGTACCTTTCCTACGCTCCAGGCACCAACACGGTGCACAGAACTCCTCTTGATGGTGAGCAACAAGACGCAACATTTCTTCTAGGAGGCTCGTGCGGGACGAGGCCTCTTGAGGATGTGGACCCTCGAATCCCGTCGAAACCACTGGGATTGATTGCCACGTTATGTTAGCGACACAATGAGAGCATTTCAGCTTCATGGAACCACGCACGTTCAGTGCGACATGAGAGAAGAAAACACAGATGCTGCCTTGACAGGGTTAGAGTGAATTTGCCTCTGTCCCTCCCCGCCCCCCACCCCCCCCGCCGACACATAACCTGCCCAGAGCCAGCACAGCTTCACGTCCCGAGGAACATTACTGCTGTGTGCTAGAATACATGAAAGGAAACCTGCGGACGCTGGGAGACTCTGAGCTGTACGCGGCTTGAGAAAGCTTCTAGACCCTTCAGGGCTCGGCGTGGCACCTCTGGAGCATGAGACACCACGTTTCCTCATGGAAACCTAGTGTTACGTTTCGGGGACTTGATGCACAACCGCCCCCAGCCGCTTAGCTGGATGGCCTTGTCCAGAAGCGACAGTTGCCAGAGAGTTCTTTCCCAGGAGCTCGTGAGACAGCATATCATGCAGAAACGCAGAGAAGGAGACCAGCCTTTCCCCGTGTTTTCAGAGGTTCGCTCCTCTGCCTTTGAGCCTTTGAACACAAAGATCCAGTCAGCTCCCGATGATAACTTAGAACTGTACTCTTGACGGTCTCTCTGCCATCAGCCCCCTGCTCAGCTACCGTCTCCTCGGTGCATTCAGTGAAGTACCATAAAATCTGCAGCCTGCCGCACCATGTTGCTCAGGAAGGGCACATTTCCTCTTCGTAAAGAAATCTTTTCTTGCAGCCTGCCTGGCTCGAGCTCCTATTCCTCTTCAGAAGCCCGAGTTTGGCATAGCACTGAAATGACCCCTTCCCTCAAGGCCGGACACATCTCCTAGAGAATATACTCCACGTAGGCCCATTCATTACCTCTTGCCTCCTATGAAACACAAAGAAGTTGTAGCTTGATGGGAGGAAACAGTGGCCTCCTGCTCCGTCTATGACTATCCCGTTTCCCAAGGCCCCGTGAAAGGCTCTTGCTTTCAAGGGTGTAGAGTCTATCGACGGGCAGCAAGCACCGCCAAAAGAGGAGAAATCAGAGCTAGAGAATGTGCTCCTGAGAAACACGCACACTTACCGCACGAAAAGCAGGCCTCTTCGTGGAGTCTGAAATCCCTCCCTGCTCAGCGTTTCTCCGTGGGGCAGAGCGCTCACCGCTGCCTCCATGCACAGCTAGGAAAAGTAGGTGTGCAGGTGTCACCTGCCTTTCAGCGCCTGTCCAAATTGTGTGGACAATAGCCACACCTGCCTGAACGTTCTGCAGAAAACCGAGTGTTACTGGAGTGTAGCAAACGCTTCCGTCTTCACTCAGGGTAAAGAGGCCATTGCTGTGGTGTGGACGGCCTTCATCCCCACTCTTTTGGAGCACAATGCCCTCTGAGCAGGCTGGAAACTGCCTGTAGGAGAAGCAGTTGAACAGACGTCCGCCCCGGTATACGGAACTGCAGCCACACCTCGAGTGTATCTTACGCTCCAGGAACCAACGCGGTGCCCAGAACTCCTTTCTGATGCTAAGAAGCAAGAGGCAACAATTCCTCTGGAGACCCGTGCGTGGTGAGGCCTCCTGAGATTTGGTGCCTTCCAGTCCCGTTGACACCCCATCGATTGATTGCCATGTGATGGTAGCGACACAAAGACTGCCTTTACAAGTGCATGGAACCACGTTCAGTGGGCCGTGAGCCGAGAAGCACTAATGCTACACTGACAGGGCTAGGATGAAATGCCTCTGACCCCCTCCAAAAAGTAACTTTCCAAGAGGCAGCACATGGTCACATCCCCAGAACAACCCTGCCGTGTGCTAGGATACATTACAGGAAATCCGGAGACTCTGGGAGACGCTGAGCTCCACACGGCTTGAAAAAGCTTATAGCCTCTTTTCGGGGGTCAGTGTGGCACTTCTGGACAGTGAGACACCAGGTCTCCTAATGGAACCCTGGTGTTACATTACTGGGACGTAAGGCACAACATTAATCAGCCGCTTGGGTTACGGGCCTTGTCCAGAAGCAACGGTTGCCAAAGATTTCTTTGCTTTGAGCTCGTGAGACAGCATATCATGTAGGACCGCAGAGAAGGAGACCTGCCGCTCTCTGGTTTTGAAGAAGAGGTGAGCTTTTCTACTAAGCCTTGGAGCACAAAGATCCAGCCAAGTCCCAACGACAGGTTAGAAGGTTACTGTTGCAGGTCTCTCGGCGCTTAGCCCACTGTTCGGCTACAGTCTGTAAAGTGCATTCAGGGAAGAACAAGAAACTCTACAACGTCCCGCATCTTGCTGGGAAGGAACAGCACAGCCTCTCCTCGGTGAACACGTCCTTTCTTGCAGACTGCCAGGCTGGGACTCCTATTCCGTTTCAGCACTCCGAGTTTGGCCTAGCACGGAAATGACCCCTTCCCTCAACGCCCTACACATCTCTTAAGGACTATAACCCCCGTGTGCCCATTCGTTATATCTCGCCCCCTATGAAACACAGAAGAGCTGTGGCTGGATGGTAGGAGGCAGTGGCCGTAGTGTCCTTAAGGGATAAGTATCCCGTGCCAAAGGCCCCGTGATAATCTCTCGCTTTCGGGAGCCTAGGGCATACCAAGGGCTGCCAAACACAGCTAAAGGAGGCGAAAGAAGAGAAGCAGAACTTGCTCCTGAGACTCTCGTACATATACTGACCCCAAAGCATGCCTCTTCGTGGAGACCGAAGGCCTCCCCAGCTCAGATTTAGGGCCCTGGAACACAGGGCTAAGCGCTGCCTTCAAAGGAGAGGTAGGAAAGGAATGTTTTCAAGTCTCGCCCGCCTTTCAGCGCCTGTTCAGCTTGAGTGGACAATAGCCACAGCCTGCCCGAACGTCCTGCCGAGCACCGAGTTTGACTGGAGTGTAGCAAACGCTTGCCAGTTCTCTGAGGGGGAAGAGGCCATTGCTGTGGTGTGAACGGCCTTCACTGGCACTCGCTGGGAGCGCAGTGCTCTCTGGGCAGGCAGGATAGTTCCTATCGGAGAAGCATTTGAACAGACGCCTGCCCTGGTATACGTGCTACATCCGCACATCGAGTGTACCTTTCCTACGCTCCAGGCACCAACACGGTGCACAGAACTCCTCTTGATGGTGAGCAACAAGACGCAACATTTCTTCTAGGAGGCTCGTGCGGGACGAGGCCTCTTGAGGATGTGGACCCTCGAATCCCGTCGAAACCACTGGGATTGATTGCCACGTTATGTTAGCGACACAATGAGAGCATTTCAGCTTTATGGAACCACGCACGTTCAGTGCGACATGAGAGAAGAAAACACAGATGCTGCCTTGACAGGGTTAGAGTGAATTTGCCTCTGTCCCTCCCCGCCCCCCATCGCCCCCGCCGACACATAACCTGCCCAGAGCCAGCACAGCTTCACGTCCCGAGGAACATTACTGCTGTGTGCTAGAATACATGAAAGGAAACCTGCGGACGCTGGGAGACTCTGAGCTGTACGCGGCTTGAGAAAGCTTCTAGACCCTTCAGGGCTCGGCGTGGCACCTCTGGAGCATGAGACACCACGTTTCCTCATGGAAACCTAGTGTTACGTTTCGGGGACTTGATGCACAACCGCCTGCAGCCGCTTAGCTGGATGGCCTTGTCCAGAAGCGACAGTTGCCAGAGAGTTCTTTCCCAGGAGCTCGTGAGACAGCATATCATGCAGAAACGCAGAGAAGGAGACCAGCCTTTCCCCGTGTTTTCAGAGGTTCGCTCCTCTGCCTTTGAGCCTTTGAACACAAAGATCCAGTCAGCTCCCGATGACAACTTAGAACTGTACTCTTGACGGTCTCTCTGCCATCAGCCCCCTGCTCAGCTACCGTCTCCTCGGTGCATGCAGTGAAGTACCATAAAATCTGCAGCCTGCCGCACCATGTTGTTCAGGAAGGGCATATTTCCTCTTCGTAAAGAAATCTTTTCTTGCAGCCAGCCTGGCTCGAGCTCCTATTCCTTTTCAGAAGCCCGAGTTTGGCATAGCACTGAAATGACCCCTTCCCTCAAGGCCGGACACATCTCCTAGAGAATATACTCCACGTAGCCCCATTCATTACCTCTTGCCTCCTATGAAACACAAAGGAGTTGTAGCTTGATGGGAGGAAACAGTGGCCTCCTGCTCCATCTATGACTATCCCGTTTCCCAAGGCCCCGTGAAAGGCTCTTGCTTTCAAGGGTGTAGAGTCTATCGATGGGCACCAAGCACCGCCAAAAGAGGAGAAATCAGAGCTAGAGACCGTGCTCCTGAGAAACACGCACACTTACCGCACGAAAAGCAGGCCTCTTCGTGGAGTCTGAAATCCCTCCCTGCTCAGCGTTTCTCCGTGGGGCAGAGCGCTCACCACTGCCTCCATGCACAGCTAGGAAAAGTAGGTGTGCAGGTGTCACCTGCCTTTCAGCGCCTGTCCAAATTGTGCGGACAATAGCCACACCTGCCTGAACGTTCTGCAGAAAACCGAGTGTTACTGGAGTGTAGCAAACGCTTCCGTCTTCACTCAGGGTAAAGAGGCCATTGCTGTGGTGTGGACGGCCTTCATCCCCACTCTTTTGGAGCACAATGCCCTCTGAGCAGGCTGGAAACTGCCTGTAGGAGAAGCAGTTGAACAGACGTCCGCCCCGGTATACGGAACTGCAGCCACACCTCGAGTGTATCTTACGCTCCAGGAACCAACGCGGTGCCCAGAACTCCTTTCTGATGCTAAGAAGCAAGAGGCAACAATTCCTCTGGAGACCCGTGCGTGGTGAGGCCTCCTGAGATTTGGTGCCTTCCAGTCCCGTTGACACCCCATCGATTGATTGCCATGTGATGGTAGCGACACAAAGACTGCCTTTACAAGTGCATGGAACCACGTTCAGTGGGCCGTGAGCCGAGAAGCACTAATGCTACACTGACAGGGCTAGGATGAAATGCCTCTGACCCCCTCCAAAAAGTAACTTTCCAAGAGGCAGCACACGGTCACATCCCCAGAACAACCCTGCCGTGTGCTAGGATACATTACAGGAAATCCGGAGACTCTGGGAGACGCTGAGCTCCACACGGCTTGAAAAAGCTTATAGCCTCTTTTCGGGGGTCAGTGTGGCACTTCTGGACAGTGAGACACCAGGTCTCCTAATGGAACCCTGGTGTTACATTACTGGGACGTAAGGCACAACATTAATCAGCCGCTTGGGTTACGGGCCTTGTCCAGAAGCAACGGTTGCCAAAGATTTCTTTGCTTTGAGCCCGTGAGACAGCATATCATGTAGGACCGCAGAGAAGGAGACCTGCCGCTCTCTGGTTTTGAAGAAGAGGTGAGCTTTTCTACTAAGCCTTGGAGCACAAAGATCCAGCCAAGTCCCAACGACAGGTTAGAAGGTTACTGTTGCAGGTCTCTCGGCGCTTAGCCCACTGTTCGGCTACAGTCTGTAAAGTGCATTCAGGGAAGAACAAGAAACTCTACAACGTCCCGCATCTTGCTGGGAAGGAACAGCACAGCCTCTCCTCGGTGAAGACGTCCTTTCTTGCAGACTGCCAGGCTGGGACTCCTATTCCGTTTCAGCACTCCGAGTTTGGCCTAGCACGGAAATGACCCCTTCCCTCAACGCCCTACACATCTCTTAAGGACTATAACCCCCGTGTGCCCATTCGTTATATCTCGCCCCCTATGAAACACAGAAGAGCTGTGGCTGGATGGTAGGAGGCAGTGGCCGTAGTGTCCTTAAGGGATAAGTATCCCGTGCCAAAGGCCCCGTGATAATCTCTCGCTTTCGGGAGCCTAGGGCATACCAAGGGCTGCCAAACACAGCTAAAGGAGGCAAAAGAAGAGAAGCAGAACTTGCTCCTGAGACTCTCGTACATATACTGACCCCAAAGCATGCCTCTTCGTGGAGACCGAAGGCCTCCCCAGCTCAGATTTAGGGCCCTGGAACACAGGGCTAAGCGCTGCCTTCAAAGGAGAGGTAGGAAAGGAATGTTTTCAAGTCTCGCCCGCCTTTCAGCGCCTGTTCAGCTTGAGTGGACAATAGCCACAGCCTGCCCGAACGTCCTGCCGAGCACCGAGTTTGACTGGAGTGTAGCAAACGCTTGCCAGTTCTCTGAGGGGGAAGAGGCCATTGCTGTGGTGTGAACGGCCTTCACTGGCACTCGCTGGGAGCGCAGTGCTCTCTGGGCAGGCAGGATAGTTCCTATCGGAGAAGCATTTGAACAGACGCCTGCCCTGGTATACGTGCTACATCCACACATCGAGTGTACCTTTCCTACGCTCCAGGCACCAACACGGTGCACAGAACTCCTCTTGATGGTGAGCAACAAGACGCAACATTTCTTCTAGGAGGCTCGTGCGGGACGAGGCCTCTTGAGGATGTGGACCCTCGAATCCCGTCGAAACCACTGGGATTGATTGCCACGTTATGTTAGCGACACAATGAGAGCATTTCAGCTTCATGGAACCACGCACGTTCAGTGCGACATGAGAGAAGAAAACACAGATGCTGCCTTGACAGGGTTAGAGTGAATTTGCCTCTGTCCCTCCCCGCCCCCCACCCCCCCCGCCGACACATAACCTGCCCAGAGCCAGCACAGCTTCACGTCCCGAGGAACATTACTGCTGTGTGCTAGAATACATGAAAGGAAACCTGCGGACGCTGGGAGACTCTGAGCTGTACGCGGCTTGAGAAAGCTTCTAGACCCTTCAGGGCTCGGCGTGGCACCTCTGGAGCATGAGACACCACGTTTCCTCATGGAAACCTAGTGTTACGTTTCGGGGACTTGATGCACAACCGCCCCCAGCCGCTTAGCTGGATGGCCTTGTCCAGAAGCGACAGTTGCCAGAGAGTTCTTTCCCAGGAGCTCGTGAGACAGCATATCATGCAGAAACGCAGAGAAGGAGACCAGCCTTTCCCCGTGTTTTCAGAGGTTCGCTCCTCTGCCTTTGAGCCTTTGAACACAAAGATCCAGTCAGCTCCCGATGATAACTTAGAACTGTACTCTTGACGGTCTCTCTGCCATCAGCCCCCTGCTCAGCTACCGTCTCCTCGGTGCATTCAGTGAAGTACCATAAAATCTGCAGCCTGCCGCACCATGTTGCTCAGGAAGGGCACATTTCCTCTTCGTAAAGAAATCTTTTCTTGCAGCCTGCCTGGCTCGAGCTCCTATTCCTCTTCAGAAGCCCGAGTTTGGCATAGCACTGAAATGACCCCTTCCCTCAAGGCCGGACACATCTCCTAGAGAATATACTCCACGTAGGCCCATTCATTACCTCTTGCCTCCTATGAAACACAAAGAAGTTGTAGCTTGATGGGAGGAAACAGTGGCCTCCTGCTCCGTCTATGACTATCCCGTTTCCCAAGGCCCCGTGAAAGGCTCTTGCTTTCAAGGGTGTAGAGTCTATCGACGGGCAGCAAGCACCGCCAAAAGAGGAGAAATCAGAGCTAGAGAATGTGCTCCTGAGAAACACGCACACTTACCGCACGAAAAGCAGGCCTCTTCGTGGAGTCTGAAATCCCTCCCTGCTCAGCGTTTCTCCGTGGGGCAGAGCGCTCACCGCTGCCTCCATGCACAGCTAGGAAAAGTAGGTGTGCAGGTGTCACCTGCCTTTCAGCGCCTGTCCAAATTGTGCGGACAATAGCCACACCTGCCTGAACGTTCTGCAGAAAACCGAGTGTTACTGGAGTGTAGCAAACGCTTCCGTCTTCACTCAGGGTAAAGAGGCCATTGCTGTGGTGTGGACGGCCTTCATCCCCACTCTTTTGGAGCACAATGCCCTCTGAGCAGGCTGGAAACTGCCTGTAGGAGAAGCAGTTGAACAGACGTCCGCCCCGGTATACGGAACTGCAGCCACACCTCGAGTGTATCTTACGCTCCAGGAACCAACGCGGTGCCCAGAACTCCTTTCTGATGCTAAGAAGCAAGAGGCAACAATTCCTCTGGAGACCCGTGCGTGGTGAGGCCTCCTGAGATTTGGTGCCTTCCAGTCCCGTTGACACCCCATCGATTGATTGCCATGTGATGGTAGCGACACAAAGACTGCCTTTACAAGTGCATGGAACCACGTTCAGTGGGCCGTGAGCCGAGAAGCACTAATGCTACACTGACAGGGCTAGGATGAAATGCCTCTGACCCCCTCCAAAAAGTAACTTTCCAAGAGGCAGCACACGGTCACATCCCCAGAACAACCCTGCCGTGTGCTAGGATACATTACAGGAAATCCGGAGACTCTGGGAGACGCTGAGCTCCACACGGCTTGAAAAAGCTTATAGCCTCTTTTCGGGGGTCAGTGTGGCACTTCTGGACAGTGAGACACCAGGTCTCCTAATGGAACCCTGGTGTTACATTACTGGGACGTAAGGCACAACATTAATCAGCCGCTTGGGTTACGGGCCTTGTCCAGAAGCAACGGTTGCCAAAGATTTCTTTGCTTTGAGCCCGTGAGACAGCATATCATGTAGGACCGCAGAGAAGGAGACCTGCCGCTCTCTGGTTTTGAAGAAGAGGTGAGCTTTTCTACTAAGCCTTGGAGCACAAAGATCCAGCCAAGTCCCAACGACAGGTTAGAAGGTTACTGTTGCAGGTCTCTCGGCGCTTAGCCCACTGTTCGGCTACAGTCTGTAAAGTGCATTCAGGGAAGAACAAGAAACTCTACAACGTCCCGCATCTTGCTGGGAAGGAACAGCACAGCCTCTCCTCGGTGAAGACGTCCTTTCTTGCAGACTGCCAGGCTGGGACTCCTATTCCGTTTCAGCACTCCGAGTTTGGCCTAGCACGGAAATGACCCCTTCCCTCAACGCCCTACACATCTCTTAAGGACTATAACCCCCGTGTGCCCATTCGTTATATCTCGCCCCCTATGAAACACAGAAGAGCTGTGGCTGGATGGTAGGAGGCAGTGGCCGTAGTGTCCTTAAGGGATAAGTATCCCGTGCCAAAGGCCCCGTGATAATCTCTCGCTTTCGGGAGCCTAGGGCATACCAAGGGCTGCCAAACACAGCTAAAGGAGGCGAAAGAAGAGAAGCAGAACTTGCTCCTGAGACTCTCGTACATATACTGACCCCAAAGCATGCCTCTTCGTGGAGACCGAAGGCCTCCCCAGCTCAGATTTAGGGCCCTGGAACACAGGGCTAAGCGCTGCCTTCAAAGGAGAGGTAGGAAAGGAATGTTTTCAAGTCTCGCCCGCCTTTCAGCGCCTGTTCAGCTTGAGTGGACAATAGCCACAGCCTGCCCGAACGTCCTGCCGAGCACCGAGTTTGACTGGAGTGTAGCAAACGCTTGCCAGTTCTCTGAGGGGGAAGAGGCCATTGCTGTGGTGTGAACGGCCTTCACTGGCACTCGCTGGGAGCGCAGTGCTCTCTGGGCAGGCAGGATAGTTCCTATCGGAGAAGCATTTGAACAGACGCCTGCCCTGGTATACGTGCTACATCCGCACATCGAGTGTACCTTTCCTACGCTCCAGGCACCAACACGGTGCACAGAACTCCTCTTGATGGTGAGCAACAAGACGCAACATTTCTTCTAGGAGGCTCGTGCGGGACGAGGCCTCTTGAGGATGTGGACCCTCGAATCCCGTCGAAACCACTGGGATTGATTGCCACGTTATGTTAGCGACACAATGAGAGCATTTCAGCTTCATGGAACCACGCACGTTCAGTGCGACATGAGAGAAGAAAACACAGATGCTGCCTTGACAGGGTTAGAGTGAATTTGCCTCTGTCCCTCCCCGCCCCCCACCGCCCCCGCCGACACATAACCTGCCCAGAGCCAGCACAGCTTCACGTCCCGAGGAACATTACTGCTGTGTGCTAGAATACATGAAAGGAAACCTGCGGACGCTGGGAGACTCTGAGCTGTACGCGGCTTGAGAAAGCTTCTAGAACCTTCAGGGCTCGGCGTGGCACCTCTGGAGCATGAGACACCACGTTTCCTCATGGAAACCTAGTGTTACGTTTCGGGGACTTGATGCACAACCGCCTGCAGCCGCTTAGCTGGATGGCCTTGTCCAGAAGCGACAGTTGCCAGAGAGTTCTTTCCCAGGAGCTCGTGAGACAGCATATCATGCAGAAACGCAGAGAAGGAGACCAGCCTTTCCCCGTGTTTTCAGAGGTTCGCTCCTCTGCCTTTGAGCCTTTGAACACAAAGATCCAGTCAGCTCCCGATGACAACTTAGAACTGTACTCTTGACCGTCTCTCTGCCATCAGCCCCCTGCTCAGCTACCGTCTCCTCGGTGCATTCAGTGAAGTACCATAAAATCTGCAGCCTGCCGCACCATGTTGTTCAGGAAGGGCATATTTCCTCTTCGTAAAGAAATCTTTTCTTGCAGCCAGCCTGGCTCGAGCTCCTATTCCTCTTCAGAAGCCCGAGTTTGGCATAGCACTGAAATGACCCCTTCCCTCAAGGCCGGACACATCTCCTAGAGAATATACTCCACGTAGCCCCATTCATTACCTCTTGCCTCCTATGAAACACAAAGGAGTTGTAGCTTGATGGGAGGAAACAGTGGCCTCCTGCTCCATCTATGACTATCCCGTTTCCCAAGGCCCCGTGAAAGGCTCTTGCTTTCAAGGGTGTAGAGTCTATCGATGGGCACCAAGCACCGCCAAAAGAGGAGAAATCAGAGCTAGAGAACGTGCTCCTGAGAAACACGCACACTTACCGCACGAAAAGCAGGCCTCTTCGTGGAGTCTGAAATCCCTCCCTGCTCAGCGTTTCTCCGTGGGGCAGAGCGCTCACCGCTGCCTCCATGCACAGCTAGGAAAAGTAGGTGTGCAGGTGTCACCTGCCTTTCAGCGCCTGTCCAAATTGTGCGGACAATAGCCACACCTGCCTGAACGTTTTGCAGAAAACCGAGTGTTACTGGAGTGTAGCAAACGCTTCCGTCTTCACTCAGGGTAAAGAGGCCATTGCTGTGGTGTGGACGGCCTTCATCCCCACTCTTTTGGAGCACAGTGCCCTCTGAGCAGGCTGGAAACTGCCTGTAGGAGAAGCAGTTGAACAGACGTCCGCCCCGGTATACGGAACTGCAGCCACACCTCGAGTGTATCTTACGCTCCAGGAACCAACGCGGTGCCCAGAACTCCTTTCTGATGCTAAGAAGCAAGAGGCAACAATTCCTCTGGAGACCCGTGCGTGGTGAGGCCTCCTGAGATTTGGTGCCTTCCAGTCCCGTTGACACCCCATCGATTGATTGCCATGTGATGGTAGCGACACAAAGACTGCCTTTACAAGTGCATGGAACCACGTTCAGTGGGCCGTGAGCCGAGAAGCACTAATGCTACACTGACAGGGCTAGGATGAAATGCCTCTGACCCCCTCCAAAAAGTAACTTTCCAAGAGGCAGCACACGGTCACATCCCCAGAACAACCCTGCCGTGTGCTAGGATACATTACAGGAAATCCGGAGACTCTGGGAGACGCTGAGCTCCACACGGCTTGAAAAAGCTTATAGCCTCTTTTCGGGGGTCAGTGTGGCACTTCTGGACAGTGAGACACCAGGTCTCCTAATGGAACCCTGGTGTTACATTACTGGGACGTAAGGCACAACATTAATCAGCCGCTTGGGTTACGGGCCTTGTCCAGAAGCAACGGTTGCCAAAGATTTCTTTGCTTTGAGCCCGTGAGACAGCATATCATGTAGGACCGCAGAGAAGGAGACCTGCCGCTCTCTGGTTTTGAAGAAGAGGTGAGCTTTTCTACTAAGCCTTGGAGCACAAAGATCCAGCCAAGTCCCAACGACAGGTTAGAAGGTTACTGTTGCAGGTCTCTCGGCGCTTAGCCCACTGTTCGGCTACAGTCTGTAAAGTGCATTCAGGGAAGAACAAGAAACTCTACAACGTCCCGCATCTTGCTGGGAAGGAACAGCACAGCCTCTCCTCGGTGAAGACGTCCTTTCTTGCAGACTGCCAGGCTGGGACTCCTATTCCGTTTCAGCACTCCGAGTTTGGCCTAGCACGGAAATGACCCCTTCCCTCAACGCCCTACACATCTCTTAAGGACTATAACCCCCGTGTGCCCATTCGTTATATCTCGCCCCCTATGAAACACAGAAGAGCTGTGGCTGGATGGTAGGAGGCAGTGGCCGTAGTGTCCTTAAGGGATAAGTATCCCGTGCCAAAGGCCCCGTGATAATCTCTCGCTTTCGGGAGCCTAGGGCATACCAAGGGCTGCCAAACACAGCTAAAGGAGGCAAAAGAAGAGAAGCAGAACTTGCTCCTGAGACTCTCGTACATATACTGACCCCAAAGCATGCCTCTTCGTGGAGACCGAAGGCCTCCCCAGCTCAGATTTAGGGCCCTGGAACACAGGGCTAAGCGCTGCCTTCAAAGGAGAGGTAGGAAAGGAATGTTTTCAAGTCTCGCCCGCCTTTCAGCGCCTGTTCAGCTTGAGTGGACAATAGCCACAGCCTGCCCGAACGTCCTGCCGAGCACCGAGTTTGACTGGAGTGTAGCAAACGCTTGCCAGTTCTCTGAGGGGGAAGAGGCCATTGCTGTGGTGTGAACGGCCTTCACTGGCACTCGCTGGGAGCGCAGTGCTCTCTGGGCAGGCAGGATAGTTCCTATCGGAGAAGCATTTGAACAGACGCCTGCCCTGGTATACGTGCTACATCCACACATCGAGTGTACCTTTCCTACGCTCCAGGCACCAACACGGTGCACAGAACTCCTCTTGATGGTGAGCAACAAGACGCAACATTTCTTCTAGGAGGCTCGTGCGGGACGAGGCCTCTTGAGGATGTGGACCCTCGAATCCCGTCGAAACCACTGGGATTGATTGCCACGTTATGTTAGCGACACAATGAGAGCATTTCAGCTTCATGGAACCACGCACGTTCAGTGCGACATGAGAGAAGAAAACACAGATGCTGCCTTGACAGGGTTAGAGTGAATTTGCCTCTGTCCCTCCCCGCCCCCCACCCCCCCCGCCGACACATAACCTGCCCAGAGCCAGCACAGCTTCACGTCCCGAGGAACATTACTGCTGTGTGCTAGAATACATGAAAGGAAACCTGCGGACGCTGGGAGACTCTGAGCTGTACGCGGCTTGAGAAAGCTTCTAGACCCTTCAGGGCTCGGCGTGGCACCTCTGGAGCATGAGACACCACGTTTCCTCATGGAAACCTAGTGTTACGTTTCGGGGACTTGATGCACAACCGCCCCCAGCCGCTTAGCTGGATGGCCTTGTCCAGAAGCGACAGTTGCCAGAGAGTTCTTTCCCAGGAGCTCGTGAGACAGCATATCATGCAGAAACGCAGAGAAGGAGACCAGCCTTTCCCCGTGTTTTGAGAGGTTCGCTCCTCTGCCTTTGAGCCTTTGAACACAAAGATCCAGTCAGCTCCCGATGATAACTTAGAACTGTACTCTTGACGGTCTCTCTGCCATCAGCCCCCTGCTCAGCTACCGTCTCCTCGGTGCATTCAGTGAAGTACCATAAAATCTGCAGCCTGCCGCACCATGTTGCTCAGGAAGGGCACATTTCCTCTTCGTAAAGAAATCTTTTCTTGCAGCCTGCCTGGCTCGAGCTCCTATTCCTCTTCAGAAGCCCGAGTTTGGCATAGCACTGAAATGACCCCTTCCCTCAAGGCCGGACACATCTCCTAGAGAATATACTCCACGTAGGCCCATTCATTACCTCTTGCCTCCTATGAAACACAAAGAAGTTGTAGCTTGATGGGAGGAAACAGTGGCCTCCTGCTCCGTCTATGACTATCCCGTTTCCCAAGGCCCCGTGAAAGGCTCTTGCTTTCAAGGGTGTAGAGTCTATCGACGGGCAGCAAGCACCGCCAAAAGAGGAGAAATCAGAGCTAGAGAACGTGCTCCTGAGAAACACGCACACTTACCGCACGAAAAGCAGGCCTCTTCGTGGAGTCTGAAATCCCTCCCTGCTCAGCGTTTCTCCGTGGGGCAGAGCGCTCACCGCTGCCTCCATGCACAGCTAGGAAAAGTAGGTGTGCAGGTGTCACCTGCCTTTCAGCGCCTGTCCAAATTGTGCGGACAATAGCCACACCTGCCTGAACGTTCTGCAGAAAACCGAGTGTTACTGGAGTGTAGCAAACGCTTCCGTCTTCACTCAGGGTAAAGAGGCCATTGCTGTGGTGTGGACGGCCTTCATCCCCACTCTTTTGGAGCACAATGCCCTCTGAGCAGGCTGGAAACTGCCTGTAGGAGAAGCAGTTGAACAGACGTCCGCCCCGGTATACGGAACTGCAGCCACACCTCGAGTGTATCTTACGCTCCAGGAACCAACGCGGTGCCCAGAACTCCTTTCTGATGCTAAGAAGCAAGAGGCAACAATTCCTCTGGAGACCCGTGCGTGGTGAGGCCTCCTGAGATTTGGTGCCTTCCAGTCCCGTTGACACCCCATCGATTGATTGCCATGTGATGGTAGCGACACAAAGACTGCCTTTACAAGTGCATGGAACCACGTTCAGTGGGCCGTGAGCCGAGAAGCACTAATGCTACACTGACAGGGCTAGGATGAAATGCCTCTGACCCCCTCCAAAAAGTAACTTTCCAAGAGGCAGCACACGGTCACATCCCCAGAACAACCCTGCCGTGTGCTAGGATACATTACAGGAAATCCGGAGACTCTGGGAGACGCTGAGCTCCACACGGCTTGAAAAAGCTTATAGCCTCTTTTCGGGGGTCAGTGTGGCACTTCTGGACAGTGAGACACCAGGTCTCCTAATGGAACCCTGGTGTTACATTACTGGGACGTAAGGCACAACATTAATCAGCCGCTTGGGTTACGGGCCTTGTCCAGAAGCAACGGTTGCCAAAGATTTCTTTGCTTTGAGCCCGTGAGACAGCATATCATGTAGGACCGCAGAGAAGGAGACCTGCCGCTCTCTGGTTTTGAAGAAGAGGTGAGCTTTTCTACTAAGCCTTGGAGCACAAAGATCCAGCCAAGTCCCAACGACAGGTTAGAAGGTTACTGTTGCAGGTCTCTCGGCGCTTAGCCCACTGTTCGGCTACAGTCTGTAAAGTGCATTCAGGGAAGAACAAGAAACTCTACAACGTCCCGCATCTTGCTGGGAAGGAACAGCACAGCCTCTCCTCGGTGAAGACGTCCTTTCTTGCAGACTGCCAGGCTGGGACTCCTATTCCGTTTCAGCACTCCGAGTTTGGCCTAGCACGGAAATGACCCCTTCCCTCAACGCCCTACACATCTCTTAAGGACTATAACCCCCGTGTGCCCATTCGTTATATCTCGCCCCCTATGAAACACAGAAGAGCTGTGGCTGGATGGTAGGAGGCAGTGGCCGTAGTGTCCTTAAGGGATAAGTATCCCGTGCCAAAGGCCCCGTGATAATCTCTCGCTTTCGGGAGCCTAGGGCATACCAAGGGCTGCCAAACACAGCTAAAGGAGGCGAAAGAAGAGAAGCAGAACTTGCTCCTGAGACTCTCGTACATATACTGACCCCAAAGCATGCCTCTTCGTGGAGACCGAAGGCCTCCCCAGCTCAGATTTAGGGCCCTGGAACACAGGGCTAAGCGCTGCCTTCAAAGGAGAGGTAGGAAAGGAATGTTTTCAAGTCTCGCCCGCCTTTCAGCGCCTGTTCAGCTTGAGTGGACAATAGCCACAGCCTGCCCGAACGTCCTGCCGAGCACCGAGTTTGACTGGAGTGTAGCAAACGCTTGCCAGTTCTCTGAGGGGGAAGAGGCCATTGCTGTGGTGTGAACGGCCTTCACTGGCACTCGCTGGGAGCGCAGTGCTCTCTGGGCAGGCAGGATAGTTCCTATCGGAGAAGCATTTGAACAGACGCCTGCCCTGGTATACGTGCTACATCCGCACATCGAGTGTACCTTTCCTACGCTCCAGGCACCAACACGGTGCACAGAACTCCTCTTGATGGTGAGCAACAAGACGCAACATTTCTTCTAGGAGGCTCGTGCGGGACGAGGCCTCTTGAGGATGTGGACCCTCGAATCCCGTCGAAACCACTGGGATTGATTGCCACGTTATGTTAGCGACACAATGAGAGCATTTCAGCTTCATGGAACCACGCACGTTCAGTGCGACATGAGAGAAGAAAACACAGATGCTGCCTTGACAGGGTTAGAGTGAATTTGCCTCTGTCCCTCCCCGCCCCCCACCCCCCCCGCCGACACATAACCTGCCCAGAGCCAGCACAGCTTCACGTCCCGAGGAACATTACTGCTGTGTGCTAGAATACATGAAAGGAAACCTGCGGACGCTGGGAGACTCTGAGCTGTACGCGGCTTGAGAAAGCTTCTAGACCCTTCAGGGCTCGGCGTGGCACCTCTGGAGCATGAGACACCACGTTTCCTCATGGAAACCTAGTGTTACGTTTCGGGGACTTGATGCACAACCGCCTCCAGCCGCTTAGCTGGATGGCCTTGTCCAGAAGCGACAGTTGCCAGAGAGTTCTTTCCCAGGAGCTCGTGAGACAGCATATCAAGCAGAAACGCAGAGAAGGAGACCAGCCTTTCCCCGTGTTTTCAGAGGTTCGCTCCTCTGCCTTTGAGCCTTTGAACACAAAGATCCAGTCAGCTCCCGATGACAACTTAGAACTGTACTCTTGACGGTCTCTCTGCCATCAGCCCCCTGCTCAGCTACCGTCTCCTCGGTGCATTCAGTGAAGTACCATAAAATCTGCAGCCTGCCGCACCATGTTGTTCAGGAAGGGCATATTTCCTCTTCGTAAAGAAATCTTTTCTTGCAGCCAGCCTGGCTCGAGCTCCTATTCCTCTTCAGAAGCCCGAGTTTGGCATAGCACTGAAATGACCCCTTCCCTCAAGGCCGGACACATCTCCTAGAGAATATACTCCACGTAGCCCCATTCATTACCTCTTGCCTCCTATGAAACACAAAGGAGTTGTAGCTTGATGGGAGGAAACAGTGGCCTCCTGCTCCATCTATGACTATCCCGTTTCCCAAGGCCCCGTGAAAGGCTCTTGCTTTCAAGGGTGTAGAGTCTATCGACGGGCACCAAGCACCGCCAAAAGAGGAGAAATCAGAGCTAGAGAACGTGCTCCTGAGAAACACGCACACTTACCGCACGAAAAGCAGGCCTCTTCGTGGAGTCTGAAATCCCTCCCTGCTCAGCGTTTCTCCGTGGGGCAGAGCGCTCACCGCTGCCTCCATGCACAGCTAGGAAAAGTAGGTGTGCAGGTGTCACCTGCCTTTCAGCGCCTGTCCAAATTGTGCGGACAATAGCCACACCTGCCTGAACGTTCTGCAGAAAACCGAGTGTTACTGGAGTGTAGCAAACGCTTCCGTCTTCACTCAGGGTAAAGAGGCCATTGCTGTGGTGTGGACGGCCTTCATCCCCACTCTTTTGGAGCACAATGCCCTCTGAGCAGGCTGGAAACTGCCTGTAGGAGAAGCAGTTGAACAGACGTCCGCCCCGGTATACGGAACTGCAGCCACACCTCGAGTGTATCTTACGCTCCAGGAACCAACGCGGTGCCCAGAACTCCTTTCTGATGCTAAGAAGCAAGAGGCAACAATTCCTCTGGAGACCCGTGCGTGGTGAGGCCTCCTGAGATTTGGTGCCTTCCAGTCCCGTTGACACCCCATCGATTGATTGCCATGTGATGGTAGCGACACAAAGACTGCCTTTACAAGTGCATGGAACCACGTTCAGTGGGCCGTGAGCCGAGAAGCACTAATGCTACACTGACAGGGCTAGGATGAAATGCCTCTGACCCCCTCCAAAAAGTAACTTTCCAAGAGGCAGCACACGGTCACATCCCCAGAACAACCCTGCCGTGTGCTAGGATACATTACAGGAAATCCGGAGACTCTGGGAGACGCTGAGCTCCACACGGCTTGAAAAAGCTTATAGCCTCTTTTCGGGGGTCAGTGTGGCACTTCTGGACAGTGAGACACCAGGTCTCCTAATGGAACCCTGGTGTTACATTACTGGGACGTAAGGCACAACATTAATCAGCCGCTTGGGTTACGGGCCTTGTCCAGAAGCAACGGTTGCCAAAGATTTCTTTGCTTTGAGCCCGTGAGACAGCATATCATGTAGGACCGCAGAGAAGGAGACCTGCCGCTCTCTGGTTTTGAAGAAGAGGTGAGCTTTTCTACTAAGCCTTGGAGCACAAAGATCCAGCCAAGTCCCAACGACAGGTTAGAAGGTTACTGTTGCAGGTCTCTCGGCGCTTAGCCCACTGTTCGGCTACAGTCTGTAAAGTGCATTCAGGGAAGAACAAGAAACTCTACAACGTCCCGCATCTTGCTGGGAAGGAACAGCACAGCCTCTCCTCGGTGAAGACGTCCTTTCTTGCAGACTGCCAGGCTGGGACTCCTATTCCGTTTCAGCACTCCGAGTTTGGCCTAGCACGGAAATGACCCCTTCCCTCAACGCCCTACACATCTCTTAAGGACTATAACCCCCGTGTGCCCATTCGTTATATCTCGCCCCCTATGAAACACAGAAGAGCTGTGGCTGGATGGTAGGAGGCAGTGGCCGTAGTGTCCTTAAGGGATAAGTATCCCGTGCCAAAGGCCCCGTGATAATCTCTCGCTTTCGGGAGCCTAGGGCATACCAAGGGCTGCCAAACACAGCTAAAGGAGGCAAAAGAAGAGAAGCAGAACTTGCTCCTGAGACTCTCGTACATATACTGACCCCAAAGCATGCCTCTTCGTGGAGACCGAAGGCCTCCCCAGCTCAGATTTAGGGCCCTGGAACACAGGGCTAAGCGCTGCCTTCAAAGGAGAGGTAGGAAAGGAATGTTTTCAAGTCTCGCCCGCCTTTCAGCGCCTGTTCAGCTTGAGTGGACAATAGCCACAGCCTGCCCGAACGTCCTGCCGAGCACCGAGTTTGACTGGAGTGTAGCAAACGCTTGCCAGTTCTCTGAGGGGGAAGAGGCCATTGCTGTGGTGTGAACGGCCTTCACTGGCACTCGCTGGGAGCGCAGTGCTCTCTGGGCAGGCAGGATAGTTCCTATCGGAGAAGCATTTGAACAGACGCCTGCCCTGGTATACGTGCTACATCCACACATCGAGTGTACCTTTCCTACGCTCCAGGCACCAACACGGTGCACAGAACTCCTCTTGATGGTGAGCAACAAGACGCAACATTTCTTCTAGGAGGCTCGTGCGGGACGAGGCCTCTTGAGGATGTGGACCCTCGAATCCCGTCGAAACCACTGGGATTGATTGCCACGTTATGTTAGCGACACAATGAGAGCATTTCAGCTTCATGGAACCACGCACGTTCAGTGCGACATGAGAGAAGAAAACACAGATGCTGCCTTGACAGGGTTAGAGTGAATTTGCCTCTGTCCCTCCCCGCCCCCCCACCCCCCCCGCCGACACATAACCTGCCCAGAGCCAGCACAGCTTCACGTCCCGAGGAACATTACTGCTGTGTGCTAGAATACATGAAAGGAAACCTGCGGACGCTGGGAGACTCTGAGCTGTACGCGGCTTGAGAAAGCTTCTAGACCCTTCAGGGCTCGGAGTGGCACCTCTGGAGCATGAGACACCACGTTTCCTCATGGAAAACTAGTGTTACGTTTCGGGGACTTGATGCACAACCGCCTCCAGCCGCTTAGCTGGATGGCCTTGTCCAGAAGCGACAGTTGCCAGAGAGTTCTTTCCCAGGAGCTCGTGAGACAGCATATCATGCAGAAACGCAGAGAAGGAGACCAGCCTTTCCCCGTGTTTTGAGAGGTTCGCTCCTCTGCCTTTGAGCCTTTGAACACAAAGATCCAGTCAGCTCCCGATGATAACTTAGAACTGTACTCTTGACGGTCTCTCTGCCATCAGCCCCCTGCTCAGCTACCGTCTCCTCGGTGCATTCAGTGAAGTACCATAAAATCTGCAGCCTGCCGCACCATGTTGTTCAGGAAGGGCACATTTCCTCTTCGTAAAGAAATCTTTTCTTGCAGCCTGCCTGGCTCGAGCTCCTATTCCTCTTCAGAAGCCCGAGTTTGGCATAGCACTGAAATGACCCCTTCCCTCAAGGCCGGACACATCTCCTAGAGAATATACTCCACGTAGGCCCATTCATTACCTCTTGCCTCCTATGAAACACAAAGAAGTTGTAGCTTGATGGGAGGAAACAGTGGCCTCCTGCTCCGTCTATGACTATCCCGTTTCCCAAGGCCCCGTGAAAGGCTCTTGCTTTCAAGGGTGTAGAGTCTATCGACGGGCAGCAAGCACCGCCAAAAGAGGAGAAATCAGAGCTAGAGAACGTGCTCCTGAGAAACACGCACACTTACCGCACGAAAAGCAGGCCTCTTCGTGGAGTCTGAAATCCCTCCCTGCTCAGCGTTTCTCCGTGGGGCAGAGCGCTCACCGCTGCCTCCATGCACAGCTAGGAAAAGTAGGTGTGCAGGTGTCACCTGCCTTTCAGCGCCTGTCCAAATTGTGCGGACAATAGCCACACCTGCCTGAACGTTCTGCAGAAAACCGAGTGTTACTGGAGTGTAGCAAACGCTTCCGTCTTCACTCAGGGTAAAGAGGCCATTGCTGTGGTGTGGACGGCCTTCATCCCCACTCTTTTGGAGCACAATGCCCTCTGAGCAGGCTGGAAACTGCCTGTAGGAGAAGCAGTTGAACAGACGTCCGCCCCGGTATACGGAACTGCAGCCACACCTCGAGTGTATCTTACGCTCCAGGAACCAACGCGGTGCCCAGAACTCCTTTCTGATGCTAAGAAGCAAGAGGCAACAATTCCTCTGGAGACCCGTGCGTGGTGAGGCCTCCTGAGATTTGGTGCCTTCCAGTCCCGTTGACACCCCATCGATTGATTGCCACGTGATGGTAGCGACACAAAGACTGCCTTTACAAGTGCATGGAACCACGTTCAGTGGGCCGTGAGCCGAGAAGCACTAATGCTACACTGACAGGGCTAGGATGAAATGCCTCTGACCCCCTCCAAAAAGTAACTTTCCAAGAGGCAGCACACGGTCACATCCCCAGAACAACCCTGCCGTGTGCTAGGATACATTACAGGAAATCCGGAGACTCTGGGAGACGCTGAGCTCCACACGGCTTGAAAAAGCTTATAGCCTCTTTTCGGGGGTCAGTGTGGCACTTCTGGACAGTGAGACACCAGGTCTCCTAATGGAACCCTGGTGTTACATTACTGGGACGTAAGGCACAACATTAATCAGCCGCTTGGGTTACGGGCCTTGTCCAGAAGCAACGGTTGCCAAAGATTTCTTTGCTTTGAGCCCGTGAGACAGCATATCATGTAGGACCGCAGAGAAGGAGACCTGCCGCTCTCTGGTTTTGAAGAAGAGGTGAGCTTTTCTACTAAGCCTTGGAGCACAAAGATCCAGCCAAGTCCCAACGACAGGTTAGAAGGTTACTGTTGCAGGTCTCTCGGCGCTTAGCCCACTGTTCGGCTACAGTCTGTAAAGTGCATTCAGGGAAGAACAAGAAACTCTACAACGTCCCGCATCTTGCTGGGAAGGAACAGCACAGCCTCTCCTCGGTGAAGACGTCCTTTCTTGCAGACTGCCAGGCTGGGACTCCTATTCCGTTTCAGCACTCCGAGTTTGGCCTAGCACGGAAATGACCCCTTCCCTCAACGCCCTACACATCTCTTAAGGACTATAACCCCCGTGTGCCCATTCGTTATATCTCGCCCCCTATGAAACACAGAAGAGCTGTGGCTGGATGGTAGGAGGCAGTGGCCGTAGTGTCCTTAAGGGATAAGTATCCCGTGCCAAAGGCCCCGTGATAATCTCTCGCTTTCGGGAGCCTAGGGCATACCAAGGGCTGCCAAACACAGCTAAAGGAGGCGAAAGAAGAGAAGCAGAACTTGCTCCTGAGACTCTCGTACATATACTGACCCCAAAGCATGCCTCTTCGTGGAGACCGAAGGCCTCCCCAGCTCAGATTTAGGGCCCTGGAACACAGGGCTAAGCGCTGCCTTCAAAGGAGAGGTAGGAAAGGAATGTTTTCAAGTCTCGCCCGCCTTTCAGCGCCTGTTCAGCTTGAGTGGACAATAGCCACAGCCTGCCCGAACGTCCTGCCGAGCACCGAGTTTGACTGGAGTGTAGCAAACGCTTGCCAGTTCTCTGAGGGGGAAGAGGCCATTGCTGTGGTGTGAACGGCCTTCACTGGCACTCGCTGGGAGCGCAGTGCTCTCTGGGCAGGCAGGATAGTTCCTATCGGAGAAGCATTTGAACAGACGCCTGCCCTGGTATACGTGCTACATCCGCACATCGAGTGTACCTTTCCTACGCTCCAGGCACCAACACGGTGCACAGAACTCCTCTTGATGGTGAGCAACAAGACGCAACATTTCTTCTAGGAGGCTCGTGCGGGACGAGGCCTCTTGAGGATGTGGACCCTCGAATCCCGTCGAAACCACTGGGATTGATTGCCACGTTATGTTAGCGACACAATGAGAGCATTTCAGCTTCATGGAACCACGCACGTTCAGTGCGACATGAGAGAAGAAAACACAGATGCTGCCTTGACAGGGTTAGAGTGAATTTGCCTCTGTCCCTCCCCGCCCCCCCACCCCCCCCGCCGACACATAACCTGCCCAGAGCCAGCACAGCTTCACGTCCCGAGGAACATTACTGCTGTGTGCTAGAATACATGAAAGGAAACCTGCGGACGCTGGGAGACTCTGAGCTGTACGCGGCTTGAGAAAGCTTCTAGACCCTTCAGGGCTCGGAGTGGCACCTCTGGAGCATGAGACACCACGTTTCCTCATGGAAAACTAGTGTTACGTTTCGGGGACTTGATGCACAACCGCCTGCAGCCGCTTAGCTGGATGGCCTTGTCCAGAAGCGACAGTTGCCAGAGAGTTCTTTCCCAGGAGCTCGTGAGACAGCATATCACGCAGAAACGCAGAGAAGGAGACCAGCCTTTCCCCGTGTTTTCAGAGGTTCGCTCCTCTGCCTTTGAGCCTTTGAACACAAAGATCCAGTCAGCTCCTGATGATAACTTAGAACTGTACTCTTAACGGTCTCTCTGCCATCAGACCCCTGCTCAGCTACCGTCTCCTCGGTGCATTCAGTGAAGTACCATAAAATCTGCAGCCTGCCGCACCATGTTGTTCAGGAAGGGCACATTTCCTCTTCGTAAAGAAATCTTTTCTTGCAGCCTGCCTGGCTCGAGCTCCTATTCCTCTTCAGAAGCCCGAGTTTGGCATAGCACTGAAATGACCCCTTCCCTCAAGGCCGGACACATCTCCTAGAGAATATACTCCACGTAGGCCCATTCATTACCTCTTGCCTCCTATGAAACACAAAGAAGTTGTAGCTTGATGGGAGGAAACAGTGGCCTCCTGCTCCGTCTATGACTATCCCGTTTCCCAAGGCCCCGTGAAAGGCTCTTGCTTTCAAGGGTGTAGAGTCTATCGACGGGCAGCAAGCACCGCCAAAAGAGGAGAAATCAGAGCTAGAGAACGTGCTCCTGAGAAACACGCACACTTACCGCACGAAAAGCAGGCCTCTTCGTGTCTGAAATCCCTCCCTGCTCAGCGTTTCTCCGTGGGGCAGAGCGCTCACCGCTGCCTCCATGCACAGCTAGGAAAAGTAGGTGTGCAGGTGTCACCTGCCTTTCAGCGCCTGTCCAAATTGTGCGGACAATAGCCACACCTGCCTGAACGTTCTGCAGAAAACCGAGTGTTACTGGAGTGTAGCAAACGCTTCCGTCTTCACTCAGGGTAAAGAGGCCATTGCTGTGGTGTGGACGGCCTTCATCCCCACTCTTTTGGAGCACAATGCCCTCTGAGCAGGCTGGAAACTGCCTGTAGGAGAAGCAGTTGAACAGACGTCCGCCCCGGTATACGGAACTGCAGCCACACCTCGAGTGTATCTTACGCTCCAGGAACCAACGCGGTGCCCAGAACTCCTTTCTGATGCTAAGAAGCAAGAGGCAACAATTCCTCTGGAGACCCGTGCGTGGTGAGGCCTCCTGAGATTTGGTGCCTTCCAGTCCCGTTGACACCCCATCGATTGATTGCCATGTGATGGTAGCGACACAAAGACTGCCTTTACAAGTGCATGGAACCACGTTCAGTGGGCCGTGAGCCGAGAAGCACTAATGCTACACTGACAGGGCTAGGATGAAATGCCTCTGACCCCCTCCAAAAAGTAACTTTCCAAGAGGCAGCACACGGTCACATCCCCAGAACAACCCTGCCGTGTGCTAGGATACATTACAGGAAATCCGGAGACTCTGGGAGACGCTGAGCTCCACACGGCTTGAAAAAGCTTATAGCCTCTTTTCGGGGGTCAGTGTGGCACTTCTGGACAGTGAGACACCAGGTCTCCTAATGGAACCCTGGTGTTACATTACTGGGACGTAAGGCACAACATTAATCAGCCGCTTGGGTTACGGGCCTTGTCCAGAAGCAACGGTTGCCAAAGATTTCTTTGCTTTGAGCTCGTGAGACAGCATATCATGTAGGACCGCAGAGAAGGAGACCTGCCGCTCTCTGGTTTTGAAGAAGAGGTGAGCTTTTCTACTAAGCCTTGGAGCACAAAGATCCAGCCAAGTCCCAACGACAGGTTAGAAGGTTACTGTTGCAGGTCTCTCGGCGCTTAGCCCACTGTTCGGCTACAGTCTGTAAAGTGCATTCAGGGAAGAACAAGAAACTCTACAACGTCCCGCATCTTGCTGGGAAGGAACAGCACAGCCTCTCCTCGGTGAACACGTCCTTTCTTGCAGACTGCCAGGCTGGGACTCCTATTCCGTTTCAGCACTCCGAGTTTGGCCTAGCACGGAAATGACCCCTTCCCTCAACGCCCTACACATCTCTTAAGGACTATAACCCCCGTGTGCCCATTCGTTATATCTCGCCCCCTATGAAACACAGAAGAGCTGTGGCTGGATAGTAGGAGGCAGTGGCCGTAGTGTCCTTAAGGGATAAGTATCCCGTGCCAAAGGCCCCGTGATAATCTCTCGCTTTCGGGAGCCTAGGGCATACCAAGGGCTGCCAAACACAGCTAAAGGAGGCGAAAGAAGAGAAGCAGAACTTGCTCCTGAGACTCTCGTACATATACTGACCCCAAAGCATGCCTCTTCGTGGAGACCGAAGGCCTCCCCAGCTCAGATTTAGGGCCCTGGAACACAGGGCTAAGCGCTGCCTTCAAAGGAGAGGTAGGAAAGGAATGTTTTCAAGTCTCGCCCGCCTTTCAGCGCCTGTTCAGCTTGAGTGGACAATAGCCACAGCCTGCCCGAACGTCCTGCCGAGCACCGAGTTTGACTGGAGTGTAGCAAACGCTTGCCAGTTCTCTGAGGGGGAAGAGGCCATTGCTGTGGTGTGAACGGCCTTCACTGGCACTCGCTGGGAGCGCAGTGCTCTCTGGGCAGGCAGGATAGTTCCTATCGGAGAAGCATTTGAACAGACGCCTGCCCTGGTATACGTGCTACATCCGCACATCGAGTGTACCTTTCCTACGCTCCAGGCACCAACACGGTGCACAGAACTCCTCTTGATGGTGAGCAACAAGACGCAACATTTCTTCTAGGAGGCTCGTGCGGGACGAGGCCTCTTGAGGATGTGGACCCTCGAATCCCGTCGAAACCACTGGGATTGATTGCCACGTTATGTTAGCGACACAATGAGAGCATTTCAGCTTCATGGAACCACGCACGTTCAGTGCGACATGAGAGAAGAAAACACAGATGCTGCCTTGACAGGGTTAGAGTGAATTTGCCTCTGTCCCTCCCCGCCCCCCCCACCCCCCACGCCGACACATAACCTGCCCAGAGCCAGCACAGCTTCACGTCCCGAGGAACATTACTGCTGTGTGCTAGAATACATGAAAGGAAACCTGCGGACGCTGGGAGACTCTGAGCTGTACGCGGCTTGAGAAAGCTTCTAGACCCTTCAGGGCTCGGCGTGGCACCTCTGGAGCATGAGACACCACGTTTCCTCATGGAAACCTAGTGTTACGTTTCGGGGACTTGATGCACAACCGCCTGCAGCCGCTTAGCTGGATGGCCTTGTCCAGAAGCGACAGTTGCCAGAGAGTTCTTTCCCAGGAGCTCGTGAGACAGCATATCACGCAGAAACGCAGAGAAGGAGACCAGCCTTTCCCCGTGTTTTCAGAGGTTCGCTCCTCTGCCTTTGAGCCTTTGAACACAAAGATCCAGTCAGCTCCCGATGATAACTTAGAACTGTACTCTTGATGGTCTCTCTGCCATCAGCCCCCTGCTCAGCTACCGTCTCCTCGGTGCATTCAGTGAAGTACCATAAAATCTGCAGCCTGCCGCACCATGTTGTTCAGGAAGGGCACATTTCCTCTTCGTAAAGAAATCTTTTCTTGCAGCCTGCCTGGCTCGAGCTCCTATTCCTCTTCAGAAGCCCGAGTTTGGCATAGCACTGAAATGACCCCTTCCCTCAAGGCCGGACACATCTCCTAGAGAATATACTCCACGTAGGCCCATTCATTACCTCTTGCCTCCTATGAAACACAAAGAAGTTGTAGCTTGATGGGAGGAAACAGTGGCCTCCTGCTCCGTCTATGACTATCCCGTTTCCCAAGGCCCCGTGAAAGGCTCTTGCTTTCAAGGGTGTAGAGTCTATCGACGGGCAGCAAGCACCGCCAAAAGAGGAGAAATCAGAGCTAGAGAACGTGCTCCTGAGAAACACGCACACTTACCGCACGAAAAGCAGGCCTCTTCGTGGAGTCTGAAATCCCTCCCTGCTCAGCGTTTCTCCGTGGGGCAGAGCGCTCACCGCTGCCTCCATGCACAGCTAGGAAAAGTAGGTGTGCAGGTGTCACCTGCCTTTCAGCGCCTGTCCAAATTGTGCGGACAATAGCCACACCTGCCTGAACGTTCTGCAGAAAACCGAGTGTTACTGGAGTGTAGCAAACGCTTCCGTCTTCACTCAGGGTAAAGAGGCCATTGCTGTGGTGTGGACGGCCTTCATCCCCACTCTTTTGGAGCACAATGCCCTCTGAGCAGGCTGGAAACTGCCTGTAGGAGAAGCAGTTGAACAGACGTCCGCCCCGGTATACGGAACTGCAGCCACACCTCGAGTGTATCTTACGCTCCAGGAACAAACGCGGTGCCCAGAACTCCTTTCTGATGCTAAGAAGCAAGAGGCAACAATTCCTCTGGAGACCCGTGCGTGGTGAGGCCTCCTGAGATTTGGTGCCTTCCAGTCCCGTTGACACCCCATCGATTGATTGCCATGTGATGGTAGCGACACAAAGACTGCCTTTACAAGTGCATGGAACCACGTTCAGTGGGCCGTGAGCCGAGAAGCACTAATGCTACACTGACAGGGCTAGGATGAAATGCCTCTGACCCCCTCCAAAAAGTAACTTTCCAAGAGGCAGCACACGGTCACATCCCCAGAACAACCCTGCCGTGTGCTAGGATACATTACAGGAAATCCGGAGACTCTGGGAGACGCTGAGCTCCACACGGCTTGAAAAAGCTTATAGCCTCTTTTCGGGGGTCAGTGTGGCACTTCTGGACAGTGAGACACCAGGTCTCCTAATGGAACCCTGGTGTTACATTACTGGGACGTAAGGCACAACATTAATCAGCCGCTTGGGTTACGGGCCTTGTCCAGAAGCAACGGTTGCCAAAGATTTCTTTGCTTTGAGCTCGTGAGACAGCATATCATGTAGGACCGCAGAGAAGGAGACCTGCCGCTCTCTGGTTTTGAAGAAGAGGTGAGCTTTTC
Source organism: Eubalaena glacialis (assembly GCF_028564815.1). Classification (NCBI taxonomy): domain Eukaryota; kingdom Metazoa; phylum Chordata; class Mammalia; order Artiodactyla; family Balaenidae; genus Eubalaena; species Eubalaena glacialis. The sequence continues at coordinate 26,459,999 of NC_083725.1, forward strand.
TACTAAGCCTTGGAGCACAAAGATCCAGCCAAGTCCCAACGACAGGTTAGAAGGTTACTGTTGCAGGTCTCTCGGCGCTTAGCCCACTGTTCGGCTACAGTCTGTAAAGTGCATTCAGGGAAGAACAAGAAACTCTACAACGTCCCGCATCTTGCTGGGAAGGAACAGCACAGCCTCTCCTCGGTGAAGACGTCCTTTCTTGCAGACTGCCAGGCTGGGACTCCTATTCCGTTTCAGCACTCCGAGTTTGGCCTAGCACGGAAATGACCCCTTCCCTCAACGCCCTACACATCTCTTAAGGACTATAACCCCCGTGTGCCCATTCGTTATATCTCGCCCCCTATGAAACACAGAAGAGCTGTGGCTGGATGGTAGGAGGCAGTGGCCGTAGTGTCCTTAAGGGATAAGTATCCCGTGCCAAAGGCCCCGTGATAATCTCTCGCTTTCGGGAGCCTAGGGCATACCAAGGGCTGCCAAACACAGCTAAAGGAGGCGAAAGAAGAGAAGCAGAACTTGCTCCTGAGACTCTCGTACATATACTGACCCCAAAGCATGCCTCTTCGTGGAGACCGAAGGCCTCCCCAGCTCAGATTTAGGGCCCTGGAACACAGGGCTAAGCGCTGCCTTCAAAGGAGAGGTAGGAAAGGAATGTTTTCAAGTCTCGCCCGCCTTTCAGCGCCTGTTCAGCTTGAGTGGACAATAGCCACAGCCTGCCCGAACGTCCTGCCGAGCACCGAGTTTGACTGGAGTGTAGCAAACGCTTGCCAGTTCTCTGAGGGGGAAGAGGCCATTGCTGTGGTGTGAACGGCCTTCACTGGCACTCGCTGGGAGCGCAGTGCTCTCTGGGCAGGCAGGATAGTTCCTATCGGAGAAGCATTTGAACAGACGCCTGCCCTGGTATACGTGCTACATCCGCACATCGAGTGTACCTTTCCTACGCTCCAGGCACCAACACGGTGCACAGAACTCCTCTTGATGGTGAGCAACAAGACGCAACATTTCTTCTAGGAGGCTCGTGCGGGACGAGGCCTCTTGAGGATGTGGACCCTCGAATCCCGTCGAAACCACTGGGATTGATTGCCACGTTATGTTAGCGACACAATGAGAGCATTTCAGCTTCATGGAACCACGCACGTTCAGTGCGACATGAGAGAAGAAAACACAGATGCTGCCTTGACAGGGTTAGAGTGAATTTGCCTCTGTCCCTCCCCGCCCCCCCACCCCCCCCCCGCCGACACATAACCTGCCCAGAGCCAGCACAGCTTCACGTCCCGAGGAACATTACTGCTGTGTGCTAGAATACATGAAAGGAAACCTGCGGACGCTGGGAGACTCTGAGCTGTACGCGGCTTGAGAAAGCTTCTAGACCCTTCAGGGCTCGGCGTGGCACCTCTGGAGCATGAGACACCACGTTTCCTCATGGAAACCTAGTGTTACGTTTCGGGGACTTGATGCACAACCGCCTGCAGCCGCTTAGCTGGATGGCCTTGTCCAGAAGCGACAGTTGCCAGAGAGTTCTTTCCCAGGAGCTCGTGAGACAGCATATCACGCAGAAACGCAGAGAAGGAGACCAGCCTTTCCCCGTGTTTTCAGAGGTTCGCTCCTCTGCCTTTGAGCCTTTGAACACAAAGATCCAGTCAGCTCCCGATGATAACTTAGAACTGTACTCTTGACGGTCTCTCTGCCATCAGCCCCCTGCTCAGCTACCGTCTCCTCGGTGCATTCAGTGAAGTACCATAAAATCTGCAGCCTGCCGCACCATGTTGTTCAGGAAGGGCACATTTCCTCTTCGTAAAGAAATCTTTTCTTGCAGCCTGCCTGGCTCGAGCTCCTATTCCTCTTCAGAAGCCCGAGTTTGGCATAGCACTGAAATGACCCCTTCCCTCAAGGCCGGACACATCTCCTAGAGAATATACTCCACGTAGGCCCATTCATTACCTCTTGCCTCCTATGAAACACAAAGAAGTTGTAGCTTGATGGGAGGAAACAGTGGCCTCCTGCTCCGTCTATGACTATCCCGTTTCCCAAGGCCCCGTGAAAGGCTCTTGCTTTCAAGGGTGTAGAGTCTATCGACGGGCAGCAAGCACCGCCAAAAGAGGAGAAATCAGAGCTAGAGAACGTGCTCCTGAGAAACACGCACACTTACCGCACGAAAAGCAGGCCTCTTCGTGGAGTCTGAAATCCCTCCCTGCTCAGCGTTTCTCCGTGGGGCAGAGCGCTCACCGCTGCCTCCATGCACAGCTAGGAAAAGTAGGTGTGCAGGTGTCACCTGCCTTTCAGCGCCTGTCCAAATTGTGCGGACAATAGCCACACCTGCCTGAACGTTCTGCAGAAAACCGAGTGTTACTGGAGTGTAGCAAACACTTCCGTCTTCACTCAGGGTAAAGAGGCCATTGCTGTGGTGTGGACGGCCTTCATCCCCACTCTTTTGGAGCACAATGCCCTCTGAGCAGGCTGGAAACTGCCTGTAGGAGAAGCAGTTGAACAGACGTCCGCCCCGGTATACGGAACTGCAGCCACACCTCGAGTGTATCTTACGCTCCAGGAACCAACGCGGTGCCCAGAACTCCTTTCTGATGCTAAGAAGCAAGAGGCAACAATTCCTCTGGAGACCCGTGCGTGGTGAGGCCTCCTGAGATTTGGTGCCTTCCAGTCCCGTTGACACCCCATCGATTGATTGCCATGTGATGGTAGCGACACAAAGACTGCCTTTACAAGTGCATGGAACCACGTTCAGTGGGCCGTGAGCCGAGAAGCACTAATGCTACACTGACAGGGCTAGGATGAAATGCCTCTGACCCCCTCCAAAAAGTAACTTTCCAAGAGGCAGCACACGGTCACATCCCCAGAACAACCCTGCCGTGTGCTAGGATACATTACAGGAAATCCGGAGACTCTGGGAGACGCTGAGCTCCACACGGCTTGAGAAAGCTTATAGCCTCTTTTCGGGGGTCAGTGTGGCACTTCTGGACAGTGAGACACCAGGTCTCCTAATGGAACCCTGGTGTTACATTACTGGGACGTAAGGCACAACATTAATCAGCCGCTTGGGTTACGGGCCTTGTCCAGAAGCAACGGTTGCCAAAGATTTCTTTGCTTTGAGCCCGTGAGACAGCATATCATGTAGGACCGCAGAGAAGGAGACCTGCCGCTCTCTGGTTTTGAAGAAGAGGTGAGCTTTTCTACTAAGCCTTGGAGCACAAAGATCCAGCCAAGTCCCAACGACAGGTTAGAAGGTTACTGTTGCAGGTCTCTCGGCGCTTAGCCCACTGTTCGGCTACAGTCTGTAAAGTGCATTCAGGGAAGAACAAGAAACTCTACAACGTCCCGCATCTTGCTGGGAAGGAACAGCACAGCCTCTCCTCGGTGAAGACGTCCTTTCTTGCAGACTGCCAGGCTGGGACTCCTATTCCGTTTCAGCACTCCGAGTTTGTCCTAGCACGGAAATGACCCCTTCCCTCAACGCCCTACACATCTCTTAAAGACTATAACCCCCGTGTGCCCATTCGTTATATCTCGCCCCCTATGAAACACAGAAGAGCTGTGGCTGGATGGTAGGAGGCAGTGGCCGTAGTGTCCTTAAGGGATAAGTATCCCGTGCCAAAGGCCCCGTGATAATCTCTCGCTTTCGGGAGCCTAGGGCATACCAAGGGCTGCCAAACACAGCTAAAGGAGGCGAAAGAAGAGAAGCAGAACTTGCTCCTGAGACTCTCGTACATATACTGACCCCAAAGCATGCCTCTTCGTGGAGACCGAAGGCCTCCCCAGCTCAGATTTAGGGCCCTGGAACACAGGGCTAAGCGCTGCCTTCAAAGGAGAGGTAGGAAAGGAATGTTTTCAAGTCTCGCCCGCCTTTCAGCGCCTGTTCAGCTTGAGTGGACAATAGCCACAGCCTGCCCGAACGTCCTGCCGAGCACCGAGTTTGACTGGAGTGTAGCAAACGCTTGCCAGTTCTCTGAGGGGGAAGAGGCCATTGCTGTGGTGTGAACGGCCTTCACTGGCACTCGCTGGGAGCGCAGTGCTCTCTGGGCAGGCAGGATAGTTCCTATCGGAGAAGCATTTGAACAGACGCCTGCCCTGGTATACGTGCTACATCCGCACATCGAGTGTACCTTTCCTACGCTCCAGGCACCAACACGGTGCACAGAACTCCTCTTGATGGTGAGCAACAAGACGCAACATTTCTTCTAGGAGGCTCGTGCGGGACGAGGCCTCTTGAGGATGTGGACCCTCGAATCCCGTCGAAACCACTGGGATTGATTGCCACGTTATGTTAGCGACACAATGAGAGCATTTCAGCTTCATGGAACCACGCACGTTCAGTGCGACATGAGAGAAGAAAACACAGATGCTGCCTTGACAGGGTTAGAGTGAATTTGCCTCTGTCCCTCCCCGCCCCCCACCCCCCCCGCCGACACATAACCTGCCCAGAGCCAGCACAGCTTCACGTCCCGAGGAACATTACTGCTGTGTGCTAGAATACATGAAAGGAAACCTGCGGACGCTGGGAGACTCTGAGCTGTACGCGGCTTGAGAAAGCTTCTAGACCCTTCAGGGCTCGGCGTGGCACCTCTGGAGCATGAGACACCACGTTTCCTCATGGAAACCTAGTGTTACGTTTCGGGGACTTGATGCACAACCGCCTGCAGCCGCTTAGCTGGGTGGCCTTGTCCAGAAGCGACAGTTGCCAGAGAGTTCTTTCCCAGGAGCTCGTGAGACAGCATATCATGCAGAAACGCAGAGAAGGAGACCAGCCTTTCCCCGTGTTTTGAGAGGTTCGCTCCTCTGCCTTTGAGCCTTTGAACACAAAGATCCAGTCAGCTCCCGATGATAACTTAGAACTGTACTCTTGACGGTCTCTCTGCCATCAGCCCCCTGCTCAGCTACCGTCTCCTCGGTGCATTCAGTGAAGTACCATAAAATCTGCAGCCTGCCGCACCATGTTGTTCAGGAAGGGCACATTTCCTCTTCGTAAAGAAATCTTTTCTTGCAGCCTGCCTGGCTCGAGCTCCTATTCCTCTTCAGAAGCCCGAGTTTGGCATAGCACTGAAATGACCCCTTCCCTCAAGGCCGGACACATCTCCTAGAGAATATACTCCACGTAGGCCCATTCATTACCTCTTGCCTCCTATGAAACACAAAGAAGTTGTAGCTTGATGGGAGGAAACAGTGGCCTCCTGCTCCGTCTATGACTATCCCGTTTCCCAAGGCCCCGTGAAAGGCTCTTGCTTTCAAGGGTGTAGAGTCTATCGACGGGCAGCAAGCACCGCCAAAAGAGGAGAAATCAGAGCTAGAGAACGTGCTCCTGAGAAACACGCACACTTACCGCACGAAAAGCAGGCCTCTTCGTGGAGTCTGAAATCCCTCCCTGCTCAGCGTTTCTCCGTGGGGCAGAGCGCTCACCGCTGCCTCCATGCACAGCTAGGAAAAGTAGGTGTGCAGGTGTCACCTGCCTTTCAGCGCCTGTCCAAATTGTGCGGACAATAGCCACACCTGCCTGAACGTTCTGCAGAAAACCGAGTGTTACTGGAGTGTAGCAAACGCTTCCGTCTTCACTCAGGGTAAAGAGGCCATTGCTGTGGTGTGGACGGCCTTCATCCCCACTCTTTTGGAGCACAATGCCCTCTGAGCAGGCTGGAAACTGCCTGTAGGAGAAGCAGTTGAACAGACGTCCGCCCCGGTATACGGAACTGCAGCCACACCTCGAGTGTATCTTACGCTCCAGGAACCAACGCGGTGCCCAGAACTCCTTTCTGATGCTAAGAAGCAAGAGGCAACAATTCCTCTGGAGACCCGTGCGTGGTGAGGCCTCCTGAGATTTGGTGCCTTCCAGTCCCGTTGACACCCCATCGATTGATTGCCATGTGATGGTAGCGACACAAAGACTGCCTTTACAAGTGCATGGAACCACGTTCAGTGGGCCGTGAGCCGAGAAGCACTAATGCTACACTGACAGGGCTAGGATGAAATGCCTCTGACCCCCTCCAAAAAGTAACTTTCCAAGAGGCAGCACACGGTCACATCCCCAGAACAACCCTGCCGTGTGCTAGGATACATTACAGGAAATCCGGAGACTCTGGGAGACGCTGAGCTCCACACGGCTTGAAAAAGCTTATAGCCTCTTTTCGGGGGTCAGTGTGGCACTTCTGGACAGTGAGACACCAGGTCTCCTAATGGAACCCTGGTGTTACATTACTGGGACGTAAGGCACAACATTAATCAGCCGCTTGGGTTACGGGCCTTGTCCAGAAGCAACGGTTGCCAAAGATTTCTTTGCTTTGAGCTCGTGAGACAGCATATCATGTAGGACCGCAGAGAAGGAGACCTGCCGCTCTCTGGTTTTGAAGAAGAGGTGAGCTTTTCTACTAAGCCTTGGAGCACAAAGATCCAGCCAAGTCCCAACGACAGGTTAGAAGGTTACTGTTGCAGGTCTCTCGGCGCTTAGCCCACTGTTCGGCTACAGTCTGTAAAGTGCATTCAGGGAAGAACAAGAAACTCTACAACGTCCCGCAACTTGCTGGGAAGGAACAGCACAGCCTCTCCTCGGTGAAGACGTCCTTTCTTGCAGACTGCCAGGCTGGGACTCCTATTCCGTTTCAGCACTCCGAGTTTGTCCTAGCACGGAAATGACCCCTTCCCTCAACGCCCTACACATCTCTTAAAGACTATAACCCCCGTGTGCCCATTCGTTATATCTCGCCCCCTATGAAACACAGAAGAGCTGTGGCTGGATGGTAGGAGGCAGTGGCCGTAGTGTCCTTAAGGGATAAGTATCCCGTGCCAAAGGCCCCGTGATAATCTCTCGCTTTCGGGAGCCTAGGGCATACCAAGGGCTGCCAAACACAGCTAAAGGAGGCGAAAGAAGAGAAGCAGAACTTGCTCCTGAGACTCTCGTACATATACTGACCCCAAAGCATGCCTCTTCGTGGAGACCGAAGGCCTCCCCAGCTCAGATTTAGGGCCCTGGAACACAGGGCTAAGCGCTGCCTTCAAAGGAGAGGTAGGAAAGGAATGTTTTCAAGTCTCGCCCGCCTTTCAGCGCCTGTTCAGCTTGAGTGGACAATAGCCACAGCCTGCCCGAACGTCCTGCCGAGCACCGAGTTTGACTGGAGTGTAGCAAACGCTTGCCAGTTCTCTGAGGGGGAAGAGGCCATTGCTGTGGTGTGAACGGCCTTCACTGGCACTCGCTGGGAGCGCAGTGCTCTCTGGGCAGGCAGGATAGTTCCTATCGGAGAAGCATTTGAACAGACGCCTGCCCTGGTATACGTGCTACATCCGCACATCGAGTGTACCTTTCCTACGCTCCAGGCACCAACACGGTGCACAGAACTCCTCTTGATGGTGAGCAACAAGACGCAACATTTCTTCTAGGAGGCTCGTGCGGGACGAGGCCTCTTGAGGATGTGGACCCTCGAATCCCGTCGAAACCACTGGGATTGATTGCCACGTTATGTTAGCGACACAATGAGAGCATTTCAGCTTCATGGAACCACGCACGTTCAGTGCGACATGAGAGAAGAAAACACAGATGCTGCCTTGACAGGGTTAGAGTGAATTTGCCTCTGTCCCCCCCCGCCGACACATAATCTGCCCAGAGCCAGCACAGCTTCACGTCCCGAGGAACATTACTGCTGTGTGCTAGAATACATGAAAGGAAACCTGCGGACGCTGGGAGACTCTGAGCTGTACGCGGCTTGAGAAAGCTTCTAGACCCTTCAGGGCTCGGCGTGGCACTTCTGGAGCATGAGACACCACGTTTCCTCATGGAAACCTAGTGTTACGTTTCGGGGACTTGATGCACAACCGCCTCCAGCCGCTTAGCTGGATGGCCTTGTCCAGAAGCGACAGTTGCCAGAGAGTTCTTTCCCAGGAGCTCGTGAGACAGCATATCATGCAGAAACGCAGAGAAGGAGACCAGCCTTTCCCCGTGTTTTGAGAGGTTCGCTCCTCTGCCTTTGAGCCTTTGAACACAAAGATCCAGTCAGCTCCCGATGATAACTTAGAACTGTACTCTTGACGGTCTCTCTGCCATCAGCCCCCTGCTCAGCTACCGTCTCCTCGGTGCATTCAGTGAAGTACCATAAAATCTGCAGCCTGCCGCACCATGTTGTTCAGGAAGGGCACATTTCCTCTTCGTAAAGAAATCTTTTCTTGCAGCCTGCCTGGCTCGAGCTCCCATTCCTTTTCAGAAGCCCGAGTTTGGCATAGCACTGAAATGACCCCTTCCCTCAAGGCCGGACACATCTCCTAGAGAATATACTCCATGTAGCCCCATTCATTACCTCTTGCCTCCTATGAAACACAAAGGAGTTGTAGCTTGATGGGAGGAAACAGTGGCCTCCTGCTCCGTCTATGACTATCCCGTTTCCCAAGGCCCCGTGAAAGGCTCTTGCTTTCAAGGGTGTAGAGTCTATCGACGGGCACCAAGCACCGCCAAAAGAGGAGAAATCAGAGCTAGAGAACGTGCTCCTGAGAAACACGCACACTTACCGCACGAAAAGCAGGCCTCTTCGTGGAGTCTGAAATCCCTCCCTGCTCAGCGTTTCTCCGTGGGGCAGAGCGCTCACCGCTGCCTCCATGCACAGCTAGGAAAAGTAGGTGTGCAGTTGTCACCTGCCTTTCAGCGCCTGTCCAAATTGTGCGGACAATAGCCACACCTGCCTGAACGTTCTGCAGAAAACCGAGTGTTACTGGAGTGTAGCAAACGCTTCCGTCTTCACTCAGGGTAAAGAGGCCATTGCTGTGGTGTGGACGGCCTTCATCCCCACTCTTTTGGAGCACAATGCCCTCTGAGCAGGCTGGAAACTGCCTGTAGGAGAAGCAGTTGAACAGACGTCCGCCCCGGTATACGGAACTGCAGCCACACCTCGAGTGTATCTTACGCTCCAGGAACCAACGCGGTGCCCAGAACTCCTTTCTGATGCTAAGAAGCAAGAGGCAACAATTCCTCTGGAGACCCGTGCGTGGTGAGGCCTCCTGAGATTTGGTGCCTTCCAGTCCCGTTGACACCCCATCGATTGATTGCCATGTGATGGTAGCGACACAAAGACTGCCTTTACAAGTGCATGGAACCACGTTCAGTGGGCCGTGAGCCGAGAAGCACTAATGCTACACTGACAGGGCTAGGATGAAATGCCTCTGACCCCCTCCAAAAAGTAACTTTCCAAGAGGCAGCACACGGTCACATCCCCAGAACAACCCTGCCGTGTGCTAGGATACATTACAGGAAATCCGGAGACTCTGGGAGACGCTGAGCTCCACACGGCTTGAAAAAGCTTATAGCCTCTTTTCGGGGGTCAGTGTGGCACTTCTGGACAGTGAGACACCAGGTCTCCTAATGGAACCCTGGTGTTACATTACTGGGACGTAAGGCACAACATTAATCAGCCGCTTGGGTTACGGGCCTTGTCCAGAAGCAACGGTTGCCAAAGATTTCTTTGCTTTGAGCTCGTGAGACAGCATATCATGTAGGACCGCAGAGAAGGAGACCTGCCGCTCTCTGGTTTTGAAGAAGAGGTGAGCTTTTCTACTAAGCCTTGGAGCACAAAGATCCAGCCAAGTCCCAACGACAGGTTAGAAGGTTACTGTTGCAGGTCTCTCGGCGCTTAGCCCACTGTTCGGCTACAGTCTGTAAAGTGCATTCAGGGAAGAACAAGAAACTCTACAACGTCCCGCATCTTGCTGGGAAGGAACAGCACAGCCTCTCCTCGGTGAAGACGTCCTTTCTTGCAGACTGCCAGGCTGGGACTCCTATTCCGTTTCAGCACTCCGAGTTTGGCCTAGCACGGAAATGACCCCTTCCCTCAACGCCCTACACATCTCTTAAGGACTATAACCCCCGTGTGCCCATTCGTTATATCTCGCCCCCTATGAAACACAGAAGAGCTGTGGCTGGATGGTAGGAGGCAGTGGCCGTAGTGTCCTTAAGGGATAAGTATCCCGTGCCAAAGGCCCCGTGATAATCTCTCGCTTTCGGGAGCCTAGGGCATACCAAGGGCTGCCAAACACAGCTAAAGGAGGCGAAAGAAGAGAAGCAGAACTTGCTCCTGAGACTCTCGTACATATACTGACCCCAAAGCATGCCTCTTCGTGGAGACCGAAGGCCTCCCCAGCTCAGATTTAGGGCCCTGGAACACAGGGCTAAGCGCTGCCTTCAAAGGAGAGGTAGGAAAGGAATGTTTTCAAGTCTCGCCCGCCTTTCAGCGCCTGTTCAGCTTGAGTGGACAATAGCCACAGCCTGCCCGAACGTCCTGCCGAGCACCGAGTTTGACTGGAGTGTAGCAAACGCTTGCCAGTTCTCTGAGGGGGAAGAGGCCATTGCTGTGGTGTGAACGGCCTTCACTGGCACTCGCTGGGAGCGCAGTGCTCTCTGGGCAGGCAGGATAGTTCCTATCGGAGAAGCATTTGAACAGACGCCTGCCCTGGTATACGTGCTACATCCGCACATCGAGTGTACCTTTCCTACGCTCCAGGCACCAACACGGTGCACAGAACTCCTCTTGATGGTGAGCAACAAGACGCAACATTTCTTCTAGGAGGCTCGTGCGGGACGAGGCCTCTTGAGGATGTGGACCCTCGAATCCCGTCGAAACCACTGGGATTGATTGCCACGTTATGTTAGCGACACAATGAGAGCATTTCAGCTTCATGGAACCACGCACGTTCAGTGCGACATGAGAGAAGAAAACACAGATGCTGCCTTGACAGGGTTAGAGTGAATTTGCCTCTGTCCCTCCCCGCCCCCCACCCCCCCTGCCGACACATAACCTGCCCAGAGCCAGCACAGCTTCACGTCCCGAGGAACATTACTGCTGTGTGCTAGAATACATGAAAGGAAACCTGCGGACGCTGGGAGACTCTGAGCTGTACGCGGCTTGAGAAAGCTTCTAGACCCTTCAGGGCTCGGCGTGGCACCTCTGGAGCATGAGACACCACGTTTCCTCATGGAAACCTAGTGTTACGTTTCGGGGACTTGATGCACAACCGCCTGCAGCCGCTTAGCTGGATGGCCTTGTCCAGAAGCGACAGTTGCCAGAGAGTTCTTTCCCAGGAGCTCGTGAGACAGCATATCACGCAGAAACGCAGAGAAGGAGACCAGCCTTTCCCCGTGTTTTGAGAGGTTCGCTCCTCTGCCTTTGAGCCTTTGAACACAAAGATCCAGTCAGCTCCCGATGATAACTTAGAACTGTACTCTTGACGGTCTCTCTGCCATCAGCCCCCTGCTCAGCTACCGTCTCCTCGGTGCATTCAGTGAAGTACCATAAAATCTGCAGCCTGCCGCACCATGTTGTTCAGGAAGGGCACATTTCCTCTTCGTAAAGAAATCTTTTCTTGCAGCCTGCCTGGCTCGAGCTCCTATTCCTCTTCAGAAGCCCGAGTTTGGCATAGCACTGAAATGACCCCTTCCCTCAAGGCCGGACACATCTCCTAGAGAATATACTCCACGTAGGCCCATTCATTACCTCTTGCCTCCTATGAAACACAAAGAAGTTGTAGCTTGATGGGAGGAAACAGTGGCCTCCTGCTCCGTCTATGACTATCCCGTTTCCCAAGGCCCCGTGAAAGGCTCTTGCTTTCAAGGGTGTAGAGTCTATCGACGGGCAGCAAGCACCGCCAAAAGAGGAGAAATCAGAGCTAGAGAACGTGCTCCTGAGAAACACGCACACTTACCGCACGAAAAGCAGGCCTCTTCGTGGAGTCTGAAATCCCTCCCTGCTCAGCGTTTCTCCGTGGGGCAGAGCGCTCACCGCTGCCTCCATGCACAGCTAGGAAAAGTAGGTGTGCAGGTGTCACCTGCCTTTCAGCGCCTGTCCAAATTGTGCGGACAATAGCCACACCTGCCTGAACGTTCTGCAGAAAACCGAGTGTTACTGGAGTGTAGCAAACGCTTCCGTCTTCACTCAGGGTAAAGAGGCCATTGCTGTGGTGTGGACGGCCTTCATCCCCACTCTTTTGGAGCACAGTGCCCTCTGAGCAGGCTGGAAACTGCCTGTAGGAGAAGCAGTTGAACAGACGTCCGCCCCGGTATACGGAACTGCAGCCACACCTCGAGTGTATCTTACGCTCCAGGAACCAACGCGGTGCCCAGAACTCCTTTCTGATGCTAAGAAGCAAGAGGCAACAATTCCTCTGGAGACCCGTGCGTGGTGAGGCCTCCTGAGATTTGGTGCCTTCCAGTCCCGTTGACACCCCATCGATTGATTGCCATGTGATGGTAGCGACACAAAGACTGCCTTTACAAGTGCATGGAACCACGTTCAGTGGGCCGTGAGCCGAGAAGCACTAATGCTACACTGACAGGGCTAGGATGAAATGCCTCTGACCCCCTCCAAAAAGTAACTTTCCAAGAGGCAGCACACGGTCACATCCCCAGAACAACCCTGCCGTGTGCTAGGATACATTACAGGAAATCCGGAGACTCTGGGAGACGCTGAGCTCCACACGGCTTGAAAAAGCTTATAGCCTCTTTTCGGGGGTCAGTGTGGCACTTCTGGACAGTGAGACACCAGGTCTCCTAATGGAACCCTGGTGTTACATTACTGGGACGTAAGGCACAACATTAATCAGCCGCTTGGGTTACGGGCCTTGTCCAGAAGCAACGGTTGCCAAAGATTTCTTTGCTTTGAGCTCGTGAGACAGCATATCATGTAGGACCGCAGAGAAGGAGACCTGCCGCTCTCTGGTTTTGAAGAAGAGGTGAGCTTTTCTACTAAGCCTTGGAGCACAAAGATCCAGCCAAGTCCCAACGACAGGTTAGAAGGTTACTGTTGCAGGTCTCTCGGCGCTTAGCCCACTGTTCGGCTACAGTCTGTAAAGTGCATTCAGGGAAGAACAAGAAACTCTACAACGTCCCGCATCTTGCTGGGAAGGAACAACACAGCCTCTCCTCGGTGAACACGTCCTTTCTTGCAGACTGCCAGGCTGGGACTCCTATTCCGTTTCAGCACTCCGAGTTTGGCCTAGCACGGAAATGACCCCTTCCCTCAACGCCCTACACATCTCTTAAGGACTATAACCCCCGTGTGCCCATTCGTTATATCTCGCCCCCTATGAAACACAGAAGAGCTGTGGCTGGATGGTAGGAGGCAGTGGCCGTAGTGTCCTTAAGGGATAAGTATCCCGTGCCAAAGGCCCCGTGATAATCTCTCGCTTTCGGGAGCCTAGGGCATACCAAGGGCTGCCAAACACAGCTAAAGGAGGCGAAAGAAGAGAAGCAGAACTTGCTCCTGAGACTCTCGTACATATACTGACCCCAAAGCATGCCTCTTCGTGGAGACCGAAGGCCTCCCCAGCTCAGATTTAGGGCCCTGGAACACAGGGCTAAGCGCTGCCTTCAAAGGAGAGGTAGGAAAGGAATGTTTTCAAGTCTCGCCCGCCTTTCAGCGCCTGTTCAGCTTGAGTGGACAATAGCCACAGCCTGCCCGAACGTCCTGCCGAGCACCGAGTTTGACTGGAGTGTAGCAAACGCTTGCCAGTTCTCTGAGGGGGAAGAGGCCATTGCTGTGGTGTGAACGGCCTTCACTGGCATTCGCTGGGAGCGCAGTGCTCTCTGGGCAGGCAGGATAGTTCCTATCGGAGAAGCATTTGAACAGACGCCTGCCCTGGTATACGTGCTACATCCGCACATCGAGTGTACCTTTCCTACGCTCCAGGCACCAACACGGTGCACAGAACTCCTCTTGATGGTGAGCAACAAGACGCAACATTTCTTCTAGGAGGCTCGTGCGGGACGAGGCCTCTTGAGGATGTGGACCCTCGAATCCCGTCGAAACCACTGGGATTGATTGCCACGTTATGTTAGCGACACAATGAGAGCATTTCAGCTTCATGGAACCACGCACGTTCAGTGCGACATGAGAGAAGAAAACACAGATGCTGCCTTGACAGGGTTAGAGTGAATTTGCCTCTGTCCCCCCCCGCCGACACATAATCTGCCCAGAGCCAGCACAGCTTCACGTCCCGAGGAACATTACTGCTGTGTGCTAGAATACATGAAAGGAAACCTGCGGACGCTGGGAGACTCTGAGCTGTACGCGGCTTGAGAAAGCTTCTAGACCCTTCAGGGCTCGGCGTGGCACTTCTGGAGCATGAGACACCACGTTTCCTCATGGAAACCTAGTGTTACGTTTCGGGGACTTGATGCACAACCGCCTCCAGCCGCTTAGCTGGATGGCCTTGTCCAGAAGCGACAGTTGCCAGAGAGTTCTTTCCCAGGAGCTCGTGAGACAGCATATCATGCAGAAACGCAGAGAAGGAGACCAGCCTTTCCCCGTGTTTTGAGAGGTTCGCTCCTCTGCCTTTGAGCCTTTGAACACAAAGATCCAGTCAGCTCCCGATGATAACTTAGAACTGTACTCTTGACGGTCTCTCTGCCATCAGCCCCCTGCTCAGCTACCGTCTCCTCGGTGCATTCAGTGAAGTACCATAAAATCTGCAGCCTGCCGCACCATGTTGTTCAGGAAGGGCACATTTCCTCTTCGTAAAGAAATCTTTTCTTGCAGCCTGCCTGGCTCGAGCTCCCATTCCTTTTCAGAAGCCCGAGTTTGGCATAGCACTGAAATGACCCCTTCCCTCAAGGCCGGACACATCTCCTAGAGAATATACTCCATGTAGCCCCATTCATTACCTCTTGCCTCCTATGAAACACAAAGGAGTTGTAGCTTGATGGGAGGAAACAGTGGCCTCCTGCTCCGTCTATGACTATCCCGTTTCCCAAGGCCCCGTGAAAGGCTCTTGCTTTCAAGGGTGTAGAGTCTATCGACGGGCACCAAGCACCGCCAAAAGAGGAGAAATCAGAGCTAGAGAACGTGCTCCTGAGAAACACGCACACTTACCGCACGAAAAGCAGGCCTCTTCGTGGAGTCTGAAATCCCTCCCTGCTCAGCGTTTCTCCGTGGGGCAGAGCACTCACCGCTGCCTCCATGCACAGCTAGGAAAAGTAGGTGTGCAGTTGTCACCTGCCTTTCAGCGCCTGTCCAAATTGTGCGGACAATAGCCACACCTGCCTGAACGTTCTGCAGAAAACCGAGTGTTACTGGAGTGTAGCAAACGCTTCCGTCTTCACTCAGGGTAAAGAGGCCATTGCTGTGGTGTGGACGGCCTTCATCCCCACTCTTTTGGAGCACAATGCCCTCTGAGCAGGCTGGAAACTACCTGTAGGAGAAGCAGTTGAACAGACGTCCGCCCCGGTATAAGGAACTGCAGCCACACCTCGAGTGTATCTTACGCTCCAGGAAACAACGCGGTGCCCAGAACTCCTTTCTGATGCTAAGAAGCAAGAGGCAACAATTCCTCTGGAGACCCGTGTGTGGTGAGGCCTCCTGAGATTTGGTGCCTTCCAGTCCCGTTGACACCCCATCGATTGATTGCCATGTGATGGTAGCGACACAAAGACTGCCTTTACAAGTGCATGGAACCACGTTCAGTGGGCCGTGAGCCGAGAAGCACTAATGCTACACTGACAGGGCTAGGATGAAATGCCTCTGACCCCCTCCAAAAAGTAACTTTCCAAGAGGCAGCACACGGTCGCATCCCCAGAACAACCTTGCCGTGTGCTAGGATACATTACAGGAAATCCGAGGACTCTGGGAGACGCTGAGCTCCACACGGCTTGAAAAAGCTTATAGCCTCTTTTCGGGGGTCAGTGTGGCACTTCTGGACAGTGAGACACCAGGTCTCCTAATGGAACCCTGGTGTTACATTACTGGGACGTAAGGCACAACATTAATCAGCCGCTTGGGTTACGGGCCTAGTCCAGAAGCAACGGTTGCCAAAGATTTCTTTTCTTTGAGCTCGTGAGACAGCATATCATGTAAGACCGCAGAGAAGGAGACCTGCCGCTCTCTGGTTTTGAAGAAGAGGTGAGCTTTTCTACTAAGCCTTGGAGCACAAAGATCCAGCCAAGTCCCAACGACAGGTTAGAAGGTTACTGTTGCAGGTCTCTCGGCGCTTAGCCCACTGTTCGGCTACAGTCTGTAAAGTGCATTCAGGGAAGAACAAGAAACTCTACAACGTCCCGCATCTTGCTGGGAAGGAACAACACAGCCTCTCCTCGGTGAACACGTCCTTTCTTGCAGACTGCCAGGCTGGGACTCCTATTCCGTTTCAGCACTCCGAGTTTGGCCTAGCACGGAAATGACCCCTTCCCTCAACGCCCTACACATCTCTTAAGGACTATAACCCCCGTGTGCCCATTCGTTATATCTCGCCCCCTATGAAACACAGAAGAGCTGTGGCTGGATGGTAGGAGGCAGTGGCCGTAGTGTCCTTAAGGGATAAGTATCCCGTGCCAAAGGCCCCGTGATAATCTCTCGCTTTCGGGAGCCTAGGGCATACCAAGGGCTGCCAAACACAGCTAAAGGAGGCGAAAGAAGAGAAGCAGAACTTGCTCCTGAGACTCTCGTACATATACTGACCCCAAAGCATGCCTCTTCGTGGAGACCGAAGGCCTCCCCAGCTCAGATTTAGGGCCCTGGAACACAGGGCTAAGCGCTGCCTTCAAAGGAGAGGTAGGAAAGGAATGTTTTCAAGTCTCGCCCGCCTTTCAGCGCCTGTTCGGCTTGAGTGGACAATAGCCACAGCCTGCCCGAACGTCCTGCCGAGCACCGAGTTTGACTGGAGTGTAGCAAACGCTTGCCAGTTCTCTGAGGGGGAAGAGGCCATTGCTGTGGTGTGAACGGCCTTCACTGGCACTCGCTGGGAGCGCAGTGCTCTCTGGGCAGGCAGGATAGTTCCTATCGGAGAAGCATTTGAACAGACGCCTGCCCTGGTATACGTGCTACATCCGCACATCGAGTGTACCTTTCCTACGCTCCAGGCAACAACACGGTGCACAGAACTCCTCTTGATGGTGAGCAACAAGACGCAACATTTCTTCTAGGAGGCTCGTGCGGGACGAGGCCTCTTGAGGATGTGGACCCTCGAATCCCGTCGAAACCACTGGGATTGATTGCCACGTTATGTTAGCGACACAATGAGAGCATTTCAGCTTCATGGAACCACGCACGTTCAGTGCGACATGAGAGAAGAAAACACAGATGCTGCCTTGACAGGGTTAGAGTGAATTTGCCTCTGTCCCCCCCCGCCGACACATAATCTGCCCAGAGCCAGCACAGCTTCACGTCCCGAGGAACATTACTGCTGTGTGCTAGAATACATGAAAGGAAACCTGCGGACGCTGGGAGACTCTGAGCTGTACGCGGCTTGAGAAAGCTTCTAGACCCTTCAGGGCTCGGCGTGGCACTTCTGGAGCGTGAGACACCACGTTTCCTCATGGAAACCTAGTGTTACGTTTCGGGGACTTGATGCACAACCGCCTCCAGCCGCTTAGCTGGATGGCCTTGTCCAGAAGCGACAGTTGCCAGAGAGTTCTTTCCCAGGAGCTCGTGAGACAGCATATCATGCAGAAACGCAGAGAAGGAGACCAGCCTTTCCCCGTGTTTTGAGAGGTTCGCTCCTCTGCCTTTGAGCCTTTGAACACAAAGATCCAGTCAGCTCCCGATGATAACTTAGAACTGTACTCTTGACGGTCTCTCTGCCATCAGCCCCCTGCTCAGCTACCGTCTCCTCGGTGCATTCAGTGAAGTACCATAAAATCTGCAGCCTGCCGCACCATGTTGTTCAGGAAGGGCACATTTCCTCTTCGTAAAGAAATCTTTTCTTGCAGCCTGCCTGGCTCGAGCTCCTATTCCTTTTCAGAAGCCCGAGTTTGGCATAGCACTGAAATGACCCCTTCCCTCAAGGCCGGACACATCTCCTAGAGAATATACTCCACGTAGGCCCATTCATTACCTCTTGCCTCCTATGAAACACAAAGGAGTTGTAGCTTGATGGGAGGAAACAGTGGCCTCCTGCTCCGTCTATGACTATCCCGTTTCCCAAGGCCCCGTGAAAGGCTCTTGCTTTCAAGGGTGTAGAGTCTATCGACGGGCACCAAGCACCGCCAAAAGAGGAGAAATCAGAGCTAGAGAACGTGCTCCTGAGAAACACGCACACTTACCGCACGAAAAGCAGGCCTCTTCGTGGAGTCTGAAATCCCTCCCTGCTCAGCGTTTCTCCGTGGGGCAGAGCGCTCACCGCTGCCTCCATGCACAGCTAGGAAAAGTAGGTGTGCAGGTGTCACCTGCCTTTCAGCGCCTGTCCAAATTGTGCGGACAATAGCCACACCTGCCTGAACGTTCTGCAGAAAACCGAGTGTTACTGGAGTGTAGCAAACGCTTCCGTCTTCACTCAGGGTAAAGAGGCCATTGCTGTGGTGTGGACGGCCTTCATCTCCACTCTTTTGGAGCACAATGCCCTCTGAGCAGGCTGGAAACTGCCTGTAGGAGAAGCAGTTGAACAGACGTCCACCCCGGTATACGGAACTGCAGCCACACCTCGAGTGTATCTTACGCCCCAGGAACCAACGCGGTGCCCAGAACTCCTTTCTGATGCTAAGAAGCAAGAGGCAACAATTCCTCTGGAGACCCGTGCGTGGTGAGGCCTCCTGAGATTTGGTGCCTTCCAGTCCCGTTGACACCCCATCGATTGATTGCCATGTGATGGTAGCGACACAAAGACTGCCTTTACAAGTGCATGGAACCACGTTCAGTGGGCCGTGAGCCGAGAAGCACTAATGCTACACTGACAGGGCTAGGATGAAATGCCTCTGACCCCCTCCAAAAAGTAACTTTCCAAGAGGCAGCACACGGTCACATCCCCAGAACAACCCTGCCGTGTGCTAGGATACATTACAGGAAATCCGGAGACTCTGGGAGACGCTGAGCTCCACACGGCTTGAAAAAGCTTATAGCCTCTTTTCGGGGGTCAGTGTGGCACTTCTGGACAGTGAGACACCAGGTCTCCTAATGGAACCCTGGTGTTACATTACTGGGACGTAAGGCACAACATTAATCAGCCGCTTGGGTTACGGGCCTTGTCCAGAAGCAACGGTTGCCAAAGATTTCTTTGCTTTGAGCTCGTGAGACAGCATATCATGTAGGACCGCAGAGAAGGAGACCTGCCGCTCTCTGGTTTTGAAGAAGAGGTGAGCTTTTCTACTAAGCCTTGGAGCACAAAGATCCAGCCAAGTCCCAACGACAGGTTAGAAGGTTACTGTTGCAGGTCTCTCGGCGCTTAGCCCACTGTTCGGCTACAGTCTGTAAAGTGCATTCAGGGAAGAACAAGAAACTCTACAACGTCCCGCATCTTGCTGGGAAGGAACAGCACAGCCTCTCCTCGGTGAAGACGTCCTTTCTTGCAGACTGCCAGGCTGGGACTCCTATTCCGTTTCAGCACTCCGAGTTTGGCCTAGCACGGAAATGACCCCTTCCCTCAACGCCCTACACATCTCTTAAGGACTATAACCCCCGTGTGCCCATTCGTTATATCTCGCCCCCTATGAAACACAGAAGAGCTGTGGCTGGATGGTAGGAGGCAGTGGCCGTAGTGTCCTTAAGGGATAAGTATCCCGTGCCAAAGGCCCCGTGATAATCTCTCGCTTTCGGGAGCCTAGGGCATACCAAGGGCTGCCAAACACAGCTAAAGGAGGCGAAAGAAGAGAAGCAGAACTTGCTCCTGAGACTCTCGTACATATACTGACCCCAAAGCATGCCTCTTCGTGGAGACCGAAGGCCTCCCCAGCTCAGATTTAGGGCCCTGGAACACAGGGCTAAGCGCTGCCTTCAAAGGAGAGGTAGGAAAGGAATGTTTTCAAGTCTCGCCCGCCTTTCAGCGCCTGTTCAGCTTGAGTGGACAATAGCCACAGCCTGCCCGAACGTCCTGCCGAGCACCGAGTTTGACTGGAGTGTAGCAAACGCTTGCCAGTTCTCTGAGGGGGAAGAGGCCATTGCTGTGGTGTGAACGGCCTTCACTGGCACTCGCTGGGAGCGCAGTGCTCTCTGGGCAGGCAGGATAGTTCCTATCGGAGAAGCATTTGAACAGACGCCTGCCCTGGTATACGTGCTACATCCGCACATCGAGTGTACCTTTCCTACGCTCCAGGCAACAACACGGTGCACAGAACTCCTCTTGATGGTGAGCAACAAGACGCAACATTTCTTCTAGGAGGCTCGTGCGGGACGAGGCCTCTTGAGGATGTGGACCCTCGAATCCCGTCGAAACCACTGGGATTGATTGCCACGTTATGTTAGCGACACAATGAGAGCATTTCAGCTTCATGGAACCACGCACGTTCAGTGCGACATGAGAGAAGAAAACACAGATGCTGCCTTGACAGGGTTAGAGTGAATTTGCCTCTGTCCCCCCCCGCCGACACATAACCTGCCCAGAGCCAGCACAGCTTCACGTCCCGAGGAACATTACTGCTGTGTGCTAGAATACATGAAAGGAAACCTGCGGACGCTGGGAGACTCTGAGCTGTACGCGGCTTGAGAAAGCTTCTAGACCCTTCAGGGCTCGGCGTGGCACCTCTGGAGCATGAGACACCACGTTTCCTCATGGAAACCTAGTGTTACGTTTCGGGGACTTGATGCACAACCGCCTCCAGCCGCTTAGCTGGATGGCCTTGTCCAGAAGCGACAGTTGCCAGAGAGTTCTTTCCCAGGAGCTCGTGAGACAGCATATCATGCAGAAACGCAGAGAAGGAGACCAGCCTTTCCCCGTGTTTTGAGAGGTTCGCTCCTCTGCCTTTGAGCCTTTGAACACAAAGATCCAGTCAGCTCCCGATGATAACTTAGAACTGTACTCTTGACGGTCTCTCTGCCATCAGCCCCCTGCTCAGCTACCGTCTCCTCGGTGCATTCAGTGAAGTACCATAAAATCTGCAGCCTGCCGCACCATGTTGTTCAGGAAGGGCACATTTCCTCTTCGTAAAGAAATCTTTTCTTGCAGCCTGCCTGGCTCGAGCTCCTATTCCTTTTCAGAAGCCCGAGTTTGGCATAGCACTGAAATGACCCCTTCCCTCAAGGCCGGACACATCTCCTAGAGAATATACTCCACGTAGGCCCATTCATTACCTCTTGCCTCCTATGAAACACAAAGGAGTTGTAGCTTGATGGGAGGAAACAGTGGCCTCCTGCTCCGTCTATGACTATCCCGTTTCCCAAGGCCCCGTGAAAGGCTCTTGCTTTCAAGGGTGTAGAGTCTATCGACGGGCAGCAAGCACCGCTAAAAGAGGAGAAATCAGAGCTAGAGAACGTGCTCCTGAGAAACACGCACACTTACCGCACGAAAAGCAGGCCTCTTCGTGGAGTCTGAAATCCCTCCCTGCTCAGCGTTTCTCCGTGGGGCAGAGCACTCACCGCTGCCTCCATGCACAGCTAGGAAAAGTAGGTGTGCAGGTGTCACCTGCCTTTCAGCGCCTGTCCAAATTGTGCGGACAATAGCCACACCTGCCTGAACGTTCTGCAGAAAACCGAGTGTTACTGGAGTGTAGCAAACGCTTCCGTCTTCACTCAGGGTAAAGAGGCCATTGCTGTGGTGTGGACGGCCTTCATCCCCACTCTTTTGGAGCACAATGCCCTCTGAGCAGGCTGGAAACTGCCTGTAGGAGAAGCAGTTGAACAGACGTCCGCCCCGGTATACGGAACTGCAGCCACACCTCGAGTGTATCTTACGCCCCAGGAACCAACGCGGTGCCCAGAACTCCTTTCTGATGCTAAGAAGCAAGAGGCAACAATTCCTCTGGAGACCCGTGCGTGGTGAGGCCTCCTGAGATTTGGTGCCTTCCAGTCCCGTTGACACCCCATCGATTGATTGCCATGTGATGGTAGCGACACAAAGACTGCCTTTACAAGTGCATGGAACCACGTTCAGTGGGCCGTGAGCCGAGAAGCACTAATGCTACACTGACAGGGCTAGGATGAAATGCCTCTGACCCCCTCCAAAAAGTAACTTTCCAAGAGGCAGCACACGGTCACATCCCCAGAACAACCCTGCCGTGTGCTAGGATACATTACAGGAAATCCGGAGACTCTGGGAGACGCTGAGCTCCACACGGCTTGAAAAAGCTTATAGCCTCTTTTCGGGGGTCAGTGTGGCACTTCTGGACAGTGAGACACCAGGTCTCCTAATGGAACCCTGGTGTTACATTACTGGGACGTAAGGCACAACATTAATCAGCCGCTTGGGTTACGGGCCTTGTCCAGAAGCAACGGTTGCCAAAGATTTCTTTGCTTTGAGCTCGTGAGACAGCATATCATGTAGGACCGCAGAGAAGGAGACCTGCCGCTCTCTGGTTTTGAAGAAGAGGTGAGCTTTTCTACTAAGCCTTGGAGCACAAAGATCCAGCCAAGTCCCAACGACAGGTTAGAAGGTTACTGTTGCAGGTCTCTCGGCGCTTAGCCCACTGTTCGGCTACAGTCTGTAAAGTGCATTCAGGGAAGAACAAGAAACTCTACAACGTCCCGCATCTTGCTGGGAAGGAACAGCACAGCCTCTCCTCGGTGAAGACGTCCTTTCTTGCAGACTGCCAGGCTGGGACTCCTATTCCGTTTCAGCACTCCGAGTTTGGCCTAGCACGGAAATGACCCCTTCCCTCAACGCCCTACACATCTCTTAAGGACTATAACCCCCGTGTGCCCATTCGTTATATCTCGCCCCCTATGAAACACAGAAGAGCTGTGGCTGGATGGTAGGAGGCAGTGGCCGTAGTGTCCTTAAGGGATAAGTATCCCGTGCCAAAGGCCCCGTGATAATCTCTCGCTTTCGGGAGCCTAGGGCATACCAAGGGCTGCCAAACACAGCTAAAGGAGGCGAAAGAAGAGAAGCAGAACTTGCTCCTGAGACTCTCGTACATATACTGACCCCAAAGCATGCCTCTTCGTGGAGACCGAAGGCCTCCCCAGCTCAGATTTAGGGCCCTGGAACACAGGGCTAAGCGCTGCCTTCAAAGGAGAGGTAGGAAAGGAATGTTTTCAAGTCTCGCCCGCCTTTCAGCGCCTGTTCAGCTTGAGTGGACAATAGCCACAGCCTGCCCGAACGTCCTGCCGAGCACCGAGTTTGACTGGAGTGTAGCAAACGCTTGCCAGTTCTCTGAGGGGGAAGAGGCCATTGCTGTGGTGTGAACGGCCTTCACTGGCACTCGCTGGGAGCGCAGTGCTCTCTGGGCAGGCAGGATAGTTCCTATCGGAGAAGCATTTGAACAGACGCCTGCCCTGGTATACGTGCTACATCCGCACATCGAGTGTACCTTTCCTACGCTCCAGGCAACAACACGGTGCACAGAACTCCTCTTGATGGTGAGCAACAAGACGCAACATTTCTTCTAGGAGGCTCGTGCGGGACGAGGCCTCTTGAGGATGTGGACCCTCGAATCCCGTCGAAACCACTGGGATTGATTGCCACGTTATGTTAGCGACACAATGAGAGCATTTCAGCTTCATGGAACCACGCACGTTCAGTGCGACATGAGAGAAGAAAACACAGATGCTGCCTTGACAGGGTTAGAGTGAATTTGCCTCTGTCCCCCCCCGCCGACACATAATCTGCCCAGAGCCAGCACAGCTTCACGTCCCGAGGAACATTACTGCTGTGTGCTAGAATACATGAAAGGAAACCTGCGGACGCTGGGAGACTCTGAGCTGTACGCGGCTTGAGAAAGCTTCTAGACCCTTCAGGGCTCGGCGTGGCACTTCTGGAGCATGAGACACCACGTTTCCTCATGGAAACCTAGTGTTACGTTTCGGGGACTTGATGCACAACCGCCTCCAGCCGCTTAGCTGGATGGCCTTGTCCAGAAGCGACAGTTGCCAGAGAGTTCTTTCCCAGGAGCTCGTGAGACAGCATATCATGCAGAAACGCAGAGAAGGAGACCAGCCTTTCCCCGTGTTTTGAGAGGTTCGCTCCTCTGCCTTTGAGCCTTTGAACACAAAGATCCAGTCAGCTCCCGATGATAACTTAGAACTGTACTCTTGACGGTCTCTCTGCCATCAGCCCCCTGCTCAGCTACCGTCTCCTCGGTGCATTCAGTGAAGTACCATAAAATCTGCAGCCTGCCGCACCATGTTGTTCAGGAAGGGCACATTTCCTCTTCGTAAAGAAATCTTTTCTTGCAGCCTGCCTGGCTCGAGCTCCTATTCCTTTTCAGAAGCCCGAGTTTGGCATAGCACTGAAATGACCCCTTCCCTCAAGGCCGGACACATCTCCTAGAGAATATACTCCACGTAGCCCCATTCATTACCTCTTGCCTCCTATGAAACACAAAGGAGTTGTAGCTTGATGGGAGGAAACAGTGGCCTCCTGCTCCGTCTATGACTATCCCGTTTCCCAAGGCCCCATGAAAGGCTCTTGCTTTCAAGGGTGTAGAGTCTATCGACGGGCACCAAGCACCGCCAAAAGAGGAGAAATCAGAGCTAGAGAACGTGCTCCTGAGAAACACGCACACTTACCGCACGAAAAGCAGGCCTCTTCGTGGAGTCTGAAATCCCTCCCTGCTCAGCGTTTCTCCGTGGGGCAGAGCGCTCACCGCTGCCTCCATGCACAGCTAGGAAAAGTAGGTGTGCAGGTGTCACCTGCCTTTCAGCGCCTGTCCAAATTGTGCGGACAATAGCCACACCTGCCTGAACGTTCTGCAGAAAACCGAGTGTTACTGGAGTGTAGCAAACGCTTCCGTCTTCACTCAGGGTAAAGAGGCCATTGCTGTGGTGTGGACGGCCTTCATCTCCACTCTTTTGGAGCACAATGCCCTCTGAGCAGGCTGGAAACTGCCTGTAGGAGAAGCAGTTGAACAGACGTCCACCCCGGTATACGGAACTGCAGCCACACCTCGAGTGTATCTTACGCCCCAGGAACCAACGCGGTGCCCAGAACTCCTTTCTGATGCTAAGAAGCAAGAGGCAACAATTCCTCTGGAGACCCGTGCGTGGTGAGGCCTCCTGAGATTTGGTGCCTTCCAGTCCCGTTGACACCCCATCGATTGATTGCCATGTGATGGTAGCGACACAAAGACTGCCTTTACAAGTGCATGGAACCACGTTCAGTGGGCCGTGAGCCGAGAAGCACTAATGCTACACTGACAGGGCTAGGATGAAATGCCTCTGACCCCCTCCAAAAAGTAACTTTCCAAGAGGCAGCACACGGTCACATCCCCAGAACAACCCTGCCGTGTGCTAGGATACATTACAGGAAATCCGGAGACTCTGGGAGACGCTGAGCTCCACACGGCTTGAAAAAGCTTATAGCCTCTTTTCGGGGGTCAGTGTGGCACTTCTGGACAGTGAGACACCAGGTCTCCTAATGGAACCCTGGTGTTACATTACTGGGACGTAAGGCACAACATTAATCAGCCGCTTGGGTTACGGGCCTTGTCCAGAAGCAACGGTTGCCAAAGATTTCTTTGCTTTGAGCTCGTGAGACAGCATATCATGTAGGACCGCAGAGAAGGAGACCTGCCGCTCTCTGGTTTTGAAGAAGAGGTGAGCTTTTCTACTAAGCCTTGGAGCACAAAGATCCAGCCAAGTCCCAACGACAGGTTAGAAGGTTACTGTTGCAGGTCTCTCGGCGCTTAGCCCACTGTTCGGCTACAGTCTGTAAAGTGCATTCAGGGAAGAACAAGAAACTCTACAACGTCCCGCAACTTGCTGGGAAGGAACAGCACAGCCTCTCCTCGGTGAAGACGTCCTTTCTTGCAGACTGCCAGGCTGGGACTCCTATTCCGTTTCAGCACTCCGAGTTTGGCCTAGCACGGAAATGACCCCTTCCCTCAACGCCCTACACATCTCTTAAGGACTATAACCCCCGTGTGCCCATTCGTTATATCTCGCCCCCTATGAAACACAGAAGAGCTGTGGCTGGATGGTAGGAGGCAGTGGCCGTAGTGTCCTTAAGGGATAAGTATCCCGTGCCAAAGGCCCCGTGATAATCTCTCGCGTTCGGGAGCCTAGGGCATACCAAGGGCTGCCAAACACAGCTAAAGGAGGCGAAAGAAGAGAAGCAGAACTTGCTCCTGAGACTCTCGTACATATACTGACCCCAAAGCATGCCTCTTCGTGGAGACCGAAGGCCTCCCCAGCTCAGATTTAGGGCCCTGGAACACAGGGCTAAGCGCTGCCTTCAAAGGAGAGGTAGGAAAGGAATGTTTTCAAGTCTCGCCCGCCTTTCAGCGCCTGTTCAGCTTGAGTGGACAATAGCCACAGCCTGCCCGAACGTCCTGCCGAGCACCGAGTTTGACTGGAGTGTAGCAAACGCTTGCCAGTTCTCTGAGGGGGAAGAGGCCATTGCTGTGGTGTGAACGGCCTTCACTGGCACTCGCTGGGAGCGCAGTGCTCTCTGGGCAGGCAGGATAGTTCCTATCGGAGAAGCATTTGAACAGACGCCTGCCCTGGTATACGTGCTACATCCGCACATCGAGTGTACCTTTCCTACGCTCCAGGCACCAACACGGTGCACAGAACTCCTCTTGATGGTGAGCAACAAGACGCAACATTTCTTCTAGGAGGCTCGTGCGGGACGAGGCCTCTTGAGGATGTGGACCCTCGAATCCCGTCGAAACCACTGGGATTGATTGCCACGTTATGTTAGCGACACAATGAGAGCATTTCAGCTTCATGGAACCACGCACGTTCAGTGCGACATGAGAGAAGAAAACACAGATGCTGCCTTGACAGGGTTAGAGTGAATTTGCCTCTGTCCCCCCCCGCCGACACATAACCTGCCCAGAGCCAGCACAGCTTCACGTCCCGAGGAACATTACTGCTGTGTGCTAGAATACATGAAAGGAAACCTGCGGACGCTGGGAGACTCTGAGCTGTACGCAGCTTGAGAAAGCTTCTAGACCCTTCAGGGCACGGCGTGGCACTTCTGGAGCGTGAGACACCACGTTTCCTCATGGAAACCGAGTGTTACGTTTCGCGGACTTGATGCACAACCGCCTCCAGCCGCTTAGCTGGATGGCCTTGTCCAGAAGCGACAGTTGCCAGAGAGTTCTTTCCCAGGAGCTCGTGAGACAGCATATCATGCAGAAACGCAGAGAAGGAGACCAGCCTTTCCCCGTGTTTTGAGAGGTTCGCTCCTCTGCCTTTGAGCCTTTGAACACAAAGATCCAGTCAGCTCCCGATGATAACTTAGAACTGTACTCTTGACGGTCTCTCTGCCATCAGCCCCCTGCTCAGCTACCGTCTCCTCGGTGCATTCAGTGAAGTACCATAAAATCTGCAGCCTGCCGCACCATGTTGTTCAGGAAGGGCACATTTCCTCTTCGTAAAGAAATCTTTTCTTGCAGCCTGCCTGGCTCGAGCTCCTATTCCTCTTCAGAAGCCCGAGTTTGGCATAGCACTGAAATGACCCCTTCCCTCAAGGCCGGACACATCTCCTAGAGAATATACTCCACGTAGCCCCATTCATTACCTCTTGCCTCCTATGAAACACAAAGGAGTTGTAGCTTGATGGGAGGAAACAGTGGCCTCCTGCTCCGTCTATGACTATCCCGTTTCCCAAGGCCCCGTGAAAGGCTCTTGCTTTCAAGGGTGTAGAGTCTATCGACGGGCACCAAGCACCGCCAAAAGAGGAGAAATCAGAGCTAGAGAACGTGCTCCTGAGAAACACGCACACTTACCGCACGAAAAGCAGGCCTCTTCGTGGAGTCTGAAATCCCTCCCTGCTCAGCGTTTCTCCGTGGGGCAGAGCGCTCACCGCTGCCTCCATGCACAGCTAGGAAAAGTAGGTGTGCAGGTGTCACCTGCCTTTCAGCGCCTGTCCAAATTGTGCGGACAATAGCCACACCTGCCTGAACGTTCTGCAGAAAACCGAGTGTTACTGGAGTGTAGCAAACGCTTCCGTCTTCACTCAGGGTAAAGAGGCCATTGCTGTGGTGTGGACGGCCTTCATCTCCACTCTTTTGGAGCACAATGCCCTCTGAGCAGGCTGGAAACTGCCTG
Source organism: Eubalaena glacialis (assembly GCF_028564815.1). NCBI lineage: Eukaryota > Metazoa > Chordata > Mammalia > Artiodactyla > Balaenidae > Eubalaena > Eubalaena glacialis. Next base: position 26,487,811 of record NC_083725.1, read on the forward strand.
TAGGAGAAGCAGTTGAACAGACGTCCACCCCGGTATACGGAACTGCAGCCACACCTCGAGTGTATCTTACGCCCCAGGAACCAACACGGTGCCCAGAACTCCTTTCTGATGCTAAGAAGCAAGAGGCAACAATTCCTCTGGAGACCCGTGCGTGGTGAGGCCTCCTGAGATTTGGTGCCTTCCAGTCCCGTTGACACCCCATCGATTGATTGCCATGTGATGGTAGCGACACAAAGACTGCCTTTACAAGTGCATGGAACCACGTTCAGTGGGCCGTGAGCCGAGAAGCACTAATGCTACACTGACAAGGCTAGGATGAAATGCCTCTGACCCCCTCCAAAAAGTAACTTTCCAAGAGGCAGCACACGGTCACATCCCCAGAACAACCCTGCCGTGTGCTAGGATACATTACAGGAAATCCGGAGACTCTGGGAGACGCTGAGCTCCACACGGCTTGAAAAAGCTTATAGCCTCTTTTCGGGGGTCAGTGTGGCACTTCTGGACAGTGAGACACCAGGTCTCCTAATGGAACCCTGGTGTTACATTACTGGGACGTAAGGCACAACATTAATCAGCCGCTTGGGTTACGGGCCTAGTCCAGAAGCAACGGTTGCCAAAGATTTCTTTTCTTTGAGCTCGTGAGACAGCATATCATGTAGGACCGCAGAGAAGGAGACCTGCCGCTCTCTGGTTTTGAAGAAGAGGTGAGCTTTTCTACTAAGCCTTGGAGCACAAAGATCCAGCCAAGTCCCAACGACAGGTTAGAAGGTTACTGTTGCAGGTCTCTCGGCGCTTAGCCCACTGTTCGGCTACAGTCTGTAAAGTGCATTCAGGGAAGAACAAGAAACTCTACAACGTCCCGCATCTTGCTGGGAAGGAACAGCACAGCCTCTCCTCGGTGAAGACGTCCTTTCTTGCAGACTGCCAGGCTGGGACTCCTATTCCGTTTCAGCACTCCGAGTTTGGCCTAGCACGGAAATGACCCCTTCCCTCAACGCCCTACACATCTCTTAAGGACTATAACCCCCGTGTGCCCATTCGTTATATCTCGCCCCCTATGAAACACAGAAGAGCTGTGGCTGGATGGTAGGAGGCAGTGGCCGTAGTGTCCTTAAGGGATAAGTATCCCGTGCCAAAGGCCCCGTGATAATCTCTCGCTTTCGGGAGCCTAGGGCATACCAAGGGCTGCCAAACACAGCTAAAGGAGGCGAAAGAAGAGAAGCAGAACTTGCTCCTGAGACTCTCGTACATATACTGACCCCAAAGCATGCCTCTTCGTGGAGACCGAAGGCCTCCCCAGCTCAGATTTAGGGCCCTGGAACACAGGGCTAAGCGCTGCCTTCAAAGGAGAGGTAGGAAAGGAATGTTTTCAAGTCTCGCCCGCCTTTCAGCGCCTGTTCAGCTTGAGTGGACAATAGCCACAGCCTGCCCGAACGTCCTGCCGAGCACCGAGTTTGACTGGAGTGTAGCAAACGCTTGCCAGTTCTCTGAGGGGGAAGAGGCCATTGCTGTGGTGTGAACGGCCTTCACTGGCACTCGCTGGGAGCGCAGTGCTCTCTGGGCAGGCAGGATAGTTCCTATCGGAGAAGCATTTGAACAGACGCCTGCCCTGGTATACGTGCTACATCCGCACATCGAGTGTACCTTTCCTACGCTCCAGGCACCAACACGGTGCACAGAACTCCTCTTGATGGTGAGCAACAAGACGCAACATTTTTTCTAGGAGGCTCGTGCGGGACGAGGCCTCTTGAGGATGTGGACCCTCGAATCCCGTCGAAACCACTGGGATTGATTGCCACGTTATGTTAGCGACACAATGAGAGCATTTCAGCTTCATGGAACCACGCACGTTCAGTGCGACATGAGAGAAGAAAACACAGATGCTGCCTTGACAGGGTTAGAGTGAATTTGCCTCTGTCCCCCCCCGCCGACACATAATCTGCCCAGAGCCAGCACAGCTTCACGTCCCGAGGAACATTACTGCTGTGTGCTAGAATACATGAAAGGAAACCTGCGGACGCTGGGAGACTCTGAGCTGTACGCGGCTTGAGAAAGCTTCTAGACCCTTCAGGGCTCGGCGTGGCACTTCTGGAGCGTGAGACACCACGTTTCCTCATGGAAACCTAGTGTTACGTTTCGGGGACTTGATGCACAACCGCCTCCAGCCGCTTAGCTGGATGGCCTTGTCCAGAAGCGACAGTTGCCAGAGAGTTCTTTCCCAGGAGCTCGTGAGACAGCATATCATGCAGAAACGCAGAGAAGGAGACCAGCCTTTCCCCGTGTTTTGAGAGGTTCGCTCCTCTGCCTTTGAGCCTTTGAACACAAAGATCCAGTCAGCTCCCGATGATAACTTAGAACTGTACTCTTGACGGTCTCTCTGCCATCAGCCCCCTGCTCAGCTACCGTCTCCTCGGTGCATTCAGTGAAGTACCATAAAATCTGCAGCCTGCCGCACCATGTTGTTCAGGAAGGGCACATTTCCTCTTCGTAAAGAAATCTTTTCTTGCAGCCTGCCTGGCTCGAGCTCCTATTCCTTTTCAGAAGCCCGAGTTTGGCATAGCACTGAAATGACCCCTTCCCTCAAGGCCGGACACATCTCCTAGAGAATATACTCCACGTAGGCCCATTCATTACCTCTTGCCTCCTATGAAACACAAAGGAGTTGTAGCTTGATGGGAGGAAACAGTGGCCTCCTGCTCCGTCTATGACTATCCCGTTTCCCAAGGCCCCGTGAAAGGCTCTTGCTTTCAAGGGTGTAGAGTCTATCGACGGGCACCAAGCACCGCCAAAAGAGGAGAAATCAGAGCTAGAGAACGTGCTCCTGAGAAACACGCACACTTACCGCACGAAAAGCAGGCCTCTTCGTGGAGTCTGAAATCCCTCCCTGCTCAGCGTTTCTCCGTGGGGCAGAGCGCTCACCGCTGCCTCCATGCACAGCTAGGAAAAGTAGGTGTGCAGGTGTCACCTGCCTTTCAGCGCCTGTCCAAATTGTGCGGACAATAGCCACACCTGCCTGAACGTTCTGCAGAAAACCGAGTGTTACTGGAGTGTAGCAAACGCTTCCGTCTTCACTCAGGATAAAGAGGCCATTGCTGTGGTGTGGACGGCCTTCATCCCCACTCTTTTGGAGCACAATGCCCTCTGAGCAGGCTGGAAACTGCCTGTAGGAGAAGCAGTTGAACAGACGTCCACCCCGGTATACGGAACTGCAGCCACACCTCGAGTGTATCTTACGCCCCAGGAACCAACGCGGTGCCCAGAACTCCTTTCTGATGCTAAGAAGCAAGAGGCAACAATTCCTCTGGAGACCCGTGCGTGGTGAGGCCTCCTGAGATTTGGTGCCTTCCAGTCCCGTTGACACCCCATCGATTGATTGCCATGTGATGGTAGCGACACAAAGACTGCCTTTACAAGTGCATGGAACCACGTTCAGTGGGCCGTGAGCCGAGAAGCACTAATGCTACACTGACAGGGCTAGGATGAAATGCCTCTGACCCCCTCCAAAAAGTAACTTTCCAAGAGGCAGCACACGGTCACATCCCCAGAACAACCCTGCCGTGTGCTAGGATACATTACAGGAAATCCGGAGACTCTGGGAGACGCTGAGCTCCACACGGCTTGAAAAAGCTTATAGCCTCTTTTCGGGGGTCAGTGTGGCACTTCTGGACAGTGAGACACCAGGTCTCCTAATGGAACCCTGGTGTTACATTACTGGGACGTAAGGCACAACATTAATCAGCCGCTTGGGTTACGGGCCTTGTCCAGAAGCAACGGTTGCCAAAGATTTCTTTGCTTTGAGCTCGTGAGACAGCATATCATGTAGGACCGCAGAGAAGGAGACCTGCCGCTCTCTGGTTTTGAAGAAGAGGTGAGCTTTTCTACTAAGCCTTGGAGCACAAAGATCCAGCCAAGTCCCAACGACAGGTTAGAAGGTTACTGTTGCAGGTCTCTCGGCGCTTAGCCCACTGTTCGGCTACAGTCTGTAAAGTGCATTCAGGGAAGAACAAGAAACTCTACAACGTCCCGCATCTTGCTGGGAAGGAACAGCACAGCCTCTCCTCGGTGAACACGTCCTTTCTTGCAGACTGCCAGGCTGGGACTCCTATTCCGTTTCAGCACTCCGAGTTTGGCCTAGCACGGAAATGACCCCTTCCCTCAACGCCCTACACATCTCTTAAGGACTATAACCCCCGTGTGCCCATTCGTTATATCTCGCCCCCTATGAAACACAGAAGAGCTGTGGCTGGATGGTAGGAGGCAGTGGCCGTAGTGTCCTTAAGGGATAAGTATCCCGTGCCAAAGGCCCCGTGATAATCTCTCGCTTTCGGGAGCCTAGGGCATACCAAGGGCTGCCAAACACAGCTAAAGGAGGCGAAAGAAGAGAAGCAGAACTTGCTCCTGAGACTCTCGTACATATACTGACCCCAAAGCATGCCTCTTCGTGGAGACCGAAGGCCTCCCCAGCTCAGATTTAGGGCCCTGGAACACAGGGCTAAGCGCTGCCTTCAAAGGAGAGGTAGGAAAGGAATGTTTTCAAGTCTCGCCCGCCTTTCAGCGCCTGTTCAGCTTGAGTGGACAATAGCCACAGCCTGCCCGAACGTCCTGCCGAGCACCGAGTTTGACTGGAGTGTAGCAAACGCTTGCCAGTTCTCTGAGGGGGAAGAGGCCATTGCTGTGGTGTGAACGGCCTTCACTGGCACTCGCTGGGAGCGCAGTGCTCTCTGGGCAGGCAGGATAGTTCCTATCGGAGAAGCATTTGAACAGACGCCTGCCCTGGTATACGTGCTACATCCGCACATCGAGTGTACCTTTCCTACGCTCCAGGCACCAACACGGTGCACAGAACTCCTCTTGATGGTGAGCAACAAGACGCAACATTTCTTCTAGGAGGCTCGTGCGGGACGAGGCCTCTTGAGGATGTGGACCCTCGAATCCCGTCGAAACCACTGGGATTGATTGCCACGTTATGTTAGCGACACAATGAGAGCATTTCAGCTTCATGGAACCACGCACGTTCAGTGCGACATGAGAGAAGAAAACACAGATGCTGCCTTGACAGGGTTAGAGTGAATTTGCCTCTGTCCCCCCCCGCCGACACATAACCTGCCCAGAGCCAGCACAGCTTCACGTCCCGAGGAACATTACTGCTGTGTGCTAGAATACATGAAAGGAAACCTGCGGACGCTGGGAGACTCTGAGCTGTACGCGGCTTGAGAAAGCTTCTAGACCCTTCAGGGCTCGGCGTGGCACTTCTGGAGCGTGAGACACCACGTTTCCTCATGGAAACCTAGTGTTACGTTTCGGGGACTTGATGCACAACCGCCTCCAGCCGCTTAGCTGGATGGCCTTGTCCAGAAGCGACAGTTGCCAGAGAGTTCTTTCCCAGGAGCTTGTGAGACAGCATATCATGCAGAAACGCAGAGAAGGAGACCAGCCTTTCCCCGTGTTTTGAGAGGTTCGCTCCTCTGCCTTTGAGCCTTTGAACACAAAGATCCAGTCAGCTCCCGATGATAACTTAGAACTGTACTCTTGACGGTCTCTCTGCCATCAGCCCCCTGCTCAGCTACCGTCTCCTCGGTGCATTCAGTGAAGTACCATAAAATCTGCAGCCTGCCGCACCATGTTGTTCAGGAAGGGCACATTTCCTCTTCGTAAAGAAATCTTTTCTTGCAGCCTGCCTGGCTCGAGCTCCTATTCCTTTTCAGAAGCCCGAGTTTGGCATAGCACTGAAATGACCCCTTCCCTCAAGGCCGGACACATCTCCTAGAGAATATACTCCACGTAGCCCCATTCACTACCTCTTGCCTCCTATGAAACACAAAGGAGTTGTAGCTTGATGGGAGGAAACAGTGGCCTCCTGCTCCGTCTATGACTATCCCGTTTCCCAAGGCCCCGTGAAAGGCTCTTGCTTTCAAGGGTGTAGAGTCTATCGACGGGCAGCAAGCACCGCCAAAAAGGAGAAATCAGAGCTAGAGAACGTGCTCCTGAGAAACACGCACACTTACCGCACGAAAAGCAGGCCTCTTCGTGGAGTCTGAAATCCCTCCCTGCTCAGCGTTTCTCCGTGGGGCAGAGCGCTCACCGCTGCCTCCATGCACAGCTAGGAAAAGTAGGTGTGCAGGTGTCACCTGCCTTTCAGCGCCTGTCCAAATTGTGCGGACAATAGCCACACCTGCCTGAACGTTCTGCAGAAAACCGAGTGTTACTGGAGTGTAGCAAACGCTTCCGTCTTCACTCAGGGTAAAGAGGCCATTGCTGTGGTGTGGACGGCCTTCATCTCCACTCTTTTGGAGCACAATGCCCTCTGAGCAGGCTGGAAACTGCCTGTAGGAGAAGCAGTTGAACAGACGTCCACCCCGGTATACGGAACTGCAGCCACACCTCGAGTGTATCTTACGCCCCAGGAACCAACGCGGTGCCCAGAACTCCTTTCTGATGCTAAGAAGCAAGAGGCAACAATTCCTCTGGAGACCCGTGCGTGGTGAGGCCTCCTGAGATTTGGTGCCTTCCAGTCCCGTTGACACCCCATCGATTGATTGCCATGTGATGGTAGCGACACAAAGACTGCCTTTACAAGTGCATGGAACCACGTTCAGTGGGCCGTGAGCCGAGAAGCACTAATGCTACACTGACAGGGCTAGGATGAAATGCCTCTGACCCCCTCCAAAAAGTAACTTTCCAAGAGGCAGCACACGGTCACATCCCCAGAACAACCCTGCCGTGTGCTAGGATACATTACAGGAAATCCGGAGACTCTGGGAGACGCTGAGCTCCACACGGCTTGAAAAAGCTTATAGCCTCTTTTCGGGGGTCAGTGTGGCACTTCTGGACAGTGAGACACCAGGTCTCCTAATGGAACCCTGGTGTTACATTACTGGGACGTAAGGCACAACATTAATCAGCCGCTTGGGTTACGGGCCTTGTCCAGAAGCAACGGTTGCCAAAGATTTCTTTGCTTTGAGCTCGTGAGACAGCATATCATGTAGGACCGCAGAGAAGGAGACCTGCCGCTCTCTGGTTTTGAAGAAGAGGTGAGCTTTTCTACTAAGCCTTGGAGCACAAAGATCCAGCCAAGTCCCAACGACAGGTTAGAAGGTTACTGTTGCAGGTCTCTCGGCGCTTAGCCCACTGTTCGGCTACAGTCTGTAAAGTGCATTCAGGGAAGAACAAGAAACTCTACAACGTCCCGCATCTTGCTGGGAAGGAACAGCACAGCCTCTCCTCGGTGAAGACGTCCTTTCTTGCAGACTGCCAGGCTGGGACTCCTATTCCGTTTCAGCACTCCGAGTTTGGCCTAGCACGGAAATGACCCCTTCCCTCAACGCCCTACACATCTCTTAAGGACTATAACCCCCGTGTGCCCATTCGTTATATCTCGCCCCCTATGAAACACAGAAGAGCTGTGGCTGGATGGTAGGAGGCAGTGGCCGTAGTGTCCTTAAGGGATAAGTATCCCGTGCCAAAGGCCCCGTGATAATCTCTCGCTTTCGGGAGCCTAGGGCATACCAAGGGCTGCCAAACACAGCTAAAGGAGGCGAAAGAAGAGAAGCAGAACTTGCTCCTGAGACTCTCGTACATATACTGACCCCAAAGCATGCCTCTTCGTGGAGACCGAAGGCCTCCCCAGCTCAGATTTAGGGCCCTGGAACACAGGGCTAAGCGCTGCCTTCAAAGGAGAGGTAGGAAAGGAATGTTTTCAAGTCTCGCCCGCCTTTCAGCGCCTGTTCAGCTTGAGTGGACAATAGCCACAGCCTGCCCGAACGTCCTGCCGAGCACCGAGTTTGACTGGAGTGTAGCAAACGCTTGCCAGTTCTCTGAGGGGGAAGAGGCCATTGCTGTGGTGTGAACGGCCTTCACTGGCACTCGCTGGGAGCGCAGTGCTCTCTGGGCAGGCAGGATAGTTCCTATCGGAGAAGCATTTGAACAGACGCCTGCCCTGGTATACGTGCTACATCCGCACATCGAGTGTACCTTTCCTACGCTCCAGGCACCAACACGGTGCACAGAACTCCTCTTGATGGTGAGCAACAAGACGCAACATTTCTTCTAGGAGGCTCGTGCGGGACGAGGCCTCTTGAGGATGTGGACCCTCGAATCCCGTCGAAACCACTGGGATTGATTGCCACGTTATGTTAGCGACACAATGAGAGCATTTCAGCTTCATGGAACCACGCACGTTCAGTGCGACATGAGAGAAGAAAACACAGATGCTGCCTTGACAGGGTTAGAGTGAATTTGCCTCTGTCCCCCCCCCGCCGACACATAACCTGCCCAGAGCCAGCACAGCTTCACGTCCCGAGGAACATTACTGCTGTGTGCTAGAATACATGAAAGGAAACCTGCGGACGCTGGGAGACTCTGAGCTGTACGCGGCTTGAGAAAGCTTCTAGACCCTTCAGGGCTCGGCGTGGCACTTCTGGAGCGTGAGACACCACGTTTCCTCATGGAAACCTAGTGTTACGTTTCGGGGACTTGATGCACAACCGCCTCCAGCCGCTTAGCTGGATGGCCTTGTCCAGAAGCGACAGTTGCCAGAGAGTTCTTTCCCAGGAGCTCGTGAGACAGCATATCATGCAGAAACGCAGAGAAGGAGACCAGCCTTTCCCCGTGTTTTGAGAGGTTCGCTCCTCTGCCTTTGAGCCTTTGAACACAAAGATCCAGTCAGCTCCCGATGATAACTTAGAACTGTACTCTTGACGGTCTCTCTGCCATCAGCCCCCTGCTCAGCTACCGTCTCCTCGGTGCATTCAGTGAAGTACCATAAAATCTGCAGCCTGCCGCACCATGTTGTTCAGGAAGGGCACATTTCCTCTTCGTAAAGAAATCTTTTCTTGCAGCCTGCCTGGCTCGAGCTCCTATTCCTTTTCAGAAGCCCGAGTTTGGCATAGCACTGAAATGACCCCTTCCCTCAAGGCCGGACACATCTCCTAGAGAATATACTCCACGTAGGCCCATTCATTACCTCTTGCCTCCTATGAAACACAAAGGAGTTGTAGCTTGATGGGAGGAAACAGTGGCCTCCTGCTCCGTCTATGACTATCCCGTTTCCCAAGGCCCCGTGAAAGGCTCTTGCTTTCAAGGGTGTAGAGTCTATCGACGGGCACCAAGCACCGCCAAAAGAGGAGAAATCAGAGCTAGAGAACGTGCTCCTGAGAAACACGCACACTTACCGCACGAAAAGCAGGCCTCTTCGTGGAGTCTGAAATCCCTCCCTGCTCAGCGTTTCTCCGTGGGGCAGAGCGCTCACCGCTGCCTCCATGCACAGCTAGGAAAAGTAGGTGTGCAGGTGTCACCTGCCTTTCAGCGCCTGTCCAAATTGTGCGGACAATAGCCACACCTGCCTGAACGTTCTGCAGAAAACCGAGTGTTACTGGAGTGTAGCAAACGCTTCCGTCTTCACTCAGGATAAAGAGGCCATTGCTGTGGTGTGGACGGCCTTCATCTCCACTCTTTTGGAGCACAATGCCCTCTGAGCAGGCTGGAAACTGCCTGTAGGAAAAGCAGTTGAACAGACGTCCACCCCGGTATACGGAACTGCAGCCACACCTCGAGTGTATCTTACGCCCCAGGAACCAACGCGGTGCCCAGAACTCCTTTCTGATGCTAAGAAGCAAGAGGCAACAATTCCTCTGGAGACCCGTGCGTGGTGAGGCCTCCTGAGATTTGGTGCCTTCCAGTCCCGTTGACACCCCATCGATTGATTGCCATGTGATGGTAGCGACACAAAGACTGCCTTTACAAGTGCATGGAACCACGTTCAGTGGGCCGTGAGCCGAGAAGCACTAATGCTACACTGACAGGGCTAGGATGAAATGCCTCTGACCCCCTCCAAAAAGTAACTTTCCAAGAGGCAGCACACGGTCACATCCCCAGAACAACCCTGCCGTGTGCTAGGATACATTACAGGAAATCCGGAGACTCTGGGAGACGCTGAGCTCCACACGGCTTGAAAAAGCTTATAGCCTCTTTTCGGGGGTCAGTGTGGCACTTCTGGACAGTGAGACACCAGGTCTCCTAATGGAACCCTGGTGTTACATTACTGGGACGTAAGGCACAACATTAATCAGCCGCTTGGGTTACGGGCCTTGTCCAGAAGCAACGGTTGCCAAAGATTTCTTTGCTTTGAGCTCGTGAGACAGCATATCATGTAGGACCGCAGAGAAGGAGACCTGCCGCTCTCTGGTTTTGAAGAAGAGGTGAGCTTTTCTACTAAGCCTTGGAGCACAAAGATCCAGCCAAGTCCCAACGACAGGTTAGAAGGTTACTGTTGCAGGTCTCTCGGCGCTTAGCCCACTGTTCGGCTACAGTCTGTAAAGTGCATTCAGGGAAGAACAAGAAACTCTACAACATCCCGCATCTTGCTGGGAAGGAACAGCACAGCCTCTCCTCGGTGAAGACGTCCTTTCTTGCAGACTGCCAGGCTGGGACTCCTATTCCGTTTCAGCACTCCGAGTTTGGCCTAGCACGGAAATGACCCCTTCCCTCAACGCCCTACACATCTCTTAAGGACTATAACCCCCGTGTGCCCATTCGTTATATCTCGCCCCCTATGAAACACAGAAGAGCTGTGGCTGGATGGTAGGAGGCAGTGGCCGTAGTGTCCTTAAGGGATAAGTATCCCGTGCCAAAGGCCCCGTGATAATCTCTCGCTTTCGGGAGCCTAGGGCATACCAAGGGCTGCCAAACACAGCTAAAGGAGGCGAAAGAAGAGAAGCAGAACTTGCTCCTGAGACTCTCGTACATATACTGACCCCAAAGCATGCCTCTTCGTGGAGACCGAAGGCCTCCCCAGCTCAGATTTAGGGCCCTGGAACACAGGGCTAAGCGCTGCCTTCAAAGGAGAGGTAGGAAAGGAATGTTTTCAAGTCTCGCCCGCCTTTCAGCGCCTGTTCAGCTTGAGTGGACAATAGCCACAGCCTGCCCGAACGTCCTGCCGAGCACCGAGTTTGACTGGAGTGTAGCAAACGCTTGCCAGTTCTCTGAGGGGGAAGAGGCCATTGCTGTGGTGTGAACGGCCTTCACTGGCACTCGCTGGGAGCGCAGTGCTCTCTGGGCAGGCAGGATAGTTCCTATCGGAGAAGCATTTGAACAGACGCCTGCCCTGGTATACGTGCTACATCCGCACATCGAGTGTACCTTTCCTACGCTCCAGGCACCAACACGGTGCACAGAACTCCTCTTGATGGTGAGCAACAAGACGCAACATTTCTTCTAGGAGGCTCGTGCGGGACGAGGCCTCTTGAGGATGTGGACCCTCGAATCCCGTCGAAACCACTGGGATTGATTGCCACGTTATGTTAGCGACACAATGAGAGCATTTCAGCTTCATGGAACCACGCACGTTCAGTGCGACATGAGAGAAGAAAACACAGATGCTGCCTTGACAGGGTTACAGTGAATTTGCCTCTGTCCCCCCCCGCCGACACATAACCTGCCCAGAGCCAGCACAGCTTCACGTCCCGAGGAACATTACTGCTGTGTGCTAGAATACATGAAAGGAAACCTGCGGACGCTGGGAGACTCTGAGCTGTACGCGGCTTGAGAAAGCTTCTAGACCCTTCAGGGCTCGGCGTGGCACTTCTGGAGCGTGAGACACCACGTTTCCTCATGGAAACCTAGTGTTACGTTTCGGGGACTTGATGCACAACCGCTTCCAGCCGCTTAGCTGGATGGCCTTGTCCAGAAGCGACAGTTGCCAGAGAGTTCTTTCCCAGGAGCTCGTGAGACAGCATATCATGCAGAAACGCAGAGAAGGAGACCAGCCTTTCCCCGTGTTTTGAGAGGTTCGCTCCTCTGCCTTTGAGCCTTTGAACACAAAGATTCAGTCAACTCCCGATGATAACTTAGAACTGTACTCTTGACGGTCTCTCTGCCATCAGCCCCCTGCTCAGCTACCGTCTCCTCGGTGCATTCAGTGAAGTACCATAAAATCTGCAGCCTGCCGCACCATGTTGTTCAGGAAGGGCACATTTCCGCTTCGTAAAGAAATCTTTTCTTGCAGCCTGCCTGGCTCGAGCTCCTATTCCTTTTCAGAAGCCCGAGTTTGGCATAGCACTGAAATGACCCCTTCCCTCAAGGCCGGACACATCTCCTAGAGAATATACTCCACGTAGGCCCATTCATTACCTCTTGCCTCCTATGAAACACAAAGGAGTTGTAGCTTGATGGGAGGAAACAGTGGCCTCCTGCTCCGTCTATGACTATCCCGTTTCCCAAGGCCCCGTGAAAGGCTCTTGCTTTCAAGGGTGTAGAGTCTATCGACGGGCACCAAGCACCGCCAAAAGAGGAGAAATCAGAGCTAGAGAACGTGCTCCTGAGAAACACGCACACTTACCGCACGAAAAGCAGGCCTCTTCGTGGAGTCTGAAATCCCTCCCTGCTCAGCGTTTCTCCGTGGGGCAGAGCGCTCACCGCTGCCTCCATGCACAGCTAGGAAAAGTAGGTGTGCAGGTGTCACCTGCCTTTCAGCGCCTGTCCAAATTGTGCGGACAATAGCCACACCTGCCTGAACGTTCTGCAGAAAACCGAGTGTTACTGGAGTGTAGCAAACGCTTCCGTCTTCACTCAGGGTAAAGAGGCCATTGCTGTGGTGTGGACGGCCTTCATCCCCACTCTTTTGGAGCACAATGCCCTCTGAGCAGGCTGGAAACTGCCTGTAGGAGAAGCAGTTGAAGAGACGTCTGCCCCGGTATACGGAACTGCAGCCACACCTCGAGTGTATCTTACACTACAGGAACCAACGCGGTGCCCAGAACTCCTTTCTGATGCTAAGAAGCAAGAGGCAACAATTCCTCTGGAGACCCGTGTGTGGTGAGGCCTCCTGAGATTTGGTGCCTTCCAGTCCCGTTGACACCCCATCGATTGATTGCCATGTGATGGTAGCGACACAAAGACTGCCTTTACAAGTGCATGGAACCACGTTCAGTGGGCCGTGAGCCGAGAAGCACTAATGCTACACTGACAGGGCTAGGATGAAATGCCTCTGACCCCCTCCAAAAAGTAACTTTCCAAGAGGCAGCACACGGTCACATCCCCAGAACAACCCTGCCGTGTGCTAGGATACATTACAGGAAATCCGGAGACTCTGGGAGACGCCTAGCTCCACACGGCTTGAAAAAGCTTATAGCCTCTTTTCGGGGGTCAGTGTGGCACTTCTGGACAGTGAGACACCAGGTCTCCTAATGGAACCCTGGTGTTACATTACTGGGACGTAAGGCACAACATTAATCAGCCGCTTGGGTTACGGGCCTTGTCCAGAAGCAACGGTTGCCAAAGATTTCTTTGCTTTGAGCTCGTGAGACAGCATATCATGTAGGACCGCAGAGAAGGAGACCTGCCACTCTCTGGTTTTGAAGAAGAGGTGAGCTTTTCTACTAAGCCTTGGAGCACAAAGATCCAGCCAAGTCCCAACGACAGGTTAGAAGGTTACTGTTGCAGGTCTCTCGGCGCTTAGCCCACTGTTCGGCTACAGTCTGTAAAGTGCATTCAGGGAAGAACAAGAAACTCTACAACGTCCCGCATCTTGCTGGGAAGGAACAGCACAGCCTCTCCTCGGTGAAGACGTCCTTTCTTGCAGACTGCCAGGCTGGGACTCCTATTCCGTTTCAGCACTCCGAGTTTGGCCTAGCACGGAAATGACCCCTTCCCTCAACGCCCTACACATCTCTTAAGGACTATAACCCCCGTGTGCCCATTCGTTATATCTCGCCCCCTATGAAACACAGAAGAGCTGTGGCTGGATGGTAGGAGGCAGTGGCCGTAGTGTCCTTAAGGGATAAGTATCCCGTGCCAAAGGCCCCGTGAAAATCTCTCGCTTTCGGGAGCCTAGGGCATACCAAGGGCTGCCAAATACAGCTAAAGGAGGCGAAAGAAGAGAAGCAGAACTTGCTCCTGAGACTCTCGTACATATACTGACCCCAAAGCATGCCTCTTCGTGGAGACCGAAGGCCTCCCCAGCTCAGATTTAGGGCCCTGGAACACAGGGCTAAGCGCTGCCTTCAAAGGAGAGGTAGGAGAGGAATGTTTTCAAGTCTCGCCCGCCTTTCAGCGCCTGTTCAGCTTGAGTGGACAATAGCCACAGCCTGCCCGAACGTCCTGCCGAGCACCGAGTTTGACTGGAGTGTAGCAAACGCTTGCCAGTTCTCTGAGGGGGAAGAGGCCATTGCTGTGGTGTGAACGGCCTTCACTGGCACTCGCTGGGAGCGCAGTGCTCTCTGGGCAGGCAGGATAGTTCCTATCGGAGAAGCATTTGAACAGACGCCTGCCCTGGTATACGTGCTACATCCGCACATCGAGTGTACCTTTCCTACGCTCCAGGCACCAACACGGTGCACAGAACTCCTCTTGATGGTGAGCAACAAGACGCAACATTTCTTCTAGGAGGCTCGTGCGGGACGAGGCCTCTTGAGGATGTGGACCCTCGAATCCCGTCGAAACCACTGGGATTGATTGCCACGTTATGTTAGCGACACAATGAGAGCATTTCAGCTTCATGGAACCACGCACGTTCAGTGCGACATGAGAGAAGAAAACACAGATGCTGCCTTGACAGGGTTACAGTGAATTTGCCTCTGTCCCCCCCCGCCGACACATAACCTGCCCAGAGCCAGCACAGCTTCACGTCCCGAGGAACATTACTGCTGTGTGCTAGAATACATGAAAGGAAACCTGCGGACGCTGGGAGACTCTGAGCTGTACGCGGCTTGAGAAAGCTTCTAGACCCTTCAGGGCTCGGCGTGGCACTTCTGGAGCGTGAGACACCACGTTTCCTCATGGAAACCTAGTGTTACGTTTCGGGGACTTGATGCACAACCGCTTCCAGCCGCTTAGCTGAATGGCCTTGTCCAGAAGCGACAGTTGCCAGAGAGTTCTTTCCCAGGAGCTCGTGAGACAGCATATCATGCAGAAACGCAGAGAAGGAGACCAGCCTTTCCCCGTGTTTTGAGAGGTTCGCTCCTCTGCCTTTGTGCCTTTGAACACAAAGATTCAGTCAACTCCCGATGATAACTTAGAACTGTACTCTTGACGGTCTCTCTGCCATCAGCCCCCTGCTCAGCTACCGTCTCCTCGGTGCATTCAGTGAAGTACCATAAAATCTGCAGCCTGCCGCACCATGTTGTTCAGGAAGGGCACATTTCCTCTTCGTAAAGATATCTTTTCTTGCAGCCTGCCTGGCTCGAGCTCCTATTCCTTTTCAGAAGCCCGAGTTTGGCATAGCACTGAAATGACCCCTTCCCTCAAGGCCGGACACATCTCCTAGAGAATATACTCCACGTAGCCCCATTCATTACCTCTTGCCTCCTATGAAACACAAAGGAGTTGTAACTTGATGGGAGGAAACAGTGGCCTCCTGCTCCGTCTATGACTATACCGTTTCCCAAGGCCCCGTGAAATGCTCTTGCTTTCAAGGGTGTAGAGTCTATCGACGGGCACCAAGCACCGCCAAAAGAGGAGAAATCAGAGCTAGAGAACGTGCTCCTGAGAAACACGCACACTTACCGCACGAAAAGCAGGCCTCTTCGTGGAGTCTGAAATCCCTCCCTGCTCAGCGTTTCTCCGTGGGGCAGAGCGCTCACCGCTGCCTCCATGCACAGCTAGGAAAAGTAGGTGTGCAGGTGTCACCTGCCTTTCAGCGCCTGTCCAAATTGTGCGGACAATAGCCACACCTGCCTGAACGTTCTGCAGAAAACCGAGTGTTACTGGAGTGTAGCAAACGCTTCCGTCTTCACTCAGGGTAAAGAGGCCATTGCTGTGGTGTGGACGGCCTTCATCCCCACTCTTTTGGAGCACAATGCCCTCTGAGCAGGCTGGAAACTGCCTGTAGGAGAAGCAGTTGAAGAGACGTCCACCCCGGTGTACGGAACTGCAGCCACACCTCGAGTGTATCTTACGCTCCAGGAACCAACGCGGTGCCCAGAACTCCTTTCTGATGCTAAGAAGCAAGAGGCAACAATTCCTCTGGAGACCCGTGTGTGGTGAGGCCTCCTGAGATTTGGTGCCTTCCAGTCCCGTTGACACCCCATCGATTGATTACCATGTGATGGTAGCGACACAAAGACTGCCTTTACAAGTGCATGGAACCACGTTCAGTGGGCCGTGAGCCGAGAAGCACTAATGCTACACTGACAGGGCTAGGATGAAATGCCTCTGACCCCCTCCAAAAAGTAACTTTCCAAGAGGCAGCACACGGTCACATCCCCAGAACAACCCTGCCGTGTGCTAGGATACATTACAGGAAATCCGGAGACTCTGGGAGACGCTGAGCTCCACACGGCTTGAAAAAGCTTATAGCCTCTTTTCGGGGGTCAGTGTGGCACTTCTGGACAGTGAGACACCAGGTCTCCTAATGGAACCCTGGTGTTACATTACTGGGACGTAAGGCACAACATTAATCAGCCGCTTGGGTTACGGGCCTTGTCCAGAAGCAACGGTTGCCAAAGATTTCTTTGCTTTGAGCTCGTGAGACAGCATATCATGTAGGACCGCAGAGAAGGAGACCTGCCACTCTCTGGTTTTGAAGAAGAGGTGAGCTTTTCTACTAAGCCTTGGAGCACAAAGATCCAGCCAAGTCCCAACGACAGGTTAGAAGGTTACTGTTGCAGGTCTCTCGGCGCTTAGCCCACTGTTCGGCTACAGTCTGTAAAGTGCATTCAGGGAAGAACAAGAAACTCTACAACGTCCCGCATCTTGCTGGGAAGGAACAGCACAGCCTCTCCTCGGTGAAGACGTCCTTTCTTGCAGACTGCCAGGCTGGGACTCCTATTCCGTTTCAGCACTCCGAGTTTGGCCTAGCACGGAAATGACCCCTTCCCTCAACGCCCTACACATCTCTTAAGGACTATAACCCCCGTGTGCCCATTCGTTATATCTCGCCCCCTATGAAACACAGAAGAGCTGTGGCTGGATGGTAGGAGGCAGTGGCCGTAGTGTCCTTAAGGGATAAGTATCCCGTGCCAAAGGCCCCGTGAAAATCTCTCGCTTTCGGGAGCCTAGGGCATACCAAGGGCTGCCAAATACAGCTAAAGGAGGCGAAAGAAGAGAAGCAGAACTTGCTCCTGAGACTCTCGTACATATACTGACCCCAAAGCATGCCTCTTCGTGGAGACCGAAGGCCTCCCCAGCTCAGATTTAGGGCCCTGGAACACAGGGCTAAGCGCTGCCTTCAAAGGAGAGGTAGGAGAGGAATGTTTTCAAGTCTCGCCCGCCTTTCAGCGCCTGTTCAGCTTGAGTGGACAATAGCCACAGCCTGCCCGAACGTCCTGCCGAGCACCGAGTTTGACTGGAGTGTAGCAAACGCTTGCCAGTTCTCTGAGGGGGAAGAGGCCATTGCTGTGGTGTGAACGGCCTTCACTGGCACTCGCTGGGAGCGCAGTGCTCTCTGGGCAGGCAGGATAGTTCCTATCGGAGAAGCATTTGAACAGACGCCTGCCCTGGTATACGTGCTACATCCGCACATCGAGTGTACCTTTCCTACGCTCCAGGCACCAACACGGTGCACAGAACTCCTCTTGATGGTGAGCAACAAGACGCAACATTTCTTCTAGGAGGCTCGTGCGGGACGAGGCCTCTTGAGGATGTGGACCCTCGAATCCCGTCGAAACCACTGGGATTGATTGCCACGTTATGTTAGCGACACAATGAGAGCATTTCAGCTTCATGGAACCACGCACGTTCAGTGCGACATGAGAGAAGAAAACACAGATGCTGCCTTGACAGGGTTACAGTGAATTTGCCTCTGTCCCCCCCCGCCGACACATAACCTGCCCAGAGCCAGCACAGCTTCACGTCCCGAGGAACATTACTGCTGTGTGCTAGAATACATGAAAGGAAACCTGCGGACGCTGGGAGACTCTGAGCTGTACGCGGCTTGAGAAAGCTTCTAGACCCTTCAGGGCTCGGCGTGGCACTTCTGGAGCGTGAGACACCACGTTTCCTCATGGAAACCTAGTGTTACGTTTCGGGGACTTGATGTACAACCGCTTCCAGCCGCTTAGCTGAATGGCCTTGTCCAGAAGCGACAGTTGCCAGAGAGTTCTTTCCCAGGAGCTCGTGAGACAGCATATCATGCAGAAACGCAGAGAAGGAGACCAGCCTTTCCCCGTGTTTTGAGAGGTTCGCTCCTCTGCCTTTGTGCCTTTGAACACAAAGATTCAGTCAACTCCCGATGATAACTTAGAACTGTACTCTTGACGGTCTCTCTGCCATCAGCCCCCTGCTCAGCTACCGTCTCCTCGGTGCATTCAGTGAAGTACCATAAAATCTGCAGCCTGCCGCACCATGTTGTTCAGGAAGGGCACATTTCCTCTTCGTAAAGATATCTTTTCTTGCAGCCTGCCTGGCTCGAGCTCCTATTCCTTTTCAGAAGCCCGAGTTTGGCATAGCACTGAAATGACCCCTTCCCTCAAGGCCGGACACATCTCCTAGAGAATATACTCCACGTAGCCCCATTCATTACCTCTTGCCTCCTATGAAACACAAAGGAGTTGTAACTTGATGGGAGGAAACAGTGGCCTCCTGCTCCGTCTATGACTATCCCGTTTCCCAAGGCCCCGTGAAATGCTCTTGCTTTCAAGGGTGTAGAGTCTATCGACGGGCACCAAGCACCGCCAAAAGAGGAGAAATCAGAGCTAGAGAACGTGCTCCTGAGAAACACGCACACTTACCGCACGAAAAGCAGGCCTCTTCGTGGAGTCTGAAATCCCTCCCTGCTCAGCGTTTCTCCGTGGGGCAGAGCGCTCACCGCTGCCTCCATGCACAGCTAGGAAAAGTAGGTGTGCAGGTGTCACCTGCCTTTCAGCGCCTGTCCAAATTGTGCGGACAATAGCCACACCTGCCTGAACGTTCTGCAGAAAACCGAGTGTTACTGGAGTGTAGCAAACGCTTCCGTCTTCACTCAGGGTAAAGAGGCCATTGCTGTGGTGTGGACGGCCTTCATCCCCACTCTTTTGGAGCACAATGCCCTCTGAGCAGGCTGGAAACTGCCTGTAGGAGAAGCAGTTGAAGAGACGTCCACCCCGGTGTACGGAACTGCAGCCACACCTCGAGTGTATCTTACGCTCCAGGAACCAACGCGGTGCCCAGAACTCCTTTCTGATGCTAAGAAGCAAGAGGCAACAATTCCTCTGGAGACCCGTGTGTGGTGAGGCCTCCTGAGATTTGGTGCCTTCCAGTCCCGTTGACACCCCATCGATTGATTACCATGTGATGGTAGCGACACAAAGACTGCCTTTACAAGTGCATGGAACCACGTTCAGTGGGCCGTGAGCCGAGAAGCACTAATGCTACACTGACAGGGCTAGGATGAAATGCCTCTGACCCCCTCCAAAAAGTAACTTTCCAAGAGGCAGCACACGGTCACATCCCCAGAACAACCCTGCCGTGTGCTAGGATACATTACAGGAAATCCGGAGACTCTGGGAGACGCTGAGCTCCACACGGCTTGAAAAAGCTTATAGCCTCTTTTCGGGGGTCAGTGTGGCACTTCTGGACAGTGAGACACCAGGTCTCCTAATGGAACCCTGGTGTTACATTACTGGGACGTAAGGCACAACATTAATCAGCCGCTTGGGTTACGGGCCTTGTCCAGAAGCAACGGTTGCCAAAGATTTCTTTGCTTTGAGCTCGTGAGACAGCATATCATGTAGGACCGCAGAGAAGGAGACCTGCCACTCTCTGGTTTTGAAGAAGAGGTGAGCTTTTCTACTAAGCCTTGGAGCACAAAGATCCAGCCAAGTCCCAACGACAGGTTAGAAGGTTACTGTTGCAGGTCTCTCGGCGCTTAGCCCACTGTTCGGCTACAGTCTGTAAAGTGCATTCAGGGAAGAACAAGAAACTCTACAACGTCCCGCATCTTGCTGGGAAGGAACAGCACAGCCTCTCCTCGGTGAACACGTCCTTTCTTGCAGACTGCCAGGCTGGGACTCCTATTCCGTTTCAGCACTCCGAGTTTGGCCTAGCACGGAAATGACCCCTTCCCTCAACGCCCTACACATCTCTTAAGGACTATAACCCCCGTGTGCCCATTCGTTATATCTCGCCCCCTATGAAACACAGAAGAGCTGTGGCTGGATGGTAGGAGGCAGTGGCCGTAGTGTCCTTAAGGGATAAGTATCCCGTGCCAAAGGCCCCGTGAAAATCTCTCGCTTTCGGGAGCCTAGGGCATACCAAGGGCTGCCAAATACAGCTAAAGGAGGCGAAAGAAGAGAAGCAGAACTTGCTCCTGAGACTCTCGTACATATACTGACCCCAAAGCATGCCTCTTCGTGGAGACCGAAGGCCTCCCCAGCTCAGATTTAGGGCCCTGGAACACAGGGCTAAGCGCTGCCTTCAAAGGAGAGGTAGGAGAGGAATGTTTTCAAGTCTCGCCCGCCTTTCAGCGCCTGTTCAGCTTGAGTGGACAATAGCCACAGCCTGCCCGAACGTCCTGCCGAGCATCGAGTTTGACTGGAGTGTAGCAAACGCTTGCCAGTTCTCTGAGGGGGAAGAGGCCATTGCTGTGGTGTGAACGGCCTTCACTGGCACTCGCTGGGAGCGCAGTGCTCTCTGGGCAGGCAGGATAGTTCCTATCGGAGAAGCATTTGAACAGACGCCTGCCCTGGTATACGTGCTACATCCGCACATCGAGTGTACCTTTCCTACGCTCCAGGCACCAACACGGTGCACAGAACTCCTCTTGATGGTGAGCAACAAGACGCAACATTTCTTCTAGGAGGCTCGTGCGGGACGAGGCCTCTTGAGGATGTGGACCCTCGAATCCCGTCGAAACCACTGGGATTGATTGCCACGTTATGTTAGCGACACAATGAGAGCATTTCAGCTTCATGGAACCACACACGTTCAGTGCGATATGAGAGAAGAAAACACAGATGCTGCCTTGACAGGGTTAGAGTGAATTTGCCTCTGTCCCCCCCCGCCGACACATAACCTGCCCAGAGCCAGCACAGCTTCACGTCCCGAGGAACATTACTGCTGTGTGCTAGAATACATGAAAGGAAACCTGCGGACGCTGGGAGACTCTGAGCTGTACGCGGCTTGAGAAAGCTTCTAGACCCTTCAGGGCTCGGCGTGGCACTTCTGGAGCGTGAGACACCACGTTTCCTCATGGAAACCTAGTGTTACGTTTCGGGGACTTGATGCACAACCGCTTCCAGCCGCTTAGCTGGATGGCCTTGTCCAGAAGCGACAGTTGCCAGAGAGTTCTTTCCCAGGAGCTCGTGAGACAGCATATCATGCAGAAACGCAGAGAAGGAGACCAGCCTTTCCCCGTGTTTTGAGAGGTTCGCTCCTCTGCCTTTGAGCCTTTGAACACAAAGATCCAGTCAGCTCCCGATGATAACTTAGAACTGTACTCTTGACGGTCTCTCTGCCATCAGCCCCCTGCTCAGCTACCGTCTCCTCGGTGCATTCAGTGAAGTACCATAAAATCTGCAGCCTGCCGCACCATGTTGTTCAGGAAGGGCACATTTCCTCTTCGTAAAGAAATCTTTTCTTGCAGCCTGCCTGGCTCGAGCTCCTATTCCTTTTCAGAAGCCCGAGTTTGGCATAGCACTGAAATGACCCCTTCCCTCAAGGCCGGACACATCTCCTAGAGAATATACTCCACGTAGCCCCATTCATTACCTCTTGCCTCCTATGAAACACAAAGGAGTTGTAGCTTGATGGGAGGAAACAGTGGCCTCCTGCTCCGTCTATGACTATCCCGTTTCCCAAGGCCCCGTGAAAGGCTCTTGCTTTCAAGGGTGTAGAGTCTATCGACGGGCACCAAGCACCGCCAAAAGAGGAGAAATCAGAGCTAGAGAACGTGCTCCTGAGAAACATGCACACTTACCGCACGAAAAGCAGGGCTCTTCGTGGAGTCTGAAATCCCTCCCTGCTCAGCGTTTCTCCGTGGGGCAGAGCGCTCACCGCTGCCTCCATGCACAGCTAGGAAAAGTAGGTGTGCAGGTGTCACCTGCCTTTCAGCGCCTGTCCAAATTGTGCGGACAATAGCCACACCTGCCTGAACGTTCTGCAGAAAACCGAGTGTTACTGGAGTGTAGCAAACGCTTCCGTCTTCACTCAGGGTAAAGAGGCCATTGCTGTGGTGTGGACGGCCTTCATCCCCACTCTTTTGGAGCACAATGCCCTCTGAGCAGGCTGGAAACTGCCTGTAGGAGAAGCAGTTGAAGAGACGTCTGCCCCGGTATACGGAACTGCAGCCACACCTCGAGTGTATCTTACGCTCCAGGAACCAACGCGGTGCCCAGAACTCCTTTCTGATGCTAAGAAGCAAGAGGCAACAATTCCTCTGGAGACCCGTGTGTGGTGAGGCCTCCTGAGATTTGGTGCCTTCCAGTCCCGTTGACACCCCATCGATTGATTGCCATGTGATGGTAGCGACACAAAGACTGCCTTTACAAGTGCATGGAACCACGTTCAGTGGGCCGTGAGCCGAGAAGCACTAATGCTACACTGACAGGGCTAGGATGAAATGCCTCTGACCCCCTCCAAAAAGTAACTTTCCAAGAGGCAGCACACGGTCACATCCCCAGAACAACCCTGCCGTGTGCTAGGATACATTACAGGAAATCCGGAGACTCTGGGAGACGCTGAGCTCCACACGGCTTGAAAAAGCTTATAGCCTCTTTTCGGGGGTCAGTGTGGCACTTCTGGACAGTGAGACACCAGGTCTCCTAATGGAACCCTGGTGTTACATTACTGGGACGTAAGGCACAACATTAATCAGCCGCTTGGGTTACGGGCCTTGTCCAGAAGCAACGGTTGCCAAAGATTTCTTTGCTTTGAGCTCGTGAGACAGCATATCATGTAGGACCGCAGAGAAGGAGACCTGCCGCTCTCTGGTTTTGAAGAAGAGGTGAGCTTTTCTACTAAGCCTTGGAGCACAAAGATCCAGCCAAGTCCCAACGACAGGTTAGAAGGTTACTGTTGCAGGTCTCTCGGCGCTTAGCCCACTGTTCGGCTACAGTCTGTAAAGTGCATTCAGGGAAGAACAAGAAACTCTACAACGTCCCGCATCTTGCTGGGAAGGAACAGCACAGCCTCTCCTCGGTGAAGACGTCCTTTCTTGCAGACTGCCAGGCTGGGACTCCTATTCCGTTTCAGCACTCCGAGTTTGGCCTAGCACGGAAATGACCCCTTCCCTCAACGCACTACACATCTCTTAAGGACTATAACCCCCGTGTGCCCATTCGTTATATCTCGCCCCCTATGAAACACAGAAGAGCTGTGGCTGGATGGTAGGAGGCAGTGGCCGTAGTGTCCTTAAGGGATAAGTATCCCGTGCCAAAGGCCCCGTGAAAATCTCTCGCTTTCGGGAGCCTAGGGCATACCAAGGGCTGCCAAATACAGCTAAAGGAGGCGAAAGAAGAGAAGCAGAACTTGCTCCTGAGACTCTCGTACATATACTGACCCCAAAGCATGCCTCTTCGTGGAGACCGAAGGCCTCCCCAGCTCAGATTTAGGGCCCTGGAACACAGGGCTAAGCGCTGCCTTCAAAGGAGAGGTAGGAGAGGAATGTTTTCAAGTCTCGCCCGCCTTTCAGCGCCTGTTCAGCTTGAGTGGACAATAGCCACAGCCTGCCCGAACGTCCTGCCGAGCACCGAGTTTGACTGGAGTGTAGCAAACGCTTGCCAGTTCTCTGAGGGGGAAGAGGCCATTGCTGTGGTGTGAACGGCCTTCACTGGCACTCGCTGGGAGCGCAGTGCTCTCTGGGCAGGCAGGATAGTTCCTATCGGAGAAGCATTTGAACAGACGCCTGCCCTGGTATACGTGCTACATCCGCACATCGAGTGTACCTTTCCTACGCTCCAGGCACCAACACGGTGCACAGAACTCCTCTTGATGGTGAGCAACAAGACGCAACATTTCTTCTAGGAGGCTCGTGCGGGACGAGGCCTCTTGAGGATGTGGACCCTCGAATCCCGTCGAAACCACTGGGATTGATTGCCACGTTATGTTAGCGACACAATGAGAGCATTTCAGCTTCATGGAACCACGCACGTTCAGTGCGACATGAGAGAAGAAAACACAGATGCTGCCTTGACAGGGTTAGAGTGAATTTGCCTCTGTCCCCCCCCGCCGACACATAACCTGCCCAGAGCCAGCACAGCTTCACGTCCCGAGGAACATTACTGCTGTGTGCTAGAATACATGAAAGGAAACCTGCGGACGCTGGGAGACTCTGAGCTGTACGCGGCTTGAGAAAGCTTCTAGACCCTTCAGGGCTCGGCGTGGCACTTCTGGAGCGTGAGACACCACGTTTCCTCATGGAAACCTAGTGTTACGTTTCGGGGACTTGATGCACAACCGCTTCCAGCCGCTTAGCTGGATGGCCTTGTCCAGAAGCGACAGTTGCCAGAGAGTTCTTTCCCAGGAGCTCGTGAGACAGCATATCATGCAGAAACGCAGAGAAGGAGACCAGCCTTTCCCCGTGTTTTGAGAGGTTCGCTCCTCTGCCTTTGTGCCTTTGAACACAAAGATTCAGTCAACTCCCGATGATAACTTAGAACTGTACTCTTGACGGTCTCTCTGCCATCAGCCCCCTGCTCAGCTACCGTCTCCTCGGTGCATTCAGTGAAGTACCATAAAATCTGCAGCCTGCCGCACCATGTTGTTCAGGAAGGGCACATTTCCTCTTCGTAAAGAAATCTTTTCTTGCAGCCTGCCTGGCTCGAGCTCCTATTCCTTTTCAGAAGCCCGAGTTTGGCATAGCACTGAAATGACCCCTTCCCTCAAGGCCGGACACATCTCCTAGAGAATATACTCCACGTAGCCCCATTCATTACCTCTTGCCTCCTATGAAACACAAAGGAGTTGTAGCTTGATGGGAGGAAACAGTGGCCTCCTGCTCCGTCTATGACTATCCCGTTTCCCAAGGCCCCGTGAAAGGCTCTTGCTTTCAAGGGTGTAGAGTCTATCGACGGGCACCAAGCACCGCCAAAAGAGGAGAAATCAGAGCTAGAGAACGTGCTCCTGAGAAACACGCACACTTACCGCACGAAAAGCAGGCCTCTTCGTGGAGTCTGAAATCCCTCCCTGCTCAGCGTTTCTCCGTGGGGCAGAGCGCTCACCGCTGCCTCCATGCACAGCTAGGAAAAGTAGGTGTGCAGGTGTCACCTGCCTTTCAGCGCCTGTCCAAATTGTGCGGACAATAGCCACACCTGCCTGAACGTTCTGCAGAAAACCGAGTGTTACTGGAGTGTAGCAAACGCTTCCGTCTTCACTCAGGGTAAAGAGGCCATTGCTGTGGTGTGGACGGCCTTCATCCCCACTCTTTTGGAGCACAATGCCCTCTGAGCAGGCTGGAAACTGCCTGTAGGAGAAGCAGTTGAACAGACGTCCGCCCCGGTATACGGAACTGCAGCCACACCTCGAGTGTATCTTACGCTCCAGGAACCAACGCGGTGCCCAGAACTCCTTTCTGATGCTAAGAAGCAAGAGGCAACAATTCCTCTGGAGACCCGTGCGTGGTGAGGCCTCCTGAGATTTGGTGCCTTCCAGTCCCGTTGACACCCCATCGATTGATTGCCATGTGATGGTAGCGACACAAAGACTGCCTTTACAAGTGCATGGAACCACGTTCAGTGGGCCGTGAGCCGAGAAGCACTAATGCTACACTGACAGGGCTAGGATGAAATGCCTCTGACCCCCTCCAAAAAGTAACTTTCCAAGAGGCAGCACACGGTCACATCCCCAGAACAACCCTGCCGTGTGCTAGGATACATTACAGGAAATCCGGAGACTCTGGGAGACGCTGAGCTCCACACGGCTTGAAAAAGCTTATAGCCTCTTTTCGGGGGTCAGTGTGGCACTTCTGGACAGTGAGACACCAGGTCTCCTAATGGAACCCTGGTGTTACATTACTGGGACGTAAGGCACAACATTAATCAGCCGCTTGGGTTACGGGCCTTGTCCAGAAGCAACGGTTGCCAAAGATTTCTTTGCTTTGAGCTCGTGAGACAGCATATCATGTAGGACCGCAGAGAAGGAGACCTGCCGCTCTCTGGTTTTGAAGAAGAGGTGAGCTTTTCTACTAAGTCTTGGAGCACAAAGATCCAGCCAAGTCCCAACGACAGGTTAGAAGGTTACTGTTGCAGGTCTCTCGGCGCTTAGCCCACTGTTCGGCTACAGTCTGTAAAGTGCATTCAGGGAAGAACAAGAAACTCTACAACGTCCCGCATCTTGCTGGGAAGGAACAGCACAGCCTCTCCTCGGTGAAGACGTCCTTTCTTGCAGACTGCCAGGCTGGGACTCCTATTCCGTTTCAGCACTCCGAGTTTGGCCTAGCACGGAAATGACCCCTTCCCTCAACGCCCTACACATCTCTTAAGGACTATAACCCCCGTGTGCCCATTCGTTATATCTCGCCCCCTATGAAACACAGAAGAGCTGTGGCTGGATGGTAGGAGGCAGTGGCCGTAGTGTCCTTAAGGGATAAGTATCCCGTGCCAAAGGCCCCGTGATAATCTCTCGCTTTCGGGAGCCTAGGGCATACCAAGGGCTGCCAAATACAGCTAAAGGAGGCGAAAGAAGAGAAGCAGAACTTGCTTCTGAGACTCTCGTACATATACTGACCCCAAAGCATGCCTCTTCGTGGAGACCGAAGGCCTCCCCAGCTCAGATTTAGGGCCCTGGAACACAGGGCTAAGCGCTGCCTTCAAAGGAGAGGTAGGAGAGGAATGTTTTCAAGTCTCGCCCGCCTTTCAGCGCCTGTTCAGCTTGAGTGGACAATAGCCACAGCCTGCCCGAACGTCCTGCCGAGCACCGAGTTTGACTGGAGTGTAGCAAACGCTTGCCAGTTCTCTGAGGGGGAAGAGGCCATTGCTGTGGTGTGAACGGCCTTCACTGGCACTCGCGGGGAGCGCAGTGCTCTCTGGGCAGGCAGGATAGTTCCTATCGGAGAAGCATTTGAACAGACGCCTGCCCTGGTATACGTGCTACATCCGCACATCGAGTGTACCTTTCCTACGCTCCAGGCACCAACACGGTGCACAGAACTCCTCTTGATGGTGAGCAACAAGACGCAACATTTCTTCTAGGAGGCTCGTGCGGGACGAGGCCTCTTGAGGATGTGGACCCTCGAATCCCGTCGAAACCACTGGGATTGATTGCCACGTTATGTTAGCGACACAATGAGAGCATTTCAGCTTCATGGAACCACGCACGTTCAGTGCGACATGAGAGAAGAAAACACAGATGCTGCCTTGACAGGGTTAGAGTGAATTTGCCTCTGTCCCTCCCCGCCCCCCCACCCCCCCCCGCCGACACATAACCTGCCCAGAGCCAGCACAGCTTCACGTCCCGAGGAACATTACTGCTGTGTGCTAGAATACATGAAAGGAAACCTGCGGACGCTGGGAGACTCTGAGCTGTACGCAGCTTGAGAAAGCTTCTAGACCCTTCAGGGCTCGGCGTGGCACCTCTGGAGCGTGAGACACCACGTTTCCTCATGGAAACCTAGTGTTACGTTTCGGGGACTTGATGCACAACCGCCTGCAGCCGCTTAGCTGGATGGCCTTGTCCAGAAGCGACAGTTGCCAGAGAGTTCTTTCCCAGGAGCTCGTGAGACAGCATATCATGCAGAAACGCAGAGAAGGAGACCAGCCTTTCCCCGTGTTTTGAGAGGTTCGCTCCTCTGCCTTTGAGCCTTTGAACACAAAGATCCAGTCAGCTCCCGATGATAACTTAGAACTGTACTCTTGACGGTCTCTCTGCCATCAGCCCCCTGCTCAGCTACCGTCTCCTCGGTGCATTCAGTGAAGTACCATAAAATCTGCAGCCTGCCGCACCATGTTGTTCAGGAAGGGCACATTTCCTCTTCGTAAAGAAATCTTTTCTTGCAGCCTGCCTGGCTCGAGCTCCTATTCCTTTTCAGAAGCCCGAGTTCGGCATAGGACTGAAATAACCCCTTCCCTCAAGGCCGGACACATCTCCTAGAGAATATACTCCACGTAGCCCCATTCATTACCTCTTGCCTCCTATGAAACACAAAGGAGTTGTAGCTTGATGGGAGGAAACAGTGGCCTCCTGCTCCGTCTATGACTATCCCGTTTCCCAAGGCCCCGTGAAAGGCTCTTGCTTTCAAGGGTGTAGAGTCTATCGACGGGCAGCAAGCACCGCCAAAAGAGGAGAAATCAGAGCTAGAGAACGTGCTCCTGAGAAACACGCACACTTACCGCACGAAAAGCAGGCCTCTTCGTGGAGTCTGAAATCCCTCCCTGCTCAGCGTTTCTCCGTGGGGCAGAGCGCTCACCGCTGCCTCCATGCACAGCTAGGAAAAGTAGGTGTGCAGGTGTCACCTGCCTTTCAGCGCCTGTCCAAATTGTGCGGACAATAGCCACACCTGCCTGAACGTTCTGCAGAAAACCGAGTGTTACTGGAGTGTAGCAAACGCTTCCGTCTTCACTCAGGGTAAAGAGGCCATTGCTGTGGTGTGGACGGCCTTCATCCCCACTCTTTTGGAGCACAGTGCCCTCTGAGCAGGCTGGAAACTGCCTGTAGGAGAAGCAGTTGAACAGACGTCCGCCCCGGTATACGGAACTGCAGCCACACCTCGAGTGTATCTTACGCTCCAGGAACCAACGCGGTGCCCAGAACTCCTTTCTGATGCTAAGAAGCAAGAGGCAACAATTCCTCTGGAGACCCGTGCGTGGTGAGGCCTCCTGAGATTTGGTGCCTTCCAGTCCCGTTGACACCCCATCGATTGATTGCCATGTGATGGTAGCGACACAAAGACTGCCTTTACAAGTGCATGGAACCACGTTCAGTGGGCCGTGAGCCGAGAAGCACTAATGCTACACTGACAGGGCTAGGATGAAATGCCTCTGACCCCCTCCAAAAAGTAACTTTCCAAGAGGCAGCACACGGTCACATCCCCAGAACAACCCTGCCGTGTGCTAGGATACATTACAGGAAATCCGGAGACTCTGGGAGACGCTGAGCTCCACACGGCTTGAAAAAGCTTATAGCCTCTTTTCGGGGGTCAGTGTGGCACTTCTGGACAGTGAGACACCAGGTCTCCTAATGGAACCCTGGTGTTACATTACTGGGACGTAAGGCACAACATTAATCAGCCGCTTGGGTTACGGGCCTTGTCCAGAAGCAACGGTTGCCAAAGATTTCTTTGCTTTGAGCTCGTGAGACAGCATATCATGTAGGACCGCAGAGAAGGAGACCTGCCGCTCTCTGGTTTTGAAGAAGAGGTGAGCTTTTCTACTAAGCCTTGGAGCACAAAGATCCAGCCAAGTCCCAACGACAGGTTAGAAGGTTACTGTTGCAGGTCTCTCGGCGCTTAGCCCACTGTTCGGCTACAGTCTGTAAAGTGCATTCAGGGAAGAACAAGAAACTCTACAACGTCCCGCATCTTGCTGGGAAGGAACAGCACAGCCTCTCCTCGGTGAACACGTCCTTTCTTGCAGACTGCCAGGCTGGGACTCCTATTCCGTTTCAGCACTCCGAGTTTGGCCTAGCACGGAAATGACCCCTTCCCTCAACGCCCTACACATCTCTTAAGGACTATAACCCCCGTGTGCCCATTCGTTATATCTCGCCCCCTATGAAACACAGAAGAGCTGTGGCTGGATGGTAGGAGGCAGTGGCCGTAGTGTCCTTAAGGGATAAGTATCCCGTGCCAAAGGCCCCGTGATAATCTCTCGCTTTCGGGAGCCTAGGGCATACCAAGGGCTGCCAAACACAGCTAAAGGAGGCGAAAGAAGAGAAGCAGAACTTGCTCCTGAGACTCTCGTACATATACTGACCCCAAAGCATGCCTCTTCGTGGAGACCGAAGGCCTCCCCAGCTCAGATTTAGGGCCCTGGAACACAGGGCTAAGCGCTGCCTTCAAAGGAGAGGTAGGAAAGGAATGTTTTCAAGTCTCGCCCGCCTTTCAGCGCCTGTTCAGCTTGAGTGGACAATAGCCACAGCCTGCCCGAACGTCCTGCCGAGCACCGAGTTTGACTGGAGTGTAGCAAACGCTTGCCAGTTCTCTGAGGGGGAAGAGGCCATTGCTGTGGTGTGAACGGCCTTCACTGGCACTCGCTGGGAGCGCAGTGCTCTCTGGGCAGGCAGGATAGTTCCTATCGGAGAAGCATTTGAACAGACGCCTGCCCTGGTATACGTGCTACATCCGCACATCGAGTGTACCTTTCCTACGCTCCAGGCACCAACACGGTGCACAGAACTCCTCTTGATGGTGAGCAACAAGACGCAACATTTCTTCTAGGAGGCTCGTGCGGGACGAGGCCTCTTGAGGATGTGGACCCTCGAATCCCGTCGAAACCACTGGGATTGATTGCCACGTTATGTTAGCGACACAATGAGAGCATTTCAGCTTCATGGAACCACGCACGTTCAGTGCGACATGAGAGAAGAAAACACAGATGCTGCCTTGACAGGGTTAGAGTGAATTTGCCTCTGTCCCTCCCCGCCCCCCACCCCCCCCGCCGACACATAACCTGCCCAGAGCCAGCACAGCTTCACGTCCCGAGGAACATTACTGCTGTGTGCTAGAATACATGAAAGGAAACCTGCGGACGCTGGGAGACTCTGAGCTGTACACGGCTTGAGAAAGCTTCTAGACCCTTCAGGGCTCGGCGTGGCACCTCTGGAGCATGAGACACCACGTTTCCTCATGGAAACCTAGTGTTACGTTTCGGGGACTTGATGCACAACCGCCCCCAGCCGCTTAGCTGGATGGCCTTGTCCAGAAGCGACAGTTGCCAGAGAGTTCTTTCCCAGGAGCTCGTGAGACAGCATATCATGCAGAAACGCAGAGAAGGAGACCAGCCTTTCCCCGTGTTTTGAGAGGTTCGCTCCTCTGCCTTTGAGCCTTTGAACACAAAGATCCAGTCAGCTCCCGATGATAACTTAGAACTGTACTCTTGACGGTCTCTCTGCCATCAGCCCCCTGCTCAGCTACCGTCTCCTCGGTGCATTCAGTGAAGTACCATAAAATCTGCAGCCTGCCGCACCATGTTGTTCAGGAAGGGCACATTTCCTCTTCGTAAAGAAATCTTTTCTTGCAGCCTGCCTGGCTCGAGCTCCCATTCCTTTTCAGAAGCCCGAGTTTGGCATAGGACTGAAATAACCCCTTCCCTCAAGGCCGGACACATCTCCTAGAGAATATACTCCACGTAGCCCCATTCATTACCTCTTGCCTCCTATGAAACACAAAGGAGTTGTAGCTTGATGGGAGGAAACAGTGGCCTCCTGCTCCGTCTATGACTATCCCGTTTCCCAAGGCCCCGTGAAAGGCTCTTGCTTTCAAGGGTGTAGAGTCTATCGACGGGCAGCAAGCACCGCCAAAAGAGGAGAAATCAGAGCTAGAGAACGTGCTCCTGAGAAACACGCACACTTACCGCACGAAAAGCAGGCCTCTTCGTGGAGTCTGAAATCCCTCCCTGCTCAGCGTTTCTCCGTGGGGCAGAGCGCTCACCGCTGCCTCCATGCACAGCTAGGAAAAGTAGGTGTGCAGGTGTCACCTGCCTTTCAGCGCCTGTCCAAATTGTGCGGACAATAGCCACACCTGCCTGAACGTTCTGCAGAAAACCGAGTGTTACTGGAGTGTAGCAAACGCTTCCGTCTTCACTCAGGGTAAAGAGGCCATTGCTGTGGTGTGGACGGCCTTCATCCCCACTCTTTTGGAGCACAGTGCCCTCTGAGCAGGCTGGAAACTGCCTGTAGGAGAAGCAGTTGAACAGACGTCCGCCCCGGTATACGGAACTGCAGCCACACCTCGAGTGTATCTTACGCTCCAGGAACCAACGCGGTGCCCAGAACTCCTTTCTGATGCTAAGAAGCAAGAGGCAACAATTCCTCTGGAGACCCGTGCGTGGTGAGGCCTCCTGAGATTTGGTGCCTTCCAGTCCCGTTGACACCCCATCGATTGATTGCCATGTGATGGTAGCGACACAAAGACTGCCTTTACAAGTGCATGGAACCACGTTCAGTGGGCCGTGAGCCGAGAAGCACTAATGCTACACTGACAGGGCTAGGATGAAATGCCTCTGACCCCCTCCAAAAAGTAACTTTCCAAGAGGCAGCACACGGTCACATCCCCAGAACAACCCTGCCGTGTGCTAGGATACATTACAGGAAATCCGGAGACTCTGGGAGACGCTGAGCTCCACACGGCTTGAAAAAGCTTATAGCCTCTTTTCGGGGGTCAGTG
Source organism: Eubalaena glacialis (assembly GCF_028564815.1). Lineage (NCBI taxonomy): Eukaryota > Metazoa > Chordata > Mammalia > Artiodactyla > Balaenidae > Eubalaena > Eubalaena glacialis. The sequence goes on from NC_083725.1 coordinate 26,519,975, forward strand.
TGGCACTTCTGGACAGTGAGACACCAGGTCTCCTAATGGAACCCTGGTGTTACATTACTGGGACGTAAGGCACAACATTAATCAGCCGCTTGGGTTACGGGCCTTGTCCAGAAGCAACGGTTGCCAAAGATTTCTTTGCTTTGAGCTCGTGAGACAGCATATCATGTAGGACCGCAGAGAAGGAGACCTGCCGCTCTCTGGTTTTGAAGAAGAGGTGAGCTTTTCTACTAAGCCTTGGAGCACAAAGATCCAGCCAAGTCCCAACGACAGGTTAGAAGGTTACTGTTGCAGGTCTCTCGGCGCTTAGCCCACTGTTCGGCTACAGTCTGTAAAGTGCATTCAGGGAAGAACAAGAAACTCTACAACGTCCCGCATCTTGCTGGGAAGGAACAGCACAGCCTCTCCTCGGTGAACACGTCCTTTCTTGCAGACTGCCAGGCTGGGACTCCTATTCCGTTTCAGCACTCCGAGTTTGGCCTAGCACGGAAATGACCCCTTCCCTCAACGCCCTACACATCTCTTAAGGACTATAACCCCCGTGTGCCCATTCGTTATATCTCGCCCCCTATGAAACACAGAAGAGCTGTGGCTGGATGGTAGGAGGCAGTGGCCGTAGTGTCCTTAAGGGATAAGTATCCCGTGCCAAAGGCCCCGTGATAATCTCTCGCTTTCGGGAGCCTAGGGCATACCAAGGGCTGCCAAACACAGCTAAAGGAGGCGAAAGAAGAGAAGCAGAACTTGCTCCTGAGACTCTCGTACATATACTGACCCCAAAGCATGCCTCTTCGTGGAGACCGAAGGCCTCCCCAGCTCAGATTTAGGGCCCTGGAACACAGGGCTAAGCGCTGCCTTCAAAGGAGAGGTAGGAAAGGAATGTTTTCAAGTCTCGCCCGCCTTTCAGCGCCTGTTCAGCTTGAGTGGACAATAGCCACAGCCTGCCCGAACGTCCTGCCGAGCACCGAGTTTGACTGGAGTGTAGCAAACGCTTGCCAGTTCTCTGAGGGGGAAGAGGCCATTGCTGTGGTGTGAACGGCCTTCACTGGCACTCGCGGGGAGCGCAGTGCTCTCTGGGCAGGCAGGATAGTTCCTATCGGAGAAGCATTTGAACAGACGCCTGCCCTGGTATACGTGCTACATCCGCACATCGAGTGTACCTTTCCTACGCTCCAGGCACCAACACGGTGCACAGAACTCCTCTTGATGGTGAGCAACAAGACGCAACATTTCTTCTAGGAGGCTCGTGCGGGACGAGGCCTCTTGAGGATGTGGACCCTCGAATCCCGTCGAAACCACTGGGATTGATTGCCACGTTATGTTAGCGACACAATGAGAGCATTTCAGCTTCATGGAACCACGCACGTTCAGTGCGACATGAGAGAAGAAAACACAGATGCTGCCTTGACAGGGTTAGAGTGAATTTGCCTCTGTCCCTCCCCGCCCCCCACCCCCCCCGCCGACACATAACCTGCCCAGAGCCAGCACAGCTTCACGTCCCGAGGAACATTACTGCTGTGTGCTAGAATACATGAAAGGAAACCTGCGGACGCTGGGAGACTCTGAGCTGTACGCGGCTTGAGAAAGCTTCTAGACCCTTCAGGGCTCGGCGTGGCACATCTGGAGCGTGAGACACCACGTTTCCTCATGGAAACCTAGTGTTACGTTTCGGGGACTTGATGCACAACCGCCTCCAGCCGCTTAGCTGGATGGCCTTGTCCAGAAGCGACAGTTGCCAGAGAGTTCTTTCCCAGGAGCTCGTGAGACAGCATATCATGCAGAAACGCAGAGAAGGAGACCAGCCTTTCCCCGTGTTTTCAGAGGTTCGCTCCTCTGCCTTTGAGCCTTTGAACACAAAGATCCAGTCAGCTCCCGATGATAACTTAGAACTGTACTCTTGACGGTCTCTCTGCCATCAGCCCCCTGCTCAGCTACCGTCTCCTCGGTGCATTCAGTGAAGTACCATAAAATCTGCAGCCTGCCGCACCATGTTGTTCAGGAAGGGCACATTTCCTCTTCGTAAAGAAATCTTTTCTTGCAGCCTGCCTGGCTCGAGCTCCCATTCCTTTTCAGAAGCCCGAGTTTGGCATAGGACTGAAATAACCCCTTCCCTCAAGACCGGACACATCTCCTAGAGAATATACTCCACGTAGCCCCATTCATTACCTCTTGCCTCCTATGAAACACAAAGGAGTTGTAGCTTGATGGGAGGAAACAGTGGCCTCCTGCTCCGTCTATGACTATCCCGTTTCCCAAGGCCCCGTGAAAGGCTCTTGCTTTCAAGGGTGTAGAGTCTATCGATGGGCAGCAAGCACCGCCAAAAGAGGAGAAATCAGAGCTAGAGAACGTGCTCCTGAGAAACACGCACACTTACCGCACGAAAAGCAGGCCTCTTCGTGGAGTCTGAAATCCCTCCCTGCTCAGCGTTTCTCCGTGGGGCAGAGCGCTCACCGCTGCCTCCATGCACAGCTAGGAAAAGTAGGTGTGCATGTGTCACCTGCCTTTCAGCGCCTGTCCAAATTGTGCAGACAATAGCCACACCTGCCTGAACGTTCTGCAGAAAACCGAGTGTTACTGGAGTGTAGCAAACGCTTCCGTCTTCACTCAGGGTAAAGAGGCCATTGCTGTGGTGTGGACGGCCTTCATCCCCACTCTTTTGGAGCACAGTGCCCTCTGAGCAGGCTGGAAACTGCCTGTAGGAGAAGCAGTTGAACAGACGTCCGCCCCGGTATACGGAACTGCAGCCACACCTCGAGTGTATCTTACGCTCCAGGAACCAACGCGGTGCCCAGAACTCCTTTCTGATGCTAAGAAGCAAGAGGCAACAATTCCTCTGGAGACCCGTGCGTGGTGAGGCCTCCTGAGATTTGGTGCCTTCCAGTCCCGTTGACACCCCATCGATTGATTGCCATGTGATGGTAGCGACACAAAGACTGCCTTTACAAGTGCATGGAACCACGTTCAGTGGGCCGTGAGCCGAGAAGCACTAATGCTACACTGACAGGGCTAGGATGAAATGCCTCTGACCCCCTCCAAAAAGTAACTTTCCAAGAGGCAGCACACGGTCACATCCCCAGAACAACCCTGCCGTGTGCTAGGATACATTACAGGAAATCCGGAGACTCTGGGAGACGCTGAGCTCCACACGGCTTGAAAAAGCTTATAGCCTCTTTTCGGGGGTCAGTGTGGCACTTCTGGACAGTGAGACACCAGGTCTCCTAATGGAACCCTGGTGTTACATTACTGGGACGTAAGGCACAACATTAATCAGCCGCTTGGGTTACGGGCCTTGTCCAGAAGCAACGGTTGCCAAAGATTTCTTTGCTTTGAGCTCGTGAGACAGCATATCATGTAGGACCGCAGAGAAGGAGACCTGCCGCTCTCTGGTTTTGAAGAAGAGGTGAGCTTTTCTACTAAGCCTTGGAGCACAAAGATCCAGCCAAGTCCCAACGACAGGTTAGAAGGTTACTGTTGCAGGTCTCTCGGCGCTTAGCCCACTGTTCGGCTACAGTCTGTAAAGTGCATTCAGGGAAGAACAAGAAACTCTACAACGTCCCGCATCTTGCTGGGAAGGAACAGCACAGCCTCTCCTCGGTGAAGACGTCCTTTCTTGCAGACTGCCAGGCTGGGACTCCTATTCCGTTTCAGCACTCCGAGTTTGGCCTAGCACGGAAATGACCCCTTCCCTCAACGCCCTACACATCTCTTAAGGACTATAACCCCCGTGTGCCCATTCGTTATATCTCGCCCCCTATGAAACACAGAAGAGCTGTGGCTGGATGGTAGGAGGCAGTGGCCGTAGTGTCCTTAAGGGATAAGTATCCCGTGCCAAAGGCCCCGTGATAATCTCTCGCTTTCGGGAGCCTAGGGCATACCAAGGGCTGCCAAATACAGCTAAAGGAGGCGAAAGAAGAGAAGCAGAACTTGCTCCTGAGACTCTCGTACATATACTGACCCCAAAGCATGCCTCTTCGTGGAGACCGAAGGCCTCCCCAGCTCAGATTTAGGGCCCTGGAACACAGGGCTAAGCGCTGCCTTCAAAGGAGAGGTAGGAGAGGAATGTTTTCAAGTCTCGCCCGCCTTTCAGCGCCTGTTCAGCTTGAGTGGACAATAGCCACAGCCTGCCCGAACGTCCTGCCGAGCACCGAGTTTGACTGGAGTGTAGCAAACGCTTGCCAGTTCTCTGAGGGGGAAGAGGCCATTGCTGTGGTGTGAACGGCCTTCACTGGCACTCGCTGGGAGCGCAGTGCTCTCTGGGCAGGCAGGATAGTTCCTATCGGAGAAGCATTTGAACAGACGCCTGCCCTGGTATACGTGCTACATCCGCACATCGAGTGTACCTTTCCTACGCTCCAGGCACCAACACGGTGCACAGAACTCCTCTTGATGGTGAGCAACAAGACGCAACATTTCTTCTAGGAGGCTCGTGCGGGACGAGGCCTCTTGAGGATGTGGACCCTCGAATCCCGTCGAAACCACTGGGATTGATTGCCACGTTATGTTAGCGACACAATGAGAGCATTTCAGCTTCATGGAACCACGCACGTTCAGTGCGACATGAGAGAAGAAAACACAGATGCTGCCTTGACAGGGTTAGACTGAATTTGCCTCTGTCCCTCCCCGCCCCCCCACCCCCCCCCGCCGACACATAACCTGCCCAGAGCCAGCACAGCTTCACGTCCCGAGGAACATTACTGCTGTGTGCTAGAATACATGAAAGGAAACCTGCGGACGCTGGGAGACTCTGAGCTGTACGCGGCTTGAGAAAGCTTCTAGACCCTTCAGGGCTCGGCGTGGCACCTCTGGAGCGTGAGACACCACGTTTCCTCATGGAAACCTAGTGTTACGTTTCGGGGACTTGATGCACAACCGCCTGCAGCCGCTTAGCTGGATGGCCTTGTCCAGAAGCGACAGTTGCCAGAGAGTTCTTTCCCAGGAGCTCGTGAGACAGCATATCATGCAGAAACGCAGAGAAGGAGACCAGCCTTTCCCCGTGTTTTGAGAGGTTCGCTCCTCTGCCTTTGAGCCTTTGAACACAAAGATCCAGTCAGCTCCCGATGATAACTTAGAACTGTACTCTTGACGGTCTCTCTGCCATCAGCCCCCTGCTCAGCTACCGTCTCCTCGGTGCATTCAGTGAAGTACCATAAAATCTGCAGCCTGCCGCACCATGTTGTTCAGGAAGGGCACATTTCCTCTTCGTAAAGAAATCTTTTCTTGCAGCCTGCCTGGCTCGAGCTCCTATTCCTTTTCAGAAGCCCGAGTTTGGCATAGGACTGAAATAACCCCTTCCCTCAAGGCCGGACACATCTCCTAGAGAATATACTCCACGTAGCCCCATTCATTACCTCTTGCCTCCTATGAAACACAAAGGAGTTGTAGCTTGATGGGAGGAAACAGTGGCCTCCTGCTCCGTCTATGACTATCCCGTTTCCCAAGGCCCCGTGAAAGGCTCTTGCTTTCAAGGGTGTAGAGTCTATCGACGGGCACCAAGCACCGCCAAAAGAGGAGAAATCAGAGCTAGAGAACGTGCTCCTGAGAAACACGCACACTTACCGCACGAAAAGCAGGCCTCTTCATGGAGTCTGAAATCCCTCCCTGCTCAGCGTTTCTCCGTGGGGCAGAGCGCTCACCGCTGCCTCCATGCACAGCTAGGAAAAGTAGGTGTGCAGGTGTCACCTGCCTTTCAGCGCCTGTCCAAATTGTGCGGACAATAGCCACAGCTGCCTGAACGTTCTGCAGAAAACCGAGTGTTACTGGAGTGTAGCAAACGCTTCCGTCTTCACTCAGGGTAAAGAGGCCATTGCTGTGGTGTGGACGGCCTTCATCCCCACTCTTTTGGAGCACAGTGCCCTCTGAGCAGGCTGGAAACTGCCTGTAGGAGAAGCAGTTGAACAGACGTCCGCCCCGGTATACGGAACTGCAGCCACACCTCGAGTGTATCTTACGCTCCAGGAACCAACGCGGTGCCCAGAACTCCTTTCTGATGCTAAAAAGCAAGAGGCAACAATTCCTCTGGAGACCCGTGCATGGTGAGGCCTCCTGAGATTTGGTGCCTTCCAGTCCCGTTGACACCCCATCGATTGATTGCCATGTGATGGTAGCGACACAAAGACTGCCTTTACAAGTGCATGGAACCACGTTCAGTGGGCCGTGAGCCGAGAAGCACTAATGCTACACTGACAGGGCTAGGATGAAATGCCTCTGACCCCCTCCAAAAAGTAACTTTCCAAGAGGCAGCACACGGTCACATCCCCAGAACAACCCTGCCGTGTGCTAGGATACATTACAGGAAATCCGGAGACTCTGGGAGACGCTGAGCTCCACACGGCTTGAAAAAGCTTATAGCCTCTTTTCGGGGGTCAGTGTGGCACTTCTGGACAGTGAGACACCAGGTCTCCTAATGGAACCCTGGTGTTACATTACTGGGACGTAAGGCACAACATTAATCAGCCGCTTGGGTTACGGGCCTTGTCCAGAAGCAACGGTTGCCAAAGATTTCTTTGCTTTGAGCTCGTGAGACAGCATATCATGTAGGACCGCAGAGAAGGAGACCTGCCGCTCTCTGGTTTTGAAGAAGAGGTGAGCTTTTCTACTAAGCCTTGGAGCACAAAGATCCAGCCAAGTCCCAACGACAGGTTAGAAGGTTACTGTTGCAGGTCTCTCGGCGCTTAGCCCACTGTTCGGCTACAGTCTGTAAAGTGCATTCAGGGAAGAACAAGAAACTCTACAACGTCCCGCATCTTGCTGGGAAGGAACAGCACAGCCTCTCCTCGGTGAAGACGTCCTTTCTTGCAGACTGCCAGGCTGGGACTCCTATTCCGTTTCAGCACTCCGAGTTTGGCCTAGCACGGAAATGACCCCTTCCCTCAACGCCCTACACATCTCTTAAGGACTATAACCCCCGTGTGCCCATTCGTTATATCTCGCCCCCTATGAAACACAGAAGAGCTGTGGCTGGATGGTAGGAGGCAGTGGCCGTAGTGTCCTTAAGGGATAAGTATCCCGTGCCAAAGGCCCCGTGATAATCTCTCGCTTTCGGGAGCCTAGGGCATACCAAGGGCTGCCAAACACAGCTAAAGGAGGCGAAAGAAGAGAAGCAGAACTTGCTCCTGAGACTCTCGTACATATACTGACCCCAAAGCATGCCTCTTCGTGGAGACCGAAGGCCTCCCCAGCTCAGATTTAGGGCCCTGGAACACAGGGCTAAGCGCTGCCTTCAAAGGAGAGGTAGGAAAGGAATGTTTTCAAGTCTCGCCCGCCTTTCAGCGCCTGTTCAGCTTGAGTGGACAATAGCCACAGCCTGCCCGAACGTCCTGCCGAGCACCGAGTTTGACTGGAGTGTAGCAAACGCTTGCCAGTTCTCTGAGGGGGAAGAGGCCATTGCTGTGGTGTGAACGGCCTTCACTGGCACTCGCTGGGAGCGCAGTGCTCTCTGGGCAGGCAGGATAGTTCCTATCGGAGAAGCATTTGAACAGACGCCTGCCCTGGTATACGTGCTACATCCGCACATCGAGTGTACCTTTCCTACGCTCCAGGCACCAACACGGTGCACAGAACTCCTCTTGATGGTGAGCAACAAGACGCAACATTTCTTCTAGGAGGCTCGTGCGGGACGAGGCCTCTTGAGGATGTGGACCCTCGAATCCCGTCGAAACCACTGGGATTGATTGCCACGTTATGTTAGCGACACAATGAGAGCATTTCAGCTTCATGGAACCACGCACGTTCAGTGCGACATGAGAGAAGAAAACACAGATGCTGCCTTGACAGGGTTAGAGTGAATTTGCCTCTGTCCCTCCCCGCCCCCCACCCCCCCCCGCCGACACATAACCTGCCCAGAGCCAGCACAGCTTCACGTCCCGAGGAACATTACTGCTGTGTGCTAGAATACATGAAAGGAAACCTGCGGACGCTGGGAGACTCTGAGCTGTACGCGGCTTGAGAAAGCTTCTAGACCCTTCAGGGCTCGGCGTGGCACCTCTGGAGCGTGAGACACCACGTTTCCTCATGGAAACCTAGTGTTACGTTTCGGGGACTTGATGCACAACCGCCTGCAGCCGCTTAGCTGGATGGCCTTGTCCAGAAGCGACAGTTGCCAGAGAGTTCTTTCCCAGGAGCTCGTGAGACAGCATATCATGCAGAAACGCAGAGAAGGAGACCAGCCTTTCCCCGTGTTTTGAGAGGTTCGCTCCTCTGCCTTTGAGCCTTTGAACACAAAGATCCAGTCAGCTCCCGATGATAACTTAGAACTGTACTCTTGACGGTCTCTCTGCCATCAGCCCCCTGCTCAGCTACCGTCTCCTCGGTGCATTCAGTGAAGTACCATAAAATCTGCAGCCTGCCGCACCATGTTGTTCAGGAAGGGCACATTTCCTCTTCGTAAAGAAATCTTTTCTTGCAGCCTGCCTGGCTCGAGCTCCTATTCCTTTTCAGAAGCCCGAGTTTGGCATAGCACTGAAATGACCCCTTCCCTCAAGGCCGGACACATCTCCTAGAGAATATACTCCACGTAGGCCCATTCATTACCTCTTGCCTCCTATGAAACACAAAGGAGTTGTAGCTTGATGGGAGGAAACAGTGGCCTCCTGCTCCGTCTATGACTATCCCGTTTCCCAAGGCCCCGTGAAAGGCTCTTGCTTTCAAGGGTGTAGAGTCTATCGACGGGCAGCAAGCACCGCCAAAAGAGGAGAAATCAGAGCTAGAGAACGTGCTCCTGAGAAACACGCACACTTACCGCACGAAAAGCAGGCCTCTTCGTGGAGTCTGAAATCCCTCCCTGCTCAGCGTTTCTCCGTGGGGCAGAGCGCTCACCGCTGCCTCCATGCACAGCTAGGAAAAGTAGGTGTGCAGGTGTCACCTGCCTTTCAGCGCCTGTCCAAATTGTGCGGACAATAGCCACACCTGCCTGAACGTTCTGCAGCAAACCGAGTGTTACTGGAGTGTAGCAAACGCTTCCGTCTTCACTCAGGGTAAAGAGGCCATTGCTGTGGTGTGGACGGCCTTCATCCCCACTCTTTTGGAGCACAGTGCCCTCTGAGCAGGCTGGAAACTGCCTGTAGGAGAAGCAGTTGAACAGACGTCCGCCCCGGTATACGGAACTGCAGCCACACCTCGAGTGTATCTTACGCTCCAGGAACCAACGCGGTGCCCAGAACTCCTTTCTGATGCTAAGAAGCAAGAGGCAACAATTCCTCTGGAGACCCGTGCGTGGTGAGGCCTCCTGAGATTTGGTGCCTTCCAGTCCCGTTGACACCCCATCGATTGATTGCCATGTGATGGTAGCGACACAAAGACTGCCTTTACAAGTGCATGGAACCACGTTCAGTGGGCCGTGAGCCGAGAAGCACTAATGCTACACTGACAGGGCTAGGATGAAATGCCTCTGACCCCCTCCAAAAAGTAACTTTCCAAGAGGCAGCACACGGTCACATCCCCAGAACAACCCTGCCGTGTGCTAGGATACATTACAGGAAATCCGGAGACTCTGGGAGACGCTGAGCTCCACACGGCTTGAAAAAGCTTATAGCCTCTTTTCGGGGGTCAGTGTGGCACTTCTGGACAGTGAGACACCAGGTCTCCTAATGGAACCCTGGTGTTACATTACTGGGACGTAAGGCACAACATTAATCAGCCGCTTGGGTTACGGGCCTTGTCCAGAAGCAACGGTTGCCAAAGATTTCTTTGCTTTGAGCTCGTGAGACAGCATATCATGTAGGACCGCAGAGAAGGAGACCTGCCGCTCTCTGGTTTTGAAGAAGAGGTGAGCTTTTCTACTAAGCCTTGGAGCACAAAGATCCAGCCAAGTCCCAACGACAGGTTAGAAGGTTACTGTTGCAGGTCTCTCGGCGCTTAGCCCACTGTTCGGCTACAGTCTGTAAAGTGCATTCAGGGAAGAACAAGAAACTCTACAACGTCCCGCATCTTGCTGGGAAGGAACAGCACAGCCTCTCCTCGGTGAAGACGTCCTTTCTTGCAGACTGCCAGGCTGGGACTCCTATTCCGTTTCAGCACTCCGAGTTTGGCCTAGCACGGAAATGACCCCTTCCCTCAACGCCCTACACATCTCTTAAGGACTATAACCCCCGTGTGCCCATTCGTTATATCTCGCCCCCTATGAAACACAGAAGAGCTGTGGCTGGATGGTAGGAGGCAGTGGCCGTAGTGTCCTTAAGGGATAAGTATCCCGTGCCAAAGGCCCCGTGATAATCTCTCGCTTTCGGGAGCCTAGGGCATACCAAGGGCTGCCAAACACAGCTAAAGGAGGCGAAAGAAGAGAAGCAGAACTTGCTCCTGAGACTCTCGTACATATACTGACCCCAAAGCATGCCTCTTCGTGGAGACCGAAGGCCTCCCCAGCTCAGATTTAGGGCCCTGGAACACAGGGCTAAGCGCTGCCTTCAAAGGAGAGGTAGGAAAGGAATGTTTTCAAGTCTCGCCCGCCTTTCAGCGCCTGTTCAGCTTGAGTGGACAATAGCCACAGCCTGCCCGAACGTCCTGCCGAGCACCGAGTTTGACTGGAGTGTAGCAAACGCTTGCCAGTTCTCTGAGGGGGAAGAGGCCATTGCTGTGGTGTGAACGGCCTTCACTGGCACTCGCTGGGAGCGCAGTGCTCTCTGGGCAGGCAGGATAGTTCCTATCGGAGAAGCATTTGAACAGACGCCTGCCCTGGTATACGTGCTACATCCGCACATCGAGTGTACCTTTCCTACGCTCCAGGCACCAACACGGTGCACAGAACTCCTCTTGATGGTGAGCAACAAGACGCAACATTTCTTCTAGGAGGCTCGTGCGGGACGAGGCCTCTTGAGGATGTGGACCCTCGAATCCCGTCGAAACCACTGGGATTGATTGCCACGTTATGTTAGCGACACAATGAGAGCATTTCAGCTTCATGGAACCACGCACGTTCAGTGCGACATGAGAGAAGAAAACACAGATGCTGCCTTGACAGGGTTAGAGTGAATTTGCCTCTGTCCCTCCCCGCCCCCCCACCCCCCCCGCCGACACATAACCTGCCCAGAGCCAGCACAGCTTCACGTCCCGAGGAACATTACTGCTGTGTGCTAGAATACATGAAAGGAAACCTGCGGACGCTGGGAGACTCTGAGCTGTACGCGGCTTGAGAAAGCTTCTAGACCCTTCAGGGCTCGGCGTGGCACCTCTGGAGCGTGAGACACCACGTTTCCTCATGGAAACCTAGTGTTACGTTTCGGGGACTTGATGCACAACCGCCTGCAGCCGCTTAGCTGGATGGCCTTGTCCAGAAGCGACAGTTGCCAGAGAGTTCTTTCCCAGGAGCTCGTGAGACAGCATATCATGCAGAAACGCAGAGAAGGAGACCAGCCTTTCCCCGTGTTTTGAGAGGTTCGCTCCTCTGCCTTTGAGCCTTTGAACACAAAGATCCAGTCAGCTCCCGATGATAACTTAGAACTGTACTCTTGACGGTCTCTCTGCCATCAGCCCCCTGCTCAGCTACCGTCTCCTCGGTGCATTCAGTGAAGTACCATAAAATCTGCAGCCTGCCGCACCATGTTGTTCAGGAAGGGCACATTTCCTCTTCGTAAAGAAATCTTTTCTTGCAGCCTGCCTGGCTCGAGCTCCCACTCCTTTTCAGAAGCCCGAGTTTGGCATAGGACTGAAATAACCCCTTCCCTCAAGGCCGGACACATCTCCTAGAGAATATACTCCACGTAGGCCCATTCATTACCTCTTGCCTCCTATGAAACACAAAGGAGTTGTAGCTTGATGGGAGGAAACAGTGGCCTCCTGCTCCGTCTATGACTATCCCGTTTCCCAAGGCCCCGTGAAAGGCTCTTGCTTTCAAGGGTGTAGAGTCTATCGACGGGCACCAAGCACCGCCAAAAGAGGAGAAATCAGAGCTAGAGAACGTGCTCCTGAGAAACACGCACACTTACCGCACGAAAAGCAGGCCTCTTCGTGGAGTCTGAAATCCCTCCCTGCTCAGCGTTTCTCCATGGGGCAGAGCGCTCACCGCTGCCTCCATGCACAGCTAGGAAAAGTAGGTGTGCAGGTGTCACCTGCCTTTCAGCGCCTGTCCAAATTGTGCGGACAATAGCCACACCTGCCTGAACGTTCTGCAGAAAACCGAGTGTTACTGGAGTGTAGCAAACGCTTCCGTCTTCACTCAGGGTAAAGAGGCCATTGCTGTGGTGTGGACGGCCTTCATCCCCACTCTTTTGGAGCACAGTGCCCTCTGAGCAGGCTGGAAACTGCCTGTAGGAGAAGCAGTTGAACAGACGTCCGCCCCGGTATACGGAACTGCAGCCACACCTCGAGTGTATCTTACGCTCCAGGAACCAACGCGGTGCCCAGAACTCCTTTCTGATGCTAAGAAGCAAGAGGCAACAATTCCTCTGGAGACCCGTGCGTGGTGAGGCCTCCTGAGATTTGGTGCCTTCCAGTCCCGTTGACACCCCATCGATTGATTGCCATGTGATGGTAGCGACACAAAGACTGCCTTTACAAGTGCATGGAACCACGTTCAGTGGGCCGTGAGCCGAGAAGCACTAATGCTACACTGACAGGGCTAGGATGAAATGCCTCTGACCCCCTCCAAAAAGTAACTTTCCAAGAGGCAGCACACGGTCACATCCCCAGAACAACCCTGCCGTGTGCTAGGATACATTACAGGAAATCCGGAGACTCTGGGAGACGCTGAGCTCCACACGGCTTGAAAAAGCTTATAGCCTCTTTTCGGGGGTCAGTGTGGCACTTCTGGACAGTGAGACACCAGGTCTCCTAATGGAACCCTGGTGTTACATTACTGGGACGTAAGGCACAACATTAATCAGCCGCTTGGGTTACGGGCCTTGTCCAGAAGCAACGGTTGCCAAAGATTTCTTTGCTTTGAGCTCGTGAGACAGCATATCATGTAGGACCGCAGAGAAGGAGACCTGCCGCTCTCTGGTTTTGAAGAAGAGGTGAGCTTTTCTACTAAGCCTTGGAGCACAAAGATCCAGCCAAGTCCCAACGACAGGTTAGAAGGTTACTGTTGCAGGTCTCTCGGCGCTTAGCCCACTGTTCGGCTACAGTCTGTAAAGTGCATTCAGGGAAGAACAAGAAACTCTACAACGTCCCGCATCTTGCTGGGAAGGAACAGCACAGCCTCTCCTCGGTGAAGACGTCCTTTCTTGCAGACTGCCAGGCTGGGACTCCTATTCCGTTTCAGCACTCCGAGTTTGGCCTAGCACGGAAATGACCCCTTCCCTCAACGCCCTACACATCTCTTAAGGACTATAACCCCCGTGTGCCCATTCGTTATATCTCGCCCCCTATGAAACACAGAAGAGCTGTGGCTGGATGGTAGGAGGCAGTGGCCGTAGTGTCCTTAAGGGATAAGTATCCCGTGCCAAAGGCCCCGTGAAAATCTCTCGCTTTCGGGAGCCTAGGGCATACCAAGGGCTGCCAAACACAGCTAAAGGAGGCGAAAGAAGAGAAGCAGAACTTGCTCCTGAGACTCTCGTACATATACTGACCCCAAAGCATGCCTCTTCGTGGAGACCGAAGGCCTCCCCAGCTCAGATTTAGGGCCCTGGAACACAGGGCTAAGCGCTGCCTTCAAAGGAGAGGTAGGAAAGGAATGTTTTCAAGTCTCGCCCGCCTTTCAGCGCCTGTTCAGCTTGAGTGGACAATAGCCACAGCCTGCCCGAACGTCCTGCCGAGCACCGAGTTTGACTGGAGTGTAGCAAACGCTTGCCAGTTCTCTGAGGGGGAAGAGGCCATTGCTGTGGTGTGAACGGCCTTCACTGGCACTCGCGGGGAGCGCAGTGCTCTCTGGGCAGGCAGGATAGTTCCTATCGGAGAAGCATTTGAACAGACGCCTGCCCTGGTATACGTGCTACATCCGCACATCGAGTGTACCTTTCCTACGCTCCAGGCACCAACACGGTGCACAGAACTCCTCTTGATGGTGAGCAACAAGACGCAACATTTCTTCTAGGAGGCTCGTGCGGGACGAGGCCTCTTGAGGATGTGGACCCTCGAATCCCGTCGAAACCACTGGGATTGATTGCCACGTTATGTTAGCGACACAATGAGAGCATTTCAGCTTCATGGAACCACGCACGTTCAGTGCGACATGAGAGAAGAAAACACAGATGCTGCCTTGACAGGGTTAGAGTGAATTTGCCTCTGTCCCTCCCCGCCCCCCACCCCCCCCCGCCGACACATAACCTGCCCAGAGCCAGCACAGCTTCACGTCCCGAGGAACATTACTGCTGTGTGCTAGAATACATGAAAGGAAACCTGCGGACGCTGGGAGACTCTGAGCTGTACGCGGCTTGAGAAAGCTTCTAGACCCTTCAGGGCTCGGCGTGGCACCTCTGGAGCGTGAGACACCACGTTTCCTCATGGAAACCTAGTGTTACGTTTCGGGGACTTGATGCACAACCGCCCGCAGCCGCTTAGCTGGATGGCCTTGTCCAGAAGCGACAGTTGCCAGAGAGTTCTTTCCCAGGAGCTCGTGAGACAGCATATCATGCAGAAACGCAGAGAAGGAGACCAGCCTTTCCCCGTGTTTTGAGAGGTTCGCTCCTCTGCCTTTGAGCCTTTGAACACAAAGATCCAGTCAGCTCCCGATGATAACTTAGAACTGTACTCTTGACGGTCTCTCTGCCATCAGCCCCCTGCTCAGCTACCGTCTCCTCGGTGCATTCAGTGAAGTACCATAAAATCTGCAGCCTGCCGCACCATGTTGTTCAGGAAGGGCACATTTCCTCTTCGTAAAGAAATCTTTTCTTGCAGCCTGCCTGGCTCGAGCTCCTATTCCTCTTCAGAAGCCCGAGTTTGGCATAGCACTGAAATGACCCCTTCCCTCAAGGCCGGACACATCTCCTAGAGAATATACTCCACGTAGGCCCATTCATTACCTCTTGCCTCCTATGAAACACAAAGGAGTTGTAGCTTGATGGGAGGAAACAGTGGCCTCCTGCTCCGTCTATGACTATCCCGTTTCCCAAGGCCCCGTGAAAGGCTCTTGCTTTCAAGGGTGTAGAGTCTATCGACGGGCACCAAGCACCGCCAAAAGAGGAGAAATCAGAGCTAGAGAACGTGCTCCTGAGAAACACGCACACTTACCGCACGAAAAGCAGGCCTCTTCGTGGAGTCTGAAATCCCTCCCTGCTCAGCGTTTCTCCGTGGGGCAGAGCGCTCACCGCTGCCTCCATGCACAGCTAGGAAAAGTAGGTGTGCAGGTGTCACCTGCCTTTCAGCGCCTGTCCAAATTGTGCGGACAATAGCCACACCTGCCTGAACGTTCTGCAGAAAACCGAGTGTTACTGGAGTGTAGCAAACGCTTCCGTCTTCACTCAGGGTAAAGAGGCCATTGCTGTGGTGTGGACGGCCTTCATCCCCACTCTTTTGGAGCACAGTGCCCTCTGAGCAGGCTGGAAACTGCCTGTAGGAGAAGCAGTTGAACAGACGTCCGCCCCGGTATACGGAACTGCAGCCACACCTCGAGTGTATCTTACGCTCCAGGAACCAACGCGGTGCCCAGAACTCCTTTCTGATGCTAAGAAGCAAGAGGCAACAATTCCTCTGGAGACCCGTGCGTGGTGAGGCCTCCTGAGATTTGGTGCCTTCCAGTCCCGTTGACACCCCATCGATTGATTGCCATGTGATGGTAGCGACACAAAGACTGCCTTTACAAGTGCATGGAACCACGTTCAGTGGGCCGTGAGCCGAGAAGCACTAATGCTACACTGACAGGGCTAGGATGAAATGCCTCTGACCCCCTCCAAAAAGTAACTTTCCAAGAGGCAGCACACGGTCACATCCCCAGAACAACCCTGCCGTGTGCTAGGATACATTACAGGAAATCCGGAGACTCTGGGAGACGCTGAGCTCCACACGGCTTGAAAAAGCTTATAGCCTCTTTTCGGGGGTCAGTGTGGCACTTCTGGACAGTGAGACACCAGGTCTCCTAATGGAACCCTGGTGTTACATTACTGGGACGTAAGGCACAACATTAATGAGCCGCTTGGGTTACGGGCCTTGTCCAGAAGCAACGGTTGCCAAAGATTTCTTTGCTTTGAGCTCGTGAGACAGCATATCATGTAGGACCGCAGAGAAGGAGACCTGCCGCTCTCTGGTTTTGAAGAAGAGGTGAGCTTTTCTACTAAGCCTTGGAGCACAAAGATCCAGCCAAGTCCCAACGACAGGTTAGAAGGTTACTGTTGCAGGTCTCTCGGCGCTTAGCCCACTGTTCGGCTACAGTCTGTAAAGTGCATTCAGGGAAGAACAAGAAACTCTACAACGTCCTGCATCTTGCTGGGAAGGAACAGCACAGCCTCTCCTCGGTGAACACGTCCTTTCTTGCAGACTGCCAGGCTGGGACTCCTATTCCGTTTCAGCACTCCGAGTTTGGCCTAGCACGGAAATGACCCCTTCCCTCAACGCCCTACACATCTCTTAAGGACTATAACCCCCGTGTGCCCATTCGTTATATCTCGCCCCCTATGAAACACAGAAGAGCTGTGGCTGGATGGTAGGAGGCAGTGGCCGTAGTGTCCTTAAGGGATAAGTATCCCGTGCCAAAGGCCCCGTGATAATCTCTCGCTTTCGGGAGCCTAGGGCATACCAAGGGCTGCCAAACACAGCTAAAGGAGGCGAAAGAAGAGAAGCAGAACTTGCTCCTGAGACTCTCGTACATATACTGACCCCAAAGCATGCCTCTTCGTGGAGACCGAAGGCCTCCCCAGCTCAGATTTAGGGCCCTGGAACACAGGGCTAAGTGCTGCCTTCAAAGGAGAGGTAGGAAAGGAATGTTTTCAAGTCTCGCCCGCCTTTCAGCGCCTGTTCAGCTTGAGTGGACAATAGCCACAGCCTGCCCGAACGTCCTGCCGAGCACCGAGTTTGACTGGAGTGTAGCAAACGCTTGCCAGTTCTCTGAGGGGGAAGAGGCCATTGCTGTGGTGTGAACGGCCTTCACTGGCACTCGCTGGGAGCGCAGTGCTCTCTGGGCAGGCAGGATAGTTCCTATCGGAGAAGCATTTGAACAGACGCCTGCCCTGGTATACGTGCTACATCCGCACATCGAGTGTACCTTTCCTACGCTCCAGGCACCAACACGGTGCACAGAACTCCTCTTGATGGTGAGCAACAAGACGCAACATTTCTTCTAGGAGGCTCGTGCGGGACGAGGCCTCTTGAGGATGTGGACCCTCGAATCCCGTCGAAACCACTGGGATTGATTGCCACGTTATGTTAGCGACACAATGAGAGCATTTCAGCTTCATGGAACCACGCACGTTCAGTGCGACATGAGAGAAGAAAACACAGATGCTGCCTTGACAGGGTTAGAGTGAATTTGCCTCTGTCCCTCCCCGCCCCCCACCCGCCCCGCCGACACATAACCTGCCCAGAGCCAGCACAGCTTCACGTCCCGAGGAACATTACTGCTGTGTGCTAGAATACATGAAAGGAAACCTGCGGACGCTGGGAGACTCTGAGCTGTACGCGGCTTGAGAAAGCTTCTAGACCCTTCAGGGCTCGGCGTGGCACCTCTGGAGCATGAGACACCACGTTTCCTCATGGAAACCTAGTGTTACGTTTCGGGGACTTGATGCACAACCGCCCCCAGCCGCTTAGCTGGATGGCCTTGTCCAGAAGCGACAGTTGCCAGAGAGTTCTTTCCCAGGAGCTCGTGAGACAGCATATCATGCAGAAACGCAGAGAAGGAGACCAGCCTTTCTCCGTGTTTTCAGAGGTTCGCTCCTCTGCCTTTGAGCCTTTGAACACAAAGATCCAGTCAGCTCCCGATGATAACTTAGAACTGTACTCTTGACGGTCTCTCTGCCATCAGCCCCCTGCTCAGCTACCGTCTCCTCGGTGCATTCAGTGAAGTACCATAAAATCTGCAGCCTGCCGCACCATGTTGTTCAGGAAGGGCACATTTCCTCTTCGTAAAGAAATCTTTTCTTGCAGCCTGCCTGGCTCGAGCTCCTATTCCTCTTCAGAAGCCCGAGTTTGGCATAGCACTGAAATGACCCCTTCCCTCAAGGCCGGACACATCTCCTAGAGAATATACTCCACGTAGCCCCATTCATTACCTCTTGCCTCCTATGAAACACAAAGGAGTTGTAGCTTGATGGGAGGAAACAGTGGCCTCCTGCTCCGTCTATGACTATCCCGTTTCCCAAGGCCCCGTGAAAGGCTCTTGCTTTCAAGGGTGTAGAGTCTATCGACGGGCACCAAGCACCACCAAAAGAGGAGAAATCAGAGCTAGAGAACGTGCTCCTGAGAAACACGCACACTTACCGCACGAAAAGCAGGCCTCTTCGTGGAGTCTGAAATCCCTCCCTGCTCAGCGTTTCTCCGTGGGGCAGAGCACTCACCGCTGCCTCCATGCACAGCTAGGAAAAGTAGGTGTGCAGGTGTCACCTGCCTTTCAGCGCCTGTCCAAATTGTGCGGACAATAGCCACACCTGCCTGAACGTTCTGCAGAAAACCGAGTGTTACTGGAGTGTAGCAAACGCTTCCGTCTTCACTCAGGGTAAAGAGGCCATTGCTGTGGTGTGGACGGCCTTCATCCCCACTCTTTTGGAGCACAGTGCCCTCTGAGCAGGCTGGAAACTGCCTGTAGGAGAAGCAGTTGAACAGACGTCCGCCCCAGTATACGGAACTGCAGCCACACCTCGAGTGTATCTTACGCTCCAGGAACCAACGCGGTGCCCAGAACTCCTTTCTGATGCTAAGAAGCAAGAGGCAACAATTCCTCTGGAGACCCGTGCGTGGTGAGGCCTCCTGAGATTTGGTGCCTTCCAGTCCCGTTGACACCCCATCGATTGATTGCCATGTGATGGTAGCGACACAAAGACTGCCTTTACAAGTGCATGGAACCACGTTCAGTGGGCCGTGAGCCGAGAAGCACTAATGCTACACTGACAGGGCTAGGATGAAATGCCTCTGACCCCCTCCAAAAAGTAACTTTCCAAGAGGCAGCACACGGTCACATCCCCAGAACAACCCTGCCGTGTGCTAGGATACATTACAGGAAATCCGGAGACTCTGGGAGACGCTGAGCTCCACACGGCTTGAAAAAGCTTATAGCCTCTTTTCGGGGGTCAGTGTGGCACTTCTGGACAGTGAGACACCAGGTCTCCTAATGGAACCCTGGTGTTACATTACTGGGACGTAAGGCACAACATTAATCAGCCGCTTGGGTTACGGGCCTTGTCCAGAAGCAACGGTTGCCAAAGATTTCTTTGCTTTGAGCTCGTGAGACAGCATATCATGTAGGACCGCAGAGAAGGAGACCTGCCGCTCTCTGGTTTTGAAGAAGAGGTGAGCTTTTCTACTAAGCCTTGGAGCACAAAGATCCAGCCAAGTCCCAACGACAGGTTAGAAGGTTACTGTTGCAGGTCTCTCGGCGCTTAGCCCACTGTTCGGCTACAGTCTGTAAAGTGCATTCAGGGAAGAACAAGAAACTCTACAACGCCCCGCATCTTGCTGGGAAGGAACAGCACAGCCTCTCCTCGGTGAAGACGTCCTTTCTTGCAGACTGCCAGGCTGGGACTCCTATTCCGTTTCAGCACTCCGAGTTTGGCCTAGCACGGAAATGACCCCTTCCCTCAACGCCCTACACATCTCTTAAGGACTATAACCCCCGTGTGCCCATTCGTTATATCTCGCCCCCTATGAAACACAGAAGAGCTGTGGCTGGATGGTAGGAGGCAGTGGCCGTAGTGTCCTTAAGGCATAAGTATCCCGTGCCAAAGGCCCCGTGATAATCTCTCGCTTTCGGGAGCCTAGGGCATACCAAGGGCTGCCAAACACAGCTAAAGGAGGCGAAAGAAGAGAAGCAGAACTTGCTCCTGAGACTCTCGTACATATACTGACCCCAAAGCATGCCTCTTCGTGGAGACCGAAGGCCTCCCCAGATCAGATTTAGGGCCCTGGAACACAGGGCTAAGCGCTGCCTTCAAAGGAGAGGTAGGAAAGGAATGTTATCAAGTCTCGCCCGCCTTTCAGCGCCTGTTCAGCTTGAGTGGACAATAGCCACAGCCTGCCCGAACGTCCTGCCGAGCACCGAGTTTGACTGGAGTGTAGCAAACGCTTGCCAGTTCTCTGAGGGGGAAGAGGCCATTGCTGTGGTGTGAACGGCCTTCACTGGCACTCGCTGGGAGCGCAGTGCTCTCTGGGCAGGCAGGATAGTTCCTATCGGAGAAGCATTTGAACAGACGCCTGCCCTGGTATACGTGCTACATCCGCACATCGAGTGTACCTTTCCTACGCTCCAGGCAACAACACGGTGCACAGAACTCCTCTTGATGGTGAGCAACAAGACGCAACATTTCTTCTAGGAGGCTCGTGCGGGACGAGGCCTCTTGAGGATGTGGACCCTCGAATCCCGTCGAAACCACTGGGATTGATTGCCACGTTATGTTAGCGACACAATGAGAGCATTTCAGCTTCATGGAACCACGCACGTTCAGTGCGACATGAGAGAAGAAAACACAGATGCTGCCTTGACAGGGTTAGAGTGAATTTGCCTCTGTCCCCCCCCGCCGACACATAACCTGCCCAGAGCCAGCACAGCTTCACGTCCCGAGGAACATTACTGCTGTGTGCTAGAATACATGAAAGGAAACCTGTGGACGCTGGGAGACTCTGAGCTGTACGCGGCTTGAGAAAGCTTCTAGACCCTTCAGGGCTCGGCGTGGCACTTCTGGAGCGTGAGACACCACGTTTCCTCATGGAAACCTAGTGTTACGTTTCGGGGACTTGATGCACAACCGCCTCCAGCCGCTTAGCTGGATGGCCTTGTCCAGAAGCGACAGTTGCCAGAGAGTTCTTTCCCAGGAGCTCGTGAGACAGCATATCATGCAGAAACGCAGAGAAGGAGACCAGCCTTTCCCCGTGTTTTGAGAGGTTCGCTCCTCTGCCTTTGAGCCTTTGAACACAAAGATCCAGTCAGCTCCCGATGATAACTTAGAACTGTACTCTTGACGGTCTCTCTGCCATCAGCCCCCTGCTCAGCTACCGTCTCCTCGGTGCATTCAGTGAAGTACCATAAAATCTGCAGCCTGCCGCACCATGTTGTTCAGGAAGGGCACATTTCCTCTTCGTAAAGAAATCTTTTCTTGCAGCTTGCCTGGCTCGAGCTCCTATTCCTTTTCAGAAGCCCGAATTTGGCATAGCACTGAAATGACCCCTTCCCTCAAGGCCGGACACATCTCCTAGAGAATATACTCCACGTAGGTCCATTCATTACCTTTGCCTCCTATGAAACACAAAGGAGTTGTAGCTTGATGGGAGGAAACAGTGGCCTCCTGCTCCGTCTATGACTATCCCGTTTCCCAAGGCCCCGTGAAAGGCTCTTGCTTTCAAGGGTGTAGAGTCTATCGACGGGCACCAAGCACCGCCAAAAGAGGAGAAATCAGAGCTAGAGAACGTGCTCCTGAGAAACACGCACACTTACCGCATGAAAAGCAGGCCTCTTCGTGGAGTCTGAAATCCCTCCCTGCTCAGCGTTTCTCCGTGGGGCAGAGCGCTCACCACTGCCTCCATGCACAGCTAGGAAAAGTAGGTGTGCAGGTGTCACCTGCCTTTCAGCGCCTGTCCAAATTGTGCGGACAATAGCCACACCTGCCTGAACGTTCTGCAGAAAACCGAGTGTTACTGGAGTGTAGCAAACGCTTCCGTCTTCACTCAGGGTAAAGAGGCCATTGCTGTGGTGTGGACGGCCTTCATCCCCACTCTTTTGGAGCACAATGCCCTCTGAGCAGGCTGGAAACTGCCTGTAGGAGAAGCAGTTGAACAGACGTCCGCCCCGGTATACGGAACTGCAGCCACACCTCGAGTGTATCTTACGCTCCAGGAACCAACGCGGTGCCCAGAACTCCTTTCTGATGCTAAGAAGCAAGAGGCAACAATTCCTCTGGAGACCCGTGCGTGGTGAGGCCTCCTGAGATTTGGTGCCTTCCAGTCCCGTTGACACCCCATCGATTGATTGCCATGTGATGGTAGCGACACAAAGACTGCCTTTACAAGTGCATGGAACCACGTTCAGTGGGCCATGAGCCGAGAAGCACTAATGCTACACTGACAGGGCTAGGATGAAATGCCTCTGACCCCCTCCAAAAAGTAACTTTCCAAGAGGCAGCACACGGTCACATCCCCAGAACAACCCTGCCGTGTGCTAGGATACATTACAGGAAATCCGGAGACTCTGGGAGACGCCTAGCTCCACACGGCTTGAAAAAGCTTATAGCCTCTTTTCGGGGGTCAGTGTGGCACTTCCTGAACCCTGGTGTTACATTACTGGGACGTAAGGCACAACATTAATCAGCCGCTTGGGTTACGGGCCTTGTCCAGAAGCAACGGTTGCCAAAGATTTCTTTGCTTTGAGCTCGTGAGACAGCATATCATGTAGGACCGCAGAGAAGGAGACCTGCCGCTCTCTGGTTTTGAAGAAGAGGTGAGCTTTTCTACTAAGCCTTGGAGCACAAAGATCCAGCCAAGTCCCAACGACAGGTTAGAAGGTTACTGTTGCAGGTCTCTCGGCGCTTAGCCCACTGTTCGGCTACAGTCTGTAAAGTGCATTCAGGGAAGAACAAGAAACTCTACAACGCCCCGCATCTTGCTGGGAAGGAACAGCACAGCCTCTCCTCGGTGAAGACGTCCTTTCTTGCAGACTGCCAGGCTGGGACTCCTATTCCGTTTCAGCACTCCGAGTTTGGCCTAGCACGGAAATGACCCCTTCCCTCAACGCCCTACACATCTCTTAAGGACTATAACCCCCGTGTGCCCATTCGTTATATCTCGCCCCCTATGAAACACAGAAGAGCTGTGGCTGGATGGTAGGAGGCAGTGGCCGTAGTGTCCTTAAGGCATAAGTATCCCGTGCCAAAGGCCCCGTGATAATCTCTCGCTTTCGGGAGCCTAGGGCATACCAAGGGCTGCCAAACACAGCTAAAGGAGGCGAAAGAAGAGAAGCAGAACTTGCTCCTGAGACTCTCGTACATATACTGACCCCAAAGCATGCCTCTTCGTGGAGACCGAAGGCCTCCCCAGCTCAGATTTAGGGCCCTGGAACACAGGGCTAAGTGCTGCCTTCAAAGGAGAGGTAGGAAAGGAATGTTTTCAAGTCTCGCCCGCCTTTCAGCGCCTGTTCAGCTTGAGTGGACAATAGCCACAGCCTGCCCGAACGTCCTGCCGAGCACCGAGTTTGACTGGAGTGTAGCAAACGCTTGCCAGTTCTCTGAGGGGGAAGAGGCCATTGCTGTGGTGTGAACGGCCTTCACTGGCACTCGCTGGGAGCGCAGTGCTCTCTGGGCAGGCAGGATAGTTCCTATCGGAGAAGCATTTGAACAGACGCCTGCCCTGGTATACGTGCTACATCCGCACATCGAGTGTACCTTTCCTACGCTCCAGGCACCAACACGGTGCACAGAACTCCTCTTGATGGTGAGCAACAAGACGCAACATTTCTTCTAGGAGGCTCGTGCGGGACGAGGCCTCTTGAGGATGTGGACCCTCGAATCCCGTCGAAACCACTGGGATTGATTGCCACGTTATGTTAGCGACACAATGAGAGCATTTCAGCTTCATGGAACCACGCACGTTCAGTGCGACATGAGAGAAGAAAACACAGATGCTGCCTTGACAGGGTTAGAGTGAATTTGCCTCTGTCCCCCCCCGCCGACACATAACCTGCCCAGAGCCAGCACAGCTTCACGTCCCGAGGAACATTACTGCTGTGTGCTAGAATACATGAAAGGAAACCTGCGGACGCTGGGAGACTCTGAGCTGTACGCGGCTTGAGAAAGCTTCTAGACCCTTCAGGGCTCGGCGTGGCACTTCTGGAGCGTGAGACACCACGTTTCCTCATGGAAACCTAGTGTTACGTTTCGCGGACTTGATGCACAACCGCCTCCAGCCGCTTAGCTGGATGGCCTTGTCCAGAAGCGACAGTTGCCAGAGAGTTCTTTCCCAGGAGCTCGTGAGACAGCATATCATGCAGAAACGCAGAGAAGGAGACCAGCCTTTCCCCGTGTTTTGAGAGGTTCGCTCCTCTGCCTTTGAGCCTTTGAACACAAAGATTCAGTCAACTCCCGATGATAACTTAGAACTGTACTCTTGACGGTCTCTCTGCCATCAGCCCCCTGCTCAGCTACCGTCTCCTCGGTGCATTCAGTGAAGTACCATAAAATCTGCAGCCTGCCGCACCATGTTGTTCAGGAAGGGCACATTTCCTCTTCGTAAAGAAATCTTTTCTTGCAGCCTGCCTGGCTCGAGCTCCTATTCCTTTTCAGAAGCCCGAGTTTGGCATAGCACTGAAATGACCCCTTCCCTCAAGGCCGGACACATCTCCTAGAGAATATACTCCACGTAGCCCCATTCATTACCTCTTGCCTCCTATGAAACACAAAGGAGTTGTAGCTTGATGGGAGGAAACAGTGGCCTCCTGCTCCGTCTATGACTCTCCCGTTTCCCAAGGCCCCGTGAAAGGCTCTTGCTTTCAAGGGTGTAGAGTCTATCGACGGGCACCAAGCACCGCCAAAAGAGGAGAAATCAGAGCTAGAGAACATGCTCCTGAGAAACACGCACACTTACCGCACGAAAAGCAGGCCTCTTCGTGGAGTCTGAAATCCCTCCCTGCTCAGCGTTTCTCCGTGGGGCAGAGCGCTCACCGCTGCCTCCATGCACAGCTAGGAAAAGTAGGTGTGCAGGTGTCACCTGCCTTTCAGCGCCTGTCCAAATTGTGCGGACAATAGCCACACCTGCCTGAACGTTCTGCAGAAAACCGAGTGTTACTGGAGTGTAGCAAACGCTTCCGTCTTCACTCAGGGTAAAGAGGCCATTGCTGTGGTGTGGACGGCCTTCATCCCCACTCTTTTGGAGCACAATGCCCTCTGAGCAGGCTGGAAACTGCCTGTAGGAGAAGCAGTTGAACAGACGTCCGCCCCGGTATACGGAACTGCAGCCACACCTCGAGTGTATCTTACGCTCCAGGAACCAACGCGGTGCCCAGAACTCCTTTCTGATGCTAAGAAGCAAGAGGCAACAATTCCTCTGGAGACCCGTGCGTGGTGAGGCCTCCTGAGATTTGGTGCCTTCCAGTCCCATTGACACCCCATCGATTGATTGCCATGTGATGGTAGCGACACAAAGACTGCCTTTACAAGTGCATGGAACCACGTTCAGTGGGCCGTGAGCCGAGAAGCACTAATGCTACACTGACAGGGCTAGGATGAAATGCCTCTGACCCCCTCCAAAAAGTAACTTTCCAAGAGGCAGCACACGGTCACATCCCCAGAACAACCCTGCCGTGTGCTAGGATACATTACAGGAAATCCGGAGACTCTGGGAGACGCCTAGCTCCACACGGCTTGAAAAAGCTTATAGCCTCTTTTCGGGGGTCAGTGTGGCACTTCCTGAACCCTGGTGTTACATTACTGGGACGTAAGGCACAACATTAATCAGCCGCTTGGGTTACGGGCCTTGTCCAGAAGCAACGGTTGCCAAAGATTTCTTTGCTTTGAGCTCGTGAGACAGCATATCATGTAGGACCGCAGAGAAGGAGACCTGCCGCTCTCTGGTTTTGAAGAAGAGGTGAGCTTTTCTACTAAGCCTTGGAGCACAAAGATCCAGCCAAGTCCCAACGACAGGTTAGAAGGTTACTGTTGCAGGTCTCTCGGCGCTTAGCCCACTGTTCGGCTACAGTCTGTAAAGTGCATTCAGGGAAGAACAAGAAACTCTACAACGCCCCGCATCTTGCTGGGAAGGAACAGCACAGCCTCTCCTCAGTGAAGACGTCCTTTCTTGCAGACTGCCAGGCTGGGACTCCTATTCCGTTTCAGCACTCCGAGTTTGGCCTAGCACGGAAATGACCCCTTCCCTCAACGCCCTACACATCTCTTAAGGACTATAACCCCCGTGTGCCCATTCGTTATATCTCGCCCCCTATGAAACACAGAAGAGCTGTGGCTGGATGGTAGGAGGCAGTGGCCGTAGTGTCCTTAAGGCATAAGTATCCCGTGCCAAAGGCCCCGTGATAATCTCTCGCTTTCGGGAGCCTAGGGCATACCAAGGGCTGCCAAACACAGCTAAAGGAGGCGAAAGAAGAGAAGCAGAACTTGCTCCTGAGACTCTCGTACATATACTGACCCCAAAGCATGCCTCTTCGTGGAGACCGAAGGCCTCCCCAGCTCAGATTTAGGGCCCTGGAACACAGGGCTAAGCGCTGCCTTCAAAGGAGAGGTAGGAAAGGAATGTTATCAAGTCTCGCCCGCCTTTCAGCGCCTGTTCAGCTTGAGTGGACAATAGCCACAGCCTGCCCGAACGTCCTGCCGAGCACCGAGTTTGACTGGAGTGTAGCAAACGCTTGCCAGTTCTCTGAGGGGGAAGAGGCCATTGCTGTGGTGTGAACGGCCTTCACTGGCACTCGCTGGGAGCGCAGTGCTCTCTGGGCAGGCAGGATAGTTCCTATCGGAGAAGCATTTGAACAGACGCCTGCCCTGGTATACGTGCTACATCCGCACATCGAGTGTACCTTTCCTACGCTCCAGGCAACAACACGGTGCACAGAACTCCTCTTGATGGTGAGCAACAAGACGCAACATTTCTTCTAGGAGGCTCGTGCGGGACGAGGCCTCTTGAGGATGTGGACCCTCGAATCCCGTCGAAACCACTGGGATTGATTGCCACGTTATGTTAGCGACACAATGAGAGCATTTCAGCTTCATGGAACCACGCACGTTCAGTGCGACATGAGAGAAGAAAACACAGATGCTGCCTTGACAGGGTTAGAGTGAATTTGCCTCTGTCCCCCCCCGCCGACACATAACCTGCCCAGAGCCAGCACAGCTTCACGTCCCGAGGAACATTACTGCTGTGTGCTAGAATACATGAAAGGAAACCTGTGGACGCTGGGAGACTCTGAGCTGTACGCGGCTTGAGAAAGCTTCTAGACCCTTCAGGGCTCGGCGTGGCACTTCTGGAGCGTGAGACACCACGTTTCCTCATGGAAACCTAGTGTTACGTTTCGGGGACTTGATGCACAACCGCCTCCAGCCGCTTAGCTGGATGGCCTTGTCCAGAAGCGACAGTTGCCAGAGAGTTCTTTCCCAGGAGCTCGTGAGACAGCATATCATGCAGAAACGCAGAGAAGGAGACCAGCCTTTCCCCGTGTTTTGAGAGGTTCGCTCCTCTGCCTTTGAGCCTTTGAACACAAAGATCCAGTCAGCTCCCGATGATAACTTAGAACTGTACTCTTGACGGTCTCTCTGCCATCAGCCCCCTGCTCAGCTACCGTCTCCTCGGTGCATTCAGTGAAGTACCATAAAATCTGCAGCCTGCCGCACCATGTTGTTCAGGAAGGGCACATTTCCTCTTCGTAAAGAAATCTTTTCTTGCAGCTTGCCTGGCTCGAGCTCCTATTCCTTTTCAGAAGCCCGAATTTGGCATAGCACTGAAATGACCCCTTCCCTCAAGGCCGGACACGTCTCCTAGAGAATATACTCCACGTAGGCCCATTCATTACCTTTGCCTCCTATGAAACACAAAGGAGTTGTAGCTTGATGGGAGGAAACAGTGGCCTCCTGCTCCGTCTATGACTATCCCGTTTCCCAAGGCCCCGTGAAAGGCTCTTGCTTTCAAGGGTGTAGAGTCTATCGACGGGCACCAAGCACCGCCAAAAGAGGAGAAATCAGAGCTAGAGAACGTGCTCCTGAGAAACACGCACACTTACCGCACGAAAAGCAGGCCTCTTCGTGGAGTCTGAAATCCCTCCCTGCTCAGCGTTTCTCCATGGGGCAGAGCGCTCACCACTGCCTCCATGCACAGCTAGGAAAAGTAGGTGTGCAGGTGTCACCTGCCTTTCAGCGCCTGTCCAAATTGTGCGGACAATAGCCACACCTGCCTGAACGTTCTGCAGAAAACCGAGTGTTACTGGAGTGTAGCAAACGCTTCCGTCTTCACTCAGGGTAAAGAGGCCATTGCTGTGGTGTGGACGGCCTTCATCCCCACTCTTTTGGAGCACAATGCCCTCTGAGCAGGCTGGAAACTGCCTGTAGGAGAAGCAGTTGAACAGACGTCCGCCCCGGTATACGGAACTGCAGCCACACCTCGAGTGTATCTTACGCTCCAGGAACCAACGCGGTGCCCAGAACTCCTTTCTGATGCTAAGAAGCAAGAGGCAACAATTCCTCTGGAGACCCGTGCGTGGTGAGGCCTCCTGAGATTTGGTGCCTTCCAGTCCCATTGACACCCCATCGATTGATTGCCATGTGATGGTAGCGACACAAAGACTGCCTTTACAAGTGCATGGAACCACGTTCAGTGGGCCGTGAGCCGAGAAGCACTAATGCTACACTGACAGGGCTAGGATGAAATGCCTCTGACCCCCTCCAAAAAGTAACTTTCCAAGAGGCAGCACACGGTCGCATCCCCAGAACAACCCTGCCGTGTGCTAGGATACATTAC
This sequence comes from Eubalaena glacialis, assembly GCF_028564815.1. NCBI lineage: Eukaryota > Metazoa > Chordata > Mammalia > Artiodactyla > Balaenidae > Eubalaena > Eubalaena glacialis. The sequence goes on from NC_083725.1 coordinate 26,548,418, forward strand.
AGGAAATCCGGAGACTCTGGGAGACGCTGAGCTCCACACGGCTTGAAAAAGCTTATAGCCTCTTTTCGGGGGTCAGTGTGGCACTTCTGGACAGTGAGACACCAGGTCTCCTAATGGAACCCTGGTGTTACATTACTGGGACGTAAGGCACAACATTAATCAGCCGCTTGGGTTACGGGCCTAGTCCAGAAGCAACGGTTGCCAAAGATTTCTTTGCTTTGAGCTCGTGAGACAGCATATCATGTAGGACCGCAGAGAAGGAGACCTGCCGCTCTCTGGTTTTGAAGAAGAGGTGAGCTTTTCTACTAAGCCTTGGAGCACAAAGATCCAGCCAAGTCCCAACGACATGTTAGAAGGTTACTGTTGCAGGTCTCTCGGCGCTTAGCCCACTGTTCAGCTACAGTCTGTAAAGTGCATTCAGGGAAGAACAAGAAACTCTACAACGTCCCGCATCTTGCTGGGAAGGAACAGCACAGCCTCTCCTCGGTGAAGACGTCCTTTCTTGCAGACTGCCAGGCTGGGACTCCTATTCCGTTTCAGCACTCCGAGTTTGGCCTAGCACGGAAATGACCCCTTCCCTCAACGCCCTACACATCTCTTAAGGACTATAACCCCCGTGTGCCCATTCGTTATATCTCGCCCCCTATGAAACACAGAAGAGCTGTGGCTGGATGGTAGGAGGCAGTGGCCGTAGTGTCCTTAAGGGATAAGTATCCCGTGCCAAAGGCCCCGTGAAAATCTCTCGCTTTCGGGAGCCTAGGGCATACCAAGGGCTGCCAAACACAGCTAAAGGAGGCGAAAGAAGAGAAGCAGAACTTGCTCCTGAGACTCTCGTACATATACTGACCCCAAAGCATGCCTCTTCGTGGAGACCGAAGGCCTCCCCAGCTCAGATTTAGGGCCCTGGAACACAGGGCTAAGCGCTGCCTTCAAAGGAGAGGTAGGAAAGGAATGTTTTCAAGTCTCGCCCGCCTTTCAGCGCCTGTTCAGCTTGAGTGGACAATAGCCACAGCCTGCCCGAACGTCCTGCCGAGCACCGAGTTTGACTGGAGTGTAGCAAACGCTTGCCAGTTCTCTGAGGGGGAAGAGGCCATTGCTGTGGTGTGAACGGCCTTCACTGGCACTCGCTGGGAGCGCAGTGCTCTCTGGGCAGGCAGGATAGTTCCTATCGGAGAAGCATTTGAAGAGACGCCTGCCCTGGTATACGTGCTACATCCGCACATCGAGTGTACCTTTCCTACGCTCCAGGCACCAACACGGTGCACAGAACTCCTCTTGATGGTGAGCAACAAGACGCAACATTTCTTCTAGGAGGCTCGTGCGGGACGAGGCCTCTTGAGGATGTGGACCCTCGAATCCCGTCGAAACCACTGGGATTGATTGCCACGTTATGTTAGCGACACAATGAGAGCATTTCAGCTTCATGGAACCACGCACGTTCAGTGCGACATGAGAGAAGAAAACACAGATGCTGCCTTGACAGGGTTAGAGTGAATTTGCCTCTGTCCCCCCCCGCCGACACATAACCTGCCCAGAGCCAGCACAGCTTCACGTCCCGAGGAACATTACTGCTGTGTGCTAGAATACATGAAAGGAAACCTGCGGACGCTTGGAGACTCTGAGCTGTACGCGGCTTGAGAAAGCTTCTAGACCCTTCAGGGCTCGGCGTGGCACTTCTGGAGCGTGAGACACCACGTTTCCTCATGGAAACCTAGTGTTACGTTTCGCGGACTTGATGCACAACCGCCTCCAGCCGCTTAGCTGGATGGCCTTGTCCAGAAGCGACAGTTGCCAGAGAGTTCTTTCCCAGGAGCTCGTGAGACAGCATATCATGCAGAAACGCAGAGAAGGAGACCAGCCTTTCCCCGTGTTTTGAGAGGTTCGCTCCTCTGCCTTTGAGCCTTTGAACACAAAGATTCAGTCAACTCCCAATGATAACTTAGAACTGTACTCTTGACGGTCTCTCTGCCATCAGCCCCCTGCTCAGCTACCGTCTCCTCGGTGCATTCAGTGAAGTACCATAAAATCTGCAGCCTGCCGCACCATGTTGTTCAGGAAGGGCACATTTCCTCTTCGTAAAGAAATCTTTTCTTGCAGCCTGCCTGGCTCGAGCTCCTATTCCTTTTCAGAAGCCCGAGTTTGGCATAGCACTGAAATGACCCCTTCCCTCAAGGCCGGACACATCTCCTAGAGAATATACTCCACGTAGCCCCATTCATTACCTCTTGCCTCCTATGAAACACAAAGGAGTTGTAGCTTGATGGGAGGAAACAGTGGCCTCCTCCTCCGTCTATGACTATCCCGTTTCCCAAGGCCCCGTGAAAGGCTCTTGCTTTCAAGGGTGTAGAGTCTATCGACGGGCAGCAAGCACCGCCAAAAGAGGAGAAATCAGAGCTAGAGAACGTGCTCCTGAGAAACACGCACACTTACCGCACGAAAAGCAGGCCTCTTCGTGGAGTCTGAAATCCCTCCCTGCTCAGCGTTTCTCCGTGGGCAGAGTGCTCACCGCTGCCTCCATGCACAGCTAGGAAAAGTAGGTGTGCAGGTGTCACCTGCCTTTCAGCGCCTGTCCAAATTGTGCGGACAATAGCCACACCTGCCTGAACGTTCTGCAGAAAACCGAGTGTTACTGGAGTGTAGCAAACGCTTCCGTCTTCACTCAGGGTAAAGAGGCCATTGCTGTGGTGTGGACGGCCTTCATCCCCACTCTTTTGGAGCACAATGCCCTCTGAGCAGGCTGGAAACTGCCTGTAGGAGAAGCAGTTGAAGAGACGTCTGCCCCAGTATACGGAACTGCAGCCACACCTCGAGTGTATCTTACGCTCCAGGAACCAACGCGGTGCCCAGAACTCCTTTCTGATGCTAAGAAGCAAGAGGCAACAATTCCTCTGGAGACCCCTGTGTGGTGAGGCCTCCTGAGATTTGGTGCCTTCCAGTCCCGTTGACACCCCATCGATTGATTGCCATGTGATGGTAGCGACACAAAGACTGCCTTTACAAGTGCATGGAACCACGTTCAGTGGGCCGTGAGCCGAGAAGCACTAATGCTACACTGACAGGGCTAGGATGAAATGCCTCTGACCCCCTCCAAAAAGTAACTTTCCAAGAGGCAGCACACGGTCACATCCCCAGAACAACCCTGCCGTGTGCTAGGATACATTACAGGAAATCCGGAGACTCTGGGAGACGCTGAGCTCCACACGGCTTGAAAAAGCTTATAGCCTCTTTTCGGGGGTCAGTGTGGCACTTCTGGACAGTGAGACACCAGGTCTCCTAATGGAACCCTGGTGTTACATTACTGGGACGTAAGGCACAACATTAATCAGCCGCTTGGGTTACGGGCCTTGTCCAGAAGCAACGGTTGCCAAAGATTTCTTTGCTTTGAGCTCGTGAGACAGCATATCATGTAGGACCGCAGAGAAGGAGACCTGCCGCTCTCTGGTTTTGAAGAAGAGGTGAGCTTTTCTACTAAGCCTTGGAGCACAAAGATCCAGCCAAGTCCCAACGACAGGTTAGAAGGTTACTGTTGCAGGTCTCTCGGCGCTTAGCCCACTGTTCGGCTACAGTCTGTAAAGTGCATTCAGGGAAGAACAAGAAACTCTACAACGCCCCGCATCTTGCTGGGAAGGAACAGCACAGCCTCTCCTCGGTGAAGACGTCCTTTCTTGCAGACTGCCAGGCTGGGACTCCTATTCCGTTTCAGCACTCCGAGTTTGGCCTAGCACGGAAATGACCCCTTCCCTCAACGCCCTACACATCTCTTAAGGACTATAACCCCCGTGTGCCCATTCGTTATATCTCGCCCCCTATGAAACACAGAAGAGCTGTGGCTGGATGGTAGGAGGCAGTGGCCGTAGTGTCCTTAAGGGATAAGTATCCCGTGCCAAAGGCCCCGTGATAATCTCTCGCTTTCGGGAGCCTAGGGCATACCAAGGGCTGCCAAATACAGCTAAAGGAGGCGAAAGAAGAGAAGCAGAACTTGCTCCTGAGACTCTCGTACATATACTGACCCCAAAGCATGCCTCTTCGTGGAGACCGAAGGCCTCCCCAGCTCAGATTTAGGGCCCTGGAACACAGGGCTAAGCACTGCCTTCAAAGGCGAGGTAGGAGAGGAATGTTTTCAAGTCTCGCCCGCCTTTCAGCGCCTGTTCAGCTTGAGTGGACAATAGCCACAGCCTGCCCGAACGTCCTGCCGAGCACCGAGTTTGACTGGAGTGTAGCAAACGCTTGCCAGTTCTCTGAGGGGGAAGAGGCCATTGCTGTGGTGTGAACGGCCTTCACTGGCACTCGCTGGGAGCGCAGTGCTCTCTGGGCAGGCAGGATAGTTCCTATCGGAGAAGCATTTGAACAGACGCCTGCCCTGGTATACGTGCTACATCCGCACATCGAGTGTACCTTTCCTACGCTCCAGGCACCAACACGGTGCACAGAACTCCTCTTGATGGTGAGCAACAAGACGCAACATTTCTTCTAGGAGGCTCGTGCGGGACGAGGCCTCTTGAGGATGTGGACCCTCGAATCCCGTCGAAACCACTGGGATTGATTGCCACGTTATGTTAGCGACACAATGAGAGCATTTCAGCTTCATGGAACCACGCACGTTCAGTGCGACATGAGAGAAGAAAACACAGATGCTGCCTTGACAGGGTTAGAGTGAATTTGCCTCTGTCCCCCCCCGCCGACACATAACCTGCCCAGAGCCAGCACAGCTTCACGTCCCGAGGAACATTACTGCTGTGTGCTAGAATACATGAAAGGAAACCTGCAGACGCTGGGAGACTCTGAGCTGTACGCGGCTTGAGAAAGCTTCTAGACCCTTCAGGGCTCAGCGTGGCACTTCTGGAGCGTGAGACACCACGTTTCCTCATGGAAACCTAGTGTTACGTTTTGGGGACTTGATGCACAACCGCCTCCAGCCGCTTAGCTGGATGGCCTTGTCCAGAAGCGACAGTTGCCAGAGAGTTCTTTCCCAGGAGCTCGTGAGACAGCATATCATGCAGAAACGCAGAGAAGGAGACCAGCCTTTCCCCGTGATTTCAGAGGTTCGCTCCTCTGCCTTTGAGCCTTTGAACACAAAGATCCAGTCAGCTCCCGATGATAACTTAGAACTGTACTCTTGACGGTCTCTCTGCCATCAGCCCCCTGCTCAGCTACCGTCTCCTCGGTGCATTCAGTGAAGTACCATAAAATCTGCAGCCTGCCGCACCATGTTGTTCAGGAAGGGCACATTTCCTCTTCGTAAAGAAATCTTTACTTGCAGCCTGCCTGGCTCGAGCTCCTATTCCTTTTCAGAAGCCCGAGTTTGGCATAGCACTGAAATGACCCCTTCCCTCAAGGCCGGACACATCTCCTAGAGAATATACTCCACGTAGCCCCATTCATTACCTCTTGCCTCCTATGAAACACAAAGGAGTTGTAGCTTGATGGGAGGAAACAGTGGCCTCCTGCTCCGTCTATGACTATCCCGTTTCCCAAGGCCCCGTGAAAGGCTCTTGCTTTCAAGGGTGTAGAGTCTATCGACGGGCACCAAGCACCGCCAAAAGAGGAGAAATCAGAGCTAGAGAACGTGCTCCTGAGAAACACGCACACTTACCGCACGAAAAGCAGGCCTCTTCGTGGAGTCTGAAATCCCTCCCTGCTCAGCGTTTCTCCGTGGGCCAGAGCACTCACCGCTGCCTCCATGCACAGCTAGGAAAAGTAGGTGTGCAGGTGTCACCTGCCTTTCAGCGCCTGTCCAAATTGTGCGGACAATAGCCACACCTGCCTGAACGTTCTGCAGAAAACCGAGTGTTACTGGAGTGTAGCAAACGCTTCCGTCTTCACTCAGGGTAAAGAGGCCATTGCTGTGGTGTGGACGGCCTTCATCCCCACTCTTTTGGAGCACAATGCCCTCTGAGCAGGCTGGAAACTGCCTGTAGGAGAAGCAGTTGAACAGACGTCCGCCCCGGTATACGGAACTGCAGCCACACCTCGAGTGTATCTTACGCTCCAGGAACCAACGCGGTGCCCAGAACTCCTTTCTGATGCTAAGAAGCAAGAGGCAACAATTCCTCTGGAGACCCGTGCGTGGTGAGGCCTCCTGAGATTTGGTGCCTTCCAGTCCCGTTGACATCCCATCGATTGATTGCCATGTGATGGTAGCGACACAAAGACTGCCTTTACAAGTGCATGGAACCACGTTCAGTGGGCCGTGAGCCGAGAAGCACTAATGCTACACTGACAGGGCTAGGATGAAATGCCTCTGACCCCCTCCAAAAAGTAACTTTCCAAGAGGCAGCACACGGTCACATCCCCAGAACAACCCTGCCGTGTGCTAGGATACATTACAGGAAATCCGGAGACTCTGGGAGACGCTGAGCTCCACACGGCTTGAAAAAGCTTATAGCCTCTTTTCGGCGGTCAGTGTGGCACTTCTGGACAGTGAGACACCAGGTCTCCTAATGGAACCCTGGTGTTACATTACTGGGACGTAAGGCACAACATTAATCAGCCGCTTGGGTTACGGGCCTTGTCCAGAAGCAACGGTTGCCAAAGATTTCTTTGCTTTGAGCTCGTGAGACAGCATATCATGTAGGACCGCAGAGAAGGAGACCTGCCGCTCTCTGGTTTTGAAGAAGAGGTGAGCTTTTCTACTAAGCCTTGGAGCACAAAGATCCAGCCAAGTCCCAACGACAGGTTAGAAGGTTACTGTTGCAGGTCTCTCGGCGCTTAGCCCACTGTTCGGCTACAGTCTGTAAAGTGCATTCAGGGAAGAACAAGAAACTCTACAACGTCCCGCATCTTGCTGGGAAGGAACAACACAGCCTCTCCTCGGTGAAGACGTCCTTTCTTGCAGACTGCCAGGCTGGGACTCCTATTCCGTTTCAGCACTCCGAGTTTGGCCTAGCACGGAAATGACCCCTTCCCTCAACGCCCTACACATCTCTTAAGGACTATAACCCCCGTGTGCCCATTCGTTATATCTCGCCCCCTATGAAACACAGAAGAGCTGTGGCTGGATGGTAGGAGGCAGTGGCCGTAGTGTCCTTAAGGGATAAGTATCCCGTGCCAAAGGCCCCGTGATAATCTCTCGCTTTCGGGAGCCTAGGGCATACCAAGGGCTGCCAAACACAGCTAAAGGAGGCGAAAGAAGAGAAGCAGAACTTGCTCCTGAGACTCTCGTACATATACTGACCCCAAAGCATGCCTCTTCGTGGAGACCGAAGGCCTCCCCAGCTCAGATTTAGGGCCCTGGAACACAGGGCTAAGCGCTGCCTTCAAAGGAGAGGTAGGAAAGGAATGTTTTGAAGTCTCGCCTGCCTTTCAGCGACTGTTCAGCTTGAGTGGACAATAGCCACAGCCTGCCCGAACGTCCTGCCGAGCACCGAGTTTGACTGGAGTGTAGCAAACGCTTGCCAGTTCTCTGAGGGGGAAGAGGCCATTGCTGTGGTGTGAACGGCCTTCACTGGCACTCGCTGGGAGCGCAGTGCTCTCTGGGCAGGCAGGATAGTTCCTATCGGAGAAGCATTTGAACAGACGCCTGCCCTGGTATACGTGCTACATCCGCACATCGAGTGTACCTTTCCTACGCTCCAGGCACCAACACGGTGCACAGAACTCCTCTTGATGGTGAGCAACAAGACACAACATTTCTTCTAGGAGGCTCGTGCGGGACGAGGCCTCTTAAGGATGTGGACCCTCGAATCCCGTCGAAACCACTGGGATTGATTGCCACGTTATGTTAGCGACACAATGAGAGCATTTCAGCTTCATGGAACCACGCACGTTCAGTGCGACATGAGAGAAGAAAACACAGATGCTGCCTTGACAGGGTTAGACTGAATTTGCCTCTGTCCGCCCCCGCCCCCCGCCCCCCCCCCCCCCGCCGAAACATAACCTGCCCAGTGCCAGCATAGCTTCACGTCCCGAGGAACATTACTGCTGTGTGCTAGAATACATGAAAGGAAACCTGCGGACGCTGGGAGACTCTGAGCTGTACATGGCTTGAGAAAGCTTCTAGACCCTTCAGGGTTCGGCGTGGCACTTCTGGAGCGTGACACACCACGTTTCCTCATGGAAACCTAGTGTTACGTTTCGGGGACTTGATGCACAACCGCCTCCAGCCGCTTAGCTGGATGGCCTTGTCCAGAAGCGACAGTTGCCAGAGAGTTCTTTCCCAGGAGCTCGTGAGACAGCATATCATGCAGAAACGCAGAGAAGGAGACCAGCCTTTCCCCGTGTTTTCAGAGGTTCGCTCCTCTGCCTTTGAGCCTTTGAACACAAAGATCCAGTCAGCTCCCGATGATAACTTAGAACTGTATTCTTGACGGTCTCTCTGCCATCAGCCCCCTGCTCAGCTACCGTCTCCTCGGTGCATTCAGTGAAGTACCATAAAATCTGCAGCCTGCCGCACCATGTTGTTCAGGAAGGGCACATTTCCTCTTCGTAAAGAAATCTTTACTTGCAGCCTGCCTGGCTCGAGCTCCCATTCCTTTTCAGAAGCCCGAGTTTGGCATAGGACTGAAATAACCCCTTCCCTCAAGGCCGGACACATCTCCTAGAGAATATACTCCACGTAGCCCCATTCATTACCTCTTGCCTCCTATGAAACACAAAGGAGTTGTAGCTTGATGGGAGGAAACAGTGGCCTCCTGCTCCGTCTATGACTATCCCGTTTCCCAAGGCCCCGTGAAAGGCTCTTGCTTTCAAGGGTGTAGAGTCTATCGACGGGCACCAAGCACCGCCAAAAGAGGAGAAATCAGAGCTAGAGAACGTGCTCCTGAGAAACACGCACACTTACCGCACGAAAAGCAGGCCTCTTCGTGGAGTCTGAAATCCCTCCCTGCTCAGCGTTTCTCCGTGGGGCAGAGCGCTCACCGCTGCCTCCATGCACAGCTAGGAAAAGTAGGTGTGCAGGTGTCACCTGCCTTTCAGCGCCTGTCCAAATTGTGCGGACAATAGCCACACCTGCCTGAACGTTCTGCAGAAAACCGAGTGTTACTGGAGTGTAGCAAACGCTTCCGTCTTCACTCAGGGTAAAGAGGCCATTGCTGTGGTGTGGACGGCCTTCATCCCCACTCTTTTGGAGCACAATGCCCTCTGAGCAGGCTGGAAACTGCCTGTAGGAGAAGCAGTTGAACAGACGTCCGCCCCGGTATACGGAACTGCAGCCACACCTCGAGTGTATCTTACGCTCCAGGAACCAACGCGGTGCCCAGAACTCCTTTCTGATGCTAAGAAGCAAGAGGCAACAATTCCTCTGGAGACCCGTGCGTGGTGAGGCCTCCTGAGATTTGGTGCCTTCCAGTCCCGTTGACACCCCATCGATTGATTGCCATGTGATGGTAGCGACACAAAGACTGCCTTTACAAGTGCATGGAACCACGTTCAGTGGGCCGTGAGCCGAGAAGCACTAATGCTACACTGACAGGGCTAGGATGAAATGCCTCTGACCCCCTCCAAAAAGTAACTTTCCAAGAGGCAGCACACGGTCACATCCCCAGAACAACCCTGCCGTGTGCTAGGATACATTACAGGAAATCCGGAGACTCTGGGAGACGCTGAGCTCCACACGGCTTGAAAAAGCTTATAGCCTCTTTTCGGGGGTCAGTGTGGCACTTCTGGACAGTGAGACACCAGGTCTGCTAATGGAACCCTAGTGTTACATTACTGGGACGTAAGGCACAACATTAATCAGCCGCTTGGGTTACGGGCCTTGTCCAGAAGCAACGGTTGCCAAAGATTTCTTTGCTTTGAGCTCGTGAGACAGCATATCATGTAGGACCGCAGAGAAGGAGACCTGCCGCTCTCTGGTTTTGAAGAAGAGGTGAGCTTTTCTACTAAGCCTTGGAGCACAAAGATCCAGCCAAGTCCCAACGACAGGTTAGAAGGTTACTGTTGCAGGTCTCTCGGCGCTTAGCCCACTGTTCGGCTACAGTCTGTAAAGTGCATTCAGGGAAGAACAAGAAACTCTACAACGTCCCGCATCTTGCTGGGAAGGAACAACACAGCCTCTCCTCGGTGAAGACGTCCTTTCTTGCAGACTGCCAGGCTGGGACTCCTATTCCGTTTCAGCACTCCGAGTTTGTCCTAGCACGGAAATGACCCCTTCCCTCAACGCCCTACACATCTCTTAAGGACTATAACCCCCGTGTGCCCATTCGTTATATCTCGCCCCCTATGAAACACAGAAGAGCTGTGGCTGGATGGTAGGAGGCAGTGGCCGTAGTGTCCTTAAGGGATAAGTATCCCGTGCCAAAGGCCCCGTGAAAATCTCTCGCTTTCGGGAGCCTAGGGCATACCAAGGGCTGCCAAACACAGCTAAAGGAGGCGAAAGAAGAGAAGCAGAACTTGCTCCTGAGACTCTCGTACATATACTGACCCCAAAGCATGCCTCTTCGTGGAGACCGAAGGCCTCCCCAGCTCAGATTTAGGGCCCTGGAACACAGGGCTAAGCGCTGCCTTCAAAGGAGAGGTAGGAAAGGAATGTTTTCAAGTCTCGCCCGCCTTTCAGCGCCTGTTCAGCTTGAGTGGACAATAGCCACAGCCTGCCCGAACGTCCTGCCGAGCACCGAGTTTGACTGGAGTGTAGCAAACGCTTGCCAGTTCTCTGAGGGGGAAGAGGCCATTGCTGTGGTGTGAACGGCCTTCACTGGCACTCGCTGGGAGCGCAGTGCTCTCTGGGCAGGCAGGATAGTTCCTATCGGAGAAGCATTTGAACAGACGCCTGCCCTGGTATACGTGCTACATCCGCACATCGAGTGTACCTTTCCTACGCTCCAGGCACCAACACGGTGCACAGAACTCCTCTTGATGGTGAGCAACAAGACGCAACATTTCTTCTAGGAGGCTCGTGCGGGACGAGGCCTCTTGAGGATGTGGACCCTCGAATCCCGTCGAAACCACTGGGATTGATTGCCACGTTATGTTAGCGACACAATGAGAGCATTTCAGCTTCATGGAACCACGCACGTTCAGTGCGACATGAGAGAAGAAAACACAGATGCTGCCTTGACAGGGTTAGAGTGAATTTGCCTCTGTCCCCCCCCGCCGACACATAACCTGCCCAGAGCCAGCACAGCTTCACGTCCCGAGGAACATTACTGCTGTGTGCTAGAATACATGAAAGGAAACCTGCGGAGGCTGGGAGACTCTGAGCTGTACGCGGCTTGAGAAAGCTTCTAGACCCTTCAGGGCTCGGCGTGGCACTTCTGGAGCGTGAGACACCACGTTTCCTCATGGAAACCTAGTGTTACGTTTCGGGGACTTGATGCACAACCGCCTGCAGCCGCTTAGCTGGATGGCCTTGTCCAGAAGCGACAGTTGCCAGAGAGTTCTTTCCCAGGAGCTCGTGAGACAGCATATCATGCAGAAACGCAGAGAAGGAGACTAGCCTTTCCCCGTGATTTCAGAGGTTCGCTCCTCTGCCTTTGAGCCTTTGAACACAAAGATCCAGTCAGCTCCCGATGATAACTTAGAACTGTACTCTTGACGGTCTCTCTGCCATCAGCCCCCTGCTCAGCTACCGTCTCCTCGGTGCATTCAGTGAAGTACCATAAAATCTGCAGCCTGCCGCACCATGTTGTTCAGGAAGGGCACATTTCCTCTTCGTAAAGAAATCTTTTCTTGCAGCCTGCCTGGCTCGAGCTCCTATTCCTTTTCAGAAGCCCGAGTTTGGCATAGCACTGAAATGACCCCTTCCCTCAAGGCCGGACACATCTCCTAGAGAATATACTCCACGTAGCCCCATTCATTACCTCTTGCCTCCTATGAAACACAAAGGAGTTGTAGCTTGATGGGAGGAAACAGTGGCCTCCTGCTCCGTCTATGACTATCCCGTTTCCCAAGGCCCCGTGAAAGGCTCTTGCTTTCAAGGGTGTAGAGTCTATCGACGGGCAGCAAGCACCGCCAAAAGAGGAGAAATCAGAGCTAGAGAACGTGCTCCTGAGAAACACGCACACTTACCGCACGAAAAGCAGGCCTCTTCGTGGAGTCTGAAATCCCTCCCTGCTCAGCGTTTCTCCGTGGGGCAGAGCGCTCACCGCTGCCTCCATGCACAGCTAGGAAAAGTAGGTGTGCAGGTGTCACCTGCCTTTCAGCGCCTGTCCAAATTGTGCGGACAATAGCCACACCTGCCTGAACGTTCTGCAGAAAACCGAGTGTTACTGGAGTGTAGCAAACGCTTCCGTCTTCACTCAGGGTAAAGAGGCCATTGCTGTGGTGTGGACGGCCTTCATCCCCACTCTTTTGGAGCACAATGCCCTCTGAGCAGGCTGGAAACTGCCTGTAGGAGAAGCAGTTGAAGAGACGTCTGCCCCGGTATACGGAACTGCAGCCACACCTCGAGTGTATCTTACGCTCCAGGAACCAACGCGGTGCCCAGAACTCCTTTCTGATGCTAAGAAGCAAGAGGCAACAATGCCTCTGGAGACCCGTGTGTGGTGAGGCCTCCTGAGATTTGGTGCCTTCCAGTCCCGTTGACACCCCATCGATTGATTGCCATGTGATGGTAGCGACACAAAGACTGCCTTTACAAGTGCATGGAACCACGTTCAGTGGGCCGTGAGCCGAGAAGCAGTAATGCTACACTGACAGGGCTAGGATGAAATGCCTCTGACCCCCTCCAAAAAGTAACTTTCCAAGAGGCAGCACATGGTCACATCCCCAGAACAACCCTGCCGTGTGCTAGGATACATTACAGGAAATCCGGAGACTCTGGGAGACGCCTAGCTCCACACGGCTTGAAAAAGCTTATAGCCTCTTTTCTGGGGTCAGTGTGGCACTTCTGGACAGTGAGACACCAGGTCTCCTAATGGAACCCTGGTGTTACATTACTGGGACGTAAGGCACAACATTAATCAGCCGCTTGGGTTACGGGCCTTGTCCAGAAGCAACGGTTGCCAAAGATTTCTTTGCTTTGAGCTCGTGAGACAGCATATCATGTAGGACCGCAGAGAAGGAGACCTGCCGCTCTCTGGTTTTGAAGAAGAGGTGAGCTTTTCTACTAAGCCTTGGAGCACAAAGATCCAGCCAAGTCCCAACGACAGGTTAGAAGGTTACTGTTGCAGGTCTCTCGGCGCTTAGCCCACTGTTCGGCTACAGTCTGTAAAGTACATTCAGGGAAGAACAAGAAACTCTACAACGTCCCGCATCTTGCTGGGAAGGAACAACACAGCCTCTCCTCGGTGAAGACGTCCTTTCTTGCAGACTGCCAGGCTGGGACTCCTATTCCGTTTCAGCACTCCGAGTTTGGCCTAGCACGGAAATGACCCCTTCCCTCAACGCCCTACACATCTCTTAAGGACTATAACCCCCGTGTGCCCATTCGTTATATCTCGCCCCCTATGAAACACAGAAGAGCTGTGGCTGGATGGTAGGAGGCAGTGGCCGTAGTGTCCTTAAGGGATAAGTATCCCGTGCCAAAGGCCCCGTGAAAATCTCTCGCTTTCGGGAGCCTAGGGCATACCAAGGGCTGCCAAATACAGCTAAAGGAGGCAAAAGAAGAGAAGCAGAACTTGCTCCTGAGACTCTCGTACATATACTGACCCCAAAGCATGCCTCTTCGTGGAGACTGAAGGCCTCCCCAGCTCAGATTTAGGGCCCTGGAACACAGGGCTAAGCGCTGCCTTCAAAGGCGAGGTAGGAGAGGAATGTTTTCAAGTCTCGCCCGCCTTTCAGCGCCTGTTCAGCTTGAGTGGACAATAGCCACAGCCTGCCCGAACGTCCTGCCGAGCACCGAGTTTGACTGGAGTGTAGCAAACGCTTGCCAGTTCTCTGAGGGGGAAGAGGCCATTGCTGTGGTGTGAACGGCCTTCACTGGCACTCGCTGGGAGCGCAGTGCTCTCTGGGCAGGCAGGATAGTTCCTATCGGAGAAGCATTTGAACAGACGCCTGCCCTGGTATACGTGCTACATCCGCACATCGAGTGTACCTTTCCTACGCTCCAGGCACCAACACGGTGCACAGAACTCCTCTTGATGGTGAGCAACAAGACGCAACATTTCTTCTAGGAGGCTCGTGCGGGACGAGGCCTCTTGAGGATGTGGACCCTCGAATCCCGTCGAAACCACTGGGATTGATTGCCACGTTATGTTAGTGACACAATGAGAGCATTTCAGCTTCATGGAACCACGCACGTTCAGTGCGACATGAGAGAAGAAAACACAGATGCTGCCTTGACAGGGTTAGAGTGAATTTGCCTCTGTCCCCCCCCGCCGACACATAACCTGCCCAGAGCCAGCACAGCTTCACGTCCCGAGGAACATTACTGCTGTGTGCTAGAATACATGAAAGGAAACCTGCAGACGCTGGGAGACTCTGAGCTGTACGCGGCTTGAGAAAGCTTCTAGACCCTTCAGGGCTCAGCGTGGCACTTCTGGAGCGTGAGACACCACGTTTCCTCATGGAAACCTAGTGTTACGTTTTGGGGACTTGATGCACAACCGCCTCCAGCCGCTTAGCTGGATGGCCTTGTCCAGAAGCGACAGTTGCCAGAGAGTTCTTTCCCAGGAGCTCGTGAGACAGCATATCATGCAGAAACGCAGAGAAGGAGACCAGCCTTTCCCCGTGATTTCAGAGGTTCGCTCCTCTGCCTTTGAGCCTTTGAACACAAAGATCCAGTCAGCTCCCGATGATAACTTAGAACTGTACTCTTGACGGTCTCTCTGCCATCAGCCCCCTGCTCAGCTACCGTCTCCTCGGTGCATTCAGTGAAGTACCATAAAATCTGCAGCCTGCCGCACCATGCTGTTCAGGAAGGGCACATTTCCTCTTCGTAAAGAAATCTTTTCTTGCAGCCTGCCTGGCTCGAGCTCCTATTCCTCTTCAGAAGCCCGAGTTTGGCATAGCACTGAAATGACCCCTTCCCTCAAGGCCGGACACATCTCCTAGAGAATATACTCCACGTAGGCCCATTCATTACCTCTTGCCTCCTATGAAACACAAAGGAGTTGTAGCTTGATGGGAGGAAACAGTGGCCTCCTGCTCCGTCTATGACTATCCCGTTTCCCAAGGCCCCGTGAAAGGCTCTTGCTTTCAAGGGTGTAGAGTCTATCGACGGGCACCAAGCACCGCCAAAAGAGGAGAAATCAGAGCTAGAGAACGTGCTCCTGAGAAACACGCACACTTACCGCACGAAAAGCAGGCCTCTTCGTGGAGTCTGAAATCCCTCCCTGCTCAGCGTTTCTCCGTGGGGCAGAGCGCTCACCGCTGCCTCCATGCACAGCTAGGAAAAGTAGGTGTGCAGGTGTCACCTGCCTTTCAGCGCCTGTCCAAATTGTGCGGACAATAGCCACACCTGCCTGAACGTTCTGCAGAAAACCGAGTGTTACTGGAGTGTAGCAAACACTTCCGTCTTCACTCAGGGTAAAGAGGCCATTGCTGTGGTGTGGACGGCCTTCATCCCCACTCTTTTGGAGCACAATGCCCTCTGAGCAGGCTGGAAACTGCCTGTAGGAGAAGCAGTTGAACAGACGTCCGCCCCGGTATACGGAACTGCAGCCACACCTCGAGTGTATCTTACGCTCCAGGAACCAACGCGGTGCCCAGAACTCCTTTCTGATGCTAAGAAGCAAGAGGCAACAATTCCTCTGGAGACCCGTGCGTGGTGAGGCCTCCTGAGATTTGGTGCCTTCCAGTCCCGTTGACACCCCATCGATTGATTGCCATGTGATGGTAGCGACACAAAGACTGCCTTTACAAGTGCATGGAACCACGTTCAGTGGGCCGTGAGCCGAGAAGCACTAATGCTACACTGACAGGGCTAGGATGAAATGCCTCTGACCCCCTCCAAAAAGTAACTTTCCAAGAGGCAGCACACGGTCACATCCCCAGAACAACCCTGCCGTGTGCTAGGATACATTACAGGAAATCCGGAGACTCTGGGAGACGCTGAGCTCCACACGGCTTGAAAAAGCTTATAGCCTCTTTTCGGGGGTCAGTGTGGCACTTCTGGACAGTGAGACACCAGGTCTGCTAATGGAACCCTAGTGTTACATTACTGGGACGTAAGGCACAACATTAATCAGCCGCTTGGGTTACGGGCCTTGTCCAGAAGCAACGGTTGCCAAAGATTTCTTTGCTTTGAGCTCGTGAGACAGCATATCATGTAGGACCGCAGAGAAGGAGACCTGCCGCTCTCTGGTTTTGAAGAAGAGGTGAGCTTTTCTACTAAGCCTTGGAGCACAAAGATCCAGCCAAGTCCCAACGACAGGTTAGAAGGTTACTGTTGCAGGTCTCTCGGCGCTTAGCCCACTGTTCGGCTACAGTCTGTAAAGTGCATTCAGGGAAGAACAAGAAACTCTACAACGTCCCGCATCTTGCTGGGAAGGAACAACACAGCCTCTCCTCGGTGAAGACGTCCTTTCTTGCAGACTGCCAGGCTGGGACTCCTATTCCGTTTCAGCACTCCGAGTTTGGCCTAGCACGGAAATGACCCCTTCCCTCAACGCCCTACACATCTCTTAAGGACTATAACCCCCGTGTGCCCATTCGTTATATCTCGCCCCCTATGAAACACAGAAGAGCTGTGGCTGGATGGTAGGAGGCAGTGGCCGTAGTGTCCTTAAGGGATAAGTATCCCGTGCCAAAGGCCCCGTGAAAATCTCTCGCTTTCGGGAGCCTAGGGCATACCAAGGGCTGCCAAACACAGCTAAAGGAGGCGAAAGAAGAGAAGCAGAACTTGCTCCTGAGACTCTCGTACATATACTGACCCCAAAGCATGCCTCTTCGTGGAGACCGAAGGCCTCCCCAGCTCAGATTTAGGGCCCTGGAACACAGGGCTAAGCGCTGCCTTCAAAGGAGAGGTAGGAAAGGAATGTTTTCAAGTCTCGCCCGCCTTTCAGCGCCTGTTCAGCTTGAGTGGACAATAGCCACAGCCTGCCCGAACGTCCTGCCGAGCACCGAGTTTGACTGGAGTGTAGCAAACGCTTGCCAGTTCTCTGAGGGGGAAGAGGCCATTGCTGTGGTGTGAACGGCCTTCACTGGCACTCGCTGGGAGCGCAGTGCTCTCTGGGCAGGCAGGATAGTTCCTATCGGAGAAGCATTTGAACAGACGCCTGCCCTGGTATACGTGCTACATCCGCACATCGAGTGTACCTTTCCTACGCTCCAGGCACCAACACGGTGCACAGAACTCCTCTTGATGGTGAGCAACAAGACGCAACATTTCTTCTAGGAGGCTCGTGCGGGACGAGGCCTCTTGAGGATGTGGACCCTCGAATCCCGTCGAAACCACTGGGATTGATTGCCACGTTATGTTAGCGACACAATGAGAGCATTTCAGCTTCATGGAACCACGCACGTTCAGTGCGACATGAGAGAAGAAAACACAGATGCTGCCTTGACAGGGTTAGAGTGAATTTGCCTCTGTCCCCCCCCGCCGACACATAACCTGCCCAGAGCCAGCACAGCTTCACGTCCCGAGGAACATTACTGCTGTGTGCTAGAATACATGAAAGGAAACCTGCGGACGCTGGGAGACTCTGAGCTGTACGCGGCTTGAGAAAGCTTCTAGACCCTTCAGGGCTCGGCGTGGCACTTCTGGAGCGTGAGACACCACGTTTCCTCATGGAAACCTAGTGTTACGTTTCGGGGACTTGATGCACAACCGCCTGCAGCCGCTTAGCTGGATGGCCTTGTCCAGAAGCGACAGTTGCCAGAGAGTTCTTTCCCAGGAGCTCGTGAGACAGCATATCATGCAGAAACGCAGAGAAGGAGACCAGCCTTTCCCCGTGTTTTGAGAGGTTCACTCCTCTGCCTTTGAGCCTTTGAACACAAAGATCCAGTCAGCTCCCGATGATAACTTAGAACTGTACTCTTGACGGTCTCTCTGCCATCAGCCCCCTGCTCAGCTACCGTCTCCTCGGTGCATTCAGTGAAGTACCATAAAATCTGCAGCCTGCCGCACCATGTTGTTCAGGAAGGGCACATTTCCTCTTCGTAAAGAAATCTTTTCTTGCAGCCTGCCTGGCTCGAGCTCCCATTCCTCTTCAGAAGCCCGAGTTTGGCATAGGACTGAAATAACCCCTTCCCTCAAGGCCGGACACATCTCCTAGAGAATATACTCCACGTAGCCCCATTCATTACCTCTTGCCTCCTATGAAATACAAAGGAGTTGTAGCTTGATGGGAGGAAACAGTGGCCTCCTGCTCCGTCTATGACTATCCCGTTTCCCAAGGCCCCGTGAAAGGCTCTTGCTTTCAAGGGTGTAGAGTCTATCGACGGGCAGCAAGCACCGCCAAAAGAGGAGAAATCAGAGCTAGAGAACGTGCTCCTGAGAAACACGCACACTTACCGCACGAAAAGCAGGCCTCTTCGTGGAGTCTGAAATCCCTCCCTGCTCAGCGTTTCTCCGTGGGGCAGAGCGCTCACCGCTGCCTCCATGCACAGCTAGGAAAAGTAGGTGTGCAGGTGTCACCTGCCTTACAGCGCCTGTCCAAATTGTGCGGACAATAGCCACACCTGCCTGAACGTTCTGCAGAAAACCGAGTGTTACTGGAGTGTAGCAAACGCTTCCGTCTTCACTCAGGGTAAAGAGGCCATTGCTGTGGTGTGGACGGCCTTCATCCCCACTCTTTTGGAGCACAATGCCCTCTGAGCAGGCTGGAAACTGCCTGTAGGAGAAGCAGTTGAAGAGACGTCTGCCCCGGTATACGGAACTGCAGCCACACCTCGAGTGTATCTTACGCTCCAGGAACCAACGCGGTGCCCAGAACTCCTTTCTGATGCTAAGAAGCAAGAGGCAACAATTCCTCTGGAGACCCGTGTGTGGTGAGGCCTCCTGAGATTTGGTGCCTTCCAGTCCCGTTGACACCCCATCGATTGATTGCCATGTGATGGTAGCGACACAAAGACTGCCTTTACAAGTGCATGGAACCACGTTCAGTGGGCCGTGAGCCGAGAAGCAGTAATGCTGCACTGACAGGGCTAGGATGAAATGCCTCTGACCCCCTCCAAAAAGTAACTTTCCAAGAGGCAGCACACGGTCACATCCCCAGAACAACCCTGCCGTGTGCTAGGATACATTACAGGAAATCCGGAGACTCTGGGAGACGCTGAGCTCCACACGGCTTGAAAAAGCTTATAGCCTCTTTTCGGGGGTCAGTGTGGCACTTCTGGACAGTGAGACACCAGGTCTCCTAATGGAACCCTGGTGTTACATTACTGGGACGTAAGGCACAACATTAATCAGCCGCTTGGGTTACGGGCCTTGTCCAGAAGCAACGGTTGCCAAAGATTTCTTTGCTTTGAGCTCGTGAGACAGCATATCATGTAGGACCGCAGAGAAGGAGACCTGCCGCTCTCTGGTTTTGAAGAAGAGGTGAGCTTTTCTACTAAGCCTTGGAGCACAAAGATCCAGCCAAGTCCCAACGACAGGTTAGGAGGTTACTGTTGCAGGTCTCTCGGCGCTTAGCCCACTGTTCGGCTACAGTCTGTAAAGTGCATTCAGGGAAGAACAAGAAACTCTACAACGTCCCGCATCTTGCTGGGAAGGAACAACACAGCCTCTCCTCGGTGAAGACGTCCTTTCTTGCAGACTGCCAGGCTGGGACTCCTATTCCGTTTCAGCACTCCGAGTTTGTCCTAGCACGGAAATGACCCCTTCCCTCAACGCCCTACACATCTCTTAAGGACTATAACCCCCGTGTGCCCATTCGTTATATCTCGCCCCCTATGAAACACAGAAGAGCTGTGGCTGGATGGTAGGAGGCAGTGGCCGTAGTGTCCTTAAGGGATAAGTATCCCGTGCCAAAGGCCCCGTGAAAATCTCTCGCTTTCGGGAGCCTAGGGCATACCAAGGGCTGCCAAATACAGCTAAAGGAGGCGAAAGAAGAGAAGCAGAACTTGCTCCTGAGACTCTCGTACATATACTGACCCCAAAGCATGCCTCTTCGTGGAGACCGAAGGCCTCCCCAGCTCAGATTTAGGGCCCTGGAACACAGGGCTAAGCGCTGCCTTCAAAGGAGAGGTAGGAGAGGAATGTTTTCAAGTCTCGCCCGCCTTTCAGCGCCTGTTCAGCTTGAGTGGACAATAGCCACAGCCTGCCGGAACGTCCTGCCGAGCACCGAGTTTGACTGGAGTGTAGCAAACGCTTGCCAGTTCTCTGAGGGGGAAGAGGCCATTGCTGTGGTGTGAACGGCCTTCACTGGCACTTGCTGGGAGCGCAGTGCTCTCTGGGCAGGCAGGATAGTTCCTATCGGAGAAGCATTTGAACAGACGCCTGCCCTGGTATACGTGCTACATCCGCACATCGAGTGTACCTTTCCTACGCTCCAGGCACCAACACGGTGCACAGAACTCCTCTTGATGGTGAGCAACAAGACGCAACATTTCTTCTAGGAGGCTCGTGCGGGACGAGGCCTCTTGAGGATGTGGACCCTCGAATCCCGTCGAAACCACTGGGATTGATTGCCACGTTATGTTAGCGACACAATGAGAGCATTTCAGCTTCATGGAACCACGCACGTTCAGTGCGACATGAGAGAAGAAAACACAGATGCTGCCTTGACAGGGTTAGAGTGAATTTGCCTCTGTCCCCCCCCGCCGACACATAACCTGCCCAGAGCCAGCACAGCTTCACGTCCCGAGGAACATTACTGCTGTGTGCTAGAATACATGAAAGGAAACCTGCAGACGCTGGGAGACTCTGAGCTGTACGCGGCTTGAGAAAGCTTCTAGACCCTTCAGGGCTCAGCGTGGCACTTCTGGAGCGTGAGACACCACGTTTCCTCATGGAAACCTAGTGTTACGTTTCGGGGACTTGATGCACAACCGCCTCCAGCCGCTTAGCTGGATGGCCTTGTCCAGAAGCGACAGTTGCCAGAGAGTTCTTTCCCAGGAGCTCGTGAGACAGCATATCATGCAGAAACGCAGAGAAGGAGACCAGCCTTTCCCCGTGATTTCAGAGGTTCGCTCCTCTGCCTTTGAGCCTTTGAACACAAAGATCCAGTCAGCTCCCGATGATAACTTAGAACTGTACTCTTGACGGTCTCTCTGCCATCAGCCCCCTGCTCAGCTACCGTCTCCTCGGTGCATTCAGTGAAGTACCATAAAATCTGCAGCCTGCCGCACCATGTTGTTCAGGAAGGGCACATTTCCTCTTCGTAAAGAAATCTTTTCTTGCAGCCTGCCTGGCTCGAGCTCCTATTCCTTTTCAGAAGCCCGAGTTTGGCATAGCACTGAAATGACCCCTTCCCTCAAGGCCGGACACATCTCCTAGAGAATATACTCCACGTAGCCCCATTCATTACCTCTTGCCTCCTATGAAACACAAAGGAGTTGTAGCTTGATGGGAGGAAACAGTGGCCTCCTGCTCCGTCTATGACTATCCCGTTTCCCAAGGCCCCGTGAAAGGCTCTTGCTTTCAAGGGTGTAGAGTCTATCGACGGGCAGCAAGCACCGCCAAAAGAGGAGAAATCAGAGCTAGAGAACGTGCTCCTGAGAAACACGCACACTTACCGCACGAAAAGCAGGCCTCTTCGTGGAGTCTGAAATCCCTCCCTGCTCAGCGTTTCTCCGTGGGGCAGAGCGCTCACCGCTGCCTCCATGCACAGCTAGGAAAAGTAGGTGTGCAGGTGTCACCTGCCTTTCAGCGCCTGTCCAAATTGTGCGGACAATAGCCACACCTGCCTGAACGTTCTGCAGAAAACCGAGTGTTACTGGAGTGTAGCAAACGCTTCCGTCTTCACTCAGGGTAAAGAGGCCATTGCTGTGGTGTGGACGGCCTTCATCCCCACTCTTTTGGAGCACAATGCCCTCTGAGCAGGCTGGAAACTGCCTGTAGGAGAAGCAGTTGAAGAGACGTCTGCCCCGGTATACGGAACTGCAGCCACACCTCGAGTGTATCTTACGCTCCAGGAACCAACGCGGTGCCCAGAACTCCTTTCTGATGCTAAGAAGCAAGAGGCAACAATGCCTCTGGAGACCCGTGTGTGGTGAGGCCTCCTGAGATTTGGTGCCTTCCAGTCCCGTTGACACCCCATCGATTGATTGCCATGTGATGGTAGCGACACAAAGACTGCCTTTACAAGTGCATGGAACCACGTTCAGTGGGCCGTGAGCCGAGAAGCAGTAATGCTACACTGACAGGGCTAGGATGAAATGCCTCTGACCCCCTCCAAAAAGTAACTTTCCAAGAGGCAGCACATGGTCACATCCCCAGAACAACCCTGCCGTGTGCTAGGATACATTACAGGAAATCCGGAGACTCTGGGAGACGCCTAGCTCCACACGGCTTGAAAAAGCTTATAGCCTCTTTTCTGGGGTCAGTGTGGCACTTCTGGACAGTGAGACACCAGGTCTCCTAATGGAACCCTGGTGTTACATTACTGGGACGTAAGGCACAACATTAATCAGCCGCTTGGGTTACGGGCCTTGTCCAGAAGCAACGGTTGCCAAAGATTTCTTTGCTTTGAGCTCGTGAGACAGCATATCATGTAGGACCGCAGAGAAGGAGACCTGCCGCTCTCTGGTTTTGAAGAAGAGGTGAGCTTTTCTACTAAGCCTTGGAGCACAAAGATCCAGCCAAGTCCCAACGACAGGTTAGAAGGTTACTGTTGCAGGTCTCTCGGCGCTTAGCCCACTGTTCGGCTACAGTCTGTAAAGTACATTCAGGGAAGAACAAGAAACTCTACAACGTCCCGCATCTTGCTGGGAAGGAACAACACAGCCTCTCCTCGGTGAAGACGTCCTTTCTTGCAGACTGCCAGGCTGGGACTCCTATTCCGTTTCAGCACTCCGAGTTTGGCCTAGCACGGAAATGACCCCTTCCCTCAACGCCCTACACATCTCTTAAGGACTATAACCCCCGTGTGCCCATTCGTTATATCTCGCCCCCTATGAAACACAGAAGAGCTGTGGCTGGATGGTAGGAGGCAGTGGCCGTAGTGTCCTTAAGGGATAAGTATCCCGTGCCAAAGGCCCCGTGATAATCTCTCGCTTTCGGGAGCCTAGGGCATACCAAGGGCTGCCAAATACAGCTAAAGGAGGCGAAAGAAGAGAAGCAGAACTTGCTCCTGAGACTCTCGTACATATACTGACCCCAAAGCATGCCTCTTCGTGGAGACCGAAGGCCTCCCCAGCTCAGATTTAGGGCCCTGGAACACAGGGCTAAGCGCTGCCTTCAAAGGCGAGGTAGGAGAGGAATGTTTTCAAGTCTCGCCCGCCTTTCAGCGCCTGTTCAGCTTGAGTGGACAATAGCCACAGCCTGCCCGAACGTCCTGCCGAGCACCGAGTTTGACTGGAGTGTAGCAAACGCTTGCCAGTTCTCTGAGGGGGAAGAGGCCATTGCTGTGGTGTGAACGGCCTTCACTGGCACTCGCTGGGAGCGCAGTGCTCTCTGGGCAGGCAGGATAGTTCCTATCGGAGAAGCATTTGAACAGACGCCTGCCCTGGTATACGTGCTACATCCGCACATCGAGTGTACCTTTCCTACGCTCCAGGCACCAACACGGTGCACAGAACTCCTCTTGATGGTGAGCAACAAGACGCAACATTTCTTCTAGGAGGCTCGTGCGGGACGAGGCCTCTTGAGGATGTGGACCCTCGAATCCCGTCGAAACCACTGGGATTGATTGCCACGTTATGTTAGCGACACAATGAGAGCATTTCAGCTTCATGGAACCACGCACGTTCAGTGCGACATGAGAGAAGAAAACACAGATGCTGCCTTGACAGGGTTAGAGTGAATTTGCCTCTGTCCCCCCCCGCCGACACATAACCTGCCCAGAGCCAGCACAGCTTCACGTCCCGAGGAACATTACTGCTGTGTGCTAGAATACATGAAAGGAAACCTGCAGACGCTGGGAGACTCTGAGCTGTACGCGGCTTGAGAAAGCTTCTAGACCCTTCATGGCTCAGCGTGGCACTTCTGGAGCGTGAGACACCACGTTTCCTCATGGAAACCTAGTGTTACGTTTTGGGGACTTGATGCACAACCGCCTCCAGCCGCTTAGCTGGATGGCCTTGTCCAGAAGCGACAGTTGCCAGAGAGTTCTTTCCCAGGAGCTCGTGAGACAGCATATCATGCAGAAACGCAGAGAAGGAGACCAGCCTTTCCCCGTGATTTCAGAGGTTCGCTCCTCTGCCTTTGAGCCTTTGAACACAAAGATCCAGTCAGCTCCCGATGATAACTTAGAACTGTACTCTTGACGGTCTCTCTGCCATCAGCCCCCTGCTCAGCTACCGTCTCCTCGGTGCATTCAGTGAAGTACCATAAAATCTGCAGCCTGCCGCACCATGTTGTTCAGGAAGGGCACATTTCCTCTTCGTAAAGAAATCTTTTCTTGCAGCCTGCCTGGCTCGAGCTCCTATTCCTCTTCAGAAGCCCGAGTTTGGCATAGCACTGAAATGACCCCTTCCCTCAAGGCCGGACACATCTCCTAGAGAATATACTCCACGTAGGCCCATTCATTACCTCTTGCCTCCTATGAAACACAAAGGAGTTGTAGCTTGATGGGAGGAAACAGTGGCCTCCTGCTCCGTCTATGACTATCCCGTTTCCCAAGGCCCCGTGAAAGGCTCTTGCTTTCAAGGGTGTAGAGTCTATCGACGGGCACCAAGCACCGCCAAAAGAGGAGAAATCAGAGCTAGAGAACGTGCTCCTGAGAAACACGCACACTTACCGCACGAAAAGCAGGCCTCTTCGTGGAGTCTGAAATCCCTCCCTGCTCAGCGTTTCTCCGTGGGGCAGAGCGCTCACCGCTGCCTCCATGCACAGCTAGGAAAAGTAGGTGTGCAGGTGTCACCTGCCTTTCAGCGCCTGTCCAAATTGTGCGGACAATAGCCACACCTGCCTGAACGTTCTGCAGAAAACCGAGTGTTACTGGAGTGTAGCAAACGCTTCCGTCTTCACTCAGGGTAAAGAGGCCATTGCTGTGGTGTGGACGGCCTTCATCCCCACTCTTTTGGAGCACAATGCCCTCTGAGCAGGCTGGAAACTGCCTGTAGGAGAAGCAGTTGAACAGACGTCCGCCCCGGTATACGGAACTGCAGCCACACCTCGAGTGTATCTTACGCTCCAGGAACCAACGCGGTGCCCAGAACTCCTTTCTGATGCTAAGAAGCAAGAGGCAACAATTCCTCTGGAGACCCGTGCGTGGTGAGGCCTCCTGAGATTTGGTGCCTTCCAGTCCCGTTGACACCCCATCGATTGATTGCCATGTGATGGTAGCGACACAAAGACTGCCTTTACAAGTGCATGGAACCACGTTCAGTGGGCCGTGAGCCGAGAAGCACTAATGCTACACTGACAGGGCTAGGATGAAATGCCTCTGACCCCCTCCAAAAAGTAACTTTCCAAGAGGCAGCACACGGTCACATCCCCAGAACAACCCTGCCGTGTGCTAGGATACATTACAGGAAATCCGGAGACTCTGGGAGACGCTGAGCTCCACACGGCTTGAAAAAGCTTATAGCCTCTTTTCGGGGGTCAGTGTGGCACTTCTGGACAGTGAGACACCAGGTCTGCTAATGGAACCCTAGTGTTACATTACTGGGACGTAAGGCACAACATTAATCAGCCGCTTGGGTTACGGGCCTTGTCCAGAAGCAACGGTTGCCAAAGATTTCTTTGCTTTGAGCTCGTGAGACAGCATATCATGTAGGACCGCAGAGAAGGAGACCTGCCGCTCTCTGGTTTTGAAGAAGAGGTGAGCTTTTCTACTAAGCCTTGGAGCACAAAGATCCAGCCAAGTCCCAACGACAGGTTAGAAGGTTACTGTTGCAGGTCTCTCGGCGCTTAGCCCACTGTTCGGCTACAGTCTGTAAAGTGCATTCAGGGAAGAACAAGAAACTCTACAACGTCCCGCATCTTGCTGGGAAGGAACAACACAGCCTCTCCTCGGTGAAGACGTCCTTTCTTGCAGACTGCCAGGCTGGGACTCCTATTCCGTTTCAGCACTCCGAGTTTGGCCTAGCACGGAAATGACCCCTTCCCTCAACGCCCTACACATCTCTTAAGGACTATAACCCCCGTGTGCCCATTCGTTATATCTCGCCCCCTATGAAACACAGAAGAGCTGTGGCTGGATGGTAGGAGGCAGTGGCCGTAGTGTCCTTAAGGGATAAGTATCCCGTGCCAAAGGCCCCGTGAAAATCTCTCGCTTTCGGGAGCCTAGGGCATACCAAGGGCTGCCAAACACAGCTAAAGGAGGCGAAAGAAGAGAAGCAGAACTTGCTCCTGAGACTCTCGTACATATACTGACCCCAAAGCATGCCTCTTCGTGGAGACCGAAGGCCTCCCCAGCTCAGATTTAGGGCCCTGGAACACAGGGCTAAGCGCTGCCTTCAAAGGAGAGGTAGGAAAGGAATGTTTTCAAGTCTCGCCCGCCTTTCAGCGCCTGTTCAGCTTGAGTGGACAATAGCCACAGCCTGCCCGAACGTCCTGCCGAGCACCGAGTTTGACTGGAGTGTAGCAAACGCTTGCCAGTTCTCTGAGGGGGAAGAGGCCATTGCTGTGGTGTGAACGGCCTTCACTGGCACTCGCTGGGAGCGCAGTGCTCTCTGGGCAGGCAGGATAGTTCCTATCGGAGAAGCATTTGAACAGACGCCTGCCCTGGTATACGTGCTACATCCGCACATCGAGTGTACCTTTCCTACGCTCCAGGCACCAACACGGTGCACAGAACTCCTCTTGATGGTGAGCAACAAGACGCAACATTTCTTCTAGGAGGCTCGTGCGGGACGAGGCCTCTTGAGGATGTGGACCCTCGAATCCCGTCGAAACCACTGGGATTGATTGCCACGTTATGTTAGCGACACAATGAGAGCATTTCAGCTTCATGGAACCACGCACGTTCAGTGCGACATGAGAGAAGAAAACACAGATGCTGCCTTGACAGGGTTAGAGTGAATTTGCCTCTGTCCCCCCCCGCCGACACATAACCTGCCCAGAGCCAGCACAGCTTCATGTCCCGAGGAACATTACTGCTGTGTGCTAGAATACATGAAAGGAAACCTGCGGACGCTGGGAGACTCTGAGCTGTACGCGGCTTGAGAAAGCTTCTAGACCCTTCAGGGCTCGGCGTGGCACTTCTGGAGCGTGAGACACCACGTTTCCTCATGGAAACCTAGTGTTACGTTTCGGGGACTTGATGCACAACCGCTTCCAGCCGCTTAGCTGGATGGCCTTGGCCAGAAGCGACAGTTGCCAGAGAGTTCTTTCCCAGGAGCTCGTGAGACAGCATATCATGCAGAAACGCAGAGAAGGAGACCAGCCTTTCCCCGTGTTTTGAGAGGTTCACTCCTCTGCCTTTGAGCCTTTGAACAAAAAGATCCAGTCAGCTCCCGATGATAACTTAGAACTGTACTCTTGACGGTCTCTCTGCCATCAGCCCCCTGCTCAGCTACCGTCTCCTCGGTGCATTCAGTGAAGTACCATAAAATCTGCAGCCTGCCGCACCATGTTGTTCAGGAAGGGCACATTTCCTCTTCGTAAAGAAATCTTTTCTTGCAGCCTGCCTGGCTCGAGCTCCCATTCCTCTTCAGAAGCCCGAGTTTGGCATAGGACTGAAATAACCCCTTCCCTCAAGGCCGGACACATCTCCTAGAGAATATACTCCACGTAGCCCCATTCATTACCTCTTGCCTCCTATGAAACACAAAGGAGTTGTAGCTTGATGGGAGGAAACAGTGGCCTCCTGCTCCGTCTATGACTATCCCATTTCCCAAGGCCCCGTGAAAGGCTCTTGCTTTCAAGGGTGTAGAGTCTATCGACGGGCACCAAGCACCGCCAAAAGAGGAGAAATCAGAGCTAGAGAACGTGCTCCTGAGAAACACGCACACTTACCGCACGAAAAGCAGGCCTCTTCGTGGAGTCTGAAATCCCTCCCTGCTCAGCGTTTCTCCGTGGGGCAGAGCGCTCACCGCTGCCTCCATGCACAGCTAGGAAAAGTAGGTGTGCAGGTGTCACCTGCCTTTCAGCGCCTGTCCAAATTGTGCGGACAATAGCCACACCTGCCTGAACGTTCTGCAGAAAACCGAGTGTTACTGGAGTGTAGCAAACGCTTCCGTCTTCACTCAGGGT
Organism: Eubalaena glacialis; assembly: GCF_028564815.1. NCBI lineage: Eukaryota > Metazoa > Chordata > Mammalia > Artiodactyla > Balaenidae > Eubalaena > Eubalaena glacialis. The sequence goes on from NC_083725.1 coordinate 26,576,418, forward strand.
AAAGAGGCCATTGCTGTGGTGTGGACGGCCTTCATCCCCACTCTTTTGGAGCACAATGCCCTCTGAGCAGGCTGGAAACTGCCTGTAGGAGAAGCAGTTGAACAGACGTCCGCCCCGGTATACGGAACTGCAGCCACACCTCGAGTGTATCTTACGCTCCAGGAACCAACGCGGTGCCCAGAACTCCTTTCTGATGCTAAGAAGCAAGAGGCAACAATTCCTCTGGAGACCCGTGCGTGGTGAGGCCTCCTGAGATTTGGTGCCTTCCAGTCCCGTTGACACCCCATCGATTGATTGCCATGTGATGGTAGCGACACAAAGACTGCCTTTACAAGTGCATGGAACCACGTTCAGTGGGCCGTGAGCCGAGAAGCACTAATGCTACACTGACAGGGCTAGGATGAAATGCCTCTGACCCCCTCCAAAAAGTAACTTTCCAAGAGGCAGCACACGGTCACATCCCCAGAACAACCCTGCCGTGTGCTACGATACATTACAGGAAATCCGGAGACTCTGGGAGACGCTGAGCTCCACACGGCTTGAAAAAGCTTATAGCCTCTTTTCGGGGGTCAGTGTGGCACTTCTGGACAGTGAGACACCAGGTCTGCTAATGGAACCCTAGTGTTACATTACTGGGACGTAAGGCACAACATTAATCAGCCGCTTGGGTTACGGGCCTTGTCCAGAAGCAACGGTTGCCAAAGATTTCTTTGCTTTGAGCTCGTGAGACAGCATATCATGTAGGACCGCAGAGAAGGAGACCTGCCGCTCTCTGGTTTTGAAGAAGAGGTGAGCTTTTCTACTAAGCCTTGGAGCACAAAGATCCAGCCAAGTCCCAACGACAGGTTAGAAGGTTACTGTTGCAGGTCTCTCGGCGCTTAGCCCACTGTTCGGCTACAGTCTGTAAAGTGCATTCAGGGAAGAACAAGAAACTCTACAACGTCCCGCATCTTGCTGGGAAGGAACAGCACAGCCTCTCCTCGGTGAAGACGTCCTTTCTTGCAGACTGCCAGGCTGGGACTCCTATTCCGTTTCAGCACTCCGAGTTTGGCCTAGCATGGAAATGACCCCTTCCCTCAACGCCCTACACATCTCTTAAGGACTATAACCCCCGTGTGCCCATTCGTTATATCTCGCCCCCTATGAAACACAGAAGAGCTGTGGCTGGATGGTAGGAGGCAGTGGCCGTAGTGTCCTTAAGGGATAAGTATCCCGTGCCAAAGGCCCCGTGATAATCTCTCGCTTTCGGGAGCCTAGGGCATACCAAGGGCTGCCAAACACAGCTAAAGGAGGCGAAAGAAGAGAAGCAGAACTTGCTCCTGAGACTCTCGTACATATACTGACCCCAAAGCATGCCTCTTCGTGGAGACCGAAGGCCTCCCCAGCTCAGATTTAGGGCCCTGGAACACAGGGCTAAGCGCTGCCTTCAAAGGAGAGGTAGGAAAGGAATGTTTTCAAGTCTCGCCCGCCTTTCAGCGCCTGTTCAGCTTGAGTGGACAATAGCCACAGCCTGCCCGAACGTCCTGCCGAGCACCGAGTTTGACTGGAGTGTAGCAAACGCTTGCCAGTTCTCTGAGGGGGAAGAGGCCATTGCTGTGGTGTGAACGGCCTTCACTGGCACTCGCTGGGAGCGCAGTGCTCTCTGGGCAGGCAGGATAGTTCCTATCGGAGAAGCATTTGAACAGACGCCTGTCCTGGTATACGTGCTACATCCGCACATCGAGTGTACCTTTCTTACGCTAAAGGCAACAACACGGTGCACAGAACTCCTCTTGATGGTGAGCAACAAGACGCAACATTTCTTCTAGGAGGCTCGTGCGGGACGAGGCCTCTTGAGGATGTGGACCCTCGAATCCCGTCGAAACCACTGGGATTGATTGCCACGTTATGTTAGCGACACAATGAGAGCATTTCAGCTTCATGGAACCACGCACGTTCAGTGCGACATGAGAGAAGAAAACACAGATGCTGCCTTGACAGGGTTAGAGTGAATTTGCCTCTGTCCCTCCTCGCCCCCCCCGCCCCCCCCGCTGACACATAACCTGCCCAGAGCCAGCACAGCTTCACGTCCCGAGGAACATTACTGCTGTGTGCTAGAATACATGAAAGGAAACCTGCGGACGCTGGGAGGCTCTGAGCTGTACACGGCTTGAGAAAGCTTCTAGACCCTTCAGGGCTCGGCGTGGCACTTCTGGAGCGTGAGACACCACGTTTCCTCATGGAAACCTAGTGTTACGTTTTGGGGACTTGATGCACAACCGCCTCCAGCCGCTTAGCTGGATGGCCTTGTCCAGAAGCGACAGTTGCCAGAGAGTTCTTTCCCAGGAGCTCGTGAGACAGCATATCATGCAGAAACGCAGAGAAGGAGACCAGCCTTTCCCCGTGTTTTCAGAGGTTCGCTCCTCTGCCTTTGAGCCTTTGAACACAAAGATCCAGTCAGCTCCTGATGATAACTTAGAACTGTACTCTTGACGGTCTCTCTGCCATCAGCCCCCTGCTCAGCTACCGTCTCCTCGGTGCATTCAGTGAAGTACCATAAAATCTGCAGCCTGCCGCACCATGTTGTTCAGGAAGGGCACATTTCCTCTTCGTAAAGAAATCTTTTCTTGCAGCCTGCCTGGCTCGAGCTCCTATTCCTTTTCAGAAGCCCGAGTTTGGCATAGCACTGAAATGACCCCTTCCCTCAAGGCCGGACACATCTCCTAGAGAATATACTCCACGTAGCCCCATTCATTACCTCTTGCCTCCTATGAAACACAAAGGAGTTGTAGCTTGATGGGAGGAAACAGTGGCCTCCTGCTCCGTCTATGACTATCCCATTTCCCAAGGCCCCGTGAAAGGCTCTTGCTTTCAAGGGTGTAGAGTCTATCGACGGGCAGCAAGCACCGCCAAAAGAGGAGAAATCAGAGCTAGAGAACGTGCTCCTGAGAAACACGCACACTTACCGCACGAAAAGCAGGCCTCTTCGTGGAGTCTGAAATCCCTCCCTGCTCAGCGTTTCTCCGTGGGGCAGAGCGCTCACCGCTGCCTCCATGCACAGCTAGGAAAAGTAGGTGTGCTGGTGTCACCTGCCTTTCAGCGCCTGTCCAAATTGTGCGGACAATAGCCACACCTGCCTGAACGTTCTGCAGAAAACCGAGTGTTACTGGAGTGTAGCAAACGCTTCCGTCTTCACTCAGGGTAAAGAGGCCATTGCTGTGGTTTGGACGGCCTTCATCCCCACTCTTTTGGAGCACAATGCCCTCTGAGCAGGCTGGAAACTGCCTGTAGGAGAAGCAGTTGAACAGACGTCCGCCCCGGTATACGGAACTGCAGCCACACCTCGAGTGTATCTTACGCTCCAGGAACCAACGCGGTGCCCAGAACTCCTTTCTGATGCTAAGAAGCAAGAGGCAACAATTCCTCTGGAGACCCGTGCGTGGTGAGGCCTCCTGAGATTTGGTGCCTTCCAGTCCCGTTGACACCCCATCGATTGATTGCCATGTGATGGTAGCGACACAAAGACTGCCTTTACAAGTGCATGGAACCACGTTCAGTGGGCCGTGAGCCGAGAAGCACTAATGCTACACTGACAGGGCTAGGATGAAATGCCTCTGACCCCCTCCAAAAAGTAACTTTCCAAGAGGCAGCACACGGTCACATCCCCAGAACAACCCTGCAGTGTGCTAGGATACATTACAGGAAATCCGGAGACTCTGGGAGACGCTGAGCTCCACACGGCTTGAAAAAGCTTATAGCCTCTTTTCGGGGGTCAGTGTGGCACTTCTGGACAGTGAGACACCAGGTCTCCTAACGGAACCCTGGTGTTACATTACTGGGACTAAGGCACAACATTAATCAGCCGCTTGGGTTACGGGCCTTGTCCAGAAGCAACGGTTGCCAAAGATTTCTTTGCTTTGAGCTCGTGAGACAGCATATCATGTAGGACCGCAGAGAAGGAGACCTGCCGCTCTCTGGTTTTGAAGAAGAGGTGAGCTTTTCTACTAAGCCTTGGAGCACAAAGATCCAGCCAAGTCCCAACGACAGGTTAGAAGGTTACTGTTGCAGGTCTCTCGGCGCTTAGCCCACTGTTCGGCTACAGTCTGTAAAGTGCATTCAGGGAAGAACAAGAAACTCTACAACGTCCCGCATCTTGCTGGGAAGGAACAACACAGCCTCTCCTCGGTGAACACGTCCTTTCTTGCAGACTGCCAGGCTGGGACTCCTATTCCGTTTCAGCACTCCGAGTTTGGCCTAGCACGGAAATGACCCCTTCCCTCAACGCCCTACACATCTCTTAAGGACTATAACCCCCGTGTGCCCATTCGTTATATCTCGCCCCCTATGAAACACAGAAGAGCTGTGGCTGGATGGTAGGAGGCAGTGGCCGTAGTGTCCTTAAGGGATAAGTATCCCGTGCCAAAGGCCCCGTGATAATCTCTCGCTTTCGGGAGCCTAGGGCATACCAAGGGCTGCCAAACACAGCTAAAGGAGGCGAAAGAAGAGAAGCAGAACTTGCTCCTGAGACTCTCGTACATATACTGACCCCAAAGCATGCCTCTTCGTGGAGACCGAAGGCCTCCCCAGCTCAGATTTAGGGCCCTGGAACACAGGGCTAAGCGCTGCCTTCAAAGGAGAGGTAGGAAAGGAATGTTTTCAAGTCTCGCCCGCCTTTCAGCGCCTGTTCAGCTTGAGTGGACAATAGCCACAGCCTGCCCGAACGTCCTGCCGAGCACCGAGTTTGACTGGAGTGTAGCAAACGCTTGCCAGTTCTCTGAGGGGGAAGAGGCCATTGCTGTGGTGTGAACGGCCTTCACTGGCACTCGCTGGGAGCGCAGTGCTCTCTGGGCAGGCAGGATAGTTCCTATCGGAGAAGCATTTGAACAGACGCCTGCCCTGGTATACGTGCTACATCCGCACATCGAGTGTACCTTTCCTACGCTCCAGGCACCAACACGGTGCACAGAACTCCTCTTGATGGTGAGCAACAAGACGCAACATTTCTTCTAGGAGGCTCGTGCGGGACGAGGCCTCTTGAGGATGTGGACCCTCGAATCCCGTCGAAACCACTGGGATTGATTGCCACGTTATGTTAGCGACACAATGAGAGCATTTCAGCTTCATGGAACCACGCACGTTCAGTGCGACATGAGAGAAGAAAACACAGATGCTGCCTTGACAGGGTTAGAGTGAATTTGCCTCTGTCCCTCCCCGCCCCCCACCCCCCCCCCGCCGACACATAACCTGCCCAGAGCCAGCACAGCTTCACGTCCCGAGGAACATTACTGCTGTGTGCTAGAATACATGAAAGGAAACCTGCGGACGCTGGGAGACTCTGAGCTGTACGCGGCTTGAGAAAGCTTCTACACCCTTCAGGGCTCGGCGTGGCACCTCTGGAGCATGAGACACCACGTTTCCTCATGGAAACCTAGTGTTACGTTTCGGGGACTTGATGCACAACCGCCTGCAGCCGCTTAGCTGGATGGCCTTGTCCAGAAGCGACAGTTGCCAGAGAGTTCTTTCCCAGGAGCTCGTGAGACAGCATATCATGCAGAAACGCAGAGAAGGAGACCAGCCTTTCCCCGTGTTTTCAGAGGTTCGCTCCTCTGCCTTTGAGCCTTTGAACACAAAGATCCAGTCAGCTCCCGATGATAACTTAGAACTGTACTCTTGACGGTCTCTCTGCCATCAGCCCCCTGCTCAGCTACCGTCTCCTCGGTGCATTCAGTGAAGTACCATAAAATCTGCAGCCTGCCGCACCATGTTGTTCAGGAAGGGCACATTTCCTCTTCGTAAAGAAATCTTTTCTTGCAGCCTGCCTGGCTCGAGCTCCTATTCCTCTTCAGAAGCCCGAGTTTGGCATAGCACTGAAATGACCCCTTCCCTCAAGGCCGGACACATCTCCTAGAGAATATACTCCACGTAGGCCCATTCATTACCTCTTGCCTCCTATGAAACACAAAGAAGTTGTAGCTTGATGGGAGGAAACAGTGGCCTCCTGCTCCGTCTATGACTATCCCGTTTCCCAAGGCCCCGTGAAAGGCTCTTGCTTTCAAGGGTGTAGAGTCTATCGACGGGCACCAAGCACCGTCAAAAGAGGAGAAATCAGAGCTAGAGAACGTGCTCCTGAGAAACACGCACACTTACCGCACGAAAAGCAGGCCTCTTCGTGGAGTCTGAAATCCCTCCCTGCTCAGCGTTTCTCCGTGGGGCAGAGCGCTCACCGCTGCCTCCATGCACAGCTAGGAAAAGTAGGTGTGCAGGTGTCACCTGCCTTTCAGCGCCTGTCCAAATTGTGCGGACAATAGCCACACCTGCCTGAACGTTCTGCAGAAAACCGAGTGTTACTGGAGTGTAGCAAACGCTTCCGTCTTCACTCAGGGTAAAGAGGCCATTGCTGTGGTGTGGACGGCCTTCATCCCCACTCTTTTGGAGCACAATGCCCTCTGAGCAGGCTGGAAACTGCCTGTAGGAGAAGCAGTTGAACAGACGTCCGCCCCGGTATACGGAACTGCAGCCACACCTCGAGTGTATCTTACGCTCCAGGAACCAACGCGGTGCCCAGAACTCCTTTCTGATGCTAAGAAGCAAGAGGCAACAATTCCTCTGGAGACCCGTGCGTGGTGAGGCCTCCTGAGATTTGGTGCCTTCCAGTCCCGTTGACACCCCATCGATTGATTGCCATGTGATGGTAGCGACACAAAGACTGCCTTTACAAGTGCATGGAACCACGTTCAGTGGGCCGTGAGCCGAGAAGCACTAATGCTACACTGACAGGGCTAGGATGAAATGCCTCTGACCCCCTCCAAAAAGTAACTTTCCAAGAGGCAGCACACGGTCACATCCCCAGAACAACCCTGCCGTGTGCTAGGATACATTACAGGAAATCCGGAGACTCTGGGAGACGCTGAGCTCCACACGGCTTGAAAAAGCTTATAGCCTCTTTTCGGGGGTCAGTGTGGCACTTCTGGACAGTGAGACACCAGGTCTCCTAATGGAACCCTGGTGTTACATTACTGGGACGTAAGGCACAACATTAATCAGCCGCTTGGGTTACGGGCCTTGTCCAGAAGCAACGGTTGCCAAAGATTTCTTTGCTTTGAGCCCGTGAGACAGCATATCATGTAGGACCGCAGAGAAGGAGACCTGCCGCTCTCTGGTTTTGAAGAAGAGGTGAGCTTTTCTACTAAGCCTTGGAGCACAAAGATCCAGCCAAGTCCCAATGACAGGTTAGAAGGTTACTGTTGCAGGTCTCTCGGCGCTTAGCCCACTGTTCGGCTACAGTCTGTAAAGTGCATTCAGGGAAGAACAAGAAACTCTACAACGTCCCGCATCTTGCTGGGAAGGAACAGCACAGCCTCTCCTCGGTGAAGACGTCCTTTCTTGCAGACTGCCTGGCTGGGACTCCTATTCCGTTTCAGCACTCCGAGTTTGGCCTAGCACGGAAATGACCCCTTCCCTCAACGCCCTACACATCTCTTAAGGACTATAACCCCCGTGTGCCCATTCGTTATATCTCGCCCCCTATGAAACACAGAAGAGCTGTGGCTGGATGGTAGGAGGCAGTGGCCGTAGTGTCCTTAAGGGATAAGTATCCCGTGCCAAAGGCCCCGTGATAATCTCTCGCTTTCGGGAGCCTAGGGCATACCAAGGGCTGCCAAACACAGCTAAAGGAGGCGAAAGAAGAGAAGCAGAACTTGCTCCTGAGACTCTCGTACATATACTGACCCCAAAGCATGCCTCTTCGTGGAGACCGAAGGCCTCCCCAGCTCAGATTTAGGGCCCTGGAACACAGGGCTAAGCGCTGCCTTCAAAGGAGAGGTAGGAAAGGAATGTTTTCAAGTCTCGCCCGCCTTTCAGCGCCTGTTCAGCTTGAGTGGACAATAGCCACAGCCTGCCCGAACGTCCTGCCGAGCACCGAGTTTGACTGGAGTGTAGCAAACGCTTGCCAGTTCTCTGAGGGGGAAGAGGCCATTGCTGTGGTGTGAACGGCCTTCACTGGCACTCGCTGGGAGCGCAGTGCTCTCTGGGCAGGCAGGATAGTTCCTATCGGAGAAGCATTTGAACAGACGCCTGCCCTGGTATACGTGCTACATCCGCACATCGAGTGTACCTTTCCTACGCTCCAGGCACCAACACGGTGCACAGAACTCCTCTTGATGGTGAGCAACAAGACGCAACATTTCTTCTAGGAGGCTCGTGCGGGACGAGGCCTCTTGAGGATGTGGACCCTCGAATCCCGTCGAAACCACTGGGATTGATTGCCACGTTATGTTAGCGACACAATGAGAGCATTTCAGCTTCATGGAACCACGCACGTTCAGTGCGACATGAGAGAAGAAAACACAGATGCTGCCTTGACAGGGTTAGAGTGAATTTGCCTCTGTCCCCCCCCGCCGACACATAACCTGCCCAGAGCCAGCACAGCTTCACGTCCCGAGGAACATTACTGCTGTGTGCTAGAATACAAGAAAGGAAACCTGCGGACGCTGGGAGACTCTGAGCTGTACGCGGCTTGAGAAAGCTTCTAGACCCTTCAGGGCTCGGCGTGGCACCTCTGGAGCGTGAGACACCACGTTTCCTCATGGAAACCTAGTGTTACGTTTCGGGGACTTGATGCACAACCGCCTGCAGCCGCTTAGCTGGATGGCCTTGTCCAGAAGCGACAGTTGCCAGAGAGTTCTTTCCCAGGAGCTCGTGAGACAGCATATCATGCAGAAACGCAGAGAAGGAGACCAGCCTTTCCCCGTGTTTTCAGAGGTTCACTCCTCTGCCTTTGAGCCTTTGAACACAAAGATCCAGTCAGCTCCCGATGATAACTTAGAACTGTACTCTTGACGGTCTCTCTGCCATCAGCCCCCTGCTCAGCTACCGTCTCCTCGGTGCATTCAGTGAAGTACCATAAAATCTGCAGCCTGCCGCACCATGTTGTTCAGGAAGGGCACATTTCCTCTTCGTAAAGAAATCTTTTCTTGCAGCCAGCCTGGCTCGAGCTCCTATTCCTTTTCAGAAGCCCGAGTTTGGCATAGCACTGAAATGACCCCTTCCCTCAAGGCCGGACACATCTCCTAGAGAATATACTCCACGTAGCCCCATTCATTACCTCTTGCCTCCTATGAAACACAAAGGAGTTGTAGCTTGATGGGAGGAAACAGTGGCCTCCTGCTCCATCTATGACTATCCCGTTTCCCAAGGCCCCGTGAAAGGCTCTTGCTTTCAAGGGTGTAGAGTCTATCGACGGGCAGCAAGCACCGCCAAAAGAGGAGAAATCAGAGCTAGAGAACGTGCTCCTGAGAAACACGCACACTTACCGCACGAAAAGCAGGCCTCTTCGTGGAGTCTGAAATCCCTCCCTGCTCAGCGTTTCTCCGTGGCGCAGAGCGCTCACTGCTGCCTCCATGCACAGCTAGGAAAAGTAGGTGTGCAGGTGTCACCTGCCTTTCAGCGCCTGTCCAAATTGTGCGGACAATAGCCACACCTGCCTGAACGTTCTGCAGAAAACCGAGTGTTACTGGAGTGTAGCAAACGCTTCCGTCTTCACTCAGGGTAAAGAGGCCATTGCTGTGGTGTGGACGGCCTTCATCCCCACTCTTTTGGAGCACAATGCCCTCTGAGCAGGCTGGAAACTGCCTGTAGGAGAAGCAGTTGAACAGACGTCCGCCCCGGTATACGGAACTGCAGCCACACCTCGAGTGTATCTTACGCTCCAGGAACCAACGCGGTGCCCAGAACTCCTTTCTGATGCTAAGAAGCAAGAGGCAACAATTCCTCTGGAGACCCGTGCGTGGTGAGGCCTCCTGAGATTTGGTGCCTTCCAGTCCCGTTGACACCCCATCGATTGATTGCCATGTGATGGTAGCGACACAAAGACTGCCTTTACAAGTGCATGGAACCACGTTCAGTGGGCCGTGAGCCGAGAAGCACTAATGCTACACTGACAGGGCTAGGATGAAATGCCTCTGACCCCCTCCAAAAAGTAACTTTCCAAGAGGCAGCACACGGTCACATCCCCAGAACAACCCTGCCGTGTGCTAGGATACATTACAGGAAATCCGGAGACTCTGGGAGACGCTGAGCTCCACACGGCTTGAAAAAGCTTATAGCCTCTTTTCGGGGGTCAGTGTGGCACTTCTGGACAGTGAGACACCAGGTCTCCTAATGGAACCCTGGTGTTACATTACTGGGACGTAAGGCACAACATTAATCAGCCGCTTGGGTTACGGGCCTTGTCCAGAAGCAACGGTTGCCAAAGATTTCTTTGCTTTGAGCCCGTGAGACAGCATATCATGTAGGACCGCAGAGAAGGAGACCTGCCGCTCTCTGGTTTTGAAGAAGAGGTGAGCTTTTCTACTAAGCCTTGGAGCACAAAGATCCAGCCAAGTCCCAACGACAGGTTAGAAGGTTACTGTTGCAGGTCTCTCGGCGCTTAGCCCACTGTTCGGCTACAGTCTGTAAAGTGCATTCAGGGAAGAACAAGAAACTCTACAACGTCCCGCATCTTGCTGGGAAGGAACAGCACAGCCTCTCCTCGGTGAAGACGTCCTTTCTTGCAGACTGCCTGGCTGGGACTCCTATTCCGTTTCAGCACTCCGAGTTTGGCCTAGCACGGAAATGACCCCTTCCCTCAACGCCCTACACATCTCTTAAGGACTATAACCCCCGTGTGCCCATTCGTTATATCTCGCCCCCTATGAAACACAGAAGAGCTGTGGCTGGATGGTAGGAGGCAGTGGCCGTAGTGTCCTTAAGGGATAAGTATCCCGTGCCAAAGGCCCCGTGATAATCTCTCGCTTTCGGGAGCCTAGGGCATACCAAGGGCTGCCAAACACAGCTAAAGGAGGCGAAAGAAGAGAAGCAGAACTTGCTCCTGAGACTCTCGTACATATACTGACCCCAAAGCATGCCTCTTCGTGGAGACCGAAGGCCTCCCCAGCTCAGATTTAGGGCCCTGGAACACAGGGCTAAGCGCTGCCTTCAAAGGAGAGGTAGGAAAGGAATGTTTTCAAGTCTCGCCCGCCTTTCAGCGCCTGTTCAGCTTGAGTGGACAATAGCCACAGCCTGCCCGAACGTCCTGCCGAGCACCGAGTTTGACTGGAGTGTAGCAAACGCTTGCCAGTTCTCTGAGGGGGAAGAGGCCATTGCTGTGGTGTGAACGGCCTTCACTGGCACTCGCTGGGAGCGCAGTGCTCTCTGGGCAGGCAGGATAGTTCCTATCGGAGAAGCATTTGAACAGACGCCTGCCCTGGTATACGTGCTACATCCGCACATCGAGTGTACCTTTCCTACGCTCCAGGCACCAACACGGTGCACAGAACTCCTCTTGATGGTGAGCAACAAGACGCAACATTTCTTCTAGGAGGCTCGTGCGGGACGAGGCCTCTTGAGGATGTGGACCCTCGAATCCCGTCGAAACCACTGGGATTGATTGCCACGTTATGTTAGCGACACAATGAGAGCATTTCAGCTTCATGGAACCACGCACGTTCAGTGCGACATGAGAGAAGAAAACACAGATGCTGCCTTGACAGGGTTAGAGTGAATTTGCCTCTGTCCCTCCCCGCCCCCCACCCCCCCCGCCGACACATAACCTGCCCAGAGCCAGCACAGCTTCACGTCCCGAGGAACATTACTGCTGTGTGCTAGAATACATGAAAGGAAACCTGCGGACGCTGGGAGACTCTGAGCTGTACGCGGCTTGAGAAAGCTTCTAGACCCTTCAGGGCTCGGCGTGGCACCTCTGGAGCATGAGACACCACGTTTCCTCATGGAAACCTAGTGTTACGTTTCGGGGACTTGATGCACAACCGCCTGCAGCCGCTTAGCTGGATGGCCTTATCCAGAAGCGAGAGTTGCCAGAGAGTTCTTTCCCAGGAGCTCGTGAGACAGCATATCATGCAGAAACGCAGAGAAGGAGACCAGCCTTTCCCCGTGTTTTCAGAGGTTCACTCCTCTGCCTTTGAGCCTTTGAACACAAAGATCCAGTCAGCTCCCGATGATAACTTAGAACTGTACTCTTGACGGTCTCTCTGCCATCAGCCCCCTGCTCAGCTACCGTCTCCTCGGTGCATTCAGTGAAGTACCATAAAATCTGCAGCCTGCCGCACCATGTTGTTCAGGAAGGGCACATTTCCTCTTCGTAAAGAAATCTTTTCTTGCAGCCAGCCTGGCTCGAGCTCCTATTCCTTTTCAGAAGCCCGAGTTTGGCATAGCACTGAAATGACCCCTTCCCTCAAGGCCGGACACATCTCCTAGAGAATATACTCCACGTAGCCCCATTCATTACCTCTTGCCTCCTATGAAACACAAAGGAGTTGTAGCTTGATGGGAGGAAACAGTGGCCTCCTGCTCCATCTATGACTATCCCATTTCCCAAGGCCCCGTGAAAGGCTCTTGCTTTCAAGGGTGTAGAGTCTATCGACGGGCAGCAAGCACCGCCAAAAGAGGAGAAATCAGAGCTAGAGAACGTGCTCCTGAGAAACACGCACACTTACCGCACGAAAAGCAGGCCTCTTCGTGGAGTCTGAAATCCCTCCCTGCTCAGCGTTTCTCCGTGGCGCAGAGCGCTCACTGCTGCCTCCATGCACAGCTAGGAAAAGTAGGTGTGCAGGTGTCACCTGCCTTTCAGCGCCTGTCCAAATTGTGCGGACAATAGCCACACCTGCCTGAACGTTCTGCAGAAAACCGAGTGTTACTGGAGTGTAGCAAACGCTTCCGTCTTCACTCAGGGTAAAGAGGCCATTGCTGTGGTGTGGACGGCCTTCATCCCCACTCTTTTGGAGCACAATGCCCTCTGAGCAGGCTGGAAACTGCCTGTAGGAGAAGCAGTTGAACAGACGTCCGCCCCGGTATACGGAACTGCAGCCACACCTCGAGTATATCTTACGCTCCAGGAACCAACGCGGTGCCCAGAACTCCTTTCTGATGCTAAGAAGCAAGAGGCAACAATTCCTCTGGAGACCCGTGCGTGGTGAGGCCTCCTGAGATTTGGTGCCTTCCAGTCCCGTTGACACCCCATCTATTGATTGCCATGTGATGGTAGCGACACAAAGACTGCCTTTACAAGTGCATGGAACCACGTTCAGTGGGCCGTGAGCCGAGAAGCACTAATGCTACACTGACAGGGCTAGGATGAAATGCCTCTGACCCCCTCCAAAAAGTAACTTTCCAAGAGGCAGCACACGGTCACATCCCCAGAACAACCCTGCCGTGTGCTAGGATACATTACAGGAAATCCGGAGACTCTGGGAGACGCTGAGCTCCACACGGCTTGAAAAAGCTTATAGCCTCTTTTCGGGGGTCAGTGTGGCACTTCTGGACAGTGAGACACCAGGTCTCCTAATGGAACCCTGGTGTTACATTACTGGGACGTAAGGCACAACATTAATCAGCCGCTTGGGTTACGGGCCTTGTCCAGAAGCAACGGTTGCCAAAGATTTCTTTGCTTTGAGCCCGTGAGACAGCATATCATGTAGGACCGCAGAGAAGGAGACCTGCCGCTCTCTGGTTTTGAAGAAGAGGTGAGCTTTTCTACTAAGCCTTGGAGCACAAAGATCCAGCCAAGTCCCAACGACAGGTTAGAAGGTTACTGTTGCAGGTCTCTCGGCGCTTAGCCCACTGTTCGGCTACAGTCTGTAAAGTGCATTCAGGGAAGAACAAGAAACTCTACAACGTCCCGCATCTTGCTGGGAAGGAACAGCACAGCCTCTCCTCGGTGAACACGTCCTTTCTTGCAGACTGCCAGGCTGGGACTCCTATTCCGTTTCAGCACTCCGAGTTTGGCCTAGCACGGAAATGACCCCTTCCCTCAACGCCCTACACATCTCTTAAGGACTATAACCCCCGTGTGCCCATTCGTTATATCTCGCCCCCTATGAAACACAGAAGAGCTGTGGCTGGATGGTAGGAGGCAGTGGCCGTAGTGTCCTTAAGGGATAAGTATCCCGTGCCAAAGGCCCCGTGATAATCTCTCGCTTTCGGGAGCCTAGGGCATACCAAGGGCTGCCAAACACAGCTAAAGGAGGCGAAAGAAGAGAAGCAGAACTTGCTCCTGAGACTCTCGTACATATACTGACCCCAAAGCATGCCTCTTCGTGGAGACCGAAGGCCTCCCCAGCTCAGATTTAGGGCCCTGGAACACAGGGCTAAGCGCTGCCTTCAAAGGAGAGGTAGGAAAGGAATGTTTTCAAGTCTCACCCGCCTTTCAGCGCCTGTTCAGCTTGAGTGGACAATAGCCACAGCCTGCCCGAACGTCCTGCCGAGCACCGAGTTTGACTGGAGTGTAGCAAACGCTTGCCAGTTCTCTGAGGGGGAAGAGGCCATTGCTGTGGTGTGAACGGCCTTCACTGGCACTCGCTGGGAGCGCAGTGCTCTCTGGGCAGGCAGGATAGTTCCTATCGGAGAAGCATTTGAACAGACGCCTGCCCTGGTATACGTGCTACATCCGCACATCGAGTGTACCTTTCCTACGCTCCAGGCACCAACACGGTGCACAGAACTCCTCTTGATGGTGAGCAACAAGACGCAACATTTCTTCTAGGAGGCTCGTGCGGGACGAGGCCTCTTGAGGATGTGGACCCTCGAATCCCGTCGAAACCACTGGGATTGATTGCCACGTTATGTTAGCGACACAATGAGAGCATTTCAGCTTCATGGAACCACGCACGTTCAGTGCGACATGAGAGAAGAAAACACAGATGCTGCCTTGACAGGGTTAGAGTGAATTTGCCTCTGTCCCTCCCCGCCCCCCACCCCCCCCGCCGACACATAACCTGCCCAGAGCCAGCACAGCTTCACGTCCCGAGGAACATTACTGCTGTGTGCTAGAATACATGAAAGGAAACCTGCGGACGCTGGGAGACTCTGAGCTGTACGCGGCTTGAGAAAGCTTCTAGACCCTTCAGGGCTCGGCGTGGCACCTCTGGAGCATGAGACACCACGTTTCCTCATGGAAACCTAGTGTTACGTTTCGGGGACTTGATGCACAACCGCCTCCAGCCGCTTAGCTGGATGGCCTTGTCCAGAAGCGACAGTTGCCAGAGAGTTCTTTCCCAGGAGCTCGTGAGACAGCATATCATGCAGAAACGCAGAGAAGGAGACCAGCCTTTCCCCGTGTTTTCAGAGGTTCACTCCTCTGCCTTTGAGCCTTTGAACACAAAGATCCAGTCAGCTCCCGATGATAACTTAGAACTGTACTCTTGACGGTCTCTCTGCCATCAGCCCCCTGCTCAGCTACCGTCTCCTCGGTGCATTCAGTGAAGTACCATAAAATCTGCAGCCTGCCGCACCATGTTGTTCAGGAAGGGCACATTTCCTCTTCGTAAAGAAATCTTTTCTTGCAGCCAGCCTGGCTCGAGCTCCTATTCCTTTTCAGAAGCCCGAGTTTGGCATAGCACTGAAATGACCCCTTCCCTCAAGGCCGGACACATCTCCTAGAGAATATACTCCACGTAGCCCCATTCATTACCTCTTGCCTCCTATGAAACACAAAGGAGTTGTAGCTTGATGGGAGGAAACAGTGGCCTCCTGCTCCATCTATGACTATCCCGTTTCCCAAGGCCCCATGAAAGGCTCTTGCTTTCAAGGGTGTAGAGTCTATCGACGGGCAGCAAGCACCGCCAAAAGAGGAGAAATCAGAGCTAGAGAACGTGCTCCTGAGAAACACGCACACTTACCGCACGAAAAGCAGGCCTCTTCGTGGAGTCTGAAATCCCTCCCTGCTCAGCGTTTCTCCGTGGTGCAGAGCGCTCACTGCTGCCTCCATGCACAGCTAGGAAAAGTAGGTGTGCAGGTGTCACCTGCCTTTCAGCGCCTGTCCAAATTGTGCGGACAATAGCCACACCTGCCTGAACGTTCTGCAGAAAACCGAGTGTTACTGGAGTGTAGCAAACGCTTCCGTCTTCACTCAGGGTAAAGAGGCCATTGCTGTGGTGTGGACGGCCTTCATCCCCACTCTTTTGGAGCACAATGCCCTCTGAGCAGGCTGGAAACTGCCTGTAGGAGAAGCAGTTGAACAGACGTCCGCCCCGGTATACGGAACTGCAGCCACACCTCGAGTGTATCTTACGCTCCAGGAACCAACGCGGTGCCCAGAACTCCTTTCTGATGCTAAGAAGCAAGAGGCAACAATTCCTCTGGAGACCCGTGCGTGGTGAGGCCTCCTGAGATTTGGTGCCTTCCAGTCCCGTTGACACCCCATCGATTGATTGCCATGTGATGGTAGCGACACAAAGACTGCCTTTACAAGTGCATGGAACCACGTTCAGTGGGCCGTGAGCCGAGAAGCACTAATGCTACACTGACAGGGCTAGGATGAAATGCCTCTGACCCCCTCCAAAAAGTAACTTTCCAAGAGGCAGCACACGGTCACATCCCCAGAACAACCCTGCCGTGTGCTAGGATACATTACAGGAAATCCGGAGACTCTGGGAGACGCTGAGCTCCACACGGCTTGAAAAAGCTTATAGCCTCTTTTCGGGGGTCAGTGTGGCACTTCTGGACAGTGAGACACCAGGTCTCCTAATGGAACCCTGGTGTTACATTACTGGGACGTAAGGCACAACATTAATCAGCCGCTTGGGTTACGGGCCTTGTCCAGAAGCAACGGTTGCCAAAGATTTCTTTGCTTTGAGCCCGTGAGACAGCATATCATGTAGGACCGCAGAGAAGGAGACCTGCCGCTCTCTGGTTTTGAAGAAGAGGTGAGCTTTTCTACTAAGCCTTGGAGCACAAAGATCCAGCCAAGTCCCAACGACAGGTTAGAAGGTTACTGTTGCAGGTCTCTCGGCGCTTAGCCCACTGTTCGGCTACAGTCTGTAAAGTGCATTCAGGGAAGAACAAGAAACTCTACAACGTCCCGCATCTTGCTGGGAAGGAACAGCACAGCCTCTCCTCGGTGAACACGTCCTTTCTTGCAGACTGCCAGGCTGGGACTCCTATTCCGTTTCAGCACTCCGAGTTTGGCCTAGCACGGAAATGACCCCTTCCCTCAACGCCCTACACATCTCTTAAGGACTATAACCCCCGTGTGCCCATTCGTTATATCTCGCCCCCTATGAAACACAGAAGAGCTGTGGCTGGATGGTAGGAGGCAGTGGCCGTAGTGTCCTTAAGGGATAAGTATCCCGTGCCAAAGGCCCCGTGATAATCTCTCGCTTTCGGGAGCCTAGGGCATACCAAGGGCTGCCAAACACAGCTAAAGGAGGCGAAAGAAGAGAAGCAGAACTTGCTCCTGAGACTCTCGTACATATACTGACCCCAAAGCATGCCTCTTCGTGGAGACCGAAGGCCTCCCCAGCTCAGATTTAGGGCCCTGGAACACAGGGCTAAGCGCTGCCTTCAAAGGAGAGGTAGGAAAGGAATGTTTTCAAGTCTCACCCGCCTTTCAGCGCCTGTTCAGCTTGAGTGGACAATAGCCACAGCCTGCCCGAACGTCCTGCCGAGCACCGAGTTTGACTGGAGTGTAGCAAACGCTTGCCAGTTCTCTGAGGGGGAAGAGGCCATTGCTGTGGTGTGAACGGCCTTCACTGGCACTCGCTGGGAGCGCAGTGCTCTCTGGGCAGGCAGGATAGTTCCTATCGGAGAAGCATTTGAACAGACGCCTGCCCTGGTATACGTGCTACATCCGCACATCGAGTGTACCTTTCCTACGCTCCAGGCACCAACACGGTGCACAGAACTCCTCTTGATGGTGAGCAACAAGACGCAACATTTCTTCTAGGAGGCTCGTGCGGGACGAGGCCTCTTGAGGATGTGGACCCTCGAATCCCGTCGAAACCACTGGGATTGATTGCCACGTTATGTTAGCGACACAATGAGAGCATTTCAGCTTCATGGAACCACGCACGTTCAGTGCGACATGAGAGAAGAAAACACAGATGCTGCCTTGACAGGGTTAGAGTGAATTTGCCTCTGTCCCTCCCCGCCCCCCACCCCCCCCGCCGACACATAACCTGCCCAGAGCCAGCACAGCTTCACGTCCCGAGGAACATTACTGCTGTGTGCTAGAATACATGAAAGGAAACCTGCGGACGCTGGGAGACTCTGAGCTGTACGCGGCTTGAGAAAGCTTCTAGACCCTTCAGGGCTCGGCGTGGCACCTCTGGAGCATGAGACACCACGTTTCCTCATGGAAACCTAGTGTTACGTTTCGGGGACTTGATGCACAACCGCCTCCAGCCGCTTAGCTGGATGGCCTTGTCCAGAAGCGACAGTTGCCAGAGAGTTCTTTCCCAGGAGCTCGTGAGACAGCATATCATGCAGAAACGCAGAGAAGGAGACCAGCCTTTCCCCGTGTTTTCAGAGGTTCACTCCTCTGCCTTTGAGCCTTTGAACACAAAGATCCAGTCAGCTCCCGATGATAACTTAGAACTGTACTCTTGACGGTCTCTCTGCCATCAGCCCCCTGCTCAGCTACCGTCTCCTCGGTGCATTCAGTGAAGTACCATAAAATCTGCAGCCTGCCGCACCATGTTGTTCAGGAAGGGCACATTTCCTCTTCGTAAAGAAATCTTTTCTTGCAGCCAGCCTGGCTCGAGCTCCTATTCCTTTTCAGAAGCCCGAGTTTGGCATAGCACTGAAATGACCCCTTCCCTCAAGGCCGGACACATCTCCTAGAGAATATACTCCACGTAGCCCCATTCATTACCTCTTGCCTCCTATGAAACACAAAGGAGTTGTAGCTTGATGGGAGGAAACAGTGGCCTCCTGCTCCATCTATGACTATCCCGTTTCCCAAGGCCCCGTGAAAGGCTCTTGCTTTCAAGGGTGTAGAGTCTATCGACGGGCAGCAAGCACCGCCAAAAGAGGAGAAATCAGAGCTAGAGAACGTGCTCCTGAGAAACACGCACACTTACCGCACGAAAAGCAGGCCTCTTCGTGGAGTCTGAAATCCCTCCCTGCTCAGCGTTTCTCCGTGGCGCAGAGCGCTCACCGCTGCCTCCATGCACAGCTAGGAAAAGTAGGTGTGCAGGTGTCACCTGCCTTTCAGCGCCTGTCCAAATTGTGCGGACAATAGCCACACCTGCCTGAACGTTCTGCAGAAAACCGAGTGTTACTGGAGTGTAGCAAACGCTTCCGTCTTCACTCAGGGTAAAGAGGCCATTGCTGTGGTGTGGACGGCCTTCATCCCCACTCTTTTGGAGCACAATGCCCTCTGAGCAGGCTGGAAACTGCCTGTAGGAGAAGCAGTTGAACAGACGTCCGCCCCGGTATACGGAACTGCAGCCACACCTCGAGTGTATCTTACGTTCCAGGAACCAACGCGGTGCCCAGAACTCCTTTCTGATGCTAAGAAGCAAGAGGCAACAATTCCTCTGGAGACCCGTGCGTGGTGAGGCCTCCTGAGATTTGGTGCCTTCCAGTCCCGTTGACACCCCATCGATTGATTGCCATGTGATGGTAGCGACACAAAGACTGCCTTTACAAGTGCATGGAACCACGTTCAGTGGGCCGTGAGCCGAGAAGCACTAATGCTACACTGACAGGGCTAGGATGAAATGCCTCTGACCCCCTCCAAAAAGTAACTTTCCAAGAGGCAGCACACGGTCACATCCCCAGAACAACCCTGCCGTGTGCTAGGATACATTACAGGAAATCCGGAGACTCTGGGAGACGCTGAGCTCCACACGGCTTGAAAAAGCTTATAGCCTCTTTTCGGGGGTCAGTGTGGCACTTCTGGACAGTGAGACACCAGGTCTCCTAATGGAACCCTGGTGTTACATTACTGGGACGTAAGGCACAACATTAATCAGCCGCTTGGGTTACGGGCCTTGTCCAGAAGCAACGGTTGCCAAAGATTTCTTTGCTTTGAGCCCGTGAGACAGCATATCATGTAGGACCGCAGAGAAGGAGACCTGCCGCTCTCTGGTTTTGAAGAAGAGGTGAGCTTTTCTACTAAGCCTTGGAGCACAAAGATCCAGCCAAGTCCCAACGACAGGTTAGAAGGTTACTGTTGCAGGTCTCTCGGCGCTTAGCCCACTGTTCGGCTACAGTCTGTAAAGTGCATTCAGGGAAGAACAAGAAACTCTACAACGTCCCGCATCTTGCTGGGAAGGAACAGCACAGCCTCTCCTCGGTGAACACGTCCTTTCTTGCAGACTGCCAGGCTGGGACTCCTATTCCGTTTCAGCACTCCGAGTTTGGCCTAGCACGGAAATGACCCCTTCCCTCAACGCCCTACACATCTCTTAAGGACTATAACCCCCGTGTGCCCATTCGTTATATCTCGCCCCCTATGAAACACAGAAGAGCTGTGGCTGGATGGTAGGAGGCAGTGGCCGTAGTGTCCTTAAGGGATAAGTATCCCGTGCCAAAGGCCCCGTGATAATCTCTCGCTTTCGGGAGCCTAGGGCATACCAAGGGCTGCCAAACACAGCTAAAGGAGGCGAAAGAAGAGAAGCAGAACTTGCTCCTGAGACTCTCGTACATATACTGACCCCAAAGCATGCCTCTTCGTGGAGACCGAAGGCCTCCCCAGCTCAGATTTAGGGCCCTGGAACACAGGGCTAAGCGCTGCCTTCAAAGGAGAGGTAGGAAAGGAATGTTTTCAAGTCTCACCCGCCTTTCAGCGCCTGTTCAGCTTGAGTGGACAATAGCCACAGCCTGCCCGAACGTCCTGCCGAGCACCGAGTTTGACTGGAGTGTAGCAAACGCTTGCCAGTTCTCTGAGGGGGAAGAGGCCATTGCTGTGGTGTGAACGGCCTTCACTGGCACTCGCTGGGAGCGCAGTGCTCTCTGGGCAGGCAGGATAGTTCCTATCGGAGAAGCATTTGAACAGACGCCTGCCCTGGTATACGTGCTACATCCGCACATCGAGTGTACCTTTCCTACGCTCCAGGCACCAACACGGTGCACAGAACTCCTCTTGATGGTGAGCAACAAGACGCAACATTTCTTCTAGGAGGCTCGTGCGGGACGAGGCCTCTTGAGGATGTGGACCCTCGAATCCCGTCGAAACCACTGGGATTGATTGCCACGTTATGTTAGCGACACAATGAGAGCATTTCAGCTTCATGGAACCACGCACGTTCAGTGCGACATGAGAGAAGAAAACACAGATGCTGCCTTGACAGGGTTAGAGTGAATTTGCCTCTGTCCCTCCCCGCCCCCCACCCCCCCCGCCGACACATAACCTGCCCAGAGCCAGCACAGCTTCACGTCCCGAGGAACATTACTGCTGTGTGCTAGAATACATGAAAGGAAACCTGCGGACGCTGGGAGACTCTGAGCTGTACGCGGCTTGAGAAAGCTTCTAGACCCTTCAGGGCTCGGCGTGGCACCTCTGGAGCATGAGACACCACGTTTCCTCATGGAAACCTAGTGTTACGTTTCGGGGACTTGATGCACAACCGCCTCCAGCCGCTTAGCTGGATGGCCTTGTCCAGAAGCGACAGTTGCCAGAGAGTTCTTTCCCAGGAGCTCGTGAGACAGCATATCATGCAGAAACGCAGAGAAGGAGACCAGCCTTTCCCCGTGTTTTCAGAGGTTCACTCCTCTGCCTTTGAGCCTTTGAACACAAAGATCCAGTCAGCTCCCGATGATAACTTAGAACTGTACTCTTGACGGTCTCTCTGCCATCAGCCCCCTGCTCAGCTACCGTCTCCTCGGTGCATTCAGTGAAGTACCATAAAATCTGCAGCCTGCCGCACCATGTTCTTCAGGAAGGGCACATTTCCTCTTCGTAAAGAAATCTTTTCTTGCAGCCTGCCTGGCTCGAGCTCCTATTCCTCTTCAGAAGCCCGAGTTTGGCATAGCACTGAAATGACCCCTTCCCTCAAGGCCGGACACATCTCCTAGAGAATATACTCCACGTAGCCCCATTCATTACCTCTTGCCTCCTATGAAACACAAAGGAGTTGTAGCTTGATGGGAGGAAACAGTGGCCTCCTGCTCCGTCTATGACTATCCCGTTTCCCAAGGCCCCGTGAAAGGCTCTTGCTTTCAAGGGTGTAGAGTCTATCGACGGGCAGCAAGCACCGCCAAAAGAGGAGAAATCAGAGCTAGAGAACTTGCTCCTGAGAAACACGCACACTTACCGCACGAAAAGCAGGCCTCTTCGTGGAGTCTGAAATCCCTCCCTGCTCAGCGTTTCTCCGTGGCGCAGAGCGCTCACCGCTGCCTCCATGCACAGCTAGGAAAAGTAGGTGTGCAGGTGTCACCTGCCTTTCAGCGCCTGTCCAAATTGTGCGGACAATAGCCACACCTGCCTGAACGTTCTGCAGAAAACCGAGTGTTACTGGAGTGTAGCAAACGCTTCCGTCTTCACTCAGGGTAAAGAGGCCATTGCTGTGGTGTGGACGGCCTTCATCCCCACTCTTTTGGAGCACAATGCCCTCTGAGCAGGCTGGAAACTGCCTGTAGGAGAAGCAGTTGAACAGACGTCCGCCCCGGTATACGGAACTGCAGCCACACCTCGAGTGTATCTTACGCTCCAGGAACCAACGCGGTGCCCAGAACTCCTTTCTGATGCTAAGAAGCAAGAGGCAACAATTCCTCTGGAGACCCGTGCGTGGTGAGGCCTCCTGAGATTTGGTGCCTTCCAGTCCCGTTGACACCCCATCGATTGATTGCCATGTGATGGTAGCGACACAAAGACTGCCTTTACAAGTGCATGGAACCACGTTCAGTGGGCCGTGAGCCGAGAAGCACTAATGCTACACTGACAGGGCTAGGATGAAATGCCTCTGACCCCCTCCAAAAAGTAACTTTCCAAGAGGCAGCACACGGTCACATCCCCAGAACAACCCTGCCGTGTGCTAGGATACATTACAGGAAATCCGGAGACTCTGGGAGACGCTGAGCTCCACACGGCTTGAAAAAGCTTATAGCCTCTTTTCGGGGGTCAGTGTGGCACTTCTGGACAGTGAGACACCAGGTCTCCTAATGGAACCCTGGTGTTACATTACTGGGACGTAAGGCACAACATTAATCAGCCGCTTGGGTTACGGGCCTTGTCCAGAAGCAACGGTTGCCAAAGATTTCTTTGCTTTGAGCCCGTGAGACAGCATATCATGTAGGACCGCAGAGAAGGAGACCTGCCGCTCTCTGGTTTTGAAGAAGAGGTGAGCTTTTCTACTAAGCCTTGGAGCACAAAGATCCAGCCAAGTCCCAACGACAGGTTAGAAGGTTACTGTTGCAGGTCTCTCGGCGCTTAGCCCACTGTTCGGCTACAGTCTGTAAAGTGCATTCAGGGAAGAACAAGAAACTCTACAACGTCCCGCATCTTGCTGGGAAGGAACAGCACAGCCTCTCCTCGGTGAAGACGTCCTTTCTTGCAGACTGCCAGGCTGGGACTCCTATTCCGTTTCAGCACTCCGAGTTTGGCCTAGCACGGAAATGACCCCTTCCCTCAACGCCCTACACATCTCTTAAGGACTATAACCCCCGTGTGCCCATTCGTTATATCTCGCCCCCTATGAAACACAGAAGAGCTGTGGCTGGATGGTAGGAGGCAGTGGCCGTAGTGTCCTTAAGGGATAAGTATCCCGTGCCAAAGGCCCCGTGATAATCTCTCGCTTTCGGGAGCCTAGGGCATACCAAGGGCTGCCAAACACAGCTAAAGGAGGCGAAAGAAGAGAAGCAGAACTTGCTCCTGAGACTCTCGTACATATACTGACCCCAAAGCATGCCTCTTCGTGGAGACCGAAGGCCTCCCCAGCTCAGATTTAGGGCCCTGGAACACAGGGCTAAGCGCTGCCTTCAAAGGAGAGGTAGGAAAGGAATGTTTTCAAGTCTCACCCGCCTTTCAGCGCCTGTTCAGCTTGAGTGGACAATAGCCACAGCCTGCCCGAACGTCCTGCCGAGCACCGAGTTTGACTGGAGTGTAGCAAACGCTTGCCAGTTCTCTGAGGGGGAAGAGGCCATTGCTGTGGTGTGAACGGCCTTCACTGGCACTCGCTGGGAGCGCAGTGCTCTCTGGGCAGGCAGGATAGTTCCTATCGGAGAAGCATTTGAACAGACGCCTGCCCTGGTATACGTGCTACATCCGCACATCGAGTGTACCTTTCCTACGCTCCAGGCACCAACACGGTGCACAGAACTCCTCTTGATGGTGAGCAACAAGACGCAACATTTCTTCTAGGAGGCTCGTGCGGGACGAGGCCTCTTGAGGATGTGGACCCTCGAATCCCGTCGAAACCACTGGGATTGATTGCCACGTTATGTTAGCGACACAATGAGAGCATTTCAGCTTCATGGAACCACGCACGTTCAGTGCGACATGAGAGAAGAAAACACAGATGCTGCCTTGACAGGGTTAGAGTGAATTTGCCTCTGTCCCTCCCCGCCCCCCACCCCCCCCGCCGACACATAACCTGCCCAGAGCCAGCACAGCTTCACGTCCCGAGGAACATTACTGCTGTGTGCTAGAATACATGAAAGGAAACCTGCGGACGCTGGGAGACTCTGAGCTGTACGCGGCTTGAGAAAGCTTCTAGACCCTTCAGGGCTCGGCGTGGCACCTCTGGAGCATGAGACACCACGTTTCCTCATGGAAACCTAGTGTTACGTTTCGGGGACTTGATGCACAACCGCCTCCAGCCGCTTAGCTGGATGGCCTTGTCCAGAAGCGACAGTTGCCAGAGAGTTCTTTCCCAGGAGCTCGTGAGACAGCATATCATGCAGAAACGCAGAGAAGGAGACCAGCCTTTCCCCGTGTTTTCAGAGGTTCACTCCTCTGCCTTTGAGCCTTTGAACACAAAGATCCAGTCAGCTCCCGATGATAACTTAGAACTGTACTCTTGACGGTCTCTCTGCCATCAGCCCCCTGCTCAGCTACCGTCTCCTCGGTGCATTCAGTGAAGTACCATAAAATCTGCAGCCTGCCGCACCATGTTCTTCAGGAAGGGCACATTTCCTCTTCGTAAAGAAATCTTTTCTTGCAGCCTGCCTGGCTCGAGCTCCTATTCCTCTTCAGAAGCCCGAGTTTGGCATAGCACTGAAATGACCCCTTCCCTCAAGGCCGGACACATCTCCTAGAGAATATACTCCACGTAGGCCCATTCATTACCTCTTGCCTCCTATGAAACACAAAGGAGTTGTAGCTTGATGGGAGGAAACAGTGGCCTCCTGCTCCGTCTATGACTATCCCGTTTCCCAAGGCCCCGTGAAAGGCTCTTGCTTTCAAGGGTGTAGAGTCTATCGACGGGCAGCAAGCACCGCCAAAAGAGGAGAAATCAGAGCTAGAGAACTTGCTCCTGAGAAACACGCACACTTACCGCACGAAAAGCAGGCCTCTTCGTGGAGTCTGAAATCCCTCCCTGCTCAGCGTTTCTCCGTGGGGCAGAGCGCTCACCGCTGCCTCCATGCACAGCTAGGAAAAGTAGGTGTGCAGGTGTCACCTGCCTTTCAGCGCCTGTCCAAATTGTGCGGACAATAGCCACACCTGCCTGAACGTTCTGCAGAAAACCGAGTGTTACTGGAGTGTAGCAAACGCTTCCGTCTTCACTCAGGGTAAAGAGGCCATTGCTGTGGTGTGGACGGCCTTCATCCCCACTCTTTTGGAGCACAATGCCCTCTGAGCAGGCTGGAAACTGCCTGTAGGAGAAGCAGTTGAACAGACGTCCGCCCCGGTATACGGAACTGCAGCCACACCTCGAGTGTATCTTACGCTCCAGGAACCAACGCGGTGCCCAGAACTCCTTTCTGATGCTAAGAAGCAAGAGGCAACAATTCCTCTGGAGACCCGTGCGTGGTGAGGCCTCCTGAGATTTGGTGCCTTCCAGTCCCGTTGACACCCCATCGATTGATTGCCATGTGATGGTAGCGACACAAAGACTGCCTTTACAAGTGCATGGAACCACGTTCAGTGGGCCGTGAGCCGAGAAGCACTAATGCTACACTGACAGGGCTAGGATGAAATGCCTCTGACCCCCTCCAAAAAGTAACTTTCCAAGAGGCAGCACACGGTCACATCCCCAGAACAACCCTGCCGTGTGCTAGGATACATTACAGGAAATCCGGAGACTCTGGGAGACGCTGAGCTCCACACGGCTTGAAAAAGCTTATAGCCTCTTTTCGGGGGTCAGTGTGGCACTTCTGGACAGTGAGACACCAGGTCTCCTAATGGAACCCTGGTGTTACATTACTGGGACGTAAGGCACAACATTAATCAGCCGCTTGGGTTACGGGCCTTGTCCAGAAGCAACGGTTGCCAAAGATTTCTTTGCTTTGAGCCCGTGAGACAGCATATCATGTAGGACCGCAGAGAAGGAGACCTGCCGCTCTCTGGTTTTGAAGAAGAGGTGAGCTTTTCTACTAAGCCTTGGAGCACAAAGATCCAGCCAAGTCCCAACGACAGGTTAGAAGGTTACTGTTGCAGGTCTCTCGGCGCTTAGCCCACTGTTCGGCTACAGTCTGTAAAGTGCATTCAGGGAAGAACAAGAAACTCTACAACGTCCCGCATCTTGCTGGGAAGGAACAGCACAGCCTCTCCTCGGTGAAGACGTCCTTTCTTGCAGACTGCCAGGCTGGGACTCCTATTCCGTTTCAGCACTCCGAGTTTGGCCTAGCACGGAAATGACCCCTTCCCTCAACGCCCTACACATCTCTTAAGGACTATAACCCCCGTGTGCCCATTCGTTATATCTCGCCCCCTATGAAACACAGAAGAGCTGTGGCTGGATGGTAGGAGGCAGTGGCCGTAGTGTCCTTAAGGGATAAGTATCCCGTGCCAAAGGCCCCGTGATAATCTCTCGCTTTCGGGAGCCTAGGGCATACCAAGGGCTGCCAAACACAGCTAAAGGAGGCGAAAGAAGAGAAGCAGAACTTGCTCCTGAGACTCTCGTACATATACTGACCCCAAAGCATGCCTCTTCGTGGAGACCGAAGGCCTCCCCAGCTCAGATTTAGGGCCCTGGAACACAGGGCTAAGCGCTGCCTTCAAAGGAGAGGTAGGAAAGGAATGTTTTCAAGTCTCACCCGCCTTTCAGCGCCTGTTCAGCTTGAGTGGACAATAGCCACAGCCTGCCCGAACGTCCTGCCGAGCACCGAGTTTGACTGGAGTGTAGCAAACGCTTGCCAGTTCTCTGAGGGGGAAGAGGCCATTGCTGTGGTGTGAACGGCCTTCACTGGCACTCGCTGGGAGCGCAGTGCTCTCTGGGCAGGCAGGATAGTTCCTATCGGAGAAGCATTTGAACAGACGCCTGCCCTGGTATACGTGCTACATCCGCACATCGAGTGTACCTTTCCTACGCTCCAGGCACCAACACGGTGCACAGAACTCCTCTTGATGGTGAGCAACAAGACGCAACATTTCTTCTAGGAGGCTCGTGCGGGACGAGGCCTCTTGAGGATGTGGACCCTCGAATCCCGTCGAAACCACTGGGATTGATTGCCACGTTATGTTAGCGACACAATGAGAGCATTTCAGCTTCATGGAACCACGCACGTTCAGTGCGACATGAGAGAAGAAAACACAGATGCTGCCTTGACAGGGTTAGAGTGAATTTGCCTCTGTCCCTCCCCGCCCCCCACCCCCCCCGCCGACACATAACCTGCCCAGAGCCAGCACAGCTTCACGTCCCGAGGAACATTACTGCTGTGTGCTAGAATACATGAAAGGAAACCTGCGGACGCTGGGAGACTCTGAGCTGTACGCGGCTTGAGAAAGCTTCTAGACCCTTCAGGGCTCGGCGTGGCACCTCTGGAGCATGAGACACCACGTTTCCTCATGGAAACCTAGTGTTACGTTTCGGGGACTTGATGCACAACCGCCTCCAGCCGCTTAGCTGGATGGCCTTGTCCAGAAGCGACAGTTGCCAGAGAGTTCTTTCCCAGGAGCTCGTGAGACAGCATATCATGCAGAAACGCAGAGAAGGAGACCAGCCTTTCCCCGTGTTTTCAGAGGTTCACTCCTCTGCCTTTGAGCCTTTGAACACAAAGATCCAGTCAGCTCCCGATGATAACTTAGAACTGTACTCTTGACGGTCTCTCTGCCATCAGCCCCCTGCTCAGCTACCGTCTCCTCGGTGCATTCAGTGAAGTACCATAAAATCTGCAGCCTGCCGCACCATGTTGTTCAGGAAGGGCACATTTCCTCTTCGTAAAGAAATCTTTTCTTGCAGCCTGCCTGGCTCGAGCTCCTATTCCTCTTCAGAAGCCCGAGTTTGGCATAGCACTGAAATGACCCCTTCCCTCAAGGCCGGACACATCTCCTAGAGAATATACTCCACGTAGGCCCATTCATTACCTCTTGCCTCCTATGAAACACAAAGGAGTTGTAGCTTGATGGGAGGAAACAGTGGCCTCCTGCTCCGTCTATGACTATCCCGTTTCCCAAGGCCCCGTGAAAGGCTCTTGCTTTCAAGGGTGTAGAGTCTATCGACGGGCAGCAAGCACCGCCAAAAGAGGAGAAATCAGAGCTAGAGAACTTGCTCCTGAGAAACACGCACACTTACCGCACGAAAAGCAGGCCTCTTCGTGGAGTCTGAAATCCCTCCCTGCTCAGCGTTTCTCCGTGGGGCAGAGCGCTCACCGCTGCCTCCATGCACAGCTAGGAAAAGTAGGTGTGCAGGTGTCACCTGCCTTTCAGCGCCTGTCCAAATTGTGCGGACAATAGCCACAGCTGCCTGAACGTTCTGCAGAAAACCGAGTGTTACTGGAGTGTAGCAAACGCTTCCGTCTTCACTCAGGGTAAAGAGGCCATTGCTGTGGTGTGGACGGCCTTCATCCCCACTCTTTTGGAGCACAATGCCCTCTGAGCAGGCTGGAAACTGCCTGTAGGAGAAGCAGTTGAACAGACGTCCGCCCCGGTATACGGAACTGCAGCCACACCTCGAGTGTATCTTACGCTCCAGGAACCAACGCGGTGCCCAGAACTCCTTTCTGATGCTAAGAAGCAAGAGGCAACAATTCCTCTGGAGACCCGTGCGTGGTGAGGCCTCCTGAGATTTGGTGCCTTCCAGTCCCGTTGACACCCCATCGATTGATTGCCATGTGATGGTAGCGACACAAAGACTGCCTTTACAAGTGCATGGAACCACGTTCAGTGGGCCGTGAGCCGAGAAGCACTAATGCTACACTGACAGGGCTAGGATGAAATGCCTCTGACCCCCTCCAAAAAGTAACTTTCCAAGAGGCAGCACACGGTCACATCCCCAGAACAACCCTGCCGTGTGCTAGGATACATTACAGGAAATCCGGAGACTCTGGGAGACGCTGAGCTCCACACGGCTTGAAAAAGCTTATAGCCTCTTTTCGGGGGTCAGTGTGGCACTTCTGGACAGTGAGACACCAGGTCTCCTAATGGAACCCTGGTGTTACATTACTGGGACGTAAGGCACAACATTAATCAGCCGCTTGGGTTACGGGCCTTGTCCAGAAGCAACGGTTGCCAAAGATTTCTTTGCTTTGAGCTCGTGAGACAGCATATCATGTAGGACCGCAGAGAAGGAGACCTGCCGCTCTCTGGTTTTGAAGAAGAGGTGAGCTTTTCTACTAAGCCTTGGAGCACAAAGATCCAGCCAAGTCCCAACGACAGGTTAGAAGGTTACTGTTGCAGGTCTCTCGGCGCTTAGCCCACTGTTCGGCTACAGTCTGTAAAGTGCATTCAGGGAAGAACAAGAAACTCTACAACGTCCCGCATCTTGCTGGGAAGGAACAGCACAGCCTCTCCTCGGTGAAGACGTCCTTTCTTGCAGACTGCCAGGCTGGGACTCCTATTCCGTTTCAGCACTCCGAGTTTGGCCTAGCACGGAAATGACCCCTTCCCTCAACGCCCTACACATCTCTTAAGGACTATAACCCCCGTGTGCCCATTCGTTATATCTCGCCCCCTATGAAACACAGAAGAGCTGTGGCTGGATGGTAGGAGGCAGTGGCCGTAGTGTCCTTAAGGGATAAGTATCCCGTGCCAAAGGCCCCGTGATAATCTCTCGCTTTCGGGAGCCTAGGGCATACCAAGGGCTGCCAAACACAGCTAAAGGAGGCGAAAGAAGAGAAGCAGAACTTGCTCCTGAGACTCTCGTACATATACTGACCCCAAAGCATGCCTCTTCGTGGAGACCGAAGGCCTCCCCAGCTCAGATTTAGGGCCCTGGAACACAGGGCTAAGCGCTGCCTTCAAAGGAGAGGTAGGAAAGGAATGTTTTCAAGTCTCGCCCGCCTTTCAGCGCCTGTTCAGCTTGAGTGGACAATAGCCACAGCCTGCCCGAACGTCCTGCCGAGCACCGAGTTTGACTGGAGTGTAGCAAACGCTTGCCAGTTCTCTGAGGGGGAAGAGGCCATTGCTGTGGTGTGAACGGCCTTCACTGGCACTCGCTGGGAGCGCAGTGCTCTCTGGGCAGGCAGGATAGTTCCTATCGGAGAAGCATTTGAACAGACGCCTGCCCTGGTATACGTGCTACATCCGCACATCGAGTGTACCTTTCCTACGCTCCAGGCACCAACACGGTGCACAGAACTCCTCTTGATGGTGAGCAACAAGACGCAACATTTCTTCTAGGAGGCTCGTGCGGGACGAGGCTTCTTGAGGATGTGGACCCTCGAATCCCGTCGAAACCACTGGGATTGATTGCCACGTTATGTTAGCGACACAATGAGAGCATTTCAGCTTCATGGAACCACGCACGTTCAGTGCGACATGAGAGAAGAAAACACAGATGCTGCCTTGACAGGGTTAGAGTGAATTTGCCTCTGTCCCTCCCCGCCCCCCACCCCCCCCGCCGACACATAACCTGCCCAGAGCCAGCACAGCTTCACGTCCCGAGGAACATTACTGCTGTGTGCTAGAATACATGAAAGGAAACCTGCGGACGCTGGGAGACTCTGAGCTGTACGCGGCTTGAGAAAGCTTCTAGACCCTTCAGGGCTCGGCGTGGCACCTCTGGAGCATGAGACACCACGTTTCCTCATGGAAACCTAGTGTTACGTTTCGGGGAGTTGATGCACAACCGCCTGCAGCCGCTTAGCTGGATGGCCTTGTCCAGAAGCGACAGTTGCCAGAGAGTTCTTTCCCAGGAGCTCGTGAGACAGCATATCATGCAGAAACGCAGAGAAGGAGACCAGCCTTTCCCCGTGTTTTGAGAGGTTCGCTCCTCTGCCTTTGAGCCTTTGAACACAAAGATCCAGTCAGCTCCCGATGATAACTTAGAACTGTACTCTTGACGGTCTCTCTGCCATCAGCCCCCTGCTCAGCTACCGTCTCCTCGGTGCATTCAGTGAAGTACCATAAAATCTGCAGCCTGCCGCACCATGTTGTTCAGGAAGGGCACATTTCCTCTTCGTAAAGAAATCTTTTCTTGCAGCCTGCCTGGCTCGACCTCCTATTCCTTTTCAGAAGCCCGAGTTTGGCATAGCACTGAAATGACCCCTTCCCTCAAGGCCGGACACATCTCCTAGAGAATATACTCCACGTAGCCCCATTCATTACCTCTTGCCTCCTATGAAACACAAAGGAGTTGTAGCTTGATGGGAGGAAACAGTGGCCTCCTGCTCCATCTATGACTATCCCGTTTCCCAAGGCCCCGTGAAAGGCTCTTGCTTTCAAGGGTGTAGAGTCTATCGACGGGCACCAAGCACCGCCAAAAGAGGAGAAATCAGAGCTAGAGAACGTGCTCCTGAGAAACACGCACACTTACCGCACGAAAAGCAGGCCTCTTCGTGGAGTCTGAAATCCCTCCCTGCTTAGCGTTTCTCCGTGGCGCAGAGCGCTCACTGCTGCCTCCATGCACAGCTAGGAAAAGTAGGTGTGCAGGTGTCACCTGCCTTTCAGCGCCTGTCCAAATTGTGCGGACAATAGCCACACCTGCCTGAACGTTCTGCAGAAAACCGAGTGTTACTGGAGTGTAGCAAACGCTTCCGTCTTCACTCAGGGTAAAGAGGCCATTGCTGTGGTGTGGACGGCCTTCATCCCCACTCTTTTGGAGCACAATGCCCTCTGAGCAGGCTGGAAACTGCCTGTAGGAGAAGCAGTTGAAGAGACGTCTGCCCCGGTATACGGAACTGCAGCCACACCTCGAGTGTATCTTACGCTCCAGGAACCAACGCGGTGCCCAGAACTCCTTTCTGATGCTAAGAAGCAAGAGGCAACAATGCCTCTGGAGACCCGTGCGTGGTGAGGCCTCCTGAGATTTGGTGCCTTCCAGTCCCGTTGACACCCCATCGATTGATTGCCATGTGATGGTAGCGACACAAAGACTGCCTTTACAAGTGCATGGAACCACGTTCAGTGGGCCGTGAGCCGAGAAGCACTAATGCTACACTGACAGGGCTAGGATGAAATGCCTCTGACCCCCTCCAAAAAGTAACTTTCCAAGAGGCAGCACACGGTCACATCCCCAGAACAACCCTGCCGTGTGCTAGGATACATTACAGGAAATCCGGAGACTCTGGGAGACGCTGAGCTCCACACGGCTTGAAAAAGCTTATAGCCTCTTTTCGGGGGTCAGTGTGGCACTTCTGGACAGTGAGACACCAGGTCTCCTAATGGAACCCTGGTGTTACATTACTGGGACGTAAGGCACAACATTAATCAGCCGCTTGGGTTACGGGCCTTGTCCAGAAGCAACGGTTGCCAAAGATTTCTTTGCTTTGAGCCCGTGAGACAGCATATCATGTAGGACCGCAGAGAAGGAGACCTGCCGCTCTCTGATTTTGAAGAAGAGGTGAGCTTTTCTACTAAGCCTTGGAGCACAAAGATCCAGCCAAGTCCCAACGACAGGTTAGAAGGTTACTGTTGCAGGTCTCTCGGCGCTTAGCCCACTGTTCGGCTACAGTCTGTAAAGTGCATTCAGGGAAGAACAAGAAACTCTACAACGTCCCGCATCTTGCTGGGAAGGAACAACACAGCCTCTCCTCGGTGAACACGTCCTTTCTTGCAGACTGCCAGGCTGGGACTCCTATTCCGTTTCAGCACTCCGAGTTTGGCCTAGCACGGAAATGACCCCTTCCCTCAACGCCCTACACATCTCTTAAGGACTATAACCCCCGTGTGCCCATTCGTTATATCTCGCCCCCTATGAAACACAGAAGAGCTGTGGCTGGATGGTAGGAGGCAGTGGCCGTAGTGTCCTTAAGGGATAAGTATCCCGTGCCAAAGGCCCCGTGAAAATCTCTCGCTTTCGGGAGCCTAGGGCATACCAAGGGCTGCCAAACACAGCTAAAGGAGGCGAAAGAAGAGAAGCAGAACTTGCTCCTGAGACTCTCGTACATATACTGACCCCAAAGCATGCCTCTTCGTGGAGACCGAAGGCCTCCCCAGCTCAGATTTAGGGCCCTGGAACACAGGGCTAAGCGCTGCCTTCAAAGGAGAGGTAGGAAAGGAATGTTTTCAAGTCTCGCCCGCCTTTCAGCGCCTGTTCAGCTTGAGTGGACAATAGCCACAGCCTGCCCGAACGTCCTGCCGAGCACCGAGTTTGACTGGAGTGTAGCAAACGCTTGCCAGTTCTCTGAGGGGGAAGAGGCCATTGCTGTGGTGTGAACGGCCTTCACTGGCACTCGCTGGGAGCGCAGTGCTCTCTGGGCAGGCAGGATAGTTCCTATCGGAGAAGCATTTGAACAGACGCCTGCCCTGGTATACGTGCTACATCCGCACATCGAGTGTACCTTTCCTACGCTCCAGGCACCAACACGGTGCACAGAACTCCTCTTGATGGTGAGCAACAAGACGCAACATTTCTTCTAGGAGGCTCGTGCGGGACGAGGCCTCTTGAGGATGTGGACCCTCGAATCCCGTCGAAACCACTGGGATTGATTGCCACGTTATGTTAGCGACACAATGAGAGCATTTCAGCTTCATGGAACCACGCACGTTCAGTGCGACATGAGAGAAGAAAACACAGATGCTGCCTTGACAGGGTTAGAGTGAATTTGCCTCTGTCCCCCCCCGCCGACACATAACCTGCCCAGAGCCAGCACAGCTTCACGTCCCGAGGAACATTACTGCTGTGTGCTAGAATACATGAAAGGAAACCTGCGGACGCTGGGAGACTCTGAGCTGTACGCGGCTTGAGAAAGCTTCTAGACCCTTCAGGGCTCGGCGTGGCACTTCTGGAGCGTGAGACACCACGTTTCCTCATGGAAACCTAGTGTTACGTTTCGGGGACTTGATGCACAACCGCCTGCAGCCGCTTAGCTGGATGGCCTTGTCCAGAAGCGACAGTTGCCAGAGAGTTCTTTCCCAGGAGCTCGTGAGACAGCATATCATGCAGAAACGCAGAGAAGGAGACCAGCCTTTCCCCGTGTTTTGAGAGGTTCACTCCTCTGCCTTTGAGCCTTTGAACACAAAGATCCAGTCAGCTCCCGATGATAACTTAGAACTGTACTCTTGACGGTCTCTCTGCCATCAGCCCCCTGCTCAGCTACCGTCTCCTCGGTGCATTCAGTGAAGTACCATAAAATCTGCAGCCTGCCGCACCATGTTGTTCAGGAAGGGCACATTTCCTCTTCGTAAAGAAATCTTTTCTTGCAGCCTGCCTGGCTCGACCTCCTATTCCTTTTCAGAAGCCCGAGTTTGGCATAGCACTGAAATGACCCCTTCCCTCAAGGCCGGACACATCTCCTAGAGAATATACTCCACGTAGCCCCATTCATTACCTCTTGCCTCCTATGAAATACAAAGGAGTTGTAGCTTGATGGGAGGAAACAGTGGCCTCCTGCTCCGTCTATGACTATCCCGTTTCCCAAGGCCCCGTGAAAGGCTCTTGCTTTCAAGGGTGTAGAGTCTATCGACGGGCACCAAGCACCGCCAAAAGAGGAGAAATCAGAGCTAGAGAACGTGCTCCTGAGAAACACGCACACTTACCGCACGAAAAGCAGGCCTCTTCGTGGAGTCTGAAATCCCTCCCTGCTCAGCGTTTCTCCGTGGGGCAGAGCGCTCACCGCTGCCTCCATGCACAGCTAGGAAAAGTAGGTGTGCAGGTGTCACCTGCCTTACAGCGCCTGTCCAAATTGTGCGGACAATAGCCACACCTGCCTGAACGTTCTGCAGAAAACCGAGTGTTACTGGAGTGTAGCAAACGCTTCCGTCTTCACTCAGGGTAAAGAGGCCATTGCTGTGGTGTGGACGGCCTTCATCCCCACTCTTTTGGAGCACAATGCCCTCTGAGCAGGCTGGAAACTGCCTGTAGGAGAAGCAGTTGAAGAGACGTCTGCCCCGGTATACGGAACTGCAGCCACACCTCGAGTGTATCTTACGCTCCAGGAACCAACGCGGTGCCCAGAACTCCTTTCTGATGCTAAGAAGCAAGAGGCAACAATTCCTCTGGAGACCCGTGTGTGGTGAGGCCTCCTGAGATTTGGTGCCTTCCAGTCCCGTTGACACCCCATCGATTGATTGCCATGTGATGGTAGCGACACAAAGACTGCCTTTACAAGTGCATGGAACCACGTTCAGTGGGCCGTGAGCCGAGAAGCAGTAATGCTACACTGACAGGGCTAGGATGAAATGCCTCTGACCCCCTCCAAAAAGTAACTTTCCAAGAGGCAGCACACGGTCACATCCCCAGAACAACCCTGCCGTGTGCTAGGATACATTACAGGAAATCCGGAGACTCTGGGAGACGCCTAGCTCCACACGGCTTGAAAAAGCTTATAGCCTCTTTTCGGGGGTCAGTGTGGCACTTCTGGACAGTGAGACACCAGGTCTCCTAATGGAACCCTGGTGTTACATTACTGGGACGTAAGGCACAACATTAATCAGCCGCTTGGGTTACGGGCCTTGTCCAGAAGCAACGGTTGCCAAAGATTTCTTTGCTTTGAGCTCGTGAGACAGCATATCATGTAGGACCGCAGAGAAGGAGACCTGCCGCTCTCTGGTTTTGAAGAAGAGGTGAGCTTTTCTACTAAGCCTTGGAGCACAAAGATCCAGCCAAGTCCCAACGACAGGTTAGAAGGTTACTGTTGCAGGTCTCTCGGCGCTTAGCCCACTGTTCGGCTACAGTCTGTAAAGTGCATTCAGGGAAGAACAAGAAACTCTACAACGTCCCGCATCTTGCTGGGAAGGAACAACACAGCCTCTCCTCGGTGAAGACGTCCTTTCTTGCAGACTGCCAGGCTGGGACTCCTATTCCGTTTCAGCACTCCGAGTTTGTCCTAGCACGGAAATGACCCCTTCCCTCAACGCCCTACACATCTCTTAAGGACTATAACCCCCGTGTGCCCATTCGTTATATCTCGCCCCCTATGAAACACAGAAGAGCTGTGGCTGGATGGTAGGAGGCAGTGGCCGTAGTGTCCTTAAGGGATAAGTATCCCGTGCCAAAGGCCCCGTGAAAATCTCTCGCTTTCGGGAGCCTAGGGCATACCAAGGGCTGCCAAATACAGCTAAAGGAGGCGAAAGAAGAGAAGCAGAACTTGCTCCTGAGACTCTCGTACATATACTGACCCCAAAGCATGCCTCTTCGTGGAGACCGAAGGCCTCCCCAGCTCAGATTTAGGGCCCTGGAACACAGGGCTAAGCGCTGCCTTCAAAGGAGAGGTAGGAGAGGAATGTTTTCAAGTCTCGCCCGCCTTTCAGCGCCTGTTCAGCTTGAGTGGACAATAGCCACAGCCTGCCCGAACGTCCTGCCGAGCACCGAGTTTGACTGGAGTGTAGCAAACGCTTGCCAGTTCTCTGAGGGGGAAGAGGCCATTGCTGTGGTGTGAACGGCCTTCACTGGCACTTGCTGGGAGCGCAGTGCTCTCTGGGCAGGCAGGATAGTTCCTATCGGAGAAGCATTTGAACAGACGCCTGCCCTGGTATACGTGCTACATCCGCACATCGAGTGTACCTTTCCTACGCTCCAGGCACCAACACGGTGCACAGAACTCCTCTTGATGGTGAGCAACAAGACGCAACATTTCTTCTAGGAGGCTCGTGCGGGACGAGGCCTCTTGAGGATGTGGACCCTCGAATCCCGTCGAAACCACTGGGATTGATTGCCACGTTATGTTAGCGACACAATGAGAGCATTTCAGCTTCATGGAACCACGCACGTTCAGTGCGACATGAGAGAAGAAAACACAGATGCTGCCTTGACAGGGTTAGAGTGAATTTGCCTCTGTCCCCCCCCGCCGACACATAACCTGCCCAGAGCCAGCACAGCTTCACGTCCCGAGGAACATTACTGCTGTGTGCTAGAATACATGAAAGGAAACCTGCAGACGCTGGGAGACTCTGAGCTGTACGCGGCTTGAGAAAGCTTCTAGACCCTTCAGGGCTCAGCGTGGCACTTCTGGAGCGTGAGACACCACGTTTCCTCATGGAAACCTAGTGTTACGTTTCGGGGACTTGATGCACAACCGCCTGCAGCCGCTTAGCTGGATGGCCTTGTCCAGAAGCGACAGTTGCCAGAGAGTTCTTTCCCAGGAGCTCGTGAGACAGCATATCATGCAGAAACGCAGAGAAGGAGACTAGCCTTTCCCCGTGATTTCAGAGGTTCGCTCCTCTGCCTTTGAGCCTTTGAACACAAAGATCCAGTCAGCTCCCGATGATAACTTAGAACTGTACTCTTGACGGTCTCTCTGCCATCAGCCCCCTGCTCAGCTACCGTCTCCTCGGTGCATTCAGTGAAGTACCATAAAATCTGCAGCCTGCCGCACCATGTTGTTCAGGAAGGGCACATTTCCTCTTCATAAAGAAATCTTTTCTTGCAGCCTGCCTGGCTCGAGCTCCTATTCCTTTTCAGAAGCCCGAGTTTGGCATAGCACTGAAATGACCCCTTCCCTCAAGGCCGGACACATCTCCTAGAGAATATACTCCACGTAGCCCCATTCATTACCTCTTGCCTCCTATGAAACACAAAGGAGTTGTAGCTTGATGGGAGGAAACAGTGGCCTCCTGCTCCGTCTATGACTATCCCGTTTCCCAAGGCCCCGTGAAAGGCTCTTGCTTTCAAGGGTGTAGAGTCTATCGACGGGCAGCAAGCACCGCCAAAAGAGGAGAAATCAGAGCTAGAGAACGTGCTCCTGAGAAACACGCACACTTACCGCACGAAAAGCAGGCCTCTTCGTGGAGTCTGAAATCCCTCCCTGCTCAGCGTTTCTCCGTGGGGCAGAGCGCTCACCGCTGCCTCCATGCACAGCTAGGAAAAGTAGGTGTGCAGGTGTCACCTGCCTTTCAGCGCCTGTCCAAATTGTGCGGACAATAGCCACACCTGCCTGAACGTTCTGCAGAAAACCGAGTGTTACTGGAGTGTAGCAAACGCTTCCGTCTTCACTCAGGGTAAAGAGGCCATTGCTGTGGTGTGGACGGCCTTCATCCCCACTCTTTTGGAGCACAATGCCCTCTGAGCAGGCTGGAAACTGCCTGTAGGAGAAGCAGTTGAAGAGACGTCTGCCCCGGTATACGGAACTGCAGCCACACCTCGAGTGTATCTTACGCTCCAGGAACCAACGCGGTGCCCAGAACTCCTTTCTGATGCTAAGAAGCAAGAGGCAACAATGCCTCTGGAGACCCGTGTGTGGTGAGGCCTCCTGAGATTTGGTGCCTTCCAGTCCCGTTGACACCCCATCGATTGATTGCCATGTGATGGTAGCGACACAAAGACTGCCTTTACAAGTGCATGGAACCACGTTCAGTGGGCCGTGAGCCGAGAAGCAGTAATGCTACACTGACAGGGCTAGGATGAAATGCCTCTGACCCCCTCCAAAAAGTAACTTTCCAAGAGGCAGCACATGGTCACATCCCCAGAACAACCCTGCCGTGTGCTAGGATACATTACAGGAAATCCGGAGACTCTGGGAGACGCCTAGCTCCACACGGCTTGAAAAAGCTTATAGCCTCTTTTCGGGGGTCAGTGTGGCACTTCTGGACAGTGAGACACCAGGTCTCCTAATGGAACCCTGGTGTTACATTACTGGGACGTAAGGCACAACATTAATGAGCCGCTTGGGTTACGGGCCTTGTCCAGAAGCAACGGTTGCCAAAGATTTCTTTGCTTTGAGCTCGTGAGACAGCATATCATGTAGGACCGCAGAGAAGGAGACCTGCCGCTCTCTGGTTTTGAAGAAGAGGTGAGCTTTTCTACTAAGCCTTGGAGCACAAAGATCCAGCCAAGTCCCAACGACAGGTTAGGAGGTTACTGTTGCAGGTCTCTCGGCGCTTAGCCCACTGTTCGGCTACAGTCTGTAAAGTGCATTCAGGGAAGAACAAGAAACTCTACAACGTCCCGCATCTTGCTGGGAAGGAACAACACAGCCTCTCCTCGGTGAAGACGTCCTTTCTTGCAGACTGCCAGGCTGGGACTCCTATTCCGTTTCAGCACTCCGAGTTTGTCCTAGCACGGAAATGACCCCTTCCCTCAACGCCCTACACATCTCTTAAGGACTATAACCCCCGTGTGCCCATTCGTTATATCTCGCCCCCTATGAAACACAGAAGAGCTGTGGCTGGATGGTAGGAGGCAGTGGCCGTAGTGTCCTTAAGGGATAAGTATCCCGTGCCAAAGGCCCCGTGAAAATCTCTCGCTTTCGTGAGCCTAGGGCATACCAAGGGCTGCCAAATACAGCTAAAGGAGGCGAAAGAAGAGAAGCAGAACTTGCTCCTGAGACTCTCGTACATATACTGACCCCAAAGCATGCCTCTTCGTGGAGACCGAAGGCCTCCCCAGCTCAGATTTAGGGCCCTGGAACACAGGGCTAAGCGCTGCCTTCAAAGGAGAGGTAGGAGAGGAATGTTTTCAAGTCTCGCCCGCCTTTCAGCGCCTGTTCAGCTTGAGTGGACAATAGCCACAGCCTGCCGGAACGTCCTGCCGAGCACCGAGTTTGACTGGAGTGTAGCAAACGCTTGCCAGTTCTCTGAGGGGGAAGAGGCCATTGCTGTGGTGTGAACGGCCTTCACTGGCACTCGCTGGGAGCGCAGTGCTCTCTGGGCAGGCAGGATAGTTCCTATCGGAGAAGCATTTGAACAGACGCCTGCCCTGGTATACGTGCTACATCCGCACATCGAGTGTACCTTTCCTACGCTCCAGGCACCAACACGGTGCACAGAACTCCTCTTGATGGTGAGCAACAAGACGCAACATTTCTTCTAGGAGGCTCGTGCGGGACGAGGCCTCTTGAGGATGTGGACCCTCGAATCCCGTCGAAACCACTGGGATTGATTGCCACGTTATGTTAGCGACACAATGAGAGCATTTCAGCTTCATGGAACCACGCACGTTCAGTGCGACATGAGAGAAGAAAACACAGATGCTGCCTTGACAGGGTTAGAGTGAATTTGCCTCTGTCCCCCCCCGCCGACACATAACCTGCCCAGAGCCAGCACAGCTTCACGTCCCGAGGAACATTACTGCTGTGTGCTAGAATACATGAAAGGAAACCTGCAGACGCTGGGAGACTCTGAGCTGTACGCGGCTTGAGAAAGCTTCTAGACCCTTCAGGGCTCAGCGTGGCACTTCTGGAGCGTGAGACACCACGTTTCCTCATGGAAACCTAGTGTTACGTTTCGGGGACTTGATGCACAACCGCCTCCAGCCGCTTAGCTGGATGGCCTTGTCCAGAAGCGACAGTTGCCAGAGAGTTCTTTCCCAGGAGCTCGTGAGACAGCATATCATGCAGAAACGCAGAGAAGGAGACTAGCCTTTCCCCGTGATTTCAGAGGTTCGCTCCTCTGCCTTTGAGCCTTTGAACACAAAGATCCAGTCAGCTCCCGATGATAACTTAGAACTGTACTCTTGACGGTCTCTCTGCCATCAGCCCCCTGCTCAGCTACCGTCTCCTCGGTGCATTCAGTGAAGTACCATAAAATCTGCAGCCTGCCGCACCATGTTGTTCAGGAAGGGCACATTTCCTCTTCGTAAAGAAATCTTTTCTTGCAGCCTGCCTGGCTCGAGCTCCTATTCCTTTTCAGAAGCCCGAGTTTGGCATAGCACTGAAATGACCCCTTCCCTCAAGGCCGGACACATCTCCTAGAGAATATACTCCACGTAGCCCCATTCATTACCTCTTGCCTCCTATGAAACACAAAGGAGTTGTAGCTTGATGGGAGGAAACAGTGGCCTCCTGCTCCGTCTATGACTATCCCGTTTCCCAAGGCCCCGTGAAAGGCTCTTGCTTTCAAGGGTGTAGAGTCTATCGACGGGCAGCAAGCACCGCCAAAAGAGGAGAAATCAGAGCTAGAGAACGTGCTCCTGAGAAACACGCACACTTACCGCACGAAAAGCAGGCCTCTTCGTGGAGTCTGAAATCCCTCCCTGCTCAGCGTTTCTCCGTGGGGCAGAGCGCTCACCGCTGCCTCCATGCACAGCTAGGAAAAGTAGGTGTGCAGGTGTCACCTGCCTTTCAGCGCCTGTCCAAATTGTGCGGACAATAGCCACACCTGCCTGAACGTTCTGCAGAAAACCGAGTGTTACTGGAGTGTAGCAAACGCTTCCGTCTTCACTCAGGGTAAAGAGGCCATTGCTGTGGTGTGGACGGCCTTCATCCCCACTCTTTTGGAGCACAATGCCCTCTGAGCAGGCTGGAAACTGCCTGTAGGAGAAGCAGTTGAACAGACGTCTGCCCCGGTATACGGAACTGCAGCCACACCTCGAGTGTATCTTACGCTCCAGGAACCAACGCGGTGCCCAGAACTCCTTTCTGATGCTAAGAAGCAAGAGGCAACAATGCCTCTGGAGACCCGTGTGTGGTGAGGCCTCCTGAGATTTGGTGCCTTCCAGTCCCGTTGACACCCCATCGATTGATTGCCATGTGATGGTAGCGACACAAAGACTGCCTTTACAAGTGCATGGAACCACGTTCAGTGGGCCGTGAGCCGAGAAGCAGTAATGCTACACTGACAGGGCTAGGATGAAATGCCTCTGACCCCCTCCAAAAAGTAACTTTCCAAGAGGCAGCACATGGTCACATCCCCAGAACAACCCTGCCGTGTGCTAGGATACATTACAGGAAATCCGGAGACTCTGGGAGACGCCTAGCTCCACACGGCTTGAAAAAGCTTATAGCCTCTTTTCTGGGGTCAGTGTGGCACTTCTGGACAGTGAGACACCAGGTCTCCTAATGGAACCCTGGTGTTACATTACTGGGACGTAAGGCACAACATTAATCAGCCGCTTGGGTTACGGGCCTTGTCCAGAAGCAACGGTTGCCAAAGATTTCTTTGCTTTGAGCTCGTGAGACAGCATATCATGTAGGACCGCAGAGAAGGAGACCTGCCGCTCTCTGGTTTTGAAGAAGAGGTGAGCTTTTCTACTAAGCCTTGGAGCACAAAGATCCAGCCAAGTCCCAACGACAGGTTAGAAGGTTACTGTTGCAGGTCTCTCGGCGCTTAGCCCACTGTTCGGCTACAGTCTGTAAAGTACATTCAGGGAAGAACAAGAAACTCTACAACGTCCCGCATCTTGCTGGGAAGGAACAACACAGCCTCTCCTCGGTGAAGACGTCCTTTCTTGCAGACTGCCAGGCTGGGACTCCTATTCCGTTTCAGCACTCCGAGTTTGGCCTAGCACGGAAATGACCCCTTCCCTCAACGCCCTACACATCTCTTAAGGACTATAACCCCCGTGTGCCCATTCGTTATATCTCGCCCCCTATGAAACACAGAAGAGCTGTGGCTGGATGGTAGGAGGCAGTGGCCGTAGTGTCCTTAAGGGATAAGTATCCCGTGCCAAAGGCCCCGTGATAATCTCTCGCTTTCGGGAGCCTAGGGCATACCAAGGGCTGCCAAATACAGCTAAAGGAGGCGAAAGAAGAGAAGCAGAACTTGCTCCTGAGACTCTCGTACATATACTGACCCCAAAGCATGCCTCTTCGTGGAGACCGAAGGCCTCCCCAGCTCAGATTTAGGGCCCTGGAACACAGGGCTAAGCGCTGCCTTCAAAGGCGAGGTAGGAGAGGAATGTTTTCAAGTCTCGCCCGCCTTTCAGCGCCTGTTCAGCTTGAGTGGACAATAGCCACAGCCTGCCCGAACGTCCTGCCGAGCACCGAGTTTGACTGGAGTGTAGCAAACGCTTGCCAGTTCTCTGAGGGGGAAGAGGCCATTGCTGTGGTGTGAACGGCCTTCACTGGCACTCGCTGGGAGCGCAGTGCTCTCTGGGCAGGCAGGATAGTTCCTATCGGAGAAGCATTTGAACAGACGCCTGCCCTGGTATACGTGCTACATCCGCACATCGAGTGTACCTTTCCTACGCTCCAGGCACCAACACGGTGCACAGAACTCCTCTTGATGGTGAGCAACAAGACGCAACATTTCTTCTAGGAGGCTCGTGCGGGACGAGGCCTCTTGAGGATGTGGACCCTCGAATCCCGTCGAAACCACTGGGATTGATTGCCACGTTATGTTAGCGACACAATGAGAGCATTTCAGCTTCATGGAACCACGCACGTTCAGTGCGACATGAGAGAAGAAAACACAGATGCTGCCTTGACAGGGTTAGAGTGAATTTGCCTCTGTCCCCCCCCGCCGACACATAACCTGCCCAGAGCCAGCACAGCTTCACGTCCCGAGGAACATTACTGCTGTGTGCTAGAATACATGAAAGGAAACCTGCAGACGCTGGGAGACTCTGAGCTGTACGCGGCTTGAGAAAGCTTCTAGACCCTTCAGGGCTCAGCGTGGCACTTCTGGAGCGTGAGACACCACGTTTCCTCATGGAAACCTAGTGTTACGTTTTGGGGACTTGATGCACAACCGCCTCCAGCCGCTTAGCTGGATGGCCTTGTCCAGAAGCGACAGTTGCCAGAGAGTTCTTTCCCAGGAGCTCGTGAGACAGCATATCATGCAGAAACGCAGAGAAG
Source organism: Eubalaena glacialis (assembly GCF_028564815.1). Lineage (NCBI taxonomy): Eukaryota > Metazoa > Chordata > Mammalia > Artiodactyla > Balaenidae > Eubalaena > Eubalaena glacialis. Next base: position 26,620,044 of record NC_083725.1, read on the forward strand.
GAGACCAGCCTTTCCCCGTGATTTCAGAGGTTCGCTCCTCTGCCTTTGAGCCTTTGAACACAAAGATCCAGTCAGCTCCCGATGATAACTTAGAACTGTACTCTTGACGGTCTCTCTGCCATCAGCCCCCTGCTCAGCTACCGTCTCCTCGGTGCATTCAGTGAAGTACCATAAAATCTGCAGCCTGCCGCACCATGTTGTTCAGGAAGGGCACATTTCCTCTTCGTAAAGAAATCTTTTCTTGCAGCCTGCCTGGCTCGAGCTCCTATTCCTCTTCAGAAGCCCGAGTTTGGCATAGCACTGAAATGACCCCTTCCCTCAAGGCCGGACACATCTCCTAGAGAATATACTCCACGTAGGCCCATTCATTACCTCTTGCCTCCTATGAAACACAAAGGAGTTGTAGCTTGATGGGAGGAAACAGTGGCCTCCTGCTCCGTCTATGACTATCCCGTTTCCCAAGGCCCCGTGAAAGGCTCTTGCTTTCAAGGGTGTAGAGTCTATCGACGGGCACCAAGCACCGCCAAAAGAGGAGAAATCAGAGCTAGAGAACGTGCTCCTGAGAAACACGCACACTTACCGCACGAAAAGCAGGCCTCTTCGTGGAGTCTGAAATCCCTCCCTGCTCAGCGTTTCTCCGTGGGGCAGAGCGCTCACCGCTGCCTCCATGCACAGCTAGGAAAAGTAGGTGTGCAGGTGTCACCTGCCTTTCAGCGCCTGTCCAAATTGTGCGGACAATAGCCACACCTGCCTGAATGTTCTGCAGAAAACCGAGTGTTACTGGAGTGTAGCAAACGCTTCCGTCTTCACTCAGGGTAAAGAGGCCATTGCTGTGGTGTGGACGGCCTTCATCCCCACTCTTTTGGAGCACAATGCCCTCTGAGCAGGCTGGAAACTGCCTGTAGGAGAAGCAGTTGAACAGACGTCCGCCCCGGTATACGGAACTGCAGCCACACCTCGAGTGTATCTTACGCTCCAGGAACCAACGCGGTGCCCAGAACTCCTTTCTGATGCTAAGAAGCAAGAGGCAACAGTTCCTCTGGAGACCCGTGCGTGGTGAGGCCTCCTGAGATTTGGTGCCTTCCAGTCCCGTTGACACCCCATCGATTGATTGCCATGTGATGGTAGCGACACAAAGACTGCCTTTACAAGTGCATGGAACCACGTTCAGTGGGCCGTGAGCCGAGAAGCACTAATGCTACACTGACAGGGCTAGGATGAAATGCCTCTGACCCCCTCCAAAAAGTAACTTTCCAAGAGGCAGCACACGGTCACATCCCCAGAACAACCCTGCCGTGTGCTAGGATACATTACAGGAAATCCGGAGACTCTGGGAGACGCTGAGCTCCACACGGCTTGAAAAAGCTTATAGCCTCTTTTCGGGGGTCAGTGTGGCACTTCTGGACAGTGAGACACCAGGTCTCCTAATGGAACCCTGGTGTTACATTACTGGGACGTAAGGCACAACATTAATCAGCCGCTTGGGTTACGGGCCTTGTCCAGAAGCAACGGTTGCCAAAGATTTCTTTGCTTTGAGCCCGTGAGACAGCATATCATGTAGGACCGCAGAGAAGGAGACCTGCCGCTCTCTGATTTTGAAGAAGAGGTGAGCTTTTCTACTAAGCCTTGGAGCACAAAGATCCAGCCAAGTCCCAACGACAGGTTAGAAGGTTACTGTTGCAGGTCTCTCGGCGCTTAGCCCACTGTTCGGCTACAGTCTGTAAAGTGCATTCAGGGAAGAACAAGAAACTCTACAACGTCCCGCATCTTGCTGGGAAGGAACAACACAGCCTCTCCTCGGTGAACACGTCCTTTCTTGCAGACTGCCAGGCTGGGACTCCTATTCCGTTTCAGCACTCCGAGTTTGGCCTAGCACGGAAATGACCCCTTCCCTCAACGCCCTACACATCTCTTAAGGACTATAACCCCCGTGTGCCCATTCGTTATATCTCGCCCCCTATGAAACACAGAAGAGCTGTGGCTGGATGGTAGGAGGCAGTGGCCGTAGTGTCCTTAAGGGATAAGTATCCCGTGCCAAAGGCCCCGTGAAAATCTCTCGCTTTCGGGAGCCTAGGGCATACCAAGGGCTGCCAAACACAGCTAAAGGAGGCGAAAGAAGAGAAGCAGAACTTGCTCCTGAGACTCTCGTACATATACTGACCCCAAAGCATGCCTCTTCGTGGAGACCGAAGGCCTCCCCAGCTCAGATTTAGGGCCCTGGAACACAGGGCTAAGCGCTGCCTTCAAAGGAGAGGTAGGAAAGGAATGTTTTCAAGTCTCGCCCGCCTTTCAGCGCCTGTTCAGCTTGAGTGGACAATAGCCACAGCCTGCCCGAACGTCCTGCCGAGCACCGAGTTTGACTGGAGTGTAGCAAACGCTTGCCAGTTCTCTGAGGGGGAAGAGGCCATTGCTGTGGTGTGAACGGCCTTCACTGGCACTCGCTGGGAGCGCAGTGCTCTCTGGGCAGGCAGGATAGTTCCTATCGGAGAAGCATTTGAACAGACGCCTGCCCTGGTATACGTGCTACATCCGCACATCGAGTGTACCTTTCCTACGCTCCAGGCACCAACACGGTGCACAGAACTCCTCTTGATGGTGAGCAACAAGACGCAACATTTCTTCTAGGAGGCTCGTGCGGGACGAGGCCTCTTGAGGATGTGGACCCTCGAATCCCGTCGAAACCACTGGGATTGATTGCCACGTTATGTTAGCGACACAATGAGAGCATTTCAGCTTCATGGAACCACGCACGTTCAGTGCGACATGAGAGAAGAAAACACAGATGCTGCCTTGACAGGGTTAGAGTGAATTTGCCTCTGTCCCCCCCCGCCGACACATAACCTGCCCAGAGCCAGCACAGCTTCACGTCCCGAGGAACATTACTGCTGTGTGCTAGAATACATGAAAGGAAACCTGCGGACGCTGGGAGACTCTGAGCTGTACGCGGCTTGAGAAAGCTTCTAGACCCTTCAGGGCTCGGCGTGGCACTTCTGGAGCGTGAGACACCACGTTTCCTCATGGAAACCTAGTGTTACGTTTCGGGGACTTGATGCACAACCGCTTCCAGCCGCTTAGCTGGATGGCCTTGGCCAGAAGCGACAGTTGCCAGAGAGTTCTTTCCCAGGAGCTCGTGAGACAGCATATCATGCAGAAACGCAGAGAAGGAGACCAGCCTTTCCCCGTGTTTTGAGAGGTTCACTCCTCTGCCTTTGAGCCTTTGAACAAAAAGATCCAGTCAGCTCCCGATGATAACTTAGAACTGTACTCTTGACGGTCTCTCTGCCATCAGCCCCCTGCTCAGCTACCGTCTCCTCGGTGCATTCAGTGAAGTACCATAAAATCTGCAGCCTGCCGCACCATGTTGTTCAGGAAGGGCACATTTCCTCTTCGTAAAGAAATCTTTTCTTGCAGCCTGCCTGGCTCGAGCTCCCATTCCTCTTCAGAAGCCCGAGTTTGGCATAGGACTGAAATAACCCCTTCCCTCAAGGCCGGACACATCTCCTAGAGAATATACTCCACGTAGGCCCATTCATTACCTCTTGCCTCCTATGAAACACAAAGGAGTTGTAGCTTGATGGGAGGAAACAGTGGCCTCCTGCTCCGTCTATGACTATCCCGTTTCCCAAGGCCCCGTGAAAGGCTCTTGCTTTCAAGGGTGTAGAGTCTATCGACGGGCAGCAAGCACCGCCAAAAGAGGAGAAATCAGAGCTAGAGAACGTGCTCCTGAGAAACACGCACACTTACCGCACGAAAAGCAGGCCTCTTCGTGGAGTCTGAAATCCCTCCCTGCTCAGCGTTTCTCCGTGGGGCAGAGCGCTCACCGCTGCCTCCATGCACAGCTAGGAAAAGTAGGTGTGCAGGTGTCACCTGCCTTTCAGCGCCTGTCCAAATTGTGCGGACAATAGCCACACCTGCCTGAACGTTCTGCAGAAAACCGAGTGTTACTGGAGTGTAGCAAACGCTTCCGTCTTCACTCAGGGTAAAGAGGCCATTGCTGTGGTGTGGACGGCCTTCATCCCCACTCTTTTGGAGCACAATGCCCTCTGAGCAGGCTGGAAACTGCCTGTAGGAGAAGCAGTTGAAGAGACGTCTGCCCCGGTATACGGAACTGCAGCCACACCTCGAGTGTATCTTACGCTCCAGGAACCAACGCGGTGCCCAGAACTCCTTTCTGATGCTAAGAAGCAAGAGGCAACAATGCCTCTGGAGACCCGTGTGTGGTGAGGCCTCCTGAGATTTGGTGCCTTCCAGTCCCGTTGACACCCCATCGATTGATTGCCATGTGATGGTAGCGACACAAAGACTGCCTTTACAAGTGCATGGAACCACGTTCAGTGGGCCGTGAGCCGAGAAGCAGTAATGCTACACTGACAGGGCTAGGATGAAATGCCTCTGACCCCCTCCAAAAAGTAACTTTCCAAGAGGCAGCACATGGTCACATCCCCAGAACAACCCTGCCGTGTGCTAGGATACATTACAGGAAATCCGGAGACTCTGGGAGACGCCTAGCTCCACACGGCTTGAAAAAGCTTATAGCCTCTTTTCTGGGGTCAGTGTGGCACTTCTGGACAGTGAGACACCAGGTCTCCTAATGGAACCCTGGTGTTACATTACTGGGACGTAAGGCACAACATTAATCAGCCGCTTGGGTTACGGGCCTTGTCCAGAAGCAACGGTTGCCAAAGATTTCTTTGCTTTGAGCTCGTGAGACAGCATATCATGTAGGACCGCAGAGAAGGAGACCTGCCGCTCTCTGGTTTTGAAGAAGAGGTGAGCTTTTCTACTAAGCCTTGGAGCACAAAGATCCAGCCAAGTCCCAACGACAGGTTAGAAGGTTACTGTTGCAGGTCTCTCGGCGCTTAGCCCACTGTTCGGCTACAGTCTGTAAAGTACATTCAGGGAAGAACAAGAAACTCTACAACGTCCCGCATCTTGCTGGGAAGGAACAACACAGCCTCTCCTCGGTGAAGACGTCCTTTCTTGCAGACTGCCAGGCTGGGACTCCTATTCCGTTTCAGCACTCCGAGTTTGGCCTAGCACGGAAATGACCCCTTCCCTCAACGCCCTACACATCTCTTAAGGACTATAACCCCCGTGTGCCCATTCGTTATATCTCGCCCCCTATGAAACACAGAAGAGCTGTGGCTGGATGGTAGGAGGCAGTGGCCGTAGTGTCCTTAAGGGATAAGTATCCCGTGCCAAAGGCCCCGTGATAATCTCTCGCTTTCGGGAGCCTAGGGCATACCAAGGGCTGCCAAATACAGCTAAAGGAGGCGAAAGAAGAGAAGCAGAACTTGCTCCTGAGACTCTCGTACATATACTGACCCCAAAGCATGCCTCTTCGTGGAGACCGAAGGCCTCCCCAGCTCAGATTTAGGGCCCTGGAACACAGGGCTAAGCGCTGCCTTCAAAGGCGAGGTAGGAGAGGAATGTTTTCAAGTCTCGCCCGCCTTTCAGCGCCTGTTCAGCTTGAGTGGACAATAGCCACAGCCTGCCCGAACGTCCTGCCGAGCACCGAGTTTGACTGGAGTGTAGCAAACGCTTGCCAGTTCTCTGAGGGGGAAGAGGCCATTGCTGTGGTGTGAACGGCCTTCACTGGCACTCGCTGGGAGCGCAGTGCTCTCTGGGCAGGCAGGATAGTTCCTATCGGAGAAGCATTTGAACAGACGCCTGCCCTGGTATACGTGCTACATCCGCACATCGAGTGTACCTTTCCTACGCTCCAGGCACCAACACGGTGCACAGAACTCCTCTTGATGGTGAGCAACAAGACGCAACATTTCTTCTAGGAGGCTCGTGCGGGACGAGGCCTCTTGAGGATGTGGACCCTCGAATCCCGTCGAAACCACTGGGATTGATTGCCACGTTATGTTAGCGACACAATGAGAGCATTTCAGCTTCATGGAACCACGCACGTTCAGTGCGACATGAGAGAAGAAAACACAGATGCTGCCTTGACAGGGTTAGAGTGAATTTGCCTCTGTCCCCCCCCGCCGACACATAACCTGCCCAGAGCCAGCACAGCTTCACGTCCCGAGGAACATTACTGCTGTGTGCTAGAATACATGAAAGGAAACCTGCAGACGCTGGGAGACTCTGAGCTGTACGCGGCTTGAGAAAGCTTCTAGACCCTTCAGGGCTCAGCGTGGCACTTCTGGAGCGTGAGACACCACGTTTCCTCATGGAAACCTAGTGTTACGTTTTGGGGACTTGATGCACAACCGCCTCCAGCCGCTTAGCTGGATGGCCTTGTCCAGAAGCGACAGTTGCCAGAGAGTTCTTTCCCAGGAGCTCGTGAGACAGCATATCATGCAGAAACGCAGAGAAGGAGACCAGCCTTTCCCCGTGATTTCAGAGGTTCGCTCCTCTGCCTTTGAGCCTTTGAACACAAAGATCCAGTCAGCTCCCGATGATAACTTAGAACTGTACTCTTGACGGTCTCTCTGCCATCAGCCCCCTGCTCAGCTACCGTCTCCTCGGTGCATTCAGTGAAGTACCATAAAATCTGCAGCCTGCCGCACCATGTTGTTCAGGAAGGGCACATTTCCTCTTCGTAAAGAAATCTTTTCTTGCAGCCTGCCTGGCTCGAGCTCCTATTCCTCTTCAGAAGCCCGAGTTTGGCATAGCACTGAAATGACCCCTTCCCTCAAGGCCGGACACATCTCCTAGAGAATATACTCCACGTAGGCCCATTCATTACCTCTTGCCTCCTATGAAACACAAAGGAGTTGTAGCTTGATGGGAGGAAACAGTGGCCTCCTGCTCCGTCTATGACTATCCCGTTTCCCAAGGCCCCGTGAAAGGCTCTTGCTTTCAAGGGTGTAGAGTCTATCGACGGGCACCAAGCACCGCCAAAAGAGGAGAAATCAGAGCTAGAGAACGTGCTCCTGAGAAACACGCACACTTACCGCACGAAAAGCAGGCCTCTTCGTGGAGTCTGAAATCCCTCCCTGCTCAGCGTTTCTCCGTGGGGCAGAGCGCTCACCGCTGCCTCCATGCACAGCTAGGAAAAGTAGGTGTGCAGGTGTCACCTGCCTTTCAGCGCCTGTCCAAATTGTGCGGACAATAGCCACACCTGCCTGAATGTTCTGCAGAAAACCGAGTGTTACTGGAGTGTAGCAAACGCTTCCGTCTTCACTCAGGGTAAAGAGGCCATTGCTGTGGTGTGGACGGCCTTCATCCCCACTCTTTTGGAGCACAATGCCCTCTGAGCAGGCTGGAAACTGCCTGTAGGAGAAGCAGTTGAACAGACGTCCGCCCCGGTATACGGAACTGCAGCCACACCTCGAGTGTATCTTACGCTCCAGGAACCAACGCGGTGCCCAGAACTCCTTTCTGATGCTAAGAAGCAAGAGGCAACAGTTCCTCTGGAGACTCGTGCGTGGTGAGGCCTCCTGAGATTTGGTGCCTTCCAGTCCCGTTGACACCCCATCGATTGATTGCCATGTGATGGTAGCGACACAAAGACTGCCTTTACAAGTGCATGGAACCACGTTCAGTGGGCCGTGAGCCGAGAAGCACTAATGCTACACTGACAGGGCTAGGATGAAATGCCTCTGACCCCCTCCAAAAAGTAACTTTCCAAGAGGCAGCACACGGTCACATCCCCAGAACAACCCTGCCGTGTGCTAGGATACATTACAGGAAATCCGGAGACTCTGGGAGACGCTGAGCTCCACACGGCTTGAAAAAGCTTATAGCCTCTTTTCGGGGGTCAGTGTGGCACTTCTGGACAGTGAGACACCAGGTCTCCTAATGGAACCCTGGTGTTACATTACTGGGACGTAAGGCACAACATTAATCAGCCGCTTGGGTTACGGGCCTTGTCCAGAAGCAACGGTTGCCAAAGATTTCTTTGCTTTGAGCCCGTGAGACAGCATATCATGTAGGACCGCAGAGAAGGAGACCTGCCGCTCTCTGATTTTGAAGAAGAGGTGAGCTTTTCTACTAAGCCTTGGAGCACAAAGATCCAGCCAAGTCCCAACGACAGGTTAGAAGGTTACTGTTGCAGGTCTCTCGGCGCTTAGCCCACTGTTCGGCTACAGTCTGTAAAGTGCATTCAGGGAAGAACAAGAAACTCTACAACGTCCCGCATCTTGCTGGGAAGGAACAACACAGCCTCTCCTCGGTGAACACGACCTTTCTTGCAGACTGCCAGGCTGGGACTCCTATTCCGTTTCAGCACTCCGAGTTTGGCCTAGCACGGAAATGACCCCTTCCCTCAACGCCCTACACATCTCTTAAGGACTATAACCCCCGTGTGCCCATTCGTTATATCTCGCCCCCTATGAAACACAGAAGAGCTGTGGCTGGATGGTAGGAGGCAGTGGCCGTAGTGTCCTTAAGGGATAAGTATCCCGTGCCAAAGGCCCCGTGAAAATCTCTCGCTTTCGGGAGCCTAGGGCATACCAAGGGCTGCCAAACACAGCTAAAGGAGGCGAAAGAAGAGAAGCAGAACTTGCTCCTGAGACTCTCGTACATATACTGACCCCAAAGCATGCCTCTTCGTGGAGACCGAAGGCCTCCCCAGCTCAGATTTAGGGCCCTGGAACACAGGGCTAAGCGCTGCCTTCAAAGGAGAGGTAGGAAAGGAATGTTTTCAAGTCTCGCCCGCCTTTCAGCGCCTGTTCAGCTTGAGTGGACAATAGCCACAGCCTGCCCGAACGTCCTGCCGAGCACCGAGTTTGACTGGAGTGTAGCAAACGCTTGCCAGTTCTCTGAGGGGGAAGAGGCCATTGCTGTGGTGTGAACGGCCTTCACTGGCACTCGCTGGGAGCGCAGTGCTCTCTGGGCAGGCAGGATAGTTCCTATCGGAGAAGCATTTGAACAGACGCCTGCCCTGGTATACGTGCTACATCCGCACATCGAGTGTACCTTTCCTACGCTCCAGGCACCAACACGGTGCACAGAACTCCTCTTGATGGTGAGCAACAAGACGCAACATTTCTTCTAGGAGGCTCGTGCGGGACGAGGCCTCTTGAGGATGTGGACCCTCGAATCCCGTCGAAACCACTGGGATTGATTGCCACGTTATGTTAGCGACACAATGAGAGCATTTCAGCTTCATGGAACCACGCACGTTCAGTGCGACATGAGAGAAGAAAACACAGATGCTGCCTTGACAGGGTTAGAGTGAATTTGCCTCTGTCCCCCCCCGCCGACACATAACCTGCCCAGAGCCAGCACAGCTTCACGTCCCGAGGAACATTACTGCTGTGTGCTAGAATACATGAAAGGAAACCTGCGGACGCTGGGAGACTCTGAGCTGTACGCGGCTTGAGAAAGCTTCTAGACCCTTCAGGGCTCGGCGTGGCACTTCTGGAGCGTGAGACACCACGTTTCCTCATGGAAACCTAGTGTTACGTTTCGGGGACTTGATGCACAACCGCTTCCAGCCGCTTAGCTGGATGGCCTTGGCCAGAAGCGACAGTTGCCAGAGAGTTCTTTCCCAGGAGCTCGTGAGACAGCATATCATGCAGAAACGCAGAGAAGGAGACCAGCCTTTCCCCGTGTTTTGAGAGGTTCACTCCTCTGCCTTTGAGCCTTTGAACAAAAAGATCCAGTCAGCTCCCGATGATAACTTAGAACTGTACTCTTGACGGTCTCTCTGCCATCAGCCCCCTGCTCAGCTACCGTCTCCTCGGTGCATTCAGTGAAGTACCATAAAATCTGCAGCCTGCCGCACCATGTTGTTCAGGAAGGGCACATTTCCTCTTCGTAAAGAAATCTTTTCTTGCAGCCTGCCTGGCTCGAGCTCCCATTCCTCTTCAGAAGCCCGAGTTTGGCATAGGACTGAAATAACCCCTTCCCTCAAGGCCGGACACATCTCCTAGAGAATATACTCCACGTAGCCCCATTCATTACCTCTTGCCTCCTATGAAACACAAAGGAGTTGTAGCTTGATGGGAGGAAACAGTGGCCTCCTGCTCCGTCTATGACTATCCCGTTTCCCAAGGCCCCGTGAAAGGCTCTTGCTTTCAAGGGTGTAGAGTCTATCGACGGGCACCAAGCACCGCCAAAAGAGGAGAAATCAGAGCTAGAGAACGTGCTCCTGAGAAACACGCACACTTACCGCACGAAAAGCAGGCCTCTTCGTGGAGTCTGAAATCCCTCCCTGCTCAGCGTTTCTCCGTGGGGCAGAGCGCTCACCGCTGCCTCCATGCACAGCTAGGAAAAGTAGGTGTGCAGGTGTCACCTGCCTTTCAGCGCCTGTCCAAATTGTGCGGACAATAGCCACACCTGCCTGAACGTTCTGCAGAAAACCGAGTGTTACTGGAGTGTAGCAAACGCTTCCGTCTTCACTCAGGGTAAAGAGGCCATTGCTGTGGTGTGGACGGCCTTCATCCCCACTCTTTTGGAGCACAATGCCCTCTGAGCAGGCTGGAAACTGCCTGTAGGAGAAGCAGTTGAACAGACGTCCGCCCCGGTATACGGAACTGCAGCCACACCTCGAGTGTATCTTACGCTCCAGGAACCAACGCGGTGCCCAGAACTCCTTTCTGATGCTAAGAAGCAAGAGGCAACAATTCCTCTGGAGACCCGTGCGTGGTGAGGCCTCCTGAGATTTGGTGCCTTCCAGTCCCGTTGACACCCCATCGATTGATTGCCATGTGATGGTAGCGACACAAAGACTGCCTTTACAAGTGCATGGAACCACGTTCAGTGGGCCGTGAGCCGAGAAGCACTAATGCTACACTGACAGGGCTAGGATGAAATGCCTCTGACCCCCTCCAAAAAGTAACTTTCCAAGAGGCAGCACACGGTCACATCCCCAGAACAACCCTGCCGTGTGCTAGGATACATTACAGGAAATCCGGAGACTCTGGGAGACGCTGAGCTCCACACGGCTTGAAAAAGCTTATAGCCTCTTTTCGGGGGTCAGTGTGGCACTTCTGGACAGTGAGACACCAGGTCTGCTAATGGAACCCTAGTGTTACATTACTGGGACGTAAGGCACAACATTAATCAGCCGCTTGGGTTACGGGCCTTGTCCAGAAGCAACGGTTGCCAAAGATTTCTTTGCTTTGAGCTCGTGAGACAGCATATCATGTAGGACCGCAGAGAAGGAGACCTGCCGCTCTCTGGTTTTGAAGAAGAGGTGAGCTTTTCTACTAAGCCTTGGAGCACAAAGATCCAGCCAAGTCCCAACGACAGGTTAGAAGGTTACTGTTGCAGGTCTCTCGGCGCTTAGCCCACTGTTCGGCTACAGTCTGTAAAGTGCATTCAGGGAAGAACAAGAAACTCTACAACGTCCCGCATCTTGCTGGGAAGGAACAGCACAGCCTCTCCTCGGTGAAGACGTCCTTTCTTGCAGACTGCCAGGCTGGGACTCCTATTCCGTTTCAGCACTCCGAGTTTGGCCTAGCATGGAAATGACCCCTTCCCTCAAAGCCCTACACATCTCTTAAGGACTATAACCCCCGTGTGCCCATTCGTTATATCTCGCCCCCTATGAAACACAGAAGAGCTGTGGCTGGATGGTAGGAGGCAGTGGCCGTAGTGTCCTTAAGGGATAAGTATCCCGTGCCAAAGGCCCCGTGATAATCTCTCGCTTTCGGGAGCCTAGGGCATACCAAGGGCTGCCAAACACAGCTAAAGGAGGCGAAAGAAGAGAAGCAGAACTTGCTCCTGAGACTCTCGTACATATACTGACCCCAAAGCATGCCTCTTCGTGGAGACCGAAGGCCTCCCCAGCTCAGATTTAGGGCCCTGGAACACAGGGCTAAGCGCTGCCTTCAAAGGAGAGGTAGGAAAGGAATGTTTTCAAGTCTCGCCCGCCTTTCAGCGCCTGTTCAGCTTGAGTGGACAATAGCCACAGCCTGCCCGAACGTCCTGCCGAGCACCGAGTTTGACTGGAGTGTAGCAAACGCTTGCCAGTTCTCTGAGGGGGAAGAGGCCATTGCTGTGGTGTGAACGGCCTTCACTGGCACTCGCTGGGAGCGCAGTGCTCTCTGGGCAGGCAGGATAGTTCCTATCGGAGAAGCATTTGAACAGACGCCTGTCCTGGTATACGTGCTACATCCGCACATCGAGTGTACCTTTCTTACGCTACAGGCAACAACACGGTGCACAGAACTCCTCTTGATGGTGAGCAACAAGACGCAACATTTCTTCTAGGAGGCTCGTGCGGGACGAGGCCTCTTGAGGATGTGGACCCTCGAATCCCGTCGAAACCACTGGGATTGATTGCCACGTTATGTTAGCGACACAATGAGAGCATTTCAGCTTCATGGAACCACGCACGTTCAGTGCGACATGAGAGAAGAAAACACAGATGCTGCCTTGACAGGGTTAGAGTGAATTTGCCTCTGTCCCTCCTCGCCCCCCCCGCCCCCCCCGCTGACACATAACCTGCCCAGAGCCAGCACAGCTTCACGTCCCGAGGAACATTACTGCTGTGTGCTAGAATACATGAAAGGAAACCTGCGGACGCTGGGAGGCTCTGAGCTGTACACGGCTTGAGAAAGCTTCTAGACCCTTCAGGGCTCGGCGTGGCACTTCTGGAGCGTGAGACACCACGTTTCCTCATGGAAACCTAGTGTTACGTTTTGGGGACTTGATGCACAACCGCCTCCAGCCGCTTAGCTGGATGGCCTTGTCCAGAAGCGACAGTTGCCAGAGAGTTCTTTCCCAGGAGCTCGTGAGACAGCATATCATGCAGAAACGCAGAGAAGGAGACCAGCCTTTCCCCGTGTTTTCAGAGGTTCGCTCCTCTGCCTTTGAGCCTTTGAACACAAAGATCCAGTCAGCTCCTGATGATAACTTAGAACTGTACTCTTGACGGTCTCTCTGCCATCAGCCCCCTGCTCAGCTACCGTCTCCTCGGTGCATTCAGTGAAGTACCATAAAATCTGCAGCCTGCCGCACCATGTTGTTCAGGAAGGGCACATTTCCTCTTCGTAAAGAAATCTTTTCTTGCAGCCTGCCTGGCTCGAGCTCCTATTCCTTTTCAGAAGCCCGAGTTTGGCATAGCACTGAAATGACCCCTTCCCTCAAGGCCGGACACATCTCCTAGAGAATATACTCCACGTAGCCCCATTCATTACCTCTTGCCTCCTATGAAACACAAAGGAGTTGTAGCTTGATGGGAGGAAACAGTGGCCTCCTGCTCCGTCTATGACTATCCCATTTCCCAAGGCCCCGTGAAAGGCTCTTGCTTTCAAGGGTGTAGAGTCTATCGACGGGCAGCAAGCACCGCCAAAAGAGGAGAAATCAGAGCTAGAGAACGTGCTCCTGAGAAACACGCACACTTACCGCACGAAAAGCAGGCCTCTTCGTGGAGTCTGAAATCCCTCCCTGCTCAGCGTTTCTCCGTGGGGCAGAGCGCTCACCGCTGCCTCCATGCACAGCTAGGAAAAGTAGGTGTGCTGGTGTCACCTGCCTTTCAGCGCCTGTCCAAATTGTGCGGACAATAGCCACACCTGCCTGAACGTTCTGCAGAAAACCGAGTGTTACTGGAGTGTAGCAAACGCTTCCGTCTTCACTCAGGGTAAAGAGGCCATTGCTGTGGTGTGGACGGCCTTCATCCCCACTCTTTTGGAGCACAATGCCCTCTGAGCAGGCTGGAAACTGCCTGTAGGAGAAGCAGTTGAACAGACGTCCGCCCCGGTATACGGAACTGCAGCCACACCTCGAGTGTATCTTACGCTCCAGGAACCAACGCGGTGCCCAGAACTCCTTTCTGATGCTAAGAAGCAAGAGGCAACAATTCCTCTGGAGACCCGTGCGTGGTGAGGCCTCCTGAGATTTGGTGCCTTCCAGTCCCGTTGACACCCCATCGATTGATTGCCATGTGATGGTAGCGACACAAAGACTGCCTTTACAAGTGCATGGAACCACGTTCAGTGGGCCGTGAGCCGAGAAGCACTAATGCTACACTGACAGGGCTAGGATGAAATGCCTCTGACCCCCTCCAAAAAGTAACTTTCCAAGAGGCAGCACACGGTCACATCCCCAGAACAACCCTGCAGTGTGCTAGGATACATTACAGGAAATCCGGAGACTCTGGGAGACGCTGAGCTCCACACGGCTTGAAAAAGCTTATAGCCTCTTTTCGGGGGTCAGTGTGGCACTTCTGGACAGTGAGACACCAGGTCTCCTAACAGAACCCTGGTGTTACATTACTGGGACTAAGGCACAACATTAATCAGCCGCTTGGGTTACGGGCCTTGTCCAGAAGCAACGGTTGCCAAAGATTTCTTTGCTTTGAGCTCGTGAGACAGCATATCATGTAGGACCGCAGAGAAGGAGACCTGCCGCTCTCTGGTTTTGAAGAAGAGGTGAGCTTTTCTACTAAGCCTTGGAGCACAAAGATCCAGCCAAGTCCCAACGACAGGTTAGAAGGTTACTGTTGCAGGTCTCTCGGCGCTTAGCCCACTGTTCGGCTACAGTCTGTAAAGTGCATTCAGGGAAGAACAAGAAACTCTACAACGTCCCGCATCTTGCTGGGAAGGAACAGCACAGCCTCTCCTCGGTGAACACGTCCTTTCTTGCAGACTGCCAGGCTGGGACTCCTATTCCGTTTCAGCACTCCGAGTTTGGCCTAGCACGGAAATGACCCCTTCCCTCAACGCCCTACACATCTCTTAAGGACTATAACCCCCGTGTGCCCATTCGTTATATCTCGCCCCCTATGAAACACAGAAGAGCTGTGGCTGGATGGTAGGAGGCAGTGGCCGTAGTGTCCTTAAGGGATAAGTATCCCGTGCCAAAGGCCCCGTGATAATCTCTCGCTTTCGGGAGCCTAGGGCATACCAAGGGCTGCCAAACACAGCTAAAGGAGGTGAAAGAAGAGAAGCAGAACTTGCTCCTGAGACTCTCGTACATATACTGACCCCAAAGCATGCCTCTTCGTGGAGACCGAAGGCCTCCCCAGCTCAGATTTAGGGCCCTGGAACACAGGGCTAAGCGCTGCCTTCAAAGGAGAGGTAGGAAAGGAATGTTTTCAAGTCTCGCCCGCCTTTCAGCGCCTGTTCAGCTTGAGTGGACAATAGCCACAGCCTGCCCGAACGTCCTGCCGAGCACCGAGTTTGACTGGAGTGTAGCAAACGCTTGCCAGTTCTCTGAGGGGGAAGAGGCCATTGCTGTGGTGTGAACGGCCTTCACTGGCACTCGCTGGGAGCGCAGTGCTCTCTGGGCAGGCAGGATAGTTCCTATCGGAGAAGCATTTGAACAGACGCCTGCCCTGGTATACGTGCTACATCCGCACATCGAGTGTACCTTTCCTACGCTCCAGGCACCAACACGGTGCACAGAACTCCTCTTGATGGTGAGCAACAAGACGCAACATTTCTTCTAGGAGGCTCGTGCGGGACGAGGCCTCTTGAGGATGTGGACCCTCGAATCCCGTCGAAACCACTGGGATTGATTGCCACGTTATGTTAGCGACACAATGAGAGCATTTCAGCTTCATGGAACCACGCACGTTCAGTGCGACATGAGAGAAGAAAACACAGATGCTGCCTTGACAGGGTTAGAGTGAATTTGCCTCTGTCCCTCCCCGCCCCCCACCCCCCCCCGCCGACACATAACCTGCCCAGAGCCAGCACAGCTTCACGTCCCGAGGAACATTACTGCTGTGTGCTAGAATACATGAAAGGAAACCTGCGGACGCTGGGAGACTCTGAGCTGTACGCGGCTTGAGAAAGCTTCTACACCCTTCAGGGCTCGGCGTGGCACCTCTGGAGCATGAGACACCACGTTTCCTCATGGAAACCTAGTGTTACGTTTCGGGGACTTGATGCACAACCGCCTGGAGCCGCTTAGCTGGATGGCCTTGTCCAGAAGCGACAGTTGCCAGAGAGTTCTTTCCCAGGAGCTCGTGAGACAGCATATCATGCAGAAACGCAGAGAAGGAGACCAGCCTTTCCCCGTGTTTTCAGAGGTTCGCTCCTCTGCCTTTGAGCCTTTGAACACAAAGATCCAGTCAGCTCCCGATGATAACTTAGAACTGTACTCTTGACGGTCTCTCTGCCATCAGCCCCCTGCTCAGCTACCGTCTCCTCGGTGCATTCAGTGAAGTACCATAAAATCTGCAGCCTGCCGCACCATGTTGTTCAGGAAGGGCACATTTCCTCTTCGTAAAGAAATCTTTTCTTTGCAGCCTGCCTGGCTCGAGCTCCTATTCCTCTTCAGAAGCCCGAGTTTGGCATAGCACTGAAATGACCCCTTCCCTCAAGGCCGGACACATCTCCTAGAGAATATACTCCACGTAGCCCCATTCATTACCTCTTGCCTCCTATGAAACACAAAGAAGTTGTAGCTTGATGGGAGGAAACAGTGGCCTCCTGCTCCGTCTATGACTATCCCGTTTCCCAAGGCCCCGTGAAAGGCTCTTGCTTTCAAGGGTGTAGAGTCTATCGACGGGCACCAAGCACCGTCAAAAGAGGAGAAATCAGAGCTAGAGAACGTGCTCCTGAGAAACACGCACACTTACCGCACGAAAAGCAGGCCTCTTCGTGGAGTCTGAAATCCCTCCCTGCTCAGCGTTTCTCCGTGGGGCAGAGCGCTCACCGCTGCCTCCATGCACAGCTAGGAAAAGTAGGTGTGCAGGTGTCACCTGCCTTTCAGCGCCTGTCCAAATTGTGCGGACAATAGCCACACCTGCCTGAACGTTCTGCAGAAAACCGAGTGTTACTGGAGTGTAGCAAACGCTTCCGTCTTCACTCAGGGTAAAGAGGCCATTGCTGTGGTGTGGACGGCCTTCATCCCCACTCTTTTGGAGCACAATGCCCTCTGAGCAGGCTGGAAACTGCCTGTAGGAGAAGCAGTTGAACAGACGTCCGCCCCGGTATACGGAACTGCAGCCACACCTCGAGTGTATCTTACGCTCCAGGAACCAACGCGGTGCCCAGAACTCCTTTCTGATGCTAAGAAGCAAGAGGCAACAATTCCTCTGGAGACCCGTGCGTGGTGAGGCCTCCTGAGATTTGGTGCCTTCCAGTCCCGTTGACACCCCATCGATTGATTGCCATGTGATGGTAGCGACACAAAGACTGCCTTTACAAGTGCATGGAACCACGTTCAGTGGGCCGTGAGCCGAGAAGCACTAATGCTACACTGACAGGGCTAGGATGAAATGCCTCTGACCCCCTCCAAAAAGTAACTTTCCAAGAGGCAGCACACGGTCACATCCCCAGAACAACCCTGCCGTGTGCTAGGATACATTACAGGAAATCCGGAGACTCTGGGAGACGCTGAGCTCCACACGGCTTGAAAAAGCTTATAGCCTCTTTTCGGGGGTCAGTGTGGCACTTCTGGACAGTGAGACACCAGGTCTCCTAATGGAACCCTGGTGTTACATTACTGGGACGTAAGGCACAACATTAATCAGCCGCTTGGGTTACGGGCCTTGTCCAGAAGCAACGGTTGCCAAAGATTTCTTTGCTTTGAGCCCGTGAGACAGCATATCATGTAGGACCGCAGAGAAGGAGACCTGCCGCTCTCTGGTTTTGAAGAAGAGGTGAGCTTTTCTACTAAGCCTTGGAGCACAAAGATCCAGCCAAGTCCCAACGACAGGTTAGAAGGTTACTGTTGCAGGTCTCTCGGCGCTTAGCCCACTGTTCGGCTACAGTCTGTAAAGTGCATTCAGGGAAGAACAAGAAACTCTACAACGTCCCGCATCTTGCTGGGAAGGAACAGCACAGCCTCTCCTCGGTGAAGACGTCCTTTCTTGCAGACTGCCTGGCTGGGACTCCTATTCCGTTTCAGCACTCCGAGTTTGGCCTAGCACGGAAATGACCCCTTCCCTCAACGCCCTACACATCTCTTAAGGACTATAACCCCCGTGTGCCCATTCGTTATATCTCGCCCCCTATGAAACACAGAAGAGCTGTGGCTGGATGGTAGGAGGCAGTGGCCGTAGTGTCCTTAAGGGATAAGTATCCCGTGCCAAAGGCCCCGTGATAATCTCTCGCTTTCGGGAGCCTAGGGCATACCAAGGGCTGCCAAACACAGCTAAAGGAGGCGAAAGAAGAGAAGCAGAACTTGCTCCTGAGACTCTCGTACATATACTGACCCCAAAGCATGCCTCTTCGTGGAGACCGAAGGCCTCCCCAGCTCAGATTTAGGGCCCTGGAACACAGGGCTAAGCGCTGCCTTCAAAGGAGAGGTAGGAAAGGAATGTTTTCAAGTCTCGCCCGCCTTTCAGCGCCTGTTCAGCTTGAGTGGACAATAGCCACAGCCTGCCCGAACGTCCTGCCGAGCACCGAGTTTGACTGGAGTGTAGCAAACGCTTGCCAGTTCTCTGAGGGGGAAGAGGCCATTGCTGTGGTGTGAACGGCCTTCACTGGCACTCGCTGGGAGCGCAGTGCTCTCTGGGCAGGCAGGATAGTTCCTATCGGAGAAGCATTTGAACAGACGCCTGCCCTGGTATACGTGCTACATCCGCACATCGAGTGTACCTTTCCTACGCTCCAGGCACCAACACGGTGCACAGAACTCCTCTTGATGGTGAGCAACAAGACGCAACATTTCTTCTAGGAGGCTCGTGCGGGACGAGGCCTCTTGAGGATGTGGACCCTCGAATCCCGTCGAAACCACTGGGATTGATTGCCACGTTATGTTAGCGACACAATGAGAGCATTTCAGCTTCATGGAACCACGCACGTTCAGTGCGACATGAGAGAAGAAAACACAGATGCTGCCTTGACAGGGTTACAGTGAATTTGCCTCTGTCCCTCCCCGCCCCCCCACCCCCCCCGCCGACACATAACCTGCCCAGAGCCAGCACAGCTTCACGTCCCGAGGAACATTACTGCTGTGTGCTAGAATACATGAAAGGAAACCTGCGGACGCTGGGAGACTCTGAGCTGTACGCGGCTTGAGAAAGCTTCTAGACCCTTCAGGGCTCGGCGTGGCACCTCTGGAGCGTGAGACACCACGTTTCCTCATGGAAACCTAGTGTTACGTTTCGGGGACTTGATGCACAACCGCCTGCAGCCGCTTAGCTGGATGGCCTTGTCCAGAAGCGACAGTTGCCAGAGAGTTCTTTCCCAGGAGCTCGTGAGACAGCATATCATGCAGAAACGCAGAGAAGGAGACCAGCCTTTCCCCGTGTTTTCAGAGGTTCACTCCTCTGCCTTTGAGCCTTTGAACACAAAGATCCAGTCAGCTCCCGATGATAACTTAGAACTGTACTCTTGACGGTCTCTCTGCCATCAGCCCCCTGCTCAGCTACCGTCTCCTCGGTGCATTCAGTGAAGTACCATAAAATCTGCAGCCTGCCGCACCATGTTGTTCAGGAAGGGCACATTTCCTCTTCGTAAAGAAATCTTTTCTTGCAGCCAGCCTGGCTCGAGCTCCTATTCCTTTTCAGAAGCCCGAGTTTGGCATAGCACTGAAATGACCCCTTCCCTCAAGGCCGGACACATCTCCTAGAGAATATACTCCACGTAGCCCCATTCATTACCTCTTGCCTCCTATGAAACACAAAGGAGTTGTAGCTTGATGGGAGGAAACAGTGGCCTCCTGCTCCATCTATGACTATCCCGTTTCCCAAGGCCCCGTGAAAGGCTCTTGCTTTCAAGGGTGTAGAGTCTATCGACGGGCAGCAAGCACCGCCAAAAGAGGAGAAATCAGAGCTAGAGAACGTGCTCCTGAGAAACACGCACACTTACCGCACGAAAAGCAGGCCTCTTCGTGGAGTCTGAAATCCCTCCCTGCTCAGCGTTTCTCCGTGGCGCAGAGCGCTCACTGCTGCCTCCATGCACAGCTAGGAAAAGTAGGTGTGCAGGTGTCACCTGCCTTTCAGCGCCTGTCCAAATTGTGCGGACAATAGCCACACCTGCCTGAACGTTCTGCAGAAAACCGAGTGTTACTGGAGTGTAGCAAACGCTTCCGTCTTCACTCAGGGTAAAGAGGCCATTGCTGTGGTGTGGACGGCCTTCATCCCCACTCTTTTGGAGCACAATGCCCTCTGAGCAGGCTGGAAACTGCCTGTAGGAGAAGCAGTTGAACAGACGTCCGCCCCGGTATACGGAACTGCAGCCACACCTCGAGTGTATCTTACGCTCCAGGAACCAACGCGGTGCCCAGAACTCCTTTCTGATGCTAAGAAGCAAGAGGCAACAATTCCTCTGGAGACCCGTGCGTGGTGAGGCCTCCTGAGATTTGGTGCCTTCCAGTCCCGTTGACACCCCATCGATTGATTGCCATGTGATGGTAGCGACACAAAGACTGCCTTTACAAGTGCATGGAACCACGTTCAGTGGGCCGTGAGCCGAGAAGCACTAATGCTACACTGACAGGGCTAGGATGAAATGCCTCTGACCCCCTCCAAAAAGTAACTTTCCAAGAGGCAGCACACGGTCACATCCCCAGAACAACCCTGCCGTGTGCTAGGATACATTACAGGAAATCCGGAGACTCTGGGAGACGCTGAGCTCCACACGGCTTGAAAAAGCTTATAGCCTCTTTTCGGGGGTCAGTGTGGCACTTCTGGACAGTGAGACACCAGGTCTCCTAATGGAACCCTGGTGTTACATTACTGGGACGTAAGGCACAACATTAATCAGCCGCTTGGGTTACGGGCCTTGTCCAGAAGCAACGGTTGCCAAAGATTTCTTTGCTTTGAGCCCGTGAGACAGCATATCATGTAGGACCGCAGAGAAGGAGACCTGCCGCTCTCTGGTTTTGAAGAAGAGGTGAGCTTTTCTACTAAGCCTTGGAGCACAAAGATCCAGCCAAGTCCCAATGACAGGTTAGAAGGTTACTGTTGCAGGTCTCTCGGCGCTTAGCCCACTGTTCGGCTACAGTCTGTAAAGTGCATTCAGGGAAGAACAAGAAACTCTACAACGTCCCGCATCTTGCTGGGAAGGAACAGCACAGCCTCTCCTCGGTGAAGACGTCCTTTCTTGCAGACTGCCTGGCTGGGACTCCTATTCCGTTTCAGCACTCCGAGTTTGGCCTAGCACGGAAATGACCCCTTCCCTCAACGCCCTACACATCTCTTAAGGACTATAACCCCCGTGTGCCCATTCGTTATATCTCGCCCCCTATGAAACACAGAAGAGCTGTGGCTGGATGGTAGGAGGCAGTGGCCGTAGTGTCCTTAAGGGATAAGTATCCCGTGCCAAAGGCCCCGTGATAATCTCTCGCTTTCGGGAGCCTAGGGCATACCAAGGGCTGCCAAACACAGCTAAAGGAGGCGAAAGAAGAGAAGCAGAACTTGCTCCTGAGACTCTCGTACATATACTGACCCCAAAGCATGCCTCTTCGTGGAGACCGAAGGCCTCCCCAGCTCAGATTTAGGGCCCTGGAACACAGGGCTAAGCGCTGCCTTCAAAGGAGAGGTAGGAAAGGAATGTTTTCAAGTCTCGCCCGCCTTTCAGCGCCTGTTCAGCTTGAGTGGACAATAGCCACAGCCTGCCCGAACGTCCTGCCGAGCACCGAGTTTGACTGGAGTGTAGCAAACGCTTGCCAGTTCTCTGAGGGGGAAGAGGCCATTGCTGTGGTGTGAACGGCCTTCACTGGCACTCGCTGGGAGCGCAGTGCTCTCTGGGCAGGCAGGATAGTTCCTATCGGAGAAGCATTTGAACAGACGCCTGCCCTGGTATACGTGCTACATCCGCACATCGAGTGTACCTTTCCTACGCTCCAGGCACCAACACGGTGCACAGAACTCCTCTTGATGGTGAGCAACAAGACGCAACATTTCTTCTAGGAGGCTCGTGCGGGACGAGGCCTCTTGAGGATGTGGACCCTCGAATCCCGTCGAAACCACTGGGATTGATTGCCACGTTATGTTAGCGACACAATGAGAGCATTTCAGCTTCATGGAACCACGCACGTTCAGTGCGACATGAGAGAAGAAAACACAGATGCTGCCTTGACAGGGTTAGAGTGAATTTGCCTCTGTCCCTCCCCGCCCCCCACCCCCCCCGCCGACACATAACCTGCCCAGAGCCAGCACAGCTTCACGTCCCGAGGAACATTACTGCTGTGTGCTAGAATACATGAAAGGAAACCTGCGGACGCTGGGAGACTCTGAGCTGTACGCGGCTTGAGAAAGCTTCTAGACCCTTCAGGGCTCGGCGTGGCACCTCTGGAGCGTGAGACACCACGTTTCCTCATGGAAACCTAGTGTTACGTTTCGGGGACTTGATGCACAACCGCCTGCAGCCGCTTAGCTGGATGGCCTTGTCCAGAAGCGACAGTTGCCAGAGAGTTCTTTCCCAGGAGCTCGTGAGACAGCATATCATGCAGAAACGCAGAGAAGGAGACCAGCCTTTCCCCGTGTTTTCAGAGGTTCACTCCTCTGCCTTTGAGCCTTTGAACACAAAGATCCAGTCAGCTCCCGATGATAACTTAGAACTGTACTCTTGACGGTCTCTCTGCCATCAGCCCCCTGCTCAGCTACCGTCTCCTCGGTGCATTCAGTGAAGTACCATAAAATCTGCAGCCTGCCGCACCATGTTGTTCAGGAAGGGCACATTTCCTCTTCGTAAAGAAATCTTTTCTTGCAGCCAGCCTGGCTCGAGCTCCTATTCCTTTTCAGAAGCCCGAGTTTGGCATAGCACTGAAATGACCCCTTCCCTCAAGGCCGGACACATCTCCTAGAGAATATACTCCACGTAGCCCCATTCATTACCTCTTGCCTCCTATGAAACACAAAGGAGTTGTAGCTTGATGGGAGGAAACAGTGGCCTCCTGCTCCATCTATGACTATCCCGTTTCCCAAGGCCCCGTGAAAGGCTCTTGCTTTCAAGGGTGTAGAGTCTATCGACGGGCAGCAAGCACCGCCAAAAGAGGAGAAATCAGAGCTAGAGAACGTGCTCCTGAGAAACACGCACACTTACCGCACGAAAAGCAGGCCTCTTCGTGGAGTCTGAAATCCCTCCCTGCTCAGCGTTTCTCCGTGGCGCAGAGCGCTCACTGCTGCCTCCATGCACAGCTAGGAAAAGTAGGTGTGCAGGTGTCACCTGCCTTTCAGCGCCTGTCCAAATTGTGCGGACAATAGCCACACCTGCCTGAACGTTCTGCAGAAAACCGAGTGTTACTGGAGTGTAGCAAACGCTTCCGTCTTCACTCAGGGTAAAGAGGCCATTGCTGTGGTGTGGACGGCCTTCATCCCCACTCTTTTGGAGCACAATGCCCTCTGAGCAGGCTGGAAACTGCCTGTAGGAGAAGCAGTTGAACAGACGTCCGCCCCGGTATACGGAACTGCAGCCACACCTCGAGTGTATCTTACGCTCCAGGAACCAACGCGGTGCCCAGAACTCCTTTCTGATGCTAAGAAGCAAGAGGCAACAATTCCTCTGGAGACCCGTGCGTGGTGAGGCCTCCTGAGATTTGGTGCCTTCCAGTCCCGTTGACACCCCATCGATTGATTGCCATGTGATGGTAGCGACACAAAGACTGCCTTTACAAGTGCATGGAACCACGTTCAGTGGGCCGTGAGCCGAGAAGCACTAATGCTACACTGACAGGGCTAGGATGAAATGCCTCTGACCCCCTCCAAAAAGTAACTTTCCAAGAGGCAGCACACGGTCACATCCCCAGAACAACCCTGCCGTGTGCTAGGATACATTACAGGAAATCCGGAGACTCTGGGAGACGCTGAGCTCCACACGGCTTGAAAAAGCTTATAGCCTCTTTTCGGCGGTCAGTGTGGCACTTCTGGACAGTGAGACACCAGGTCTCCTAATGGAACCCTGGTGTTACATTACTGGGACGTAAGGCACAACATTAATCAGCCGCTTGGGTTACGGGCCTTGTCCAGAAGCAACGGTTGCCAAAGATTTCTTTGCTTTGAGCCCGTGAGACAGCATATCATGTAGGACCGCAGAGAAGGAGACCTGCCACTCTCTGGTTTTGAAGAAGAGGTGAGCTTTTCTACTAAGCCTTGGAGCACAAAGATCCAGCCAAGTCCCAACGACAGGTTAGAAGGTTACTGTTGCAGGTCTCTCGGCGCTTAGCCCACTGTTCGGCTACAGTCTGTAAAGTGCATTCAGGGAAGAACAAGAAACTCTACAACGTCCCGCATCTTGCTGGGAAGGAACAGCACAGCCTCTCCTCGGTGAAGACGTCCTTTCTTGCAGACTGCCAGGCTGGGACTCCTATTCCGTTTCAGCACTCCGAGTTTGGCCTAGCACGGAAATGACCCCTTCCCTCAACGCCCTACACATCTCTTAAGGACTATAACCCCCGTGTGCCCATTCGTTATATCTCGCCCCCTATGAAACACAGAAGAGCTGTGGCTGGATGGTAGGAGGCAGTGGCCGTAGTGTCCTTAAGGGATAAGTATCCCGTGCCAAAGGCCCCGTGATAATCTCTCGCTTTCGGGAGCCTAGGGCATACCAAGGGCTGCCAAACACAGCTAAAGGAGGCGAAAGAAGAGAAGCAGAACTTGCTCCTGAGACTCTCGTACATATACTGACCCCAAAGCATGCCTCTTCGTGGAGACCGAAGGCCTCCCCAGCTCAGATTTAGGGCCCTGGAACACAGGGCTAAGCGCTGCCTTCAAAGGAGAGGTAGGAAAGGAATGTTTTCAAGTCTCGCCCGCCTTTCAGCGCCTGTTCAGCTTGAGTGGACAATAGCCACAGCCTGCCCGAACGTCCTGCCGAGCACCGAGTTTGACTGGAGTGTAGCAAACGCTTGCCAGTTCTCTGAGGGGGAAGAGGCCATTGCTGTGGTGTGAACGGCCTTCACTGGCACTCGCTGGGAGCGCAGTGCTCTCTGGGCAGGCAGGATAGTTCCTATCGGAGAAGCATTTGAACAGACGCCTGCCCTGGTATACGTGCTACATCCGCACATCGAGTGTACCTTTCCTACGCTCCAGGCACCAACACGGTGCACAGAACTCCTCTTGATGGTGAGCAACAAGACGCAACATTTCTTCTAGGAGGCTCGTGCGGGACGAGGCCTCTTGAGGATGTGGACCCTCGAATCCCGTCGAAACCACTGGGATTGATTGCCACGTTATGTTAGCGACACAATGAGAGCATTTCAGCTTCATGGAACCACGCACGTTCAGTGCGACATGAGAGAAGAAAACACAGATGCTGCCTTGACAGGGTTAGAGTGAATTTGCCTCTGTCCCTCCCCGCCCCCCACCCCCCCCGCCGACACATAACCTGCCCAGAGCCAGCACAGCTTCACGTCCCGAGGAACATTACTGCTGTGTGCTAGAATACATGAAAGGAAACCTGCGGACGCTGGGAGACTCTGAGCTGTACGCGGCTTGAGAAAGCTTCTAGACCCTTCAGGGCTCGGCGTGGCACCTCTGGAGCATGAGACACCACGTTTCCTCATGGAAACCTAGTGTTACGTTTCGGGGACTTGATGCACAACCGCCTCCAGCCGCTTAGCTGGATGGCCTTGTCCAGAAGCGACAGTTGCCAGAGAGTTCTTTCCCAGGAGCTCGTGAGACAGCATATCATGCAGAAACGCAGAGAAGGAGACCAGCCTTTCCCCGTGTTTTCAGAGGTTCACTCCTCTGCCTTTGAGCCTTTGAACACAAAGATCCAGTCAGCTCCCGATGATAACTTAGAACTGTACTCTTGACGGTCTCTCTGCCATCAGCCCCCTGCTCAGCTACCGTCTCCTCGGTGCATTCAGTGAAGTACCATAAAATCTGCAGCCTGCCGCACCATGTTGTTCAGGAAGGGCACATTTCCTCTTCGTAAAGAAATCTTTTCTTGCAGCCAGCCTGGCTCGAGCTCCTATTCCTTTTCAGAAGCCCGAGTTTGGCATAGCACTGAAATGACCCCTTCCCTCAAGGCCGGACACATCTCCTAGAGAATATACTCCACGTAGCCCCATTCATTACCTCTTGCCTCCTATGAAACACAAAGGAGTTGTAGCTTGATGGGAGGAAACAGTGGCCTCCTGCTCCATCTATGACTATCCCGTTTCCCAAGGCCCCATGAAAGGCTCTTGCTTTCAAGGGTGTAGAGTCTATCGACGGGCAGCAAGCACCGCCAAAAGAGGAGAAATCAGAGCTAGAGAACGTGCTCCTGAGAAACACGCACACTTACCGCACGAAAAGCAGGCCTCTTCGTGGAGTCTGAAATCCCTCCCTGCTCAGCGTTTCTCCGTGGCGCAGAGCGCTCACTGCTGCCTCCATGCACAGCTAGGAAAAGTAGGTGTGCAGGTGTCACCTGCTTTTCAGCGCCTGTCCAAATTGTGCGGACAATAGCCACACCTGCCTGAACGTTCTGCAGAAAACCGAGTGTTACTGGAGTGTAGCAAACGCTTCCGTCTTCACTCAGGGTAAAGAGGCCATTGCTGTGGTGTGGACGGCCTTCATCCCCACTCTTTTGGAGCACAATGCCCTCTGAGCAGGCTGGAAACTGCCTGTAGGAGAAGCAGTTGAACAGACGTCCGCCCCGGTATACGGAACTGCAGCCACACCTCGAGTGTATCTTACGCTCCAGGAACCAACGCGGTGCCCAGAACTCCTTTCTGATGCTAAGAAGCAAGAGGCAACAATTCCTCTGGAGACCCGTGCGTGGTGAGGCCTCCTGAGATTTGGTGCCTTCCAGTCCCGTTGACACCCCATCGATTGATTGCCATGTGATGGTAGCGACACAAAGACTGCCTTTACAAGTGCATGGAACCACGTTCAGTGGGCCGTGAGCCGAGAAGCACTAATGCTACACTGACAGGGCTAGGATGAAATGCCTCTGACCCCCTCCAAAAAGTAACTTTCCAAGAGGCAGCACACGGTCACATCCCCAGAACAACCCTGCCGTGTGCTAGGATACATTACAGGAAATCCGGAGACTCTGGGAGACGCTGAGCTCCACACGGCTTGAAAAAGCTTATAGCCTCTTTTCGGGGGTCAGTGTGGCACTTCTGGACAGTGAGACACCAGGTCTCCTAATGGAACCCTGGTGTTACATTACTGGGACGTAAGGCACAACATTAATCAGCCGCTTGGGTTACGGGCCTTGTCCAGAAGCAACGGTTGCCAAAGATTTCTTTGCTTTGAGCCCGTGAGACAGCATATCATGTAGGACCGCAGAGAAGGAGACCTGCCGCTCTCTGGTTTTGAAGAAGAGGTGAGCTTTTCTACTAAGCCTTGGAGCACAAAGATCCAGCCAAGTCCCAACGACAGGTTAGAAGGTTACTGTTGCAGGTCTCTCGGCGCTTAGCCCACTGTTCGGCTACAGTCTGTAAAGTGCATTCAGGGAAGAACAAGAAACTCTACAACGTCCCGCATCTTGCTGGGAAGGAACAGCACAGCCTCTCCTCGGTGAAGACGTCCTTTCTTGCAGACTGCCAGGCTGGGACTCCTATTCCGTTTCAGCACTCCGAGTTTGGCCTAGCACGGAAATGACCCCTTCCCTCAACGCCCTACACATCTCTTAAGGACTATAACCCCCGTGTGCCCATTCGTTATATCTCGCCCCCTATGAAACACAGAAGAGCTGTGGCTGGATGGTAGGAGGCAGTGGCCG
This sequence comes from Eubalaena glacialis, assembly GCF_028564815.1. Taxonomy (NCBI): domain Eukaryota; kingdom Metazoa; phylum Chordata; class Mammalia; order Artiodactyla; family Balaenidae; genus Eubalaena; species Eubalaena glacialis. The sequence continues at coordinate 26,647,445 of NC_083725.1, forward strand.
TAGTGTCCTTAAGGGATAAGTATCCCGTGCCAAAGGCCCCGTGATAATCTCTCGCTTTCGGGAGCCTAGGGCATACCAAGGGCTGCCAAACACAGCTAAAGGAGGCGAAAGAAGAGAAGCAGAACTTGCTCCTGAGACTCTCGTACATATACTGACCCCAAAGCATGCCTCTTCGTGGAGACCGAAGGCCTCCCCAGCTCAGATTTAGGGCCCTGGAACACAGGGCTAAGCGCTGCCTTCAAAGGAGAGGTAGGAGAGGAATGTTTTCAAGTCTCGCCCGCCTTTCAGCGCCTGTTCAGCTTGAGTGGACAATAGCCACAGCCTGCCCGAACGTCCTGCCGAGCACCGAGTTTGACTGGAGTGTAGCAAACGCTTGCCAGTTCTCTGAGGGGGAAGAGGCCATTGCTGTGGTGTGAACGGCCTTCACTGGCACTCGCTGGGAGCGCAGTGCTCTCTGGGCAGGCAGGATAGTTCCTATCGGAGAAGCATTTGAACAGACGCCTGCCCTGGTATACGTGCTACATCCGCACATCGAGTGTACCTTTCCTACGCTCCAGGCACCAACACGGTGCACAGAACTCCTCTTGATGGTGAGCAACAAGACGCAACATTTCTTCTAGGAGGCTCGTGCGGGACGAGGCCTCTTGAGGATGTGGACCCTCGAATCCCGTCGAAACCACTGGGATTGATTGCCACGTTATGTTAGCGACACAATGAGAGCATTTCAGCTTCATGGAACCACGCACGTTCAGTGCGACATGAGAGAAGAAAACACAGATGCTGCCTTGACAGGGTTAGAGTGAATTTGCCTCTGTCCCTCCCCGCCCCCCACCCCCCCCGCCGACACATAACCTGCCCAGAGCCAGCACAGCTTCACGTCCCGAGGAACATTACTGCTGTGTGCTAGAATACATGAAAGGAAACCTGCGGACGCTGGGAGACTCTGAGCTGTACGCGGCTTGAGAAAGCTTCTAGACCCTTCAGGGCTCGGCGTGGCACCTCTGGAGCATGAGACACCACGTTTCCTCATGGAAACCTAGTGTTACGTTTCGGGGACTTGATGCACAACCGCCTCCAGCCGCTTAGCTGGATGGCCTTGTCCAGAAGCGACAGTTGCCAGAGAGTTCTTTCCCAGGAGCTCGTGAGACAGCATATCATGCAGAAACGCAGAGAAGGAGACCAGCCTTTCCCCGTGTTTTCAGAGGTTCACTCCTCTGCCTTTGAGCCTTTGAACACAAAGATCCAGTCAGCTCCCGATGATAACTTAGAACTGTACTCTTGACGGTCTCTCTGCCATCAGCCCCCTGCTCAGCTACCGTCTCCTCGGTGCATTCAGTGAAGTACCATAAAATCTGCAGCCTGCCGCACCATGTTGTTCAGGAAGGGCACATTTCCTCTTCGTAAAGAAATCTTTTCTTGCAGCCAGCCTGGCTCGAGCTCCTATTCCTTTTCAGAAGCCCGAGTTTGGCATAGCACTGAAATGACCCCTTCCCTCAAGGCCGGACACATCTCCTAGAGAATATACTCCACGTAGCCCCATTCATTACCTCTTGCCTCCTATGAAACACAAAGGAGTTGTAGCTTGATGGGAGGAAACAGTGGCCTCCTGCTCCATCTATGACTATCCCGTTTCCCAAGGCCCCATGAAAGGCTCTTGCTTTCAAGGGTGTAGAGTCTATCGACGGGCAGCAAGCACCGCCAAAAGAGGAGAAATCAGAGCTAGAGAACGTGCTCCTGAGAAACACGCACACTTACCGCACGAAAAGCAGGCCTCTTCGTGGAGTCTGAAATCCCTCCCTGCTCAGCGTTTCTCCGTGGTGCAGAGCGCTCACTGCTGCCTCCATGCACAGCTAGGAAAAGTAGGTGTGCAGGTGTCACCTGCCTTTCAGCGCCTGTCCAAATTGTGCGGACAATAGCCACACCTGCCTGAACGTTCTGCAGAAAACCGAGTGTTACTGGAGTGTAGCAAACGCTTCCGTCTTCACTCAGGGTAAAGAGGCCATTGCTGTGGTGTGGACGGCCTTCATCCCCACTCTTTTGGAGCACAATGCCCTCTGAGCAGGCTGGAAACTGCCTGTAGGAGAAGCAGTTGAACAGACGTCCGCCCCGGTATACGGAACTGCAGCCACACCTCGAGTGTATCTTACGCTCCAGGAACCAACGCGGTGCCCAGAACTCCTTTCTGATGCTAAGAAGCAAGAGGCAACAATTCCTCTGGAGACCCGTGCGTGGTGAGGCCTCCTGAGATTTGGTGCCTTCCAGTCCCGTTGACACCCCATCGATTGATTGCCATGTGATGGTAGCGACACAAAGACTGCCTTTACAAGTGCATGGAACCACGTTCAGTGGGCCGTGAGCCGAGAAGCACTAATGCTACACTGACAGGGCTAGGATGAAATGCCTCTGACCCCCTCCAAAAAGTAACTTTCCAAGAGGCAGCACACGGTCACATCCCCAGAACAACCCTGCCGTGTGCTAGGATACATTACAGGAAATCCGGAGACTCTGGGAGACGCTGAGCTCCACACGGCTTGAAAAAGCTTATAGCCTCTTTTCGGGGGTCAGTGTGGCACTTCTGGACAGTGAGACACCAGGTCTCCTAATGGAACCCTGGTGTTACATTACTGGGACGTAAGGCACAACATTAATCAGCCGCTTGGGTTACGGGCCTTGTCCAGAAGCAACGGTTGCCAAAGATTTCTTTGCTTTGAGCCCGTGAGACAGCATATCATGTAGGACCGCAGAGAAGGAGACCTGCCGCTCTCTGGTTTTGAAGAAGAGGTGAGCTTTTCTACTAAGCCTTGGAGCACAAAGATCCAGCCAAGTCCCAACGACAGGTTAGAAGGTTACTGTTGCAGGTCTCTCGGCGCTTAGCCCACTGTTCGGCTACAGTCTGTAAAGTGCATTCAGGGAAGAACAAGAAACTCTACAACGTCCCGCATCTTGCTGGGAAGGAACAGCACAGCCTCTCCTCGGTGAAGACGTCCTTTCTTGCAGACTGCCAGGCTGGGACTCCTATTCCGTTTCAGCACTCCGAGTTTGGCCTAGCACGGAAATGACCCCTTCCCTCAACGCCCTACACATCTCTTAAGGACTATAACCCCCGTGTGCCCATTCGTTATATCTCGCCCCCTATGAAACACAGAAGAGCTGTGGCTGGATGGTAGGAGGCAGTGGCCGTAGTGTCCTTAAGGGATAAGTATCCCGTGCCAAAGGCCCCGTGATAATCTCTCGCTTTCGGGAGCCTAGGGCATACCAAGGGCTGCCAAACACAGCTAAAGGAGGCGAAAGAAGAGAAGCAGAACTTGCTCCTGAGACTCTCGTACATATACTGACCCCAAAGCATGCCTCTTCGTGGAGACCGAAGGCCTCCCCAGCTCAGATTTAGGGCCCTGGAACACAGGGCTAAGCGCTGCCTTCAAAGGAGAGGTAGGAGAGGAATGTTTTCAAGTCTCGCCCGCCTTTCAGCGCCTGTTCAGCTTGAGTGGACAATAGCCACAGCCTGCCCGAACGTCCTGCCGAGCACCGAGTTTGACTGGAGTGTAGCAAACGTTTGCCAGTTCTCTGAGGGGGAAGAGGCCATTGCTGTGGTGTGAACGGCCTTCACTGGCACTCGCTGGGAGCGCAGTGCTCTCTGGGCAGGCAGGATAGTTCCTATCGGAGAAGCATTTGAACAGACGCCTGCCCTGGTATACGTGCTACATCCGCACATCGAGTGTACCTTTCCTACGCTCCAGGCACCAACACGGTGCACAGAACTCCTCTTGATGGTGAGCAACAAGACGCAACATTTCTTCTAGGAGGCTCGTGCGGGACGAGGCCTCTTGAGGATGTGGACCCTCGAATCCCGTCGAAACCACTGGGATTGATTGCCACGTTATGTTAGCGACACAATGAGAGCATTTCAGCTTCATGGAACCACGCACGTTCAGTGCGACATGAGAGAAGAAAACACAGATGCTGCCTTGACAGGGTTAGAGTGAATTTGCCTCTGTCCCTCCCCGCCCCCCACCCCCCCCCGCCGACACATAACCTGCCCAGAGCCAGCACAGCTTCACGTCCCGAGGAACATTACTGCTGTGTGCTAGAATACATGAAAGGAAACCTGCGGACGCTGGGAGACTCTGAGCTGTACGCGGCTTGAGAAAGCTTCTAGACCCTTCAGGGCTCGGCGTGGCACCTCTGGAGCATGAGACACCACGTTTCCTCATGGAAACCTAGTGTTACGTTTCGGGGACTTGATGCACAACCGCCTGCAGCCGCTTAGCTGGATGGCCTTGTCCAGAAGCGACAGTTGCCAGAGAGTTCTTTCCCAGGAGCTCGTGAGACAGCATATCATGCAGAAACGCAGAGAAGGAGACCAGCCTTTCCCCGTGTTTTCAGAGGTTCACTCCTCTGCCTTTGAGCCTTTGAACACAAAGATCCAGTCAGCTCCCGATGATAACTTAGAACTGTACTCTTGACGGTCTCTCTGCCATCAGTCCCCTGCTCAGCTACCGTCTCCTTGGTGCATTCAGTGAAGTACCATAAAATCTGCAGCCTGCCGCACCATGTTGTTCAGGAAGGGCACATTTCCTCTTCGTAAAGAAATCTTTTCTTGCAGCCAGCCTGGCTCGAGCTCCTATTCCTTTTCAGAAGCCCGAGTTTGGCATAGCACTGAAATGACCCCTTCCCTCAAGGCCGGACACATCTCCTAGAGAATATACTCCACGTAGCCCCATTCATTACCTCTTGCCTCCTATGAAACACAAAGGAGTTGTAGCTTGATGGGAGGAAACAGTGGCCTCCTGCTCCATCTATGACTATCCCGTTTCCCAAGGCCCCGTGAAAGTCTCTTGCTTTCAAGGGTGTAGAGTCTATCGACGGGCAGCAAGCACCGCCAAAAGAGGAGAAATCAGAGCTAGAGAACGTGCTCCTGAGAAACACGCACACTTACCGCACGAAAAGCAGGCCTCTTCGTGGAGTCTGAAATCCCTCCCTGCTCAGCGTTTCTCCGTGGGGCAGAGCGCTCACCGCTGCCTCCATGCACAGCTAGGAAAAGTAGGTGTGCAGGTGTCACCTGCCTTTCAGCGCCTGTCCAAATTGTGCGGACAATAGCCACAGCTGCCTGAACGTTCTGCAGAAAACCGAGTGTTACTGGAGTGTAGCAAACGCTTCCGTCTTCACTCAGGGTAAAGAGGCCATTGCTGTGGTGTGGACGGCCTTCATCCCCACTCTTTTGGAGCACAATGCCCTCTGAGCAGGCTGGAAACTGCCTGTAGGAGAAGCAGTTGAACAGACGTCCGCCCCGGTATACGGAACTGCAGCCACACCTCGAGTGTATCTTACGCTCCAGGAACCAACGCGGTGCCCAGAACTCCTTTCTGATGCTAAGAAGCAAGAGGCAACAATTCCTCTGGAGACCCGTGCGTGGTGAGGCCTCCTGAGATTTGGTGCCTTCCAGTCCCGTTGACACCCCATCGATTGATTGCCATGTGATGGTAGCGACACAAAGACTGCCTTTACAAGTGCATGGAACCACGTTCAGTGGGCCGTGAGCCGAGAAGCACTAATGCTACACTGACAGGGCTAGGATGAAATGCCTCTGACCCCCTCCAAAAAGTAACTTTCCAAGAGGCAGCACACGGTCACATCCCCAGAACAACCCTGCCGTGTGCTAGGATACATTACAGGAAATCCGGAGACTCTGGGAGACGCTGAGCTCCACACGGCTTGAAAAAGCTTATAGCCTCTTTTCGGGGGTCAGTGTGGCACTTCTGGACAGTGAGACACCAGGTCTCCTAATGGAACCCTGGTGTTACATTACTGGGACGTAAGGCACAACATTAATCAGCCGCTTGGGTTACGGGCCTTGTCCAGAAGCAACGGTTGCCAAAGATTTCTTTGCTTTGAGCCCGTGAGACAGCATATCATGTAGGACCGCAGAGAAGGAGACCTGCCGCTCTCTGGTTTTGAAGAAGAGGTGAGCTTTTCTACTAAGCCTTGGAGCACAAAGATCCAGCCAAGTCCCAACGACAGGTTAGAAGGTTACTGTTGCAGGTCTCTCGGCGCTTAGCCCACTGTTCGGCTACAGTCTGTAAAGTGCATTCAGGGAAGAACAAGAAACTCTACAACGTCCCGCATCTTGCTGGGAAGGAACAGCACAGCCTCTCCTCGGTGAAGACGTCCTTTCTTGCAGACTGCCAGGCTGGGACTCCTATTCCGTTTCAGCACTCCGAGTTTGGCCTAGCACGGAAATGACCCCTTCCCTCAACGCCCTACACATCTCTTAAGGACTATAACCCCCGTGTGCCCATTCGTTATATCTCGCCCCCTATGAAACACAGAAGAGCTGTGGCTGGATGGTAGGAGGCAGTGGCCGTAGTGTCCTTAAGGGATAAGTATCCCGTGCCAAAGGCCCCGTGATAATCTCTCGCTTTCGGGAGCCTAGGGCATACCAAGGGCTGCCAAACACAGCTAAAGGAGGCGAAAGAAGAGAAGCAGAACTTGCTCCTGAGACTCTCGTACATATACTGACCCCAAAGCATGCCTCTTCGTGGAGACCGAAGGCCTCCCCAGCTCAGATTTAGGGCCCTGGAACACAGGGCTAAGCGCTGCCTTCAAAGGAGAGGTAGGAAAGGAATGTTTTCAAGTCTCACCCGCCTTTCAGCGCCTGTTCAGCTTGAGTGGACAATAGCCACAGCCTGCCCGAACGTCCTGCCGAGCACCGAGTTTGACTGGAGTGTAGCAAACGCTTGCCAGTTCTCTGAGGGGGAAGAGGCCATTGCTGTGGTGTGAACGGCCTTCACTGGCACTCGCTGGGAGCGCAGTGCTCTCTGGGCAGGCAGGATAGTTCCTATCGGAGAAGCATTTGAACAGACGCCTGCCCTGGTATACGTGCTACATCCGCACATCGAGTGTACCTTTCCTACGCTCCAGGCACCAACACGGTGCACAGAACTCCTCTTGATGGTGAGCAACAAGACGCAACATTTCTTCTAGGAGGCTCGTGCGGGACGAGGCCTCTTGAGGATGTGGACCCTCGAATCCCGTCGAAACCACTGGGATTGATTGCCACGTTATGTTAGCGACACAATGAGAGCATTTCAGCTTCATGGAACCACGCACGTTCAGTGCGACATGAGAGAAGAAAACACAGATGCTGCCTTGACAGGGTTAGAGTGAATTTGCCTCTGTCCCTCCCCGCCCCCCACCCCCCCCCGCCGACACATAACCTGCCCAGAGCCAGCACAGCTTCACGTCCCGAGGAACATTACTGCTGTGTGCTAGAATACATGAAAGGAAACCTGCGGACGCTGGGAGACTCTGAGCTGTACGCGGCTTGAGAAAGCTTCTAGACCCTTCAGGGCTCGGCGTGGCACCTCTGGAGCATGAGACACCACGTTTCCTCATGGAAACCTAGTGTTACGTTTCGGGGACTTGATGCACAACCGCCTGCAGCCGCTTAGCTGGATGGCCTTGTCCAGAAGCGACAGTTGCCAGAGAGTTCTTTCCCAGGAGCTCGTGAGACAGCATATCATGCAGAAACGCAGAGAAGGAGACCAGCCTTTCCCCGTGTTTTCAGAGGTTCACTCCTCTGCCTTTGAGCCTTTGAACACAAAGATCCAGTCAGCTCCCGATGATAACTTAGAACTGTACTCTTGACGGTCTCTCTGCCATCAGCCCCCTGCTCAGCTACCGTCTCCTCGGTGCATTCAGTGAAGTACCATAAAATCTGCAGCCTGCCGCACCATGTTGTTCAGGAAGGGCACATTTCCTCTTCGTAAAGAAATCTTTTCTTGCAGCCTGCCTGGCTCGAGCTCCTATTCCTCTTCAGAAGCCCGAGTTTGGCATAGCACTGAAATGACCCCTTCCCTCAAGGCCGGACACATCTCCTAGAGAATATACTCCACGTAGGCCCATTCATTACCTCTTGCCTCCTATGAAACACAAAGGAGTTGTAGCTTGATGGGAGGAAACAGTGGCCTCCTGCTCCGTCTATGACTATCCCGTTTCCCAAGGCCCCGTGAAAGGCTCTTGCTTTCAAGGGTGTAGAGTCTATCGACGGGCAGCAAGCACCGCCAAAAGAGGAGAAATCAGAGCTAGAGAACTTGCTCCTGAGAAACACGCACACTTACCGCACGAAAAGCAGGCCTCTTCGTGGAGTCTGAAATCCCTCCCTGCTCAGCGTTTCTCCGTGGGGCAGAGCGCTCACCGCTGCCTCCATGCACAGCTAGGAAAAGTAGGTGTGCAGGTGTCACCTGCCTTTCAGCGCCTGTCCAAATTGTGCGGACAATAGCCACACCTGCCTGAACGTTCTGCAGAAAACCGAGTGTTACTGGAGTGTAGCAAACGCTTCCGTCTTCACTCAGGGTAAAGAGGCCATTGCTGTGGTGTGGACGGCCTTCATCCCCACTCTTTTGGAGCACAATGCCCTCTGAGCAGGCTGGAAACTGCCTGTAGGAGAAGCAGTTGAACAGACGTCCGCCCCGGTATACGGAACTGCAGCCACACCTCGAGTGTATCTTACGCTCCAGGAACCAACGCGGTGCCCAGAACTCCTTTCTGATGCTAAGAAGCAAGAGGCAACAATTCCTCTGGAGACCCGTGCGTGGTGAGGCCTCCTGAGATTTGGTGCCTTCCAGTCCCGTTGACACCCCATCGATTGATTGCCATGTGATGGTAGCGACACAAAGACTGCCTTTACAAGTGCATGGAACCACGTTCAGTGGGCCGTGAGCCGAGAAGCACTAATGCTACACTGACAGGGCTAGGATGAAATGCCTCTGACCCCCTCCAAAAAGTAACTTTCCAAGAGGCAGCACACGGTCACATCCCCAGAACAACCCTGCCGTGTGCTAGGATACATTACAGGAAATCCGGAGACTCTGGGAGACGCTGAGCTCCACACGGCTTGAAAAAGCTTATAGCCTCTTTTCGGGGGTCAGTGTGGCACTTCTGGACAGTGAGACACCAGGTCTCCTAATGGAACCCTGGTGTTACATTACTGGGACGTAAGGCACAACATTAATCAGCCGCTTGGGTTACGGGCCTTGTCCAGAAGCAACGGTTGCCAAAGATTTCTTTGCTTTGAGCCCGTGAGACAGCATATCATGTAGGACCGCAGAGAAGGAGACCTGCCGCTCTCTGGTTTTGAAGAAGAGGTGAGCTTTTCTACTAAGCCTTGGAGCACAAAGATCCAGCCAAGTCCCAACGACAGGTTAGAAGGTTACTGTTGCAGGTCTCTCGGCGCTTAGCCCACTGTTCGGCTACAGTCTGTAAAGTGCATTCAGGGAAGAACAAGAAACTCTACAACGTCCCGCATCTTGCTGGGAAGGAACAGCACAGCCTCTCCTCGGTGAAGACGTCCTTTCTTGCAGACTGCCAGGCTGGGACTCCTATTCCGTTTCAGCACTCCGAGTTTGGCCTAGCACGGAAATGACCCCTTCCCTCAACGCCCTACGCATCTCTTAAGGACTATAACCCCCGTGTGCCCATTCGTTATATCTCGCCCCCTATGAAACACAGAAGAGCTGTGGCTGGATGGTAGGAGGCAGTGGCCGTAGTGTCCTTAAGGGATAAGTATCCCGTGCCAAAGGCCCCGTGATAATCTCTCGCTTTCGGGAGCCTAGGGCATACCAAGGGCTGCCAAACACAGCTAAAGGAGGCGAAAGAAGAGAAGCAGAACTTGCTCCTGAGACTCTCGTACATATACTGACCCCAAAGCATGCCTCTTCGTGGAGACCGAAGGCCTCCCCAGCTCAGATTTAGGGCCCTGGAACACAGGGCTAAGCGCTGCCTTCAAAGGAGAGGTAGGAAAGGAATGTTTTCAAGTCTCGCCCGCCTTTCAGCGCCTGTTCAGCTTGAGTGGACAATAGCCACAGCCTGCCCGAACGTCCTGCCGAGCACCGAGTTTGACTGGAGTGTAGCAAACGCTTGCCAGTTCTCTGAGGGGGAAGAGGCCATTGCTGTGGTGTGAACGGCCTTCACTGGCACTCGCTGGGAGCGCAGTGCTCTCTGGGCAGGCAGGATAGTTCCTATCGGAGAAGCATTTGAACAGACGCCTGCCCTGGTATACGTGCTACATCCGCACATCGAGTGTACCTTTCCTACGCTCCAGGCACCAACACGGTGCACAGAACTCCTCTTGATGGTGAGCAACAAGACGCAACATTTCTTCTAGGAGGCTCGTGCGGGACGAGGCTTCTTGAGGATGTGGACCCTCGAATCCCGTCGAAACCACTGGGATTGATTGCCACGTTATGTTAGCGACACAATGAGAGCATTTCAGCTTCATGGAACCACGCACGTTCAGTGCGACATGAGAGAAGAAAACACAGATGCTGCCTTGACAGGGTTAGAGTGAATTTGCCTCTGTCCCTCCCCGCCCCCCACCCCCCCCGCCGACACATAACCTGCCCAGAGCCAGCACAGCTTCACGTCCCGAGGAACATTACTGCTGTGTGCTAGAATACATGAAAGGAAACCTGCGGACGCTGGGAGACTCTGAGCTGTACGCGGCTTGAGAAAGCTTCTAGACCCTTCAGGGCTCGGCGTGGCACCTCTGGAGCATGAGACACCACGTTTCCTCATGGAAACCTAGTGTTACGTTTCGGGGACTTGATGCACAACCGCCTGCAGCCGCTTAGCTGGATGGCCTTGTCCAGAAGCGACAGTTGCCAGAGAGTTCTTTCCCAGGAGCTCGTGAGACAGCATATCATGCAGAAACGCAGAGAAGGAGACCAGCCTTTCCCCGTGTTTTGAGAGGTTCGCTCCTCTGCCTTTGAGCCTTTGAACACAAAGATCCAGTCAGCTCCCGATGATAACTTAGAACTGTACTCTTGACGGTCTCTCTGCCATCAGCCCCCTGCTCAGCTACCGTCTCCTCGGTGCATTCAGTGAAGTACCATAAAATCTGCAGCCTGCCGCACCATGTTGTTCAGGAAGGGCACATTTCCTCTTCGTAAAGAAATCTTTTCTTGCAGCCTGCCTGGCTCGAGCTCCTATTCCTTTTCAGAAGCCCGAGTTTGGCATAGCACTGAAATGACCCCTTCCCTCAAGGCCGGACACATCTCCTAGAGAATATACTCCACGTAGCCCCATTCATTACCTCTTGCCTCCTATGAAACACAAAGGAGTTGTAGCTTGATGGGAGGAAACAGTGGCCTCCTGCTCCATCTATGACTATCCCGTTTCCCAAGGCCCCGTGAAAGGCTCTTGCTTTCAAGGGTGTAGAGTCTATCGACGGGCACCAAGCACCGCCAAAAGAGGAGAAATCAGAGCTAGAGAACGTGCTCCTGAGAAACACGCACACTTACCGCACGAAAAGCAGGCCTCTTCGTGGAGTCTGAAATCCCTCCCTGCTTAGCGTTTCTCCGTGGCGCAGAGCGCTCACTGCTGCCTCCATGCACAGCTAGGAAAAGTAGTTGTGCAGGTGTCACCTGCCTTTCAGCGCCTGTCCAAATTTTGCGGACAATAGCCACACCTGCCTGAACGTTCTGCAGAAAACCGAGTGTTACTGGAGTGTAGCAAACGCTTCCGTCTTCACTCAGGGTAAAGAGGCCATTGCTGTGGTGTGGACGGCCTTCATCCCCACTCTTTTGGAGCACAATGCCCTCTGAGCAGGCTGGAAACTGCCTGTAGGAGAAGCAGTTGAACAGACGTCCGCCCCGGTATACGGAACTGCAGCCACACCTCGAGTGTATCTTACGCTCCAGGAACCAACGCGGTGCCCAGAACTCCTTTCTGATGCTAAGAAGCAAGAGGCAACAATTCCTCTGGAGACCCGTGCGTGGTGAGGCCTCCTGAGATTTGGTGCCTTCCAGTCCCGTTGACACCCCATCGATTGATTGCCATGTGATGGTAGCGACACAAAGACTGCCTTTACAAGTGCATGGAACCACGTTCAGTGGGCCGTGAGCCGAGAAGCACTAATGCTACACTGACAGGGCTAGGATGAAATGCCTCTGACCCCCTCCAAAAAGTAACTTTCCAAGAGGCAGCACACGGTCACATCCCCAGAACAACCCTGCCGTGTGCTAGGATACATTACAGGAAATCCGGAGACTCTGGGAGACGCTGAGCTCCACACGGCTTGAAAAAGCTTATAGCCTCTTTTCGGGGGTCAGTGTGGCACTTCTGGACAGTGAGACACCAGGTCTCCTAATGGAACCCTGGTGTTACATTACTGGGACGTAAGGCACAACATTAATCAGCCGCTTGGGTTACGGGCCTTGTCCAGAAGCAACGGTTGCCAAAGATTTCTTTGCTTTGAGCCCGTGAGACAGCATATCATGTAGGACCGCAGAGAAGGAGACCTGCCGCTCTCTGGTTTTGAAGAAGAGGTGAGCTTTTCTACTAAGCCTTGGAGCACAAAGATCCAGCCAAGTCCCAACGACAGGTTAGAAGGTTACTGTTGCAGGTCTCTCGGCGCTTAGCCCACTGTTCGGCTACAGTCTGTAAAGTGCATTCAGGGAAGAACAAGAAACTCTACAACGTCCCGCATCTTGCTGGGAAGGAACAGCACAGCCTCTCCTCGGTGAAGACGTCCTTTCTTGCAGACTGCCAGGCTGGGACTCCTATTCCGTTTCAGCACTCCGAGTTTGGCCTAGCACGGAAATGACCCCTTCCCTCAACGCCCTACGCATCTCTTAAGGACTATAACCCCCGTGTGCCCATTCGTTATATCTCGCCCCCTATGAAACACAGAAGAGCTGTGGCTGGATGGTAGGAGGCAGTGGCCGTAGTGTCCTTAAGGGATAAGTATCCCGTGCCAAAGGCCCCGTGATAATCTCTCGCTTTCGGGAGCCTAGGGCATACCAAGGGCTGCCAAACACAGCTAAAGGAGGCGAAAGAAGAGAAGCAGAACTTGCTCCTGAGACTCTCGTACATATACTGACCCCAAAGCATGCCTCTTCGTGGAGACCGAAGGCCTCCCCAGCTCAGATTTAGGGCCCTGGAACACAGGGCTAAGCGCTGCCTTCAAAGGAGAGGTAGGAAAGGAATGTTTTCAAGTCTCACCCGCCTTTCAGCGCCTGTTCAGCTTGAGTGGACAATAGCCACAGCCTGCCCGAACGTCCTGCCGAGCACCGAGTTTGACTGGAGTGTAGCAAACGCTTGCCAGTTCTCTGAGGGGGAAGAGGCCATTGCTGTGGTGTGAACGGCCTTCACTGGCACTCGCTGGGAGCGCAGTGCTCTCTGGGCAGGCAGGATAGTTCCTATCGGAGAAGCATTTGAACAGACGCCTGCCCTGGTATACGTGCTACATCCGCACATCGAGTGTACCTTTCCTACGCTCCAGGCACCAACACGGTGCACAGAACTCCTCTTGATGGTGAGCAACAAGACGCAACATTTCTTCTAGGAGGCTCGTGCGGGACGAGGCCTCTTGAGGATGTGGACCCTCGAATCCCGTCGAAACCACTGGGATTGATTGCCACGTTATGTTAGCGACACAATGAGAGCATTTCAGCTTCATGGAACCACGCACGTTCAGTGCGACATGAGAGAAGAAAACACAGATGCTGCCTTGACAGGGTTAGAGTGAATTTGCCTCTGTCCCTCCCCGCCCCCCACCCCCCCCGCCGACACATAACCTGCCCAGAGCCAGCACAGCTTCACGTCCCGAGGAACATTACTGCTGTGTGCTAGAATACATGAAAGGAAACCTGCGGACGCTGGGAGACTCTGAGCTGTACGCGGCTTGAGAAAGCTTCTAGACCCTTCAGGGCTCGGCGTGGCACCTCTGGAGCATGAGACACCACGTTTCCTCATGGAAACCTAGTGTTACGTTTCGGGGACTTGATGCACAACCGCCTGCAGCCGCTTAGCTGGATGGCCTTGTCCAGAAGCGACAGTTGCCAGAGAGTTCTTTCCCAGGAGCTCGTGAGACAGCATATCATGCAGAAACGCAGAGAAGGAGACCAGCCTTTCCCCGTGTTTTCAGAGGTTCACTCCTCTGCCTTTGAGCCTTTGAACACAAAGATCCAGTCAGCTCCCGATGGTAACTTAGAACTGTACTCTTGACGGTCTCTCTGCCATCAGCCCCCTGCTCAGCTACCGTCTCCTCGGTGCATTCAGTGAAGTACCATAAAATCTGCAGCCTGCCGCACCATGTTGTTCAGGAAGGGCACATTTCCTCTTCGTAAAGAAATCTTTTCTTGCAGCCTGCCTGGCTCGAGCTCCTATTCCTCTTCAGAAGCCCGAGTTTGGCATAGCACTGAAATGACCCCTTCCCTCAAGGCCGGACACATATCCTAGAGAATATACTCCACGTAGGCCCATTCATTACCTCTTGCCTCCTATGAAACACAAAGGAGTTGTAGCTTGATGGGAGGAAACAGTGGCCTCCTGCTCCGTCTATGACTATCCCGTTTCCCAAGGCCCCGTGAAAGGCTCTTGCTTTCAAGGGTGTAGAGTCTATCGACGGGCAGCAAGCACCGCCAAAAGAGGAGAAATCAGAGCTAGAGAACTTGCTCCTGAGAAACACGCACACTTACCGCACGAAAAGCAGGCCTCTTCGTGGAGTCTGAAATCCCTCCCTGCTCAGCGTTTCTCCGTGGGGCAGAGCGCTCACCGCTGCCTCCATGCACAGCTAGGAAAAGTAGGTGTGCAGGTGTCACCTGCCTTTCAGCGCCTGTCCAAATTGTGCGGACAATAGCCACACCTGCCTGAACGTTCTGCAGAAAACCGAGTGTTACTGGAGTGTAGCAAACGCTTCCGTCTTCACTCAGGGTAAAGAGGCCATTGCTGTGGTGTGGACGGCCTTCATCCCCACTCTTTTGGAGCACAATGCCCTCTGAGCAGGCTGGAAACTGCCTGTAGGAGAAGCAGTTGAACAGACGTCCGCCCCGGTATACGGAACTGCAGCCACACCTCGAGTGTATCTTACGCTCCAGGAACCAACGCGGTGCCCAGAACTCCTTTCTGATGCTAAGAAGCAAGAGGCAACAATTCCTCTGGAGACCCGTGCGTGGTGAGGCCTCCTGAGATTTGGTGCCTTCCAGTCCCGTTGACACCCCATCGATTGATTGCCATGTGATGGTAGCGACACAAAGACTGCCTTTACAAGTGCATGGAACCACGTTCAGTGGGCCGTGAGCCGAGAAGCACTAATGCTACACTGACAGGGCTAGGATGAAATGCCTCTGACCCCCTCCAAAAAGTAACTTTCCAAGAGGCAGCACACGGTCACATCCCCAGAACAACCCTGCCGTGTGCTAGGATACATTACAGGAAATCCGGAGACTCTGGGAGACGCTGAGCTCCACACGGCTTGAAAAAGCTTATAGCCTCTTTTCGGGGGTCAGTGTGGCACTTCTGGACAGTGAGACACCAGGTCTCCTAATGGAACCCTGGTGTTACATTACTGGGACGTAAGGCACAACATTAATCAGCCGCTTGGGTTACGGGCCTTGTCCAGAAGCAACGGTTGCCAAAGATTTCTTTGCTTTGAGCCCGTGAGACAGCATATCATGTAGGACCGCAGAGAAGGAGACCTGCCGCTCTCTGGTTTTGAAGAAGAGGTGAGCTTTTCTACTAAGCCTTGGAGCACAAAGATCCAGCCAAGTCCCAACGACAGGTTAGAAGGTTACTGTTGCAGGTCTCTCGGCGCTTAGCCCACTGTTCGGCTACAGTCTGTAAAGTGCATTCAGGGAAGAACAAGAAACTCTACAACGTCCCGCATCTTGCTGGGAAGGAACAGCACAGCCTCTCCTCGGTGAAGACGTCCTTTCTTGCAGACTGCCAGGCTGGGACTCCTATTCCGTTTCAGCACTCCGAGTTTGGCCTAGCACGGAAATGACCCCTTCCCTCAACGCCCTACGCATCTCTTAAGGACTATAACCCCCGTGTGCCCATTCGTTATATCTCGCCCCCTATGAAACACAGAAGAGCTGTGGCTGGATGGTAGGAGGCAGTGGCCGTAGTGTCCTTAAGGGATAAGTATCCCGTGCCAAAGGCCCCGTGATAATCTCTCGCTTTCGGGAGCCTAGGGCATACCAAGGGCTGCCAAACACAGCTAAAGGAGGCGAAAGAAGAGAAGCAGAACTTGCTCCTGAGACTCTCGTACATATACTGACCCCAAAGCATGCCTCTTCGTGGAGACCGAAGGCCTCCCCAGCTCAGATTTAGGGCCCTGGAACACAGGGCTAAGCGCTGCCTTCAAAGGAGAGGTAGGAAAGGAATGTTTTCAAGTCTCACCCGCCTTTCAGCGCCTGTTCAGCTTGAGTGGACAATAGCCACAGCCTGCCCGAACGTCCTGCCGAGCACCGAGTTTGACTGGAGTGTAGCAAACGCTTGCCAGTTCTCTGAGGGGGAAGAGGCCATTGCTGTGGTGTGAACGGCCTTCACTGGCACTCGCGGGGAGCGCAGTGCTCTCTGGGCAGGCAGGATAGTTCCTATCGGAGAAGCATTTGAACAGACGCCTGCCCTGGTATACGTGCTACATCCGCACATCGAGTGTACCTTTCCTACGCTCCAGGCACCAACACGGTGCACAGAACTCCTCTTGATGGTGAGCAACAAGACGCAACATTTCTTCTAGGAGGCTCGTGCGGGACGAGGCCTCTTGAGGATGTGGACCCTCGAATCCCGTCGAAACCACTGGGATTGATTGCCACGTTATGTTAGCGACACAATGAGAGCATTTCAGCTTCATGGAACCACGCACGTTCAGTGCGACATGAGAGAAGAAAACACAGATGCTGCCTTGACAGGGTTAGAGTGAATTTGCCTCTGTCCCTCCCCGCCCCCCACCCCCCCCACCGACACATAACCTGCCCAGAGCCAGCACAGCTTCACGTCCCGAGGAACATTACTGCTGTGTGCTAGAATACATGAAAGGAAACCTGCGGACGCTGGGAGACTCTGAGCTGTACGCGGCTTGAGAAAGCTTCTAGACCCTTCAGGGCTCGGCGTGGCACCTCTGGAGCATGAGACACCACGTTTCCTCATGGAAACCTAGTGTTACGTTTCGGGGACTTGATGCACAACCGCCCCCAGCCGCTTAGCTGGATGGCCTTGTCCAGAAGCGACAGTTGCCAGAGAGTTCTTTCCCAGGAGCTCGTGAGACAGCATATCATGCAGAAACGCAGAGAAGGAGACCAGCCTTTCCCCGTGTTTTGAGAGGTTCGCTCCTCTGCCTTTGAGCCTTTGAACACAAAGATCCAGTCAGCTCCCGATGATAACTTAGAACTGTACTCTTGACGGTCTCTCTGCCATCAGCCCCCTGCTCAGCTACCGTCTCCTCGGTGCATTCAGTGAAGTACCATAAAATCTGCAGCCTGCCGCACCATGTTGCTCAGAAAGGGCACATTTCCTCTTCGTAAAGAAATCTTTTCTTGCAGCCTGCCTGGCTCGAGCTCCTATTCCTCTTCAGAAGCCCGAGTTTGGCATAGCACTGAAATGACCCCTTCCCTCAAGGCCGGACACATCTCCTAGAGAATATACTCCACGTAGGCCCATTCATTACCTCTTGCCTCCTATGAAACACAAAGAAGTTGTAGCTTGATGGGAGGAAACAGTGGCCTCCTGCTCCGTCTATGACTATCCCGTTTCCCAAGGCCCCGTGAAAGGCTCTTGCTTTCAAGGGTGTAGAGTCTATCGACGGGCAGCAAGCACCGCCAAAAGAGGAGAAATCAGAGCTAGAGAACGTGCTCCTGAGAAACACGCACACTTACCGCACGAAAAGCAGGCCTCTTCGTGGAGTCTGAAATCCCTCCCTGCTCAGCGTTTCTCCGTGGGGCAGAGCGCTCACCGCTGCCTCCATGCACAGCTAGGAAAAGTAGGTGTGCAGGTGTCACCTGCCTTTCAGCGCCTGTCCAAATTGTGCGGACAATAGCCACACCTGCCTGAACGTTCTGCAGAAAACCGAGTGTTACTGGAGTGTAGCAAACGCTTCCGTCTTCACTCAGGGTAAAGAGGCCATTGCTGTGGTGTGGACGGCCTTCATCCCCACTCTTTTGGAGCACAATGCCCTCTGAGCAGGCTGGAAACTGCCTGTAGGAGAAGCAGTTGAACAGACGTCCGCCCCGGTATACGGAACTGCAGCCACACCTCGAGTGTATCTTACGCTCCAGGAACCAACGCGGTGCCCAGAACTCCTTTCTGATGCTAAGAAGCAAGAGGCAACAATTCCTCTGGAGACCCGTGCGTGGTGAGGCCTCCTGAGATTTGGTGCCTTCCAGTCCCGTTGACACCCCATCGATTGATTGCCATGTGATGGTAGCGACACAAAGACTGCCTTTACAAGTGCATGGAACCACGTTCAGTGGGCCGTGAGCCGAGAAGCACTAATGCTACACTGACAGGGCTAGGATGAAATGCCTCTGACCCCCTCCAAAAAGTAACTTTCCAAGAGGCAGCACACGGTCACATCCCCAGAACAACCCTGCCGTGTGCTAGGATACATTACAGGAAATCCGGAGACTCTGGGAGACGCTGAGCTCCACACGGCTTGAAAAAGCTTATAGCCTCTTTTCGGGGGTCAGTGTGGCACTTCTGGACAGTGAGACACCAGGTCTCCTAATGGAACCCTGGTGTTACATTACTGGGACGTAAGGCACAACATTAATCAGCCGCTTGGGTTACGGGCCTTGTCCAGAAGCAACGGTTGCCAAAGATTTCTTTGCTTTGAGCCCGTGAGACAGCATATCATGTAGGACCGCAGAGAAGGAGACCTGCCGCTCTCTGGTTTTGAAGAAGAGGTGAGCTTTTCTACTAAGCCTTGGAGCACAAAGATCCAGCCAAGTCCCAACGACAGGTTAGAAGGTTACTGTTGCAGGTCTCTTGGCGCTTAGCCCACTGTTCGGCTACAGTCTGTAAAGTGCATTCAGGGAAGAACAAGAAACTCTACAACGTCCCGCATCTTGCTGGGAAGGAACAGCACAGCCTCTCCTCGGTGAAGACGTCCTTTCTTGCAGACTGCCAGGCTGGGACTCCTATTCCGTTTCAGCACTCCGAGTTTGGCCTAGCACGGAAATGACCCCTTCCCTCAACGCCCTACGCATCTCTTAAGGACTATAACCCCCGTGTGCCCATTCGTTATATCTCGCCCCCTATGAAACACAGAAGAGCTGTGGCTGGATGGTAGGAGGCAGTGGCCGTAGTGTCCTTAAGGGATAAGTATCCCGTGCCAAAGGCCCCGTGATAATCTCTCGCTTTCGGGAGCCTAGGGCATACCAAGGGCTGCCAAACACAGCTAAAGGAGGCGAAAGAAGAGAAGCAGAACTTGCTCCTGAGACTCTCGTACATATACTGACCCCAAAGCATGCCTCTTCGTGGAGACCGAAGGCCTCCCCAGCTCAGATTTAGGGCCCTGGAACACAGGGCTAAGCGCTGCCTTCAAAGGAGAGGTAGGAAAGGAATGTTTTCAAGTCTCACCCGCCTTTCAGCGCCTGTTCAGCTTGAGTGGACAATAGCCACAGCCTGCCCGAACGTCCTGCCGAGCACCGAGTTTGACTGGAGTGTAGCAAACGCTTGCCAGTTCTCTGAGGGGGAAGAGGCCATTGCTGTGGTGTGAACGGCCTTCACTGGCACTCGCGGGGAGCGCAGTGCTCTCTGGGCAGGCAGGATAGTTCCTATCGGAGAAGCATTTGAACAGACGCCTGCCCTGGTATACGTGCTACATCCGCACATCGAGTGTACCTTTCCTACGCTCCAGGCACCAACACGGTGCACAGAACTCCTCTTGATGGTGAGCAACAAGACGCAACATTTCTTCTAGGAGGCTCGTGCGGGACGAGGCCTCTTGAGGATGTGGACCCTCGAATCCCGTCGAAACCACTGGGATTGATTGCCACGTTATGTTAGCGACACAATGAGAGCATTTCAGCTTCATGGAACCACGCACGTTCAGTGCGACATGAGAGAAGAAAACACAGATGCTGCCTTGACAGGGTTAGAGTGAATTTGCCTCTGTCCCTCCCCGCCCCCCACCCCCCCCACCGACACATAACCTGCCCAGAGCCAGCACAGCTTCACGTCCCGAGGAACATTACTGCTGTGTGCTAGAATACATGAAAGGAAACCTGCGGACGCTGGGAGACTCTGAGCTGTACGCGGCTTGAGAAAGCTTCTAGACCCTTCAGGGCTCGGCGTGGCACCTCTGGAGCATGAGACACCACGTTTCCTCATGGAAACCTAGTGTTACGTTTCGGGGACTTGATGCACAACCGCCCCCAGCCGCTTAGCTGGATGGCCTTGTCCAGAAGCGACAGTTGCCAGAGAGTTCTTTCCCAGGAGCTCGTGAGACAGCATATCATGCAGAAACGCAGAGAAGGAGACCAGCCTTTCCCCGTGTTTTGAGAGGTTCGCTCCTCTGCCTTTGAGCCTTTGAACACAAAGATCCAGTCAGCTCCCGATGATAACTTAGAACTGTACTCTTGACGGTCTCTCTGCCATCAGCCCCCTGCTCAGCTACCGTCTCCTCGGTGCATTCAGTGAAGTACCATAAAATCTGCAGCCTGCCGCACCATGTTGCTCAGAAAGGGCACATTTCCTCTTCGTAAAGAAATCTTTTCTTGCAGCCTGCCTGGCTCGAGCTCCTATTCCTCTTCAGAAGCCCGAGTTTGGCATAGCACTGAAATGACCCCTTCCCTCAAGGCCGGACACATCTCCTAGAGAATATACTCCACGTAGGCCCATTCATTACCTCTTGCCTCCTATGAAACACAAAGAAGTTGTAGCTTGATGGGAGGAAACAGTGGCCTCCTGCTCCGTCTATGACTATCCCGTTTCCCAAGGCCCCGTGAAAGGCTCTTGCTTTCAAGGGTGTAGAGTCTATCGACGGGCAGCAAGCACCGCCAAAAGAGGAGAAATCAGAGCTAGAGAACGTGCTCCTGAGAAACACGCACACTTACCGCACGAAAAGCAGGCCTCTTCGTGGAGTCTGAAATCCCTCCCTGCTCAGCGTTTCTCCGTGGGGCAGAGCGCTCACCGCTGCCTCCATGCACAGCTAGGAAAAGTAGGTGTGCAGGTGTCACCTGCCTTTCAGCGCCTGTCCAAATTGTGCGGACAATAGCCACACCTGCCTGAACGTTCTGCAGAAAACCGAGTGTTACTGGAGTGTAGCAAACGCTTCCGTCTTCACTCAGGGTAAAGAGGCCATTGCTGTGGTGTGGACGGCCTTCATCCCCACTCTTTTGGAGCACAATGCCCTCTGAGCAGGCTGGAAACTGCCTGTAGGAGAAGCAGTTGAACAGACGTCCGCCCCGGTATACGGAACTGCAGCCACACCTCGAGTGTATCTTACGCTCCAGGAACCAACGCGGTGCCCAGAACTCCTTTCTGATGCTAAGAAGCAAGAGGCAACAATTCCTCTGGAGACCCGTGCGTGGTGAGGCCTCCTGAGATTTGGTGCCTTCCAGTCCCGTTGACACCCCATCGATTGATTGCCATGTGATGGTAGCGACACAAAGACTGCCTTTACAAGTGCATGGAACCACGTTCAGTGGGCCGTGAGCCGAGAAGCACTAATGCTACACTGACAGGGCTAGGATGAAATGCCTCTGACCCCCTCCAAAAAGTAACTTTCCAAGAGGCAGCACACGGTCACATCCCCAGAACAACCCTGCCGTGTGCTAGGATACATTACAGGAAATCCGGAGACTCTGGGAGACGCTGAGCTCCACACGGCTTGAAAAAGCTTATAGCCTCTTTTCGGGGGTCAGTGTGGCACTTCTGGACAGTGAGACACCAGGTCTCCTAATGGAACCCTGGTGTTACATTACTGGGACGTAAGGCACAACATTAATCAGCCGCTTGGGTTACGGGCCTTGTCCAGAAGCAACGGTTGCCAAAGATTTCTTTGCTTTGAGCCCGTGAGACAGCATATCATGTAGGACCGCAGAGAAGGAGACCTGCCGCTCTCTGGTTTTGAAGAAGAGGTGAGCTTTTCTACTAAGCCTTGGAGCACAAAGATCCAGCCAAGTCCCAACGACAGGTTAGAAGGTTACTGTTGCAGGTCTCTTGGCGCTTAGCCCACTGTTCGGCTACAGTCTGTAAAGTGCATTCAGGGAAGAACAAGAAACTCTACAACGTCCCGCATCTTGCTGGGAAGGAACAGCACAGCCTCTCCTCGGTGAAGACGTCCTTTCTTGCAGACTGCCAGGCTGGGACTCCTATTCCGTTTCAGCACTCCGAGTTTGGCCTAGCACGGAAATGACCCCTTCCCTCAACGCCCTACACATCTCTTAAGGACTATAACCCCCGTGTGCCCATTCGTTATATCTCGCCCCCTATGAAACACAGAAGAGCTGTGGCTGGATGGTAGGAGGCAGTGGCCGTAGTGTCCTTAAGGGATAAGTATCCCGTGCCAAAGGCCCCGTGATAATCTCTCGCTTTCGGGAGCCTAGGGCATACCAAGGGCTGCCAAACACAGCTAAAGGAGGCGAAAGAAGAGAAGCAGAACTTGCTCCTGAGACTCTCGTACATATACTGACCCCAAAGCATGCCTCTTCGTGGAGACCGAAGGCCTCCCCAGCTCAGATTTAGGGCCCTGGAACACAGGGCTAAGCGCTGCCTTCAAAGGAGAGGTAGGAAAGGAATGTTTTCAAGTCTCACCCGCCTTTCAGCGCCTGTTCAGCTTGAGTGGACAATAGCCACAGCCTGCCCGAACGTCCTGCCGAGCACCGAGTTTGACTGGAGTGTAGCAAACGCTTGCCAGTTCTCTGAGGGGGAAGAGGCCATTGCTGTGGTGTGAACGGCCTTCACTGGCACTCGCGGGGAGCGCAGTGCTCTCTGGGCAGGCAGGATAGTTCCTATCGGAGAAGCATTTGAACAGACGCCTGCCCTGGTATACGTGCTACATCCGCACATCGAGTGTACCTTTCCTACGCTCCAGGCACCAACACGGTGCACAGAACTCCTCTTGATGGTGAGCAACAAGACGCAACATTTCTTCTAGGAGGCTCGTGCGGGACGAGGCCTCTTGAGGATGTGGACCCTCGAATCCCGTCGAAACCACTGGGATTGATTGCCACGTTATGTTAGCGACACAATGAGAGCATTTCAGCTTCATGGAACCACGCACGTTCAGTGCGACATGAGAGAAGAAAACACAGATGCTGCCTTGACAGGGTTAGAGTGAATTTGCCTCTGTCCCTCCCCGCCCCCCACCCCCCCCACCGACACATAACCTGCCCAGAGCCAGCACAGCTTCACGTCCCGAGGAACATTACTGCTGTGTGCTAGAATACATGAAAGGAAACCTGCGGACGCTGGGAGACTCTGAGCTGTACGCGGCTTGAGAAAGCTTCTAGACCCTTCAGGGCTCGGCGTGGCACCTCTGGAGCATGAGACACCACGTTTCCTCATGGAAACCTAGTGTTACGTTTCGGGGACTTGATGCACAACCGCCCCCAGCCGCTTAGCTGGATGGCCTTGTCCAGAAGCGACAGTTGCCAGAGAGTTCTTTCCCAGGAGCTCGTGAGACAGCATATCATGCAGAAACGCAGAGAAGGAGACCAGCCTTTCCCCGTGTTTTGAGAGGTTCGCTCCTCTGCCTTTGAGCCTTTGAACACAAAGATCCAGTCAGCTCCCGATGATAACTTAGAACTGTACTCTTGACGGTCTCTCTGCCATCAGCCCCCTGCTCAGCTACCGTCTCCTCGGTGCATTCAGTGAAGTACCATAAAATCTGCAGCCTGCCGCACCATGTTGCTCAGAAAGGGCACATTTCCTCTTCGTAAAGAAATCTTTTCTTGCAGCCTGCCTGGCTCGAGCTCCTATTCCTCTTCAGAAGCCCGAGTTTGGCATAGCACTGAAATGACCCCTTCCCTCAAGGCCGGACACATCTCCTAGAGAATATACTCCACGTAGGCCCATTCATTACCTCTTGCCTCCTATGAAACACAAAGAAGTTGTAGCTTGATGGGAGGAAACAGTGGCCTCCTGCTCCGTCTATGACTATCCCGTTTCCCAAGGCCCCGTGAAAGGCTCTTGCTTTCAAGGGTGTAGAGTCTATCGACGGGCAGCAAGCACCGCCAAAAGAGGAGAAATCAGAGCTAGAGAACGTGCTCCTGAGAAACACGCACACTTACCGCACGAAAAGCAGGCCTCTTCGTGGAGTCTGAAATCCCTCCCTGCTCAGCGTTTCTCCGTGGGGCAGAGCGCTCACCGCTGCCTCCATGCACAGCTAGGAAAAGTAGGTGTGCAGGTGTCACCTGCCTTTCAGCGCCTGTCCAAATTGTGCGGACAATAGCCACACCTGCCTGAACGTTCTGCAGAAAACCGAGTGTTACTGGAGTGTAGCAAACGCTTCCGTCTTCACTCAGGGTAAAGAGGCCATTGCTGTGGTGTGGACGGCCTTCATCCCCACTCTTTTGGAGCACAATGCCCTCTGAGCAGGCTGGAAACTGCCTGTAGGAGAAGCAGTTGAACAGACGTCCGCCCCGGTATACGGAACTGCAGCCACACCTCGAGTGTATCTTACGCTCCAGGAACCAACGCGGTGCCCAGAACTCCTTTCTGATGCTAAGAAGCAAGAGGCAACAATTCCTCTGGAGACCCGTGCGTGGTGAGGCCTCCTGAGATTTGGTGCCTTCCAGTCCCGTTGACACCCCATCGATTGATTGCCATGTGATGGTAGCGACACAAAGACTGCCTTTACAAGTGCATGGAACCACGTTCAGTGGGCCGTGAGCCGAGAAGCACTAATGCTACACTGACAGGGCTAGGATGAAATGCCTCTGACCCCCTCCAAAAAGTAACTTTCCAAGAGGCAGCACACGGTCACATCCCCAGAACAACCCTGCCGTGTGCTAGGATACATTACAGGAAATCCGGAGACTCTGGGAGACGCTGAGCTCCACACGGCTTGAAAAAGCTTATAGCCTCTTTTCGGGGGTCAGTGTGGCACTTCTGGACAGTGAGACACCAGGTCTCCTAATGGAACCCTGGTGTTACATTACTGGGACGTAAGGCACAACATTAATCAGCCGCTTGGGTTACGGGCCTTGTCCAGAAGCAACGGTTGCCAAAGATTTCTTTGCTTTGAGCCCGTGAGACAGCATATCATGTAGGACCGCAGAGAAGGAGACCTGCCGCTCTCTGGTTTTGAAGAAGAGGTGAGCTTTTCTACTAAGCCTTGGAGCACAAAGATCCAGCCAAGTCCCAACGACAGGTTAGAAGGTTACTGTTGCAGGTCTCTTGGCGCTTAGCCCACTGTTCGGCTACAGTCTGTAAAGTGCATTCAGGGAAGAACAAGAAACTCTACAACGTCCCGCATCTTGCTGGGAAGGAACAGCACAGCCTCTCCTCGGTGAAGACGTCCTTTCTTGCAGACTGCCAGGCTGGGACTCCTATTCCGTTTCAGCACTCCGAGTTTGGCCTAGCACGGAAATGACCCCTTCCCTCAACGCCCTACACATCTCTTAAGGACTATAACCCCCGTGTGCCCATTCGTTATATCTCGCCCCCTATGAAACACAGAAGAGCTGTGGCTGGATGGTAGGAGGCAGTGGCCGTAGTGTCCTTAAGGGATAAGTATCCCGTGCCAAAGGCCCCGTGATAATCTCTCGCTTTCGGGAGCCTAGGGCATACCAAGGGCTGCCAAACACAGCTAAAGGAGGCGAAAGAAGAGAAGCAGAACTTGCTCCTGAGACTCTCGTACATATACTGACCCCAAAGCATGCCTCTTCGTGGAGACCGAAGGCCTCCCCAGCTCAGATTTAGGGCCCTGGAACACAGGGCTAAGCGCTGCCTTCAAAGGAGAGGTAGGAGAGGAATGTTTTCAAGTCTCACCCGCCTTTCAGCGCCTGTTCAGCTTGAGTGGACAATAGCCACAGCCTGCCCGAACGTCCTGCCGAGCACCGAGTTTGACTGGAGTGTAGCAAACGCTTGCCAGTTCTCTGAGGGGGAAGAGGCCATTGCTGTGGTGTGAACGGCCTTCACTGGCACTCGCGGGGAGCGCAGTGCTCTCTGGGCAGGCAGGATAGTTCCTATCGGAGAAGCATTTGAACAGACGCCTGCCCTGGTATACGTGCTACATCCGCACATCGAGTGTACCTTTCCTACGCTCCAGGCACCAACACGGTGCACAGAACTCCTCTTGATGGTGAGCAACAAGACGCAACATTTCTTCTAGGAGGCTCGTGCGGGACGAGGCCTCTTGAGGATGTGGACCCTCGAATCCCGTCGAAACCACTGGGATTGATTGCCACGTTATGTTAGCGACACAATGAGAGCATTTCAGCTTCATGGAACCACGCACGTTCAGTGCGACATGAGAGAAGAAAACACAGATGCTGCCTTGACAGGGTTAGAGTGAATTTGCCTCTGTCCCTCCCCGCCCCCCACCCCCCCCACCGACACATAACCTGCCCAGAGCCAGCACAGCTTCACGTCCCGAGGAACATTACTGCTGTGTGCTAGAATACATGAAAGGAAACCTGCGGACGCTGGGAGACTCTGAGCTGTACGCGGCTTGAGAAAGCTTCTAGACCCTTCAGGGCTCGGCGTGGCACCTCTGGAGCATGAGACACCACGTTTCCTCATGGAAACCTAGTGTTACGTTTCGGGGACTTGATGCACAACCGCCCCCAGCCGCTTAGCTGGATGGCCTTGTCCAGAAGCGACAGTTGCCAGAGAGTTCTTTCCCAGGAGCTCGTGAGACAGCATATCATGCAGAAACGCAGAGAAGGAGACCAGCCTTTCCCCGTGTTTTGAGAGGTTCGCTCCTCTGCCTTTGAGCCTTTGAACACAAAGATCCAGTCAGCTCCCGATGATAACTTAGAACTGTACTCTTGACGGTCTCTCTGCCATCAGCCCCCTGCTCAGCTACCGTCTCCTCGGTGCATTCAGTGAAGTACCATAAAATCTGCAGCCTGCCGCACCATGTTGCTCAGAAAGGGCACATTTCCTCTTCGTAAAGAAATCTTTTCTTGCAGCCTGCCTGGCTCGAGCTCCTATTCCTCTTCAGAAGCCCGAGTTTGGCATAGCACTGAAATGACCCCTTCCCTCAAGGCCGGACACATCTCCTAGAGAATATACTCCACGTAGGCCCATTCATTACCTCTTGCCTCCTATGAAACACAAAGAAGTTGTAGCTTGATGGGAGGAAACAGTGGCCTCCTGCTCCGTCTATGACTATCCCGTTTCCCAAGGCCCCGTGAAAGGCTCTTGCTTTCAAGGGTGTAGAGTCTATCGACGGGCAGCAAGCACCGCCAAAAGAGGAGAAATCAGAGCTAGAGAACGTGCTCCTGAGAAACACGCACACTTACCGCACGAAAAGCAGGCCTCTTCGTGGAGTCTGAAATCCCTCCCTGCTCAGCGTTTCTCCGTGGGGCAGAGCGCTCACCGCTGCCTCCATGCACAGCTAGGAAAAGTAGGTGTGCAGGTGTCACCTGCCTTTCAGCGCCTGTCCAAATTGTGCGGACAATAGCCACACCTGCCTGAACGTTCTGCAGAAAACCGAGTGTTACTGGAGTGTAGCAAACGCTTCCGTCTTCACTCAGGGTAAAGAGGCCATTGCTGTGGTGTGGACGGCCTTCATCCCCACTCTTTTGGAGCACAATGCCCTCTGAGCAGGCTGGAAACTGCCTGTAGGAGAAGCAGTTGAACAGACGTCCGCCCCGGTATACGGAACTGCAGCCACACCTCGAGTGTATCTTACGCTCCAGGAACCAACGCGGTGCCCAGAACTCCTTTCTGATGCTAAGAAGCAAGAGGCAACAATTCCTCTGGAGACCCGTGCGTGGTGAGGCCTCCTGAGATTTGGTGCCTTCCAGTCCCGTTGACACCCCATCGATTGATTGCCATGTGATGGTAGCGACACAAAGACTGCCTTTACAAGTGCATGGAACCACGTTCAGTGGGCCGTGAGCCGAGAAGCACTAATGCTACACTGACAGGGCTAGGATGAAATGCCTCTGACCCCCTCCAAAAAGTAACTTTCCAAGAGGCAGCACACGGTCACATCCCCAGAACAACCCTGCCGTGTGCTAGGATACATTACAGGAAATCCGGAGACTCTGGGAGACGCTGAGCTCCACACGGCTTGAAAAAGCTTATAGCCTCTTTTCGGGGGTCAGTGTGGCACTTCTGGACAGTGAGACACCAGGTCTCCTAATGGAACCCTGGTGTTACATTACTGGGACGTAAGGCACAACATTAATCAGCCGCTTGGGTTACGGGCCTTGTCCAGAAGCAACGGTTGCCAAAGATTTCTTTGCTTTGAGCCCGTGAGACAGCATATCATGTAGGACCGCAGAGAAGGAGACCTGCCGCTCTCTGGTTTTGAAGAAGAGGTGAGCTTTTCTACTAAGCCTTGGAGCACAAAGATCCAGCCAAGTCCCAA
Source organism: Eubalaena glacialis (assembly GCF_028564815.1). Classification (NCBI taxonomy): domain Eukaryota; kingdom Metazoa; phylum Chordata; class Mammalia; order Artiodactyla; family Balaenidae; genus Eubalaena; species Eubalaena glacialis. The sequence continues at coordinate 26,675,718 of NC_083725.1, forward strand.
CGACAGGTTAGAAGGTTACTGTTGCAGGTCTCTTGGCGCTTAGCCCACTGTTCGGCTACAGTCTGTAAAGTGCATTCAGGGAAGAACAAGAAACTCTACAACGTCCCGCATCTTGCTGGGAAGGAACAGCACAGCCTCTCCTCGGTGAAGACGTCCTTTCTTGCAGACTGCCAGGCTGGGACTCCTATTCCGTTTCAGCACTCCGAGTTTGGCCTAGCACGGAAATGACCCCTTCCCTCAACGCCCTACACATCTCTTAAGGACTATAACCCCCGTGTGCCCATTCGTTATATCTCGCCCCCTATGAAACACAGAAGAGCTGTGGCTGGATGGTAGGAGGCAGTGGCCGTAGTGTCCTTAAGGGATAAGTATCCCGTGCCAAAGGCCCCGTGATAATCTCTCGCTTTCGGGAGCCTAGGGCATACCAAGGGCTGCCAAACACAGCTAAAGGAGGCGAAAGAAGAGAAGCAGAACTTGCTCCTGAGACTCTCGTACATATACTGACCCCAAAGCATGCCTCTTCGTGGAGACCGAAGGCCTCCCCAGCTCAGATTTAGGGCCCTGGAACACAGGGCTAAGCGCTGCCTTCAAAGGAGAGGTAGGAAAGGAATGTTTTCAAGTCTCACCCGCCTTTCAGCGCCTGTTCAGCTTGAGTGGACAATAGCCACAGCCTGCCCGAACGTCCTGCCGAGCACCGAGTTTGACTGGAGTGTAGCAAACGCTTGCCAGTTCTCTGAGGGGGAAGAGGCCATTGCTGTGGTGTGAACGGCCTTCACTGGCACTCGCGGGGAGCGCAGTGCTCTCTGGGCAGGCAGGATAGTTCCTATCGGAGAAGCATTTGAACAGACGCCTGCCCTGGTATACGTGCTACATCCGCACATCGAGTGTACCTTTCCTACGCTCCAGGCACCAACACGGTGCACAGAACTCCTCTTGATGGTGAGCAACAAGACGCAACATTTCTTCTAGGAGGCTCGTGCGGGACGAGGCCTCTTGAGGATGTGGACCCTCGAATCCCGTCGAAACCACTGGGATTGATTGCCACGTTATGTTAGCGACACAATGAGAGCATTTCAGCTTCATGGAACCACGCACATTCAGTGCGACATGAGAGAAGAAAACACAGATGCTGCCTTGACAGGGTTAGAGTGAATTTGCCTCTGTCCCTCCCCGCCCCCCACCCCCCCCGCCGACACATAACCTGCCCAGAGCCAGCACAGCTTCACGTCCCGAGGAACATTACTGCTGTGTGCTAGAATACATGAAAGGAAACCTGCGGACGCTGGGAGACTCTGAGCTGTACGCGGCTTGAGAAAGCTTCTAGACCCTTCAGGGCTCGGCGTGGCACCTCTGGAGCATGAGACACCACGTTTCCTCATGGAAACCTAGTGTTACGTTTCGGGGACTTGATGCACAACCGCCCCCAGCCGCTTAGCTGGATGGCCTTGTCCAGAAGCGACAGTTGCCAGAGAGTTCTTTCCCAGGAGCTCGTGAGACAGCATATCATGCAGAAACGCAGAGAAGGAGACCAGCCTTTCCCCGTGTTTTGAGAGGTTCGCTCCTCTGCCTTTGAGCCTTTGAACACAAAGATCCAGTCAGCTCCCGATGATAACTTAGAACTGTACTCTTGACGGTCTCTCTGCCATCAGCCCCCTGCTCAGCTACCGTCTCCTCGGTGCATTCAGTGAAGTACCATAAAATCTGCAGCCTGCCGCACCATGTTGCTCAGAAAGGGCACATTTCCTCTTCGTAAAGAAATCTTTTCTTGCAGCCTGCCTGGCTCGAGCTCCTATTCCTCTTCAGAAGCCCGAGTTTGGCATAGCACTGAAATGACCCCTTCCCTCAAGGCCGGACACATCTCCTAGAGAATATACTCCACGTAGGCCCATTCATTACCTCTTGCCTCCTATGAAACACAAAGAAGTTGTAGCTTGATGGGAGGAAACAGTGGCCTCCTGCTCCGTCTATGACTATCCCGTTTCCCAAGGCCCCGTGAAAGGCTCTTGCTTTCAAGGGTGTAGAGTCTATCGACGGGCAGCAAGCACCGCCAAAAGAGGAGAAATCAGAGCTAGAGAACGTGCTCCTGAGAAACACGCACACTTACCGCACGAAAAGCAGGCCTCTTCGTGGAGTCTGAAATCCCTCCCTGCTCAGCGTTTCTCCGTGGGGCAGAGCGCTCACCGCTGCCTCCATGCACAGCTAGGAAAAGTAGGTGTGCAGGTGTCACCTGCCTTTCAGCGCCTGTCCAAATTGTGCGGACAATAGCCACACCTGCCTGAACGTTCTGCAGAAAACCGAGTGTTACTGGAGTGTAGCAAACGCTTCCGTCTTCACTCAGGGTAAAGAGGCCATTGCTGTGGTGTGGACGGCCTTCATCCCCACTCTTTTGGAGCACAATGCCCTCTGAGCAGGCTGGAAACTGCCTGTAGGAGAAGCAGTTGAACAGACGTCCGCCCCGGTATACGGAACTGCAGCCACACCTCGAGTGTATCTTACGCTCCAGGAACCAACGCGGTGCCCAGAACTCCTTTCTGATGCTAAGAAGCAAGAGGCAACAATTCCTCTGGAGACCCGTGCGTGGTGAGGCCTCCTGAGATTTGGTGCCTTCCAGTCCCGTTGACACCCCATCGATTGATTGCCATGTGATGGTAGCGACACAAAGACTGCCTTTACAAGTGCATGGAACCACGTTCAGTGGGCCGTGAGCCGAGAAGCACTAATGCTACACTGACAGGGCTAGGATGAAATGCCTCTGACCCCCTCCAAAAAGTAACTTTCCAAGAGGCAGCACACGGTCGCATCCCCAGAACAACCCTGCCGTGTGCTAGGATACATTACAGGAAATCCGGAGACTCTGGGAGACGCTGAGCTCCACACGGCTTGAAAAAGCTTATAGCCTCTTTTCGGGGGTCAGTGTGGCACTTCTGGACAGTGAGACACCAGGTCTCCTAATGGAACCCTGGTGTTACATTACTGGGACGTAAGGCACAACATTAATCAGCCGCTTGGGTTACGGGCCTTGTCCAGAAGCAACGGTTGCCAAAGATTTCTTTGCTTTGAGCTCGTGAGACAGCATATCATGTAGGACCACAGAGAAGGAGACCTGCCGCTCTCTGGTTTTGAAGAAGAGGTGAGCTTTTTTACTAAGCCTTGGAGCACAAAGATCCAGCCAAGTCCCAACGACAGGTTAGAAGGTTACTGTTGCAGGTCTCTCGGCGCTTAGCCCACTGTTCGGCTACAGTCTGTAAAGTGCATTCAGGGAAGAACAAGAAACTCTACAACGTCCCGCATCTTGCTGGGAAGGAACAGCACAGCCTCTCCTCGGTGAAGACGTCCTTTCTTGCAGACTGCCAGGCTGGGACTCCTATTCCGTTTCAGCACTCCGAGTTTGGCCTAGCACGGAAATGACCCCTTCCCTCAACGCCCTACACATCTCTTAAGGACTATAACCCCCGTGTGCCCATTCGTTATATCTCGCCCCCTATGAAACACAGAAGAGCTGTGGCTGGATGGTAGGAGGCAGTGGCCGTAGTGTCCTTAAGGCATAAGTATCCCGTGCCAAAGGCCCCGTGATAATCTCTCGCTTTCGGGAGCCTAGGGCATACCAAGGGCTGCCAAACACAGCTAAAGGAGGCGAAAGAAGAGAAGCAGAACTTGCTCCTGAGACTCTCGTACATATACTGACCCCAAAGCATGCCTCTTCGTGGAGACCGAAGGCCTCCCCAGCTCAGATTTAGGGCCCTGGAACACAGGGCTAAGCGCTGCCTTCAAAGGAGAGGTAGGAAAGGAATGTTTTCAAGTCTCGCCCGCCTTTCAGCGCCTGTTCAGCTTGAGTGGACAATAGCCACAGCCTGCCCGAACGTCCTGCCGAGCACCGAGTTTGACTGGAGTGTAGCAAACGCTTGCCAGTTCTCTGAGGGGGAAGAGGCCATTGCTGTGGTGTGAACGGCCTTCACTGGCACTCGCTGGGAGCGCAGTGCTCTCTGGGCAGGCAGGATAGTTCCTATCGGAGAAGCATTTGAACAGACGCCTGCCCTGGTATACGTGCTACATCCGCACATCGAGTGTACCTTTCCTACGCTCCAGGCACCAACACGGTGCACAGAACTCCTCTTGATGGTGAGCAACAAGACGCAACATTTCTTCTAGGAGGCTCGTGCGGGACGAGGCCTCTTGAGGATGTGGACCCTCGAATCCCGTCGAAACCACTGGGATTGATTGCCACGTTATGTTAGCGACACAATGAGAGCATTTCAGCTTCATGGAACCACGCACGTTCAGTGCGACATGAGAGAAGAAAACACAGATGCTGCCTTGACAGGGTTAGAGTGAATTTGCCTCTGTCCCTCCCCACCCCCCACCCCCCCCGCCGACACATAACCTGCGCAGAGCCAGCACAGCTTCACGTCCCGAGGAACATTACTGCTGTGTGCTAGAATACATGAAAGGAAACCTGCGGACGCTGGGAGACTCTGAGCTGTACGCGGCTTGAGAAAGCTTCTAGACCCTTCAGGGCTCGGCGTGGCACCTCTGGAGCATGAGACACCACGTTTCCTCATGGAAACCTAGTGTTACGTTTCGGGGACTTGATGCACAACCGCCTGCAGCCGCTTAGCTGGATGGCCTTGTCCAGAATCGACAGTTGCCAGAGAGTTCTTTCCCAGGAGCTCGTGAGACAGCATATCATGCAGAAACGCAGAGAAGGAGACCAGCCTTTCCCCGTGTTTTCAGAGGTTCGCTCCTCTGCCTTTGAGCCTTTGAACACAAAGATCCAGTCAGCTCCCGATGATAACTTAGAACTGTACTCTTGACGGTCTCTCTGCCATCAGCCCCCTGCTCAGCCTCCGTCTCCTCGGTGCATTCAGTGAAGTACCATAAAATCTGCAACCTGCCGCACCATGTTGTTCAGGAAGGGCACATTTCCTCTTCGTAAAGAAATCTTTTCTTGCAGCCAGCCTGGTTCGAGCTCCTATTCCTTTTCAGAAGCCCGAGTTTGGCATAGCACTGAAATGACCCCTTCCCTCAAGGCCGGACACATCTCCTAGAGAATATACTCCACGTAGCCCCATTCATTACCTCTTGCCTCCTATGAAACACAAAGGAGTTGTAGCTTGATGGGAGGAAACAGTGGCCTCCTGCTCCATCTATGACTATCCCGTTTCCCAAGGCCCCGTGAAAGGCTCTTGCTTTCAAGGGTGTAGAGTCTATCGATGGGCACCAAGCACCGCCAAAAGAGGAGAAATCAGAGCTAGAGAACGTGCTCCTGAGAAACACGCACACTTACCGCACGAAAAGCAGGCCTCTTCGTGGAGTCTGAAATCCCTCCCTGCTCAGCGTTTCTCCGTGGGGCAGAGCGCTCACCGCTGCCTCCATGCACAGCTAGGAAAAGTAGGTGTGCAGGTGTCACCTGCCTTTCAGCGCCTGTCCAAATTGTGCGGACAATAGCCACACCTGCCTGAACGTTCTGCAGAAAACCGAGTGTTACTGGAGTGTAGCAAACGCTTCCGTCTTCACTCAGGGTAAAGAGGCCATTGCTGTGGTGTGGACGGCCTTCATCCCCACTCTTTTGGAGCACAATGCCCTCTGAGCAGGCTGGAAACTGCCTGTAGGAGAAGCAGTTGAACAGACGTCCGCCCCGGTATACGGAACTGCAGCCACACCTCGAGTGTATCTTACGCTCCAGGAACCAACGCGGTGCCCAGAACTCCTTTCTGATGCTAAGAAGCAAGAGGCAACAATTCCTCTGGAGACCCGTGCGTGGTGAGGCCTCCTGAGATTTGGTGCCTTCCAGTCCCGTTGACACCCCATCGATTGATTGCCATGTGATGGTAGCGACACAAAGACTGCCTTTACAAGTGCATGGAACCACGTTCAGTGGGCCGTGAGCCGAGAAGCACTAATGCTACACTGACAGGGCTAGGATGAAATGCCTCTGACCCCCTCCAAAAAGTAACTTTCCAAGAGGCAGCACACGGTCGCATCCCCAGAACAACCCTGCCGTGTGCTAGGATACATTACAGGAAATCCGGAGACTCTGGGAGACGCTGAGCTCCACACGGCTTGAAAAAGCTTATAGCCTCTTTTCGGGGGTCAGTGTGGCACTTCTGGACAGTGAGACACCAGGTCTCCTAATGGAACCCTGGTGTTACATTACTGGGACGTAAGGCACAACATTAATCAGCCGCTTGGGTTACGGGCCTTGTCCAGAAGCAACGGTTGCCAAAGATTTCTTTGCTTTGAGCTCGTGAGACAGCATATCATGTAGGACCACAGAGAAGGAGACCTGCCGCTCTCTGGTTTTGAAGAAGAGGTGAGCTTTTTTACTAAGCCTTGGAGCACAAAGATCCAGCCAAGTCCCAACGACAGGTTAGAAGGTTACTGTTGCAGGTCTCTCGGCGCTTAGCCCACTGTTCGGCTACAGTCTGTAAAGTGCATTCAGGGAAGAACAAGAAACTCTACAACGTCCCGCATCTTGCTGGGAAGGAACAACACAGCCTCTCCTCGGTGAAGACGTCCTTTCTTGCAGACTGCCAGGCTGGGACTCCTATTCCGTTTCAGCACTCCGAGTTTGGCCTAGCACGGAAATGACCCCTTCCCTCAACGCCCTACACATCTCTTAAGGACTATAACCCCCGTGTGCCCATTCGTTATATCTCGCCCCCTATGAAACACAGAAGAGCTGTGGCTGGATGGTAGGAGGCAGTGGCCGTAGTGTCCTTAAGGCATAAGTATCCCGTGCCAAAGGCCCCGTGATAATCTCTCGCTTTCGGGAGCCTAGGGCATACCAAGGGCTGCCAAACACAGCTAAAGGAGGCGAAAGAAGAGAAGCAGAACTTGCTCCTGAGACTCTCGTACATATACTGACCCCAAAGCATGCCTCTTCGTGGAGACCGAAGGCCTCCCCAGCTCAGATTTAGGGCCCTGGAACACAGGGCTAAGCGCTGCCTTCAAAGGAGAGGTAGGAAAGGAATGTTTTCAAGTCTCGCCCGCCTTTCAGCGCCTGTTCAGCTTGAGTGGACAATAGCCACAGCCTGCCCGAACGTCCTGCCGAGCACCGAGTTTGACTGGAGTGTAGCAAACGCTTGCCAGTTCTCTGAGGGGGAAGAGGCCATTGCTGTGGTGTGAACGGCCTTCACTGGCACTCGCTGGGAGCGCAGTGCTCTCTGGGCAGGCAGGATAGTTCCTATCGGAGAAGCATTTGAACAGACGCCTGCCCTGGTATACGTGCTACATCCGCACATCGAGTGTACCTTTCCTACGCTCCAGGCACCAACACGGTGCACAGAACTCCTCTTGATGGTGAGCAACAAGACGCAACATTTCTTCTAGGAGGCTCGTGCGGGACGAGGCCTCTTGAGGATGTGGACCCTCGAATCCCGTCGAAACCACTGGGATTGATTGCCACGTTATGTTAGCGACACAATGAGAGCATTTCAGCTTCATGGAACCACGCACGTTCAGTGCGACATGAGAGAAGAAAACACAGATGCTGCCTTGACAGGGTTAGAGTGAATTTGCCTCTGTCCCTCCCCACCCCCCACCCCCCCCGCCGACACATAACCTGCGCAGAGCCAGCACAGCTTCACGTCCCGAGGAACATTACTGCTGTGTGCTAGAATACATGAAAGGAAACCTGCGGACGCTGGGAGACTCTGAGCTGTACGCGGCTTGAGAAAGCTTCTAGACCCTTCAGGGCTCGGCGTGGCACCTCTGGAGCATGAGACACCACGTTTCCTCATGGAAACCTAGTGTTACGTTTCGGGGACTTGATGCACAACCGCCTGCAGCCGCTTAGCTGGATGGCCTTGTCCAGAATCGACAGTTGCCAGAGAGTTCTTTCCCAGGAGCTCGTGAGACAGCATATCATGCAGAAACGCAGAGAAGGAGACCAGCCTTTCCCCGTGTTTTCAGAGGTTCGCTCCTCTGCCTTTGAGCCTTTGAACACAAAGATCCAGTCAGCTCCCGATGATAACTTAGAACTGTACTCTTGACGGTCTCTCTGCCATCAGCCCCCTGCTCAGCCTCCGTCTCCTCGGTGCATTCAGTGAAGTACCATAAAATCTGCAACCTGCCGCACCATGTTGTTCAGGAAGGGCACATTTCCTCTTCGTAAAGAAATCTTTTCTTGCAGCCAGCCTGGTTCGAGCTCCTATTCCTTTTCAGAAGCCCGAGTTTGGCATAGCACTGAAATGACCCCTTCCCTCAAGGCCGGACACATCTCCTAGAGAATATACTCCACGTAGCCCCATTCATTACCTCTTGCCTCCTATGAAACACAAAGGAGTTGTAGCTTGATGGGAGGAAACAGTGGCCTCCTGCTCCATCTATGACTATCCCGTTTCCCAAGGCCCCGTGAAAGGCTCTTGCTTTCAAGGGTGTAGAGTCTATCGATGGGCACCAAGCACCGCCAAAAGAGGAGAAATCAGAGCTAGAGAACGTGCTCCTGAGAAACACGCACACTTACCGCACGAAAAGCAGGCCTCTTCGTGGAGTCTGAAATCCCTCCCTGCTCAGCGTTTCTCCGTGGGGCAGAGCGCTCACCGCTGCCTCCATGCACAGCTAGGAAAAGTAGGTGTGCAGGTGTCACCTGCCTTTCAGCGCCTGTCCAAATTGTGCGGACAATAGCCACACCTGCCTGAACGTTCTGCAGAAAACCGAGTGTTACTGGAGTGTAGCAAACGCTTCCGTCTTCACTCAGGGTAAAGAGGCCATTGCTGTGGTGTGGACGGCCTTCATCCCCACTCTTTTGGAGCACAATGCCCTCTGAGCAGGCTGGAAACTGCCTGTAGGAGAAGCAGTTGAACAGACGTCCGCCCCGGTATACGGAACTGCAGCCACACCTCGAGTGTATCTTACGCTCCAGGAACCAACGCGGTGCCCAGAACTCCTTTCTGATGCTAAGAAGCAAGAGGCAACAATTCCTCTGGAGACCCGTGCGTGGTGAGGCCTCCTGAGATTTGGTGCCTTCCAGTCCCGTTGACACCCCATCGATTGATTGCCATGTGATGGTAGCGACACAAAGACTGCCTTTACAAGTGCATGGAACCACGTTCAGTGGGCCGTGAGCCGAGAAGCACTAATGCTACACTGACAGGGCTAGGATGAAATGCCTCTGACCCCCTCCAAAAAGTAACTTTCCAAGAGGCAGCACACGGTCACATCCCCAGAACAACCCTGCCGTGTGCTAGGATACATTACAGGAAATCCGGAGACTCTGGGAGACGCTGAGCTCCACACGGCTTGAAAAAGCTTATAGCCTCTTTTCGGGGGTCAGTGTGGCACTTCTGGACAGTGAGACACCAGGTCTCCTAATGGAACCCTGGTGTTACATTACTGGGACGTAAGGCACAACATTAATCAGCCGCTTGGGTTACGGGCCTTGTCCAGAAGCAACGGTTGCCAAAGATTTCTTTGCTTTGAGCCCGTGAGACAGCATATCATGTAGGACCGCAGAGAAGGAGACCTGCCGCTCTCTGGTTTTGAAGAAGAGGTGAGCTTTTCTACTAAGCCTTGGAGCACAAAGATCCAGCCAAGTCCCAACGACAGGTTAGAAGGTTACTGTTGCAGGTCTCTCGGCGCTTAGCCCACTGTTCGGCTACAGTCTGTAAAGTGCATTCAGGGAAGAACAAGAAACTCTACAACGTCCCGCATCTTGCTGGGAAGGAACAGCACAGCCTCTCCTCGGTGAAGACGTCCTTTCTTGCAGACTGCCAGGCTGGGACTCCTATTCCGTTTCAGCACTCCGAGTTTGGCCTAGCACGGAAATGACCCCTTCCCTCAACGCCCTACACATCTCTTAAGGACTATAACCCCCGTGTGCCCATTCGTTATATCTCGCCCCCTATGAAACACAGAAGAGCTGTGGCTGGATGGTAGGAGGCAGTGGCCGTAGTGTCCTTAAGGGATAAGTATCCCGTGCCAAAGGCCCCGTGATAATCTCTCGCTTTCGGGAGCCTAGGGCATACCAAGGGCTGCCAAACACAGCTAAAGGAGGCGAAAGAAGAGAAGCAGAACTTGCTCCTGAGACTCTCGTACATATACTGACCCCAAAGCATGCCTCTTCGTGGAGACCGAAGGCCTCCCCAGCTCAGATTTAGGGCCCTGGAACACAGGGCTAAGCGCTGCCTTCAAAGGAGAGGTAGGAAAGGAATGTTTTCAAGTCTCACCCGCCTTTCAGCGCCTGTTCAGCTTGAGTGGACAATAGCCACAGCCTGCCCGAACGTCCTGCCGAGCACCGAGTTTGACTGGAGTGTAGCAAACGCTTGCCAGTTCTCTGAGGGGGAAGAGGCCATTGCTGTGGTGTGAACGGTCTTCACTGGCACTCGCTGGGAGCGCAGTGCTCTCTGGGCAGGCAGGATAGTTCCTATCGGAGAAGCATTTGAACAGACGCCTGCCCTGGTATACGTGCTACATCCGCACATCGAGTGTACCTTTCCTACGCTCCAGGCACCAACACGGTGCACAGAACTCCTCTTGATGGTGAGCAACAAGACGCAACATTTCTTCTAGGAGGCTCGTGCGGGACGAGGCCTCTTGAGGATGTGGACCCTCGAATCCCGTCGAAACCACTGGGATTGATTGCCACGTTATGTTAGCGACACAATGAGAGCATTTCAGCTTCATGGAACCACGCACGTTCAGTGCGACATGAGAGAAGAAAACACAGATGCTACCTTGACAGGGTTAGAGTGAATTTGCCTCTGTCCCTCCCAGCCCCCCACCCCCCCCGCCGACACATAACCTGCCCAGAGCCAGCACAGCTTCACGTCCCGAGGAACATTACTGCTGTGTGCTAGAATACATGAAAGGAAACCTGCGGACGCTGGGAGACTCTGAGCTGTACGCGGCTTGAGAAAGCTTCTAGACCCTTCAGGGCTCGGCGTGGCACCTCTGGAGCATGAGACACCACGTTTCCTCATGGAAACCTAGTGTTACGTTTCGGGGACTTGATGCACAACCGCCTGCAGCCGCTTAGCTGGATGGCCTTGTCCAGAAGCGACAGTTGCCAGAGAGTTCTTTCCCAGGAGCTCGTGAGACAGCATATCATGCAGAAACGCAGAGAAGGAGACCAGCCTTTCCCCGTGTTTTCAGAGGTTCACTCCTCTGCCTTTGAGCCTTTGAACACAAAGATCCAGTCAGCTCCCGATGATAACTTAGAACTGTACTCTTGACGGTCTCTCTGCCATCAGCCCCCTGCTCAGCTACCGTCTCCTCGGTGCATTCAGTGAAGTACCATAAAATCTGCAGCCTGCCGCACCATGTTGTTCAGGAAGGGCACATTTCCTCTTCGTAAAGAAATCTTTTCTTGCAGCCTGCCTGGCTCGAGCTCCTATTCCTCTTCAGAAGCCCGAGTTTGGCATAGCACTGAAATGACCCCTTCCCTCAAGGCCGGACACATCTCCTAGAGAATATACTCCACGTAGGCCCATTCATTACCTCTTCCCTCCTATGAAACACAAAGGAGTTGTAGCTTGATGGGAGGAAACAGTGGCCTCCTGCTCCGTCTATGACTATCCCGTTTCCCAAGGCCCCGTGAAAGGCTCTTGCTTTCAAGGGTGTAGAGTCTATCGACGGGCAGCAAGCACCGCCAAAAGAGGAGAAATCAGAGCTAGAGAACGTGCTCCTGAGAAACACGCACACTTACCGCACGAAAAGCAGGCCTCTTCGTGGAGTCTGAAATCCCTCCCTGCTCAGCGTTTCTCCGTGGGGCAGAGCGCTCACCGCTGCCTCCATGCACAGCTAGGAAAAGTAGGTGTGCAGGTGTCACCTGCCTTTCAGCGCCTGTCCAAATTGTGCGGACAATAGCCACACCTGCCTGAACGTTCTGCAGAAAACCGAGTGTTACTGGAGTGTAGCAAACGCTTCCGTCTTCACTCAGGGTAAAGAGGCCATTGCTGTGGTGTGGACGGCCTTCATCCCCACTCTTTTGGAGCACAATGCCCTCTGAGCAGGCTGGAAACTGCCTGTAGGAGAAGCAGTTGAACAGACGTCCGCCCCGGTATACGGAACTGCAGCCACACCTCGAGTGTATCTTACGCTCCAGGAACCAACGCGGTGCCCAGAACTCCTTTCTGATGCTAAGAAGCAAGAGGCAACAATTCCTCTGGAGACCCGTGCGTGGTGAGGCCTCCTGAGATTTGGTGCCTTCCAGTCCCGTTGACACCCCATCGATTGATTGCCATGTGATGGTAGCGACACAAAGACTGCCTTTACAAGTGCATGGAACCACGTTCAGTGGGCCGTGAGCCGAGAAGCACTAATGCTACACTGACAGGGCTAGGATGAAATGCCTCTGACCCCCTCCAAAAAGTAACTTTCCAAGAGGCAGCACACGGTCACATCCCCAGAACAACCCTGCCGTGTGCTAGGATACATTACAGGAAATCCGGAGACTCTGGGAGACGCTGAGCTCCACACGGCTTGAAAAAGCTTATAGCCTCTTTTCGGGGGTCAGTGTGGCACTTCTGGACAGTGAGACACCAGGTCTCCTAATGGAACCCTGGTGTTACATTACTGGGACGTAAGGCACAACATTAATCAGCCGCTTGGGTTACGGGCCTTGTCCAGAAGCAACGGTTGCCAAAGATTTCTTTGCTTTGAGCCCGTGAGACAGCATATCATGTAGGACCGCAGAGAAGGAGACCTGCCGCTCTCTGGTTTTGAAGAAGAGGTGAGCTTTTCTACTAAGCCTTGGAGCACAAAGATCCAGCCAAGTCCCAACGACAGGTTAGAAGGTTACTGTTGCAGGTCTCTTGGCGCTTAGCCCACTGTTCGGCTACAGTCTGTAAAGTGCATTCAGGGAAGAACAAGAAACTCTACAACGTCCCGCATCTTGCTGGGAAGGAACAGCACAGCCTCTCCTCGGTGAAGACGTCCTTTCTTGCAGACTGCCAGGCTGGGACTCCTATTCCGTTTCAGCACTCCGAGTTTGGCCTAGCACGGAAATGACCCCTTCCCTCAACGCCCTACACATCTCTTAAGGACTATAACCCCCGTGTGCCCATTCGTTATATCTCGCCCCCTATGAAACACAGAAGAGCTGTGGCTGGATGGTAGGAGGCAGTGGCCGTAGTGTCCTTAAGGGATAAGTATCCCGTGCCAAAGGCCCCGTGATAATCTCTCGCTTTCGGGAGCCTAGGGCATACCAAGGGCTGCCAAACACAGCTAAAGGAGGCGAAAGAAGAGAAGCAGAACTTGCTCCTGAGACTCTCGTACATATACTGACCCCAAAGCATGCCTCTTCGTGGAGACCGAAGGCCTCCCCAGCTCAGATTTAGGGCCCTGGAACACAGGGCTAAGCGCTGCCTTCAAAGGAGAGGTAGGAAAGGAATGTTTTCAAGTCTCGCCCGCCTTTCAGCGCCTGTTCAGCTTGAGTAGACAATAGCCACAGCCTGCCCGAACGTCCTGCCGAGCACCGAGTTTGACTGGAGTGTAGCAAACGCTTGCCAGTTCTCTGAGGGGGAAGAGGCCATTGCTGTGGTGTGAACGGCCTTCACTGGCACTCGCTGGGAGCGCAGTGCTCTCTGGGCAGGCAGGATAGTTCCTATCGGAGAAGCATTTGAACAGACGCCTGCCCTGGTATACGTGCTACATCCGCACATCGAGTGTACCTTTCCTACGCTCCAGGCACCAACACGGTGCACAGAACTCCTCTTGATGGTGAGCAACAAGACGCAACATTTCTTCTAGGAGGCTCGTGCGGGACGAGGCCTCTTGAGGATGTGGACCCTCGAATCCCGTCGAAACCACTGGGATTGATTGCCACGTTATGTTAGCGACACAATGAGAGCATTTCAGCTTCATGGAACCACGCACGTTCAGTGCGACATGAGAGAAGAAAACACAGATGCTGCCTTGACAGGGTTAGAGTGAATTTGCCTCTGTCCCTCCCCGCCCCCCACCCCCCCCGCCGACACATAACCTGCCCAGAGCCAGCACAGCTTCACGTCCCGAGGAACATTACTGCTGTGTGCTAGAATACATGAAAGGAAACCTGCGGACGCTGGGAGACTCTGAGCTGTACGCGGCTTGAGAAAGCTTCTAGACCCTTCAGGGCTCGGCGTGGCACCTCTGGAGCATGAGACACCACGTTTCCTCATGGAAAACTAGTGTTACGTTTCGGGGACTTGATGCACAACCGCCTCCAGCCGCTTAGCTGGATGGCCTTGTCCAGAAGCGACAGTTGCCAGAGAGTTCTTTCCCAGGAGCTCGTGAGACAGCATATCATGCAGAAACGCAGAGAAGGAGACCAGCCTTTCCCCGTGTTTTGAGAGGTTCGCTCCTCTGCCTTTGAGCCTTTGAACACAAAGATCCAGTCAGCTCCCGATGATAACTTAGAACTGTACTCTTGACGGTCTCTCTGCCATCAGCCCCCTGCTCAGCTACCGTCTCCTCGGTGCATTCAGTGAAGTACCATAAAATCTGCAGCCTGCCGCACCATGTTGTTCAGGAAGGGCACATTTCCTCTTCGTAAAGAAATCTTTTCTTGCAGCCTGCCTGGCTCGAGCTCCTATTCCTCTTCAGAAGCCCGAGTTTGGCATAGCACTGAAATGACCCCTTCCCTCAAGGCCGGACACATCTCCTAGAGAATATACTCCACGTAGGCCCATTCATTACCTCTTGCCTCCTATGAAACACAAAGAAGTTGTAGCTTGATGGGAGGAAACAGTGGCCTCCTGCTCCGTCTATGACTATCCCGTTTCCCAAGGCCCCGTGAAAGGCTCTTGCTTTCAAGGGTGTAGAGTCTATCGACGGGCAGCAAGCACCGCCAAAAGAGGAGAAATCAGAGCTAGAGAACGTGCTCCTGAGAAACACGCACACTTACCGCACGAAAAGCAGGCCTCTTCGTGGAGTCTGAAATCCCTCCCTGCTCAGCGTTTCTCCATGGGGCAGAGCGCTCACCGCTGCCTCCATGCACAGCTAGGAAAAGTAGGTGTGCAGGTGTCACCTGCCTTTCAGCGCCTGTCCAAATTGTGCGGACAATAGCCACACCTGCCTGAACGTTCTGCAGAAAACCGAGTGTTACTGGAGTGTAGCAAACGCTTCCGTCTTCACTCAGGGTAAAGAGGCCATTGCTGTGGTGTGGACGGCCTTCATCCCCACTCTTTTGGAGCACAATGCCCTCTGAGCAGGCTGGAAACTGCCTGTAGGAGAAGCAGTTGAACAGACGTCCGCCCCGGTATACGGAACTGCAGCCACACCTCGAGTGTATCTTACGCTCCAGGAACCAACGCGGTGCCCAGAACTCCTTTCTGATGCTAAGAAGCAAGAGGCAACAATTCCTCTGGAGACCCGTGCGTGGTGAGGCCTCCTGAGATTTGGTGCCTTCCAGTCCCGTTGACACCCCATCGATTGATTGCCATGTGATGGTAGCGACACAAAGACTGCCTTTACAAGTGCATGGAACCACGTTCAGTGGGCCGTGAGCCGAGAAGCACTAATGCTACACTGACAGGGCTAGGATGAAATGCCTCTGACCCCCTCCAAAAAGTAACTTTCCAAGAGGCAGCACACGGTCACATCCCCAGAACAACCCTGCCGTGTGCTAGGATACATTACAGGAAATCCGGAGACTCTGGGAGACGCTGAGCTCCACACGGCTTGAAAAAGCTTATAGCCTCTTTTCGGGGGTCAGTGTGGCACTTCTGGACAGTGAGACACCAGGTCTCCTAATGGAACCCTGGTGTTACATTACTGGGACGTAAGGCACAACATTAATCAGCCGCTTGGGTTACGGGCCTTGTCCAGAAGCAACGGTTGCCAAAGATTTCTTTGCTTTGAGCTCGTGAGACAGCATATCATGTAGGACCGCAGAGAAGGAGACCTGCCGCTCTCTGGTTTTGAAGAAGAGGTGAGCTTTTCTACTAAGCCTTGGAGCACAAAGATCCAGCCAAGTCCCAACGACAGGTTAGAAGGTTACTGTTGCAGGTCTCTCGGCGCTTAGCCCACTGTTCGGCTACAGTCTGTAAAGTGCATTCAGGGAAGAACAAGAAACTCTACAACGTCCCGCATCTTGCTGGGAAGGAACAGCACAGCCTCTCCTCGGTGAAGACGTCCTTTCTTGCAGACTGCCAGGCTGGGACTCCTATTCCGTTTCAGCACTCCGAGTTTGGCCTAGCACGGAAATGACCCCTTCCCTCAACGCCCTACACATCTCTTAAGGACTATAACCCCCGTGTGCCCATTCGTTATATCTCGCCCCCTATGAAACACAGAAGAGCTGTGGCTGGATGGTAGGAGGCAGTGGCCGTAGTGTCCTTAAGGGATAAGTATCCCATGCCAAAGTCCCCGTGATAATCTCTCTATTTCGGGAGCCTAGGGCATACCAAGGGCTGCCAAACACAGCTAAAGGAGGCGAAAGAAGAGAAGCAGAACTTGCTCCTGAGACTCTCGTACATATACTGACCCCAAAGCATGCCTCTTCGTGGAGACCGAAGGCCTCCCCAGCTCAGATTTAGGGCCCTGGAACACAGGGCTAAGCGCTGCCTTCAAAGGAGAGGTAGGAAAGGAATGTTTTCAAGTCTCGCCCGCCTTTCAGCGCCTGTTCAGCTTGAGTGGACAATAGCCACAGCCTGCCCGAACGTCCTGCCGAGCACCGAGTTTGACTGAAGTGTAGCAAACGCTTGCCAGTTCTCTGAGGGGGAAGAGGCCATTGCTGTGGTGTGAACGGCCTTCACTGGCACTCGCTGGGAGCGCAGTGCTCTCTGGGCAGGCAGGATAGTTCCTATCGCAGAAGCATTTGAACAGACGCCTGCCCTGGTATACGTGCTACATCCGCACATCGAGTGTACCTTTCCTACGCTCCAGGCACCAACACGGTGCACAGAACTCCTCTTGATGGTGAGCAACAAGACGCAACATTTCTTCTAGGAGGCTCGTGCGGGACGAGGCCTCTTGAGGATGTGGACCCTCGAATCCCGTCGAAACCACTGGGATTGATTGCCACGTTATGTTAGCGACACAATGAGAGCATTTCAGCTTCATGGAACCACGCACGTTCAGTGCGACATGAGAGAAGAAAACACAGATGCTGCCTTGACAGGGTTAGAGTGAATTTGCCTCTGTCCCTCCCCGCCCCCCACCCCCCCCGCCGACACATAACCTGCCCAGAGCCAGCACAGCTTCACGTCCCGAGGAACATTACTGCTGTGTGCTAGAATACATGAAAGGAAACCTGCGGACGCTGGGAGACTCTGAGCTGTACGCGGCTTGAGAAAGCTTCTAGACCCTTCAGGGCTCGGCGTGGCACCTCTGGAGCATGAGACACCACGTTTCCTCATGGAAACCTAGTGTTACGTTTCGGGGACTTGATGCACAACCGCCTGCAGCCGCTTAGCTGGATGGCCTTGTCCAGAAGCGACAGTTGCCAGAGAGTTCTTTCCCAGGAGCTCGTGAGACAGCATATCATGCAGAAACGCAGAGAAGGAGACCAGCCTTTCCCCGTGTTTTCAGAGGTTCGCTCCTCTGCCTTTGAGCCTTTGAACACAAAGATCCAGTCAGCTCCCGATGATAACTTAGAACTGTACTCTTGACGGTCTCTCTGCCATCAGCCCCCTGCTCAGCTACCGTCTCCTCGGTGCATTCAGTGAAGTACCATAAAATCTGCAGCCTGCCGCACCATGTTGTTCAGGAAGGGCACATTTCCTCTTCGTAACGAAATCTTTTCTTGCAGCCTGCCTGGCTCGAGCTCCTATTCCTCTTCAGAAGCCCGAGTTTGGCATAGCACTGAAATGACCCCTTCCCTCAAGGCCGGACACATCTCCTAGAGAATATACTCCACGTAGGCCCATTCATTACCTCTTGCCTCCTATGAAACACAAAGAAGTTGTAGCTTGATGGGAGGAAACAGTGGCCTCCTGCTCCGTCTATGACTATCCCGTTTCCCAAGGCCCCGTGAAAGGCTCTTGCTTTCAAGGGTGTAGAGTCTATCGACGGACACCAAGCACCGCCAAAAGAGGAGAAATCAGAGCTAGAGAACGTGCTCCTGAGAAACACGCACACTTACCGCACGAAAAGCAGGCCTCTTCGTGGAGTCTGAAATCCCTCCCTGCTCAGCGTTTCTCCGTGGGGCAGAGCGCTCACCGCTGCCTCCATGCACAGCTAGGAAAAGTAGGTGTGCAGGTGTCACCTGCCTTTCAGCGCCTGTCCAAATTGTGCGGACAATAGCCACACCTGCCTGAACGTTCTGCAGAAAACCGAGTGTTACTGGAGTGTAGCAAATGCTTCCGTCTTCACTCAGGGTAAAGAGGCCATTGCTGTGGTGTGGACGGCCTTCATCCCCACTCTTTTGGAGCACAATGCCCTCTGAGCAGGCTGGAAACTGCCTGTAGGAGAAGCAGTTGAACAGACGTCCGCCCCGGTATACGGAACTGCAGCCACACCTCGAGTGTATCTTACGCTCCAGGAACCAACGCGGTGCCCAGAACTCCTTTCTGATGCTAAGAAGCAAGAGGCAACAATTCCTCTGGAGACCCGTGCGTGGTGAGGCCTCCTGAGATTTGGTGCCTTCCAGTCCCGTTGACACCCCATCGATTGATTGCCATGTGATGGTAGCGACACAAAGACTGCCTTTACAAGTGCATGGAACCACGTTCAGTGGGCCATGAGCCGAGAAGCACTAATGCTACACTGACAGGGCTAGGATGAAATGCCTCTGACCCCCTCCAAAAAGTAACTTTCCAAGAGGCAGCACACGGTCACATCCCCAGAACAACCCTGCCGTGTGCTAGGATACATTACAGGAAATCCGGAGACTCTGGGAGACGCTGAGCTCCACACGGCTTGAAAAAGCTTATAGCCTCTTTTCGGGGGTCAGTGTGGCACTTCTGGACAGTGAGACACCAGGTCTCCTAATGGAACCCTGGTGTTACATTACTGGGACGTAAGGCACAACATTAATCAGCCGCTTGGGTTACGGGCCTTGTCCAGAAGCAACGGTTGCCAAAGATTTCTTTGCTTTGAGCTCGTGAGACAGCATATCATGTAGGACCGCAGAGAAGGAGACCTGCCGCTCTCTGGTTTTGAAGAAGAGGTGAGCTTTTCTACTAAGCCTTGGAGCACAAAGATCCAGCCAAGTCCCAACGACAGGTTAGAAGGTTACTGTTGCAGGTCTCTCGGCGCTTAGCCCACTGTTCGGCTACAGTCTGTAAAGTGCATTCAGGGAAGAACAAGAAACTCTACAACGTCCTGCATCTTGCTGGGAAGGAACAGCACAGCCTCTCCTCGGTGAAGACGTCCTTTCTTGCAGACTGCCAGGCTGGGACTCCTATTCCGTTTCAGCACTCCGAGTTTGGCCTAGCACGGAAATGACCCCTTCCCTCAACGCCCTACACATCTCTTAAGGACTATAACCCCCGTGTGCCCATTCGTTATATCTCGCCCCCTATGAAACACAGAAGAGCTGTGGCTGGATGGTAGGAGGCAGTGGCCGTAGTGTCCTTAAGGGATAAGTATCCCGTGCCAAAGGCCCCGTGATAATCTCTCGCTTTCGGGAGCCTAGGGCATACCAAGGGCTGCCAAACACAGCTAAAGGAGGTGAAAGAAGAGAAGCAGAACTTGCTCCTGAGACTCTCGTACATATACTGACCCCAAAGCATGCCTCTTCGTGGAGACCGAAGGCCTCCCCAGCTCAGATTTAGGGCCCTGGAACACAGGGCTAAGCGCTGCCTTCAAAGGAGAGGTAGGAAAGGAATGTTTTCAAGTCTCGCCCGCCTTTCAGCGCCTGTTCAGCTTGAGTGGACAATAGCCACAGCCTGCCCGAACGTCCTGCCGAGCACCGAGTTTGACTGAAGTGTAGCAAACGCTTGCCAGTTCTCTGAGGGGGAAGAGGCCATTGCTGTGGTGTGAACGGCCTTCACTGGCACTCGCTGGGAGCGCAGTGCTCTCTGGGCAGGCAGGATAGTTCCTATTGGAGAAGCATTTGAACAGACGCCTGCCCTGGTATACGTGCTACATCCGCACATCGAGTGTACCTTTCCTACGCTCCAGGCACCAACACGGTGCACAGAACTCCTCTTGATGGTGAGCAACAAGACGCAACATTTCTTCTAGGAGGCTCGTGCGGGACGAGGCCTCTTGAGGATGTGGACCCTCGAATCCCGTCGAAACCACTGGGATTGATTGCCACGTTATGTTAGCGACACAATGAGAGCATTTCAGCTTCATGGAACCACGCACGTTCAGTGCGACATGAGAGAAGAAAACACAGATGCTGCCTTGACAGGGTTAGAGTGAATTTGCCTCTGTCCCTCCCCGCCCCCCACCCCCCCCGCCGACACATAACCTGCCCAGAGCCAGCACAGCTTCACGTCCCGAGGAACATTACTGCTGTGTGCTAGAATACATGAAAGGAAACCTGCGGACGCTGGGCGACTCTGAGCTGTACGCGGCTTGAGAAAGCTTCTAGACCCTTCAGGGCTCGGCGTGGCACCTCTGGAGCATGAGACACCACGTTTCCTCATGGAAACCTAGTGTTACGTTTCGGGGACTTGATGCACAACCGCCTGCAGCCGCTTAGCTGGATGGCCTTGTCCAGAAGCGACAGTTGCCAGAGAGTTCTTTCCCAGGAGCTCGTGAGACAGCATATCACGCAGAAACGCAGAGAAGGAGACCAGCCTTTCCCCGTGTTTTGAGAGGTTCGCTCCTCTGCCTTTGAGCCTTTGAACACAAAGATCCAGTCAGCTCCCGATGATAACTTAGAACTGTACTCTTGACGGTCTCTCTGCCATCAGCCCCCTGCTCAGCTACCGTCTCCTCGGTGCATTCAGTGAAGTACCATAAAATCTGCAGCCTGCCGCACCATGTTGTTCAGGAAGGGCACATTTCCTCTTCGTAAAGAAATCTTTTCTTGCAGCCTGCCTGGCTCGAGCTCCTATTCCTCTTCAGAAGCCCGAGTTTGGCATAGCACTGAAATGACCCCTTCCCTCAAGGCCGGACACATCTCCTAGAGAATATACTCCACGTAGGCCCATTCATTACCTCTTGCCTCCTATGAAACACAAAGAAGTTGTAGCTTGATGGGAGGAAACAGTGGCCTCCTGCTCCGTCTATGACTATCCCGTTTCCCAAGGCCCCGTGAAAGGCTCTTGCTTTCAAGGGTGTAGAGTCTATCGACGGGCAGCAAGCACCGCCAAAAGAGGAGAAATCAGAGCTAGAGAACGTGCTCCTGAGAAACACGCACACTTACCGCACGAAAAGCAGGCCTCTTCGTGGAGTCTGAAATCCCTCCCTGCTCAGCGTTTCTCCGTGGGGCAGAGCGCTCACCGCTGCCTCCATGCACAGCTAGGAAAAGTAGGTGTGCAGGTGTCACCTGCCTTTCAGCGCCTGTCCAAATTGTGCGGACAATAGCCACAGCTGCCTGAACGTTCTGCAGAAAACCGAGTGTTACTGGAGTGTAGCAAACGCTTCCGTCTTCACTCAGGGTAAAGAGGCCATTGCTGTGGTGTGGACGGCCTTCATCCCCACTCTTTTGGAGCACAATGCCCTCTGAGCAGGCTGGAAACTGCCTGTAGGAGAAGCAGTTGAACAGACGTCCGCCCCGGTATACGGAACTGCAGCCACACCTCGAGTGTATCTTACGCTCCAGGAACCAACGCGGTGCCCAGAACTCCTTTCTGATGCTAAGAAGCAAGAGGCAACAATTCCTCTGGAGACCCGTGCGTGGTGAGGCCTCCTGAGATTTGGTGCCTTCCAGTCCCGTTGACACCCCATCGATTGATTGCCATGTGATGGTAGCGACACAAAGACTGCCTTTACAAGTGCATGGAACCACGTTCAGTGGGCCGTGAGCCGAGAAGCACTAATGCTACACTGACAGGGCTAGGATGAAATGCCTCTGACCCCCTCCAAAAAGTAACTTTCCAAGAGGCAGCACACGGTCACATCCCCAGAACAACCCTGCCGTGTGCTAGGATACATTACAGGAAATCCGGAGACTCTGGGAGACGCTGAGCTCCACACGGCTTGAAAAAGCTTATAGCCTCTTTTCGGGGGTCAGTGTGGCACTTCTGGACAGTGAGACACCAGGTCTCCTAATGGAACCCTGGTGTTACATTACTGGGACGTAAGGCACAACATTAATCAGCCGCTTGGGTTACGGGCCTTGTCCAGAAGCAACGGTTGCCAAAGATTTCTTTGCTTTGAGCTCGTGAGACAGCATATCATGTAGGACCGCAGAGAAGGAGACCTGCCGCTCTCTGGTTTTGAAGAAGAGGTGAGCTTTTCTACTAAGCCTTGGAGCACAAAGATCCAGCCAAGTCCCAACGACAGGTTAGAAGGTTACTGTTGCAGGTCTCTCGGCGCTTAGCCCACTGTTCGGCTACAGTCTGTAAAGTGCATTCAGGGAAGAACAAGAAACTCTACAACGTCCCGCATCTTGCTGGGAAGGAACAGCACAGCCTCTCCTCGGTGAAGACGTCCTTTCTTGCAGACTGCCAGGCTGGGACTCCTATTCCGTTTCAGCACTCCGAGTTTGGCCTAGCACGGAAATGACCCCTTCCCTCAACGCCCTACACATCTCTTAAGGACTATAACCCCCGTGTGCCCATTCGTTATATCTCGCCCCCTATGAAACACAGAAGAGCTGTGGCTGGATGGTAGGAGGCAGTGGCCGTAGTGTCCTTAAGGGATAAGTATCCCGTGCCAAAGGCCCCGTGATAATCTCTCGCTTTCGGGAGCCTAGGGCATACCAAGGGCTGCCAAACACAGCTAAAGGAGGCGAAAGAAGAGAAGCAGAACTTGCTCCTGAGACTCTCGTACATATACTGACCCCAAAGCATGCCTCTTCGTGGAGACCGAAGGCCTCCCCAGCTCAGATTTAGGGCCCTGGAACACAGGGCTAAGCGCTGCCTTCAAAGGAGAGGTAGGAAAGGAATGTTTTCAAGTCTCGCCCGCCTTTCAGCGCCTGTTCAGCTTGAGTGGACAATAGCCACAGCCTGCCCGAACGTCCTGCCGAGCACCGAGTTTGACTGAAGTGTAGCAAACGCTTGCCAGTTCTCTGAGGGGGAAGAGGCCATTGCTGTGGTGTGAACGGCCTTCACTGGCACTCGCTGGGAGCGCAGTGCTCTCTGGGCAGGCAGGATAGTTCCTATTGGAGAAGCATTTGAACAGACGCCTGCCCTGGTATACGTGCTACATCCGCACATCGAGTGTACCTTTCCTACGCTCCAGGCACCAACACGGTGCACAGAACTCCTCTTGATGGTGAGCAACAAGACGCAACATTTCTTCTAGGAGGCTCGTGCGGGACGAGGCCTCTTGAGGATGTGGACCCTCGAATCCCGTCGAAACCACTGGGATTGATTGCCACGTTATGTTAGCGACACAATGAGAGCATTTCAGCTTCATGGAACCACGCACGTTCAGTGCGACATGAGAGAAGAAAACACAGATGCTGCCTTGACAGGGTTAGAGTGAATTTGCCTCTGTCCCTCCCCGCCCCCCACCCCCCCCCGCCGACACATAACCTGCCCAGAGCCAGCACAGCTTCACGTCCCGAGGAACATTACTGCTGTGTGCTAGAATACATGAAAGGAAACCTGCGGACGCTGGGAGACTCTGAGCTGTACGCGGCTTGAGAAAGCTTCTAGACCCTTCAGGGCTCGGCGTGGCACCTCTGGAGCATGAGACACCACGTTTCCTCATGGAAACCTAGTGTTACGTTTCGGGGACTTGATGCACAACCGCCTGCAGCCGCTTAGCTGGATGGCCTTGTCCAGAAGCGACAGTTGCCAGAGAGTTCTTTCCCAGGAGCTCGTGAGACAGCATATCACGCAGAAACGCAGAGAAGGAGACCAGCCTTTCCCCGTGTTTTGAGAGGTTCGCTCCTCTGCCTTTGAGCCTTTGAACACAAAGATCCAGTCAGCTCCCGATGATAACTTAGAACTGTACTCTTGACGGTCTCTCTGCCATCAGCCCCCTGCTCAGCTACCGTCTCCTCGGTGCATTCAGTGAAGTACCATAAAATCTGCAGCCTGCCGCACCATGTTGTTCAGGAAGGGCACATTTCCTCTTCGTAAAGAAATCTTTTCTTGCAGCCTGCCTGGCTCGAGCTCCTATTCCTCTTCAGAAGCCCGAGTTTGGCATAGCACTGAAATGACCCCTTCCCTCAAGGCCGGACACATCTCGTAGAGAATATGCTCCACGTAGCCCCATTCATTACCTCTTGCCTCCTATGAAACACAAAGGAGTTGTAGCTTGATGGGAGGAAACAGTGGCCTCCTGCTCCGTCTATGACTATCCCGTTTCCCAAGGCCCCGTGAAAGGCTCTTGCTTTCAAGGGTGTAGAGTCTATCGACGGGCAGCAAGCACCGCCAAAAGAGGAGAAATCAGAGCTAGAGAACATGCTCCTGAGAAACACGCACACTTACCGCACGAAAAGCAGGCCTCTTCGTGGAGTCTGAAATCCCTCCCTGCTCAGCGTTTCTCCGTGGGGCAGAGCGCTCACCGCTGCCTCCATGCACAGCTAGGAAAAGTAGGTGTGCAGGTGTCACCTGCCTTTCAGCGCCTGTCCAAATTGTGCGGACAATAGCCACAGCTGCCTGAACGTTCTGCAGAAAACCGAGTGTTACTGGAGTGTAGCAAACGCTTCCGTCTTCACTCAGGGTAAAGAGGCCATTGCTGTGGTGTGGACGGCCTTCATCCCCACTCTTTTGGAGCACAATGCCCTCTGAGCAGGCTGGAAACTGCCTGTAGGAGAAGCAGTTGAACAGACGTCCGCCCCGGTATACGGAACTGCAGCCACACCTCGAGTGTATCTTACGCTCCAGGAACCAACGCGGTGCCCAGAACTCCTTTCTGATGCTAAGAAGCAAGAGGCAACAATTCCTCTGGAGACCCGTGCGTGGTGAGGCCTCCTGAGATTTGGTGCCTTCCAGTCCCGTTGACACCCCATCGATTGATTGCCATGTGATGGTAGCGACACAAAGACTGCCTTTACAAGTGCATGGAACCACGTTCAGTGGGCCGTGAGCCGAGAAGCACTAATGCTACACTGACAGGGCTAGGATGAAATGCCTCTGACCCCCTCCAAAAAGTAACTTTCCAAGAGGCAGCACACGGTCACATCCCCAGAACAACCCTGCCGTGTGCTAGGATACATTACAGGAAATCCGGAGACTCTGGGAGACGCTGAGCTCCACACGGCTTGAAAAAGCTTATAGCCTCTTTTCGGGGGTCAGTGTGGCACTTCTGGACAGTGAGACACCAGGTCTCCTAATGGAACCCTGGTGTTACATTACTGGGACGTAAGGCACAACATTAATCAGCCGCTTGGGTTACGGGCCTTGTCCAGAAGCAACGGTTGCCAAAGATTTCTTTGCTTTGAGCTCGTGAGACAGCATATCATGTAGGACCGCAGAGAAGGAGACCTGCCGCTCTCTGGTTTTGAAGAAGAGGTGAGCTTTTCTACTAAGCCTTGGAGCACAAAGATCCAGCCAAGTCCCAACGACAGGTTAGAAGGTTACTGTTGCAGGTCTCTCGGCGCTTAGCCCACTGTTCGGCTACAGTCTGTAAAGTGCATTCAGGGAAGAACAAGAAACTCTACAACGTCCCGCATCTTGCTGGGAAGGAACAGCACAGCCTCTCCTCGGTGAAGACGTCCTTTCTTGCAGACTGCCAGGCTGGGACTCCTATTCCGTTTCAGCACTCCGAGTTTGGCCTAGCACGGAAATGACCCCTTCCCTCAACGCCCTACACATCTCTTAAGGACTATAACCCCCGTGTGCCCATTCGTTATATCTCGCCCCCTATGAAACACAGAAGAGCTGTGGCTGGATGGTAGGAGGCAGTGGCCGTAGTGTCCTTAAGGGATAAGTATCCCGTGCCAAAGGCCCCGTGATAATCTCTCGCTTTCGGGAGCCTAGGGCATACCAAGGGCTGCCAAACACAGCTAAAGGAGGCGAAAGAAGAGAAGCAGAACTTGCTCCTGAGACTCTCGTACATATACTGACCCCAAAGCATGCCTCTTCGTGGAGACCGAAGGCCTCCCCAGCTCAGATTTAGGGCCCTGGAACACAGGGCTAAGCGCTGCCTTCAAAGGAGAGGTAGGAAAGGAATGTTTTCAAGTCTCGCCCGCCTTTCAGCGCCTGTTCAGCTTGAGTGGACAATAGCCACAGCCTGCCCGAACGTCCTGCCGAGCACCGAGTTTGACTGAAGTGTAGCAAACGCTTGCCAGTTCTCTGAGGGGGAAGAGGCCATTGCTGTGGTGTGAACGGCCTTCACTGGCACTCGCTGGGAGCGCAGTGCTCTCTGGGCAGGCAGGATAGTTCCTATCGGAGAAGCATTTGAACAGACGCCTGCCCTGGTATACGTGCTACATCTGCACATCGAGTGTACCTTTCCTACGCTCCAGGCACCAACACGGTGCACAGAACTCCTCTTGATGGTGAGCAACAAGACGCAACATTTCTTCTAGGAGGCTCGTGCGGGACGAGGCCTCTTGAGGATGTGGACCCTCGAATCCCATCGAAACCACTGGGATTGATTGCCACGTTATGTTAGCGACACAATGAGAGCATTTCAGCTTCATGGAACCACGCACGTTCAGTGCGACATGAGAGAAGAAAACACAGATGCTGCCTTGACAGGGTTAGAGTGAATTTGCCTCTGTCCCTCCCCGCCCCCCACCCCCCCCGCCGACACATAACCTGCCCAGAGCCAGCACAGCTTCACGTCCCGAGGAACATTACTGCTGTGTGCTAGAATACATGAAAGGAAACCTGCGGACGCTGGGAGACTCTGAGCTGTACGCGGCTTGAGAAAGCTTCTAGACCCTTCAGGGCTCGGCGTGGCACCTCTGGAGCATGAGACACCACGTTTCCTCATGGAAACCTAGTGTTACGTTTCGGGGACTTGATGCACAACCGCCTGCAGCCGCTTAGCTGGATGGCCTTGTCCAGAAGCGACAGTTGCCAGAGAGTTCTTTCCCAGGAGCTCGTGAGACAGCATATCACGCAGAAACGCAGAGAAGGAGACCAGCCTTTCCCCGTGTTTTGAGAGGTTCGCTCCTCTGCCTTTGAGCCTTTGAACACAAAGATCCAGTCAGCTCCCGATGATAACTTAGAACTGTACTCTTGACGGTCTCTCTGCCATCAGCCCCCTGCTCAGCTACCGTCTCCTCGGTGCATTCAGTGAAGTACCATAAAATCTGCAGCCTGCCGCACCATGTTGTTCAGGAAGGGCACATTTCCTCTTCGTAAAGAAATCTTTTCTTGCAGCCTGCCTGGCTCGAGCTCCTATTCCTCTTCAGAAGCCCGAGTTTGGCATAGCACTGAAATGACCCCTTCCCTCAAGGCCGGACACATCTCGTAGAGAATATGCTCCACGTAGCCCCATTCATTACCTCTTGCCTCCTATGAAACACAAAGGAGTTGTAGCTTGATGGGAGGAAACAGTGGCCTCCTGCTCCGTCTATGACTATCCCGTTTCCCAAGGCCCCGTGAAAGGCTCTTGCTTTCAAGGGTGTAGAGTCTATCGACGGGCACCAAGCACCGCCAAAAGAGGAGAAATCAGAGCTAGAGAACATGCTCCTGAGAAACACGCACACTTACCGCACGAAAAGCAGGCCTCTTCGTGGAGTCTGAAATCCCTCCCTGCTCAGCGTTTCTCCGTGGGGCAGAGCGCTCACCGCTGCCTCCATGCACAGCTAGGAAAAGTAGGTGTGCAGGTGTCACCTGCCTTTCAGCGCCTGTCCAAATTGTGCGGACAATAGCCACAGCTGCCTGAACGTTCTGCAGAAAACCGAGTGTTACTGGAGTGTAGCAAACGCTTCCGTCTTCACTCAGGGTAAAGAGGCCATTGCTGTGGTGTGGACGGCCTTCATCCCCACTCTTTTGGAGCACAATGCCCTCTGAGCAGGCTGGAAACTGCCTGTAGGAGAAGCAGTTGAACAGACGTCCGCCCCGGTATACGGAACTGCAGCCACACCTCGAGTGTATCTTACGCTCCAGGAACCAACGCGGTGCCCAGAACTCCTTTCTGATGCTAA
Organism: Eubalaena glacialis; assembly: GCF_028564815.1. Lineage (NCBI taxonomy): Eukaryota > Metazoa > Chordata > Mammalia > Artiodactyla > Balaenidae > Eubalaena > Eubalaena glacialis. The sequence goes on from NC_083725.1 coordinate 26,703,700, forward strand.
GAAGCAAGAGGCAACAATTCCTCTGGAGACCCGTGCGTGGTGAGGCCTCCTGAGATTTGGTGCCTTCCAGTCCCGTTGACACCCCATCGATTGATTGCCATGTGATGGTAGCGACACAAAGACTGCCTTTACAAGTGCATGGAACCACGTTCAGTGGGCCGTGAGCCGAGAAGCACTAATGCTACACTGACAGGGCTAGGATGAAATGCCTCTGACCCCCTCCAAAAAGTAACTTTCCAAGAGGCAGCACACGGTCACATCCCCAGAACAACCCTGCCGTGTGCTAGGATACATTACAGGAAATCCGGAGACTCTGGGAGACGCTGAGCTCCACACGGCTTGAAAAAGCTTATAGCCTCTTTTCGGGGGTCAGTGTGGCACTTCTGGACAGTGAGACACCAGGTCTCCTAATGGAACCCTGGTGTTACATTACTGGGACGTAAGGCACAACATTAATCAGCCGCTTGGGTTACGGGCCTTGTCCAGAAGCAACGGTTGCCAAAGATTTCTTTGCTTTGAGCTCGTGAGACAGCATATCATGTAGGACCGCAGAGAAGGAGACCTGCCGCTCTCTGGTTTTGAAGAAGAGGTGAGCTTTTCTACTAAGCCTTGGAGCACAAAGATCCAGCCAAGTCCCAACGACAGGTTAGAAGGTTACTGTTGCAGGTCTCTCGGCGCTTAGCCCACTGTTCGGCTACAGTCTGTAAAGTGCATTCAGGGAAGAACAAGAAACTCTACAACGTCCCGCATCTTGCTGGGAAGGAACAGCACAGCCTCTCCTCGGTGAACACGTCCTTTCTTGCAGACTGCCAGGCTGGGACTCCTATTCCGTTTCAGCACTCCGAGTTTGGCCTAGCACGGAAATGACCCCTTCCCTCAACGCCCTACACATCTCTTAAGGACTATAACCCCCGTGTGCCCATTCGTTATATCTCGCCCCCTATGAAACACAGAAGAGCTGTGGCTGGATGGTAGGAGGCAGTGGCCGTAGTGTCCTTAAGGGATAAGTATCCCGTGCCAAAGGCCCCGTGATAATCTCTCGCTTTCGGGAGCCTAGGGCATACCAAGGGCTGCCAAACACAGCTAAAGGAGGCGAAAGAAGAGAAGCAGAACTTGCTCCTGAGACTCTCGTACATATACTGACCCCAAAGCATGCCTCTTCGTGGAGACCGAAGGCCTCCCCAGCTCAGATTTAGGGCCCTGGAACACAGGGCTAAGCGCTGCCTTCAAAGGAGAGGTAGGAAAGGAATGTTTTCAAGTCTCGCCCGCCTTTCAGCGCCTGTTCAGCTTGAGTGGACAATAGCCACAGCCTGCCCGAACGTCCTGCCGAGCACCGAGTTTGACTGGAGTGTAGCAAACGCTTGCCAGTTCTCTGAGGGGGAAGAGGCCATTGCTGTGGTGTGAACGGCCTTCACTGGCACTCGCTGGGAGCGCAGTGCTCTCTGGGCAGGCAGGATAGTTCCTATCGGAGAAGCATTTGAACAGACGCCTGCCCTGGTATACGTGCTACATCCGCACATCGAGTGTACCTTTCCTACGCTCCAGGCACCAACACGGTGCACAGAACTCCTCTTGATGGTGAGCAACAAGACGCAACATTTCTTCTAGGAGGCTCGTGCGGGACGAGGCCTCTTGAGGATGTGGACCCTCGAATCCCGTCGAAACCACTGGGCTTGATTGCCACGTTATGTTAGCGACACAATGAGAGCATTTCAGCTTCATGGAACCACGCACGTTCAGTGCGACATGAGAGAAGAAAACACAGATGCTGCCTTGACAGGGTTAGAGTGAATTTGCCTCTGTCCCTCCCCGCCCCCCACCCCCCCCCCGCCGACACATAACCTGCCCAGAGCCAGCACAGCTTCACGTCCCGAGGAACATTACTGCTGTGTGCTAGAATACATGAAAGGAAACCTGCGGACGCTGGGAGACTCTGAGCTGTACGCGCCTTGAGAAAGCTTCTAGACCCTTCAGGGCTCGGCGTGGCACTTCTGGAGCATGAGACACCACGTTTCCTCATGGAAACCTAGTGTTACGTTTCGGGGACTTGATGCACAACCGCCTCCAGCCGCTTAGCTGGATGGCCTTGTCCAGAAGCGACAGTTGCCAGAGAGTTCTTTCCCAGGGGCTCGTGAGACAGCATATCATGCAGAAACGCAGAGAAGGAGACCAGCCTTTCCCCGTGTTTTGAGAGGTTCGCTCCTCTGCCTTTGAGCCTTTGAACACAAAGATCCAGTCAGCTCCCGATGATAACTTAGAACTGTACTCTTGACGGTCTCTCTGCCATCAGCCCCCTGCTCAGCTACCGTCTCCTCGGTGCATTCAGTGAAGTACCATAAAATCTGCAGCCTGCCGCACCATGTTGTTCAGGAAGGGCACATTTCCTCTTCGTAAAGAAATCTTTTCTTGCAGCCTGCCTGGCTCGAGCTCCTATTCCTCTTCAGAAGCCCGAGTTTGGCATAGCACTGAAATGACCCCTTCCCTCAAGGCCGGACACATCTCCTAGAGAATATACTCCACGTAGGCCCATTCATTACGTCTTGCCTCCTATGAAACACAAAGGAGTTGTAGCTTGATGGGAGGAAACAGTGGCCTCCTGCTCCGTCTATGACTATCCCGTTTCCCAAGGCCCCGTGAAAGGCTCTTGCTTTCAAGGGTGTAGAGTCTATCGACGGGCACCAAGCACCGCCAAAAGAGGAGAAATCAGAGCTAGAGAACGTGCTCCTGAGAAACACGCACACTTACCGCACGAAAAGCAGGCCTCTTCGTGGAGTCTGAAATCCCTCCCTGCTCAGCGTTTCTCCGTGGGGCAGAGCGCTCACCGCTGCCTCCATGCACAGCTAGGAAAAGTAGGTGTGCAGGTGTCACCTGCCTTTCAGCGCCTGTCCAAATTGTGCGGACAATAGCCACAGCTGCCTGAACGTTCTGCAGAAAACCGAGTGTTACTGGAGTGTAGCAAACGCTTCCGTCTTCACTCAGGGTAAAGAGGCCATTGCTGTGGTGTGGACGGCCTTCATCCCCACTCTTTTGGAGCACAATGCCCTCTGAGCAGGCTGGAAACTGCCTGTAGGAGAAGCAGTTGAACAGACGTCCGCCCCGGTATACGGAACTGCAGCCACACCTCGAGTGTATCTTACGCTCCAGGAACCAACGCGGTGCCCAGAACTCCTTTCTGATGCTAAGAAGCAAGAGGCAACAATTCCTCTGGAGACCCGTGCATGGTGAGGCCTCCTGAGATTTGGTGCCTTCCAGTCCCGTTGACACCCCATCGATTGATTGCCATGTGATGGTAGCGACACAAAGACTGCCTTTACAAGTGCATGGAACCACGTTCAGTGGGCCGTGAGCCGAGAAGCACTAATGCTACACTGACAGGGCTAGGATGAAATGCCTCTGACCCCCTCCAAAAAGTAACTTTCCAAGAGGCAGCACACGGTCACATCCCCAGAACAACCCTGCCGTGTGCTAGGATACATTACAGGAAATCCGGAGACTCTGGGAGACGCTGAGCTCCACACGGCTTGAAAAAGCTTATAGCCTCTTTTCGGGGGTCAGTGTGGCACTTCTGGACAGTGAGACACCAGGTCTCCTAATGGAACCCTGGTGTTACATTACTGGGACGTAAGGCACAACATTAATCAGCCGCTTGGGTTACGGGCCTTGTCCAGAAGCAACGGTTGCCAAAGATTTCTTTGCTTTGAGCTCGTGAGACAGCATATCATGTAGGACCGCAGAGAAGGAGACCTGCCGCTCTCTGGTTTTGAAGAAGAGGTGAGCTTTTCTACTAAGCCTTGGAGCACAAAGATCCAGCCAAGTCCCAACGACAGGTTAGAAGGTTACTGTTGCAGGTCTCTCGGCGCTTAGCCCACTGTTCGGCTACAGTCTGTAAAGTGCATTCAGGGAAGAACAAGAAACTCTACAACGTCCCGCATCTTGCTGGGAAGGAACAACACAGCCTCTCCTCGGTGAAGACGTCCTTTCTTGCAGACTGCCAGGCTGGGACTCCTATTCCGTTTCAGCACTCCGAGTTTGGCCTAGCACGGAAATGACCCCTTCCCTCAACGCCCTACACATCTCTTAAGGACTATAACCCCCGTGTGCCCATTCGTTATATCTCGCCCCCTATGAAACACAGAAGAGCTGTGGCTGGATGGTAGGAGGCAGTGGCCGTAGTGTCCTTAAGGGATAAGTATCCCGTGCCAAAGGCCCCGTGATAATCTCTCGCTTTCGGGAGCCTAGGGCATACCAAGGGCTGCCAAACACAGCTAAAGGAGGCGAAAGAAGAGAAGCAGAACTTGCTCCTGAGACTCTCGTACATATACTGACCCCAAAGCATGCCTCTTCGTGGAGACCGAAGGCCTCCCCAGCTCAGATTTAGGGCCCTGGAACACAGGGCTAAGCGCTGCCTTCAAAGGAGAGGTAGGAAAGGAATGTTTTCAAGTCTCGCCCGCCTTTCAGCGCCTGTTCAGCTTGAGTGGACAATAGCCACAGCCTGCCCGAACGTCCTGCCGAGCACCGAGTTTGACTGGAGTGTAGCAAACGCTTGCCAGTTCTCTGAGGGGGAAGAGGCCATTGCTGTGGTGTGAACGGCCTTCACTGGCACTCGCTGGGAGCGCAGTGCTCTCTGGGCAGGCAGGATAGTTCCTATCGGAGAAGCATTTGAACAGACGCCTGCCCTGGTATACGTGCTACATCTGCACATCGAGTGTACCTTTCCTACGCTCCAGTCAACAACACGGTGCACAGAACTCCTCTTGATGGTGAGCAACAAGACGCAACATTTCTTCTAGGAGGCTCGTGAGGGACGAGGCCTCTTGAGGATGTGGACCCTCGAATCCCGTCGAAACCACTGGGATTGATTGCCACGTTATGTTAGCGACACAATGAGAGCATTTCAGCTTCATGGAACCACGCACGTTCAGTGCGACATGAGAGAAGAAAACACAGATGCTGCCTTGACAGGGTTAGAGTGAATTTGCCTCTGTCCCTCCCCGCCCCCCCACCCCCCCCCCGCCGACACATAACCTGCCCAGAGCCAGCACAGCTTCACATCCCGAGGAACATTACTGCTGTGTGCTAGAATACATGAAAGGAAACCTGCGGACGCTGGGAGACTCTGAGCTGTACGCGCCTTGAGAAAGCTTCTAGACCCTTCAGGGCTCGGCGTGGCACTTCTGGAGCATGAGACACCACGTTTCCTCATGGAAACCTAGTGTTACGTTTCGGGGACTTGATGCACAACCGCCTCCAGCCGCTTAGCTGGATGGCCTTGTCCAGAAGCGACAGTTGCCAGAGAGTTCTTTCCCAGGAGCTCGTGAGACAGCATATCATGCAGAAACGCAGAGAAGGAGACCAGCCTTTCCCCGTGTTTTGAGAGGTTCGCTCCTCTGCCTTTGAGCCTTTGAACACAAAGATCCAGTCAGCTCCCGATGATAACTTAGAACTGTACTCTTGACGGTCTCTCTGCCATCAGCCCCCTGCTCAGCTACCGTCTCCTCGGTGCATTCAGTGAAGTACCATAAAATCTGCAGCCTGCCGCACCATGTTGTTCAGGAAGGGCACATTTCCTCTTCGTAAAGAAATCTTTTCTTGCAGCCTGCCTGGCTCGAGCTCCTATTCCTCTTCAGAAGCCCGAGTTTGGCATAGCACTGAAATGACCCCTTCCCTCAAGGCCGGACACATCTCCTAGAGAATATACTCCACGTAGGCCCATTCATTACGTCTTGCCTCCTATGAAACACAAAGGAGTTGTAGCTTGATGGGAGGAAACAGTGGCCTCCTGCTCCGTCTATGACTATCCCGTTTCCCAAGGCCCCGTGAAAGGCTCTTGCTTTCAAGGGTGTAGAGTCTATCGACGGGCACCAAGCACCGCCAAAAGAGGAGAAATCAGAGCTAGAGAACGTGCTCCTGAGAAACACGCACACTTACCGCACGAAAAGCAGGCCTCTTCGTGGAGTCTGAAATCCCTCCCTGCTCAGCGTTTCTCCGTGGGGCAGAGCGCTCACCGCTGCCTCCATGCACAGCTAGGAAAAGTAGGTGTGCAGGTGTCACCTGCCTTTCAGCACCTGTCCAAATTGTGCGGACAATAGCCACACCTGCCTGAACGTTCTGCAGAAAACCGAGTGTTACTGGAGTGTAGCAAACGCTTCCGTCTTCACTCAGGGTAAAGAGGCCATTGCTGTGGTGTGGACGGCCTTCATCCCCACTCTTTTGGAGCACAATGCCCTCTGAGCAGGCTGGAAACTGCCTGTAGGAGAAGCAGTTGAACAGACGTCCGCCCCGGTATACGGAACTGCAGCCACACCTCGAGTGTATCTTACGCTCCAGGAACCAACGCGGTGCCCAGAACTCCTTTCTGATGCTAAGAAGCAAGAGGCAACAATTCCTCTGGAGACCCGTGCGTGGTGAGGCCTCCTGAGATTTGGTGCCTTCCAGTCCCGTTGACACCCCATCGATTGATTGCCATGTGATGGTAGCGACACAAAGACTGCCTTTACAAGTGCATGGAACCACGTTCAGTGGGCCGTGAGCCGAGAAGCACTAATGCTACACTGACAGGGCTAGGATGAAATGCCTCTGACCCCCTCCAAAAAGTAACTTTCCAAGAGGCAGCACACGGTCACATCCCCAGAACAACCCTGCCGTGTGCTAGGATACATTACAGGAAATCCGGAGACTCTGGGAGACGCTGAGCTCCACACGGCTTGAAAAAGCTTATAGCCTCTTTTCGGGGGTCAGTGTGGCACTTCTGGACAGTGAGACACCAGGTCTCCTAATGGAACCCTGGTGTTACATTACTGGGACGTAAGGCACAACATTAATCAGCCGCTTGGGTTACGGGCCTTGTCCAGAAGCAACGGTTGCCAAAGATTTCTTTGCTTTGAGCTCGTGAGACAGCATATCATGTAGGACCGCAGAGAAGGAGACCTGCCGCTCTCTGGTTTTGAAGAAGAGGTGAGCTTTTCTACTAAGCCTTGGAGCACAAAGATCCAGCCAAGTCCCAACGACAGGTTAGAAGGTTACTGTTGCAGGTCTCTCGGCGCTTAGCCCACTGTTCGGCTACAGTCTGTAAAGTGCATTCAGGGAAGAACAAGAAACTCTACAACGTCCCGCATCTTGCTGGGAAGGAACAGCACAGCCTCTCCTCGGTGAAGACGTCCTTTCTTGCAGACTGCCAGGCTGGGACTCCTATTCCGTTTCAGCACTCCGAGTTTGGCCTAGCACGGAAATGACCCCTTCCCTCAACGCCCTACACATCTCTTAAGGACTATAACCCCCGTGTGCCCATTCGTTATATCTCGCCCCCTATGAAACACAGAAGAGCTGTGGCTGGATGGTAGGAGGCAGTGGCCGTAGTGTCCTTAAGGGATAAGTATCCCGTGCCAAAGGCCCCGTGATAATCTCTCGCTTTCGGGAGCCTAGGGCATACCAAGGGCTGCCAAACACAGCTAAAGGAGGCGAAAGAAGAGAAGCAGAACTTGCTCCTGAGACTCTCGTACATATACTGACCCCAAAGCATGCCTCTTCGTGGAGACCGAAGGCCTCCCCAGCTCAGATTTAGGGCCCTGGAACACAGGGCTAAGCGCTGCCTTCAAAGGAGAGGTAGGAAAGGAATGTTTTCAAGTCTCGCCCGCCTTTCAGCGCCTGTTCAGCTTGAGTGGACAATAGCCACAGCCTGCCCGAACGTCCTGCCGAGCACCGAGTTTGACTGGAGTGTAGCAAACGCTTGCCAGTTCTCTGAGGGGGAAGAGGCCATTGCTGTGGTGTGAACGGCCTTCACTGGCACTCGCTGGGAGCGCAGTGCTCTCTGGGCAGGCAGGATAGTTCCTATCGGAGAAGCATTTGAACAGACGCCTGCCCTGGTATACGTGCTACATCCGCACATCGAGTGTACCTTTCCTACGCTCCAGGCACCAACACGGTGCACAGAACTCCTCTTGATGGTGAGCAACAAGACGCAACATTTCTTCTAGGAGGCTCGTGCGGGACGAGGCCTCTTGAGGATGTGGACCCTCGAATCCCGTCGAAACCACTGGGCTTGATTGCCACGTTATGTTAGCGACACAATGAGAGCATTTCAGCTTCATGGAACCACGCACGTTCAGTGCGACATGAGAGAAGAAAACACAGATGCTGCCTTGACAGGGTTAGAGTGAATTTGCCTCTGTCCCTCCCCGCCCCCCACCCCCCCCCGCCGACACATAACCTGCCCAGAGCCAGCACAGCTTCACGTCCCGAGGAACATTACTGCTGTGTGCTAGAATACATGAAAGGAAACCTGCGGACGCTGGGAGACTCTGAGCTGTACGCGCCTTGAGAAAGCTTCTAGACCCTTCAGGGCTCGGCGTGGCACTTCTGGAGCATGAGACACCACGTTTCCTCATGGAAACCTAGTGTTACGTTTCGGGGACTTGATGCACAACCGCCTCCAGCCGCTTAGCTGGATGGCCTTGTCCAGAAGCGACAGTTGCCAGAGAGTTCTTTCCCAGGGGCTCGTGAGACAGCATATCATGCAGAAACGCAGAGAAGGAGACCAGCCTTTCCCCGTGTTTTGAGAGGTTCGCTCCTCTGCCTTTGAGCCTTTGAACACAAAGATCCAGTCAGCTCCCGATGATAACTTAGAACTGTACTCTTGACGGTCTCTCTGCCATCAGCCCCCTGCTCAGCTACCGTCTCCTCGGTGCATTCAGTGAAGTACCATAAAATCTGCAGCCTGCCGCACCATGTTGTTCAGGAAGGGCACATTTCCTCTTCGTAAAGAAATCTTTTCTTGCAGCCTGCCTGGCTCGAGCTCCTATTCCTCTTCAGAAGCCCGAGTTTGGCATAGCACTGAAATGACCCCTTCCCTCAAGGCCGGACACATCTCCTAGAGAATATACTCCACGTAGGCCCATTCATTACGTCTTGCCTCCTATGAAACACAAAGGAGTTGTAGCTTGATGGGAGGAAACAGTGGCCTCCTGCTCCGTCTATGACTATCCCGTTTCCCAAGGCCCCGTGAAAGGCTCTTGCTTTCAAGGGTGTAGAGTCTATCGACGGGCACCAAGCACCGCCAAAAGAGGAGAAATCAGAGCTAGAGAACGTGCTCCTGAGAAACACGCACACTTACCGCACGAAAAGCAGGCCTCTTCGTGGAGTCTGAAATCCCTCCCTGCTCAGCGTTTCTCCGTGGGGCAGAGCGCTCACCGCTGCCTCCATGCACAGCTAGGAAAAGTAGGTGTGCAGGTGTCACCTGCCTTTCAGCGCCTGTCCAAATTGTGCGGACAATAGCCACAGCTGCCTGAACGTTCTGCAGAAAACCGAGTGTTACTGGAGTGTAGCAAACGCTTCCGTCTTCACTCAGGGTAAAGAGGCCATTGCTGTGGTGTGGACGGCCTTCATCCCCACTCTTTTGGAGCACAATGCCCTCTGAGCAGGCTGGAAACTGCCTGTAGGAGAAGCAGTTGAACAGACGTCCGCCCCGGTATACGGAACTGCAGCCACACCTCGAGTGTATCTTACGCTCCAGGAACCAACGCGGTGCCCAGAACTCCTTTCTGATGCTAAGAAGCAAGAGGCAACAATTCCTCTGGAGACCCGTGCGTGGTGAGGCCTCCTGAGATTTGGTGCCTTCCAGTCCCGTTGACACCCCATCGATTGATTGCCATGTGATGGTAGCGACACAAAGACTGCCTTTACAAGTGCATGGAACCACGTTCAGTGGGCCGTGAGCCGAGAAGCACTAATGCTACACTGACAGGGCTAGGATGAAATGCCTCTGACCCCCTCCAAAAAGTAACTTTCCAAGAGGCAGCACACGGTCACATCCCCAGAACAACCCTGCCGTGTGCTAGGATACATTACAGGAAATCCGGAGACTCTGGGAGACGCTGAGCTCCACACGGCTTGAAAAAGCTTATAGCCTCTTTTCGGGGGTCAGTGTGGCACTTCTGGACAGTGAGACACCAGGTCTCCTAATGGAACCCTGGTGTTACATTACTGGGACGTAAGGCACAACATTAATCAGCCGCTTGGGTTACGGGCCTTGTCCAGAAGCAACGGTTGCCAAAGATTTCTTTGCTTTGAGCCCGTGAGACAGCATATCATGTAGGACCGCAGAGAAGGAGACCTGCCGCTCTCTGGTTTTGAAGAAGAGGTGAGCTTTTCTACTAAGCCTTGGAGCACAAAGATCCAGCCAAGTCCCAACGACAGGTTAGAAGGTTACTGTTGCAGGTCTCTCGGCGCTTAGCCCACTGTTCGGCTACAGTCTGTAAAGTGCATTCAGGGAAGAACAAGAAACTCTACAACGTCCCGCATCTTGCTGGGAAGGAACAACACAGCCTCTCCTCGGTGAAGACGTCCTTTCTTGCAGACTGCCAGGCTGGGACTCCTATTCCGTTTCAGCACTCCGAGTTTGGCCTAGCACGGAAATGACCCCTTCCCTCAACGCCCTACACATCTCTTAAGGACTATAACCCCCGTGTGCCCATTCGTTATATCTCGCCCCCTATGAAACACAGAAGAGCTGTGGCTGGATGGTAGGAGGCAGTGGCCGTAGTGTCCTTAAGGGATAAGTATCCCGTGCCAAAGGCCCCGTGATAATCTCTCGCTTTCGGGAGCCTAGGGCATACCAAGGGCTGCCAAACACAGCTAAAGGAGGCGAAAGAAGAGAAGCAGAACTTGCTCCTGAGACTCTCGTACATATACTGACCCCAAAGCATGCCTCTTCGTGGAGACCGAAGGCCTCCCCAGCTCAGATTTAGGGCCCTGGAACACAGGGCTAAGCGCTGCCTTCAAAGGAGAGGTAGGAAAGGAATGTTTTCAAGTCTCGCCTGCCTTTCAGCGCCTGTTCAGCTTGAGTGGACAATAGCCACAGCCTGCCCGAACGTCCTGCCGAGCACCGAGTTTGACTGAAGTGTAGCAAACGCTTGCCAGTTCTCTGAGGGGGAAGAGGCCATTGCTGTGGTGTGAACGGCCTTCACTGGCACTCGCTGGGAGCGCAGTGCTCTCTGGGCAGGCAGGATAGTTCCTATTGGAGAAGCATTTGAACAGACGCCTGCCCTGGTATACGTGCTACATCTGCACATCGAGTGTACCTTTCCTACGCTCCAGTCAACAACACGGTGCACAGAACTCCTCTTGATGGTGAGCAACAAGACGCAACATTTCTTCTAGGAGGCTCGTGAGGGACGAGGCCTCTTGAGGATGTGGACTCTCGAATCCCGTCGAAACCACTGGGATTGATTGCCACGTTATGTTAGCGACACAATGAGAGCATTTCAGCTTCATGGAACCACGCACGTTCAGTGCGACATGAGAGAAGAAAACACAGATGCTGCCTTGACAGGGTTAGAGTGAATTTGCCTCTGTCCCTCCCCGCCCCCCCACCCCCCCCCGCCGACACATAACCTGCCCAGAGCCAGCACAGCTTCACGTCCCGAGGAACATTACTGCTGTGTGCTAGAATACATGAAAGGAAACCTGCGGACGCTGGGAGACTCTGAGCTGTACGCGCCTTGAGAAAGCTTCTAGACCCTTCAGGGCTCGGCGTGGCACTTCTGGAGCATGAGACACCACGTTTCCTCATGGAAACCTAGTGTTACGTTTCGGGGACTTGATGCACAACCGCCTCCAGCCGCTTAGCTGGATGGCCTTGTCCAGAAGCGACAGTTGCCAGAGAGTTCTTTCCCAGGAGCTCGTGAGACAGCATATCATGCAGAAACGCAGAGAAGGAGACCAGCCTTTCCCCGTGTTTTGAGAGGTTCGCTCCTCTGCCTTTGAGCCTTTGAACACAAAGATCCAGTCAGCTCCCGATGATAACTTAGAACTGTACTCTTGACGGTCTCTCTGCCATCAGCCCCCTGCTCAGCTACCGTCTCCTCGGTGCATTCAGTGAAGTACCATAAAATCTGCAGCCTGCCGCACCATGTTGTTCAGGAAGGGCACATTTCCTCTTCGTAAAGAAATCTTTTCTTGCAGCCTGCCTGGCTCGAGCTCCTATTCCTCTTCAGAAGCCCGAGTTTGGCATAGCACTGAAATGACCCCTTCCCTCAAGGCCGGACACATCTCCTAGAGAATATACTCCACGTAGGCCCATTCATTACCTCTTGCCTCCTATGAAACACAAAGGAGTTGTAGCTTGATGGGAGGAAACAGTGGCCTCCTGCTCCATCTATGACTATCCCGTTTCCCAAGGCCCCGTGAAAGGCTCTTGCTTTCAAGGGTGTAGAGTCTATCGACGGGCACCAAGCACCGCCAAAAGAGGAGAAATCAGAGCTAGAGAACGTGCTCCTGAGAAACACGCACACTTACCGCACGAAAAGCAGGCCTCTTCGTGGAGTCTGAAATCCCTCCCTGCTCAGCGTTTCTCCGTGGGGCAGAGCGCTCACCGCTGCCTCCATGCACAGCTAGGAAAAGTAGGTGTGCAGGTGTCACCTGCCTTTCAGCGCCTGTCCAAATTGTGCGGACAATAGCCACAGCTGCCTGAACGTTCTGCAGAAAACCGAGTGTTACTGGAGTGTAGCAAACGCTTCCGTCTTCACTCAGGGTAAAGAGGCCATTGCTGTGGTGTGGACGGCCTTCATCCCCACTCTTTTGGAGCACAATGCCCTCTGAGCAGGCTGGAAACTGCCTGTAGGAGAAGCAGTTGAACAGACGTCCGCCCCGGTATACGGAACTGCAGCCACACCTCGAGTGTATCTTACGCTCCAGGAACCAACGCGGTGCCCAGAACTCCTTTCTGATGCTAAGAAGCAAGAGGCAACAATTCCTCTGGAGACCCGTGCGTGGTGAGGCCTCCTGAGATTTGGTGCCTTCCAGTCCCGTTGACACCCCATCGATTGATTGCCATGTGATGGTAGCGACACAAAGACTGCCTTTACAAGTGCATGGAACCACGTTCAGTGGGCCGTGAGCCGAGAAGCACTAATGCTACACTGACAGGGCTAGGATGAAATGCCTCTGACCCCCTCCAAAAAGTAACTTTCCAAGAGGCAGCACACGGTCACATCCCCAGAACAACCCTGCCGGGTGCTAGGATACATTACAGGAAATCCGGAGACTCTGGGAGACGCTGAGCTCCACACGGCTTGAAAAAGCTTATAGCCTCTTTTCGGGGGTCAGTGTGGCACTTCTGGACAGTGAGACACCAGGTCTCCTAATGGAACCCTGGTGTTACATTACTGGGACGTAAGGCACAACATTAATCAGCCGCTTGGGTTACGGGCCTTGTCCAGAAGCAACGGTTGCCAAAGATTTCTTTGCTTTGAGCCCGTGAGACAGCATATCATGTAGGACCGCAGAGAAGGAGACCTGCCGCTCTCTGGTTTGAAGAAGAGGTGAGCTTTTCTACTAAGCCTTGGAGCACAAAGATCCAGCCAAGTCCCAACGACAGGTTAGAAGGTTACTGTTGCAGGTCTCTCGGCGCTTAGCCCACTGTTCGGCTACAGTCTGTAAAGTGCATTCAGGGAAGAACAAGAAACTCTACAACGTCCCGCATCTTGCTGGGAAGGAACAACACAGCCTCTCCTCGGTGAAGACGTCCTTTCTTGCAGACTGCCAGGCTGGGACTCCTATTCCGTTTCAGCACTCCGAGTTTGGCCTAGCACGGAAATGACCCCTTCCCTCAACGCCCTACACATCTCTTAAGGACTATAACCCCCGTGTGCCCATTCGTTATATCTCGCCCCCTATGAAACACAGAAGAGCTGTGGCTGGATGGTAGGAGGCAGTGGCCGTAGTGTCCTTAAGGGATAAGTATCCCGTGCCAAAGGCCCCGTGATAATCTCTCGCTTTCGGGAGCCTAGGGCATACCAAGGGCTGCCAAACACAGCTAAAGGAGGCGAAAGAAGAGAAGCAGAACTTGCTCCTGAGACTCTCGTACATATACTGACCCCAAAGCATGCCTCTTCGTGGAGACCGAAGGCCTCCCCAGCTCAGATTTAGGGCCCTGGAACACAGGGCTAAGCGCTGCCTTCAAAGGAGAGGTAGGAAAGGAATGTTTTCAAGTCTCGCCCGCCTTTCAGCGCCTGTTCAGCTTGAGTGGACAATAGCCACAGCCTGCCCGAACGTCCTGCCGAGCACCGAGTTTGACTGAAGTGTAGCAAACGCTTGCCAGTTCTCTGAGGGGGAAGAGGCCATTGCTGTGGTGTGAACGGCCTTCACTGGCACTCGCTGGGAGCGCAGTGCTCTCTGGGCAGGCAGGATAGTTCCTATTGGAGAAGCATTTGAACAGACGCCTGCCCTGGTATACGTGCTACATCTGCACATCGAGTGTACCTTTCCTACGCTCCAGTCAACAACACGGTGCACAGAACTCCTCTTGATGGTGAGCAACAAGACGCAACATTTCTTCTAGGAGGCTCGTGAGGGACGAGGCCTCTTGAGGATGTGGACTCTCGAATCCCGTCGAAACCACTGGGATTGATTGCCACGTTATGTTAGCGACACAATGAGAGCATTTCAGCTTCATGGAACCACGCACGTTCAGTGCGACATGAGAGAAGAAAACACAGATGCTGCCTTGACAGGGTTAGAGTGAATTTGCCTCTGTCCCTCCCCGCCCCCCACCCCCCCCCGCCGACACATAACCTGCCCAGAGCCAGCACAGCTTCACGTCCCGAGGAACATTACTGCTGTGTGCTAGAATACATGAAAGGAAACCTGCGGACGCTGGGAGACTCTGAGCTGTACGCGCCTTGAGAAAGCTTCTAGACCCTTCAGGGCTCGGCGTGGCACTTCTGGAGCATGAGACACCACGTTTCCTCATGGAAACCTAGTGTTACGTTTCGGGGACTTGATGCACAACCGCCTCCAGCCGCTTAGCTGGATGGCCTTGTCCAGAAGCGACAGTTGCCAGAGAGTTCTTTCCCAGGAGCTCGTGAGACAGCATATCATGCAGAAACGCAGAGAAGGAGACCAGCCTTTCCCCGTGTTTTGAGAGGTTCGCTCCTCTGCCTTTGAGCCTTTGAACACAAAGATCCAGTCAGCTCCCGATGATAACTTAGAACTGTACTCTTGACGGTCTCTCTGCCATCAGCCCCCTGCTCAGCTACCGTCTCCTCGGTGCATTCAGTGAAGTACCATAAAATCTGCAGCCTGCCGCACCATGTTGTTCAGGAAGGGCACATTTCCTCTTCGTAAAGAAATCTTTTCTTGCAGCCTGCCTGGCTCGAGCTCCTATTCCTCTTCAGAAGCCCGAGTTTGGCATAGCACTGAAATGACCCCTTCCCTCAAGGCCGGACACATCTCCTAGAGAATATACTCCATGTAGGCCCATTCATTACCTCTTGCCTCCTATGAAACACAAAGGAGTTGTAGCTTGATGGGAGGAAACAGTGGCCTCCTGCTCCGTCTATGACTATCCCGTTTCCCAAGGCCCCGTGAAAGGCTCTTGCTTTCAAGGGTGTAGAGTCTATCGACGGGCACCAAGCACCGCCAAAAGAGGAGAAATCAGAGCTAGAGAACGTGCTCCTGAGAAACACGCACACTTACCGCACGAAAAGCAGGCCTCTTCGTGGAGTCTGAAATCCCTCCCTGCTCAGCGTTTCTCCGTGGGGCAGAGCGCTCACCGCTGCCTCCATGCACAGCTAGGAAAAGTAGGTGTGCAGGTGTCACCTGCCTTTCAGCGCCTGTCCAAATTGTGCGGACAATAGCCACAGCTGCCTGAACGTTCTGCAGAAAACCGAGTGTTACTGGAGTGTAGCAAACGCTTCCGTCTTCACTCAGGGTAAAGAGGCCATTGCTGTGGTGTGGACGGCCTTCATCCCCACTCTTTTGGAGCACAATGCCCTCTGAGCAGGCTGGAAACTGCCTGTAGGAGAAGCAGTTGAACAGACGTCCGCCCCGGTATACGGAACTGCAGCCACACCTCGAGTGTATCTTACGCTCCAGGAACCAACGCGGTGCCCAGAACTCCTTTCTGATGCTAAGAAGCAAGAGGCAACAATTCCTCTGGAGACCCGTGCGTGGTGAGGCCTCCTGAGATTTGGTGCCTTCCAGTCCCGTTGACACCCCATCGATTGATTGCCATGTGATGGTAGCGACACAAAGACTGCCTTTACAAGTGCATGGAACCACGTTCAGTGGGCCGTGAGCCGAGAAGCACTAATGCTACACTGACAGGGCTAGGATGAAATGCCTCTGACCCCCTCCAAAAAGTAACTTTCCAAGAGGCAGCACACGGTCACATCCCCAGAACAACCCTGCCGGGTGCTAGGATACATTACAGGAAATCCGGAGACTCTGGGAGACGCTGAGCTCCACACGGCTTGAAAAAGCTTATAGCCTCTTTTCGGGGGTCAGTGTGGCACTTCTGGACAGTGAGACACCAGGTCTCCTAATGGAACCCTGGTGTTACATTACTGGGACGTAAGGCACAACATTAATCAGCCGCTTGGGTTACGGGCCTTGTCCAGAAGCAACGGTTGCCAAAGATTTCTTTGCTTTGAGCTCGTGAGACAGCATATCATGTAGGACCGCAGAGAAGGAGACCTGCCGCTCTCTGGTTTTGAAGAAGAGGTGAGCTTTTCTACTAAGCCTTGGAGCACAAAGATCCAGCCAAGTCCCAACGACAGGTTAGAAGGTTACTGTTGCAGGTCTCTCGGCGCTTAGCCCACTGTTCGGCTACAGTCTGTAAAGTGCATTCAGGGAAGAACAAGAAACTCTACAACGTCCCGCATCTTGCTGGGAAGGAACAACACAGCCTCTCCTCGGTGAACACGTCCTTTCTTGCAGACTGCCAGGCTGGGACTCCTATTCCGTTTCAGCACTCCGAGTTTGGCCTAGCACGGAAATGACCCCTTCCCTCAACGCCCTACACATCTCTTAAGGACTATAACCCCCGTGTGCCCATTCGTTATATCTCGCCCCCTATGAAACACAGAAGAGCTGTGGCTGGATGGTAGGAGGCAGTGGCCGTAGTGTCCTTAAGGGATAAGTATCCCGTGCCAAAGGCCCCGTGATAATCTCTCGCTTTCGGGAGCCTAGGGCATACCAAGGGCTGCCAAACACAGCTAAAGGAGGCGAAAGAAGAGAAGCAGAACTTGCTCCTGAGACTCTCGTACATATACTGACCCCAAAGCATGCCTCTTCGTGGAGACCGAAGGCCTCCCCAGCTCAGATTTAGGGCCCTGGAACACAGGGCTAAGCGCTGCCTTCAAAGGAGAGGTAGGAAAGGAATGTTTTCAAGTCTCGCCCGCCTTTCAGCGCCTGTTCAGCTTGAGTGGACAATAGCCACAGCCTGCCCGAACGTCCTGCCGAGCACCGAGTTTGACTGAAGTGTAGCAAACGCTTGCCAGTTCTCTGAGGGGGAAGAGGCCATTGCTGTGGTGTGAACGGCCTTCACTGGCACTCGCTGGGAGCGCAGTGCTCTCTGGGCAGGCAGGATAGTTCCTATTGGAGAAGCATTTGAACAGACGCCTGCCCTGGTATACGTGCTACATCTGCACATCGAGTGTACCTTTCCTACGCTCCAGTCAACAACACGGTGCACAGAACTCCTCTTGATGGTGAGCAACAAGACGCAACATTTCTTCTAGGAGGCTCGTGAGGGACGAGGCCTCTTGAGGATGTGGACCCTCGAATCCCGTCGAAACCACTGGGATTGATTGCCACGTTATGTTAGCGACACAATGAGAGCATTTCAGCTTCATGGAACCACGCACGTTCAGTGCGACATGAGAGAAGAAAACACAGATGCTGCCTTGACAGGGTTAGAGTGAATTTGCCTCTGTCCCTCCCCGCCCCCCCACCCCCCCCCGCCGACACATAACCTGCCCAGAGCCAGCACAGCTTCACGTCCCGAGGAACATTACTGCTGTGTGCTAGAATACATGAAAGGAAACCTGCGGACGCTGGGAGACTCTGAGCTGTACGCGCCTTGAGAAAGCTTCTAGACCCTTCAGGGCTCGGCGTGGCACTTCTGGAGCATGAGACACCACGTTTCCTCATGGAAACCTAGTGTTACGTTTCGGGGACTTGATGCACAACCGCCTCCAGCCGCTTAGCTGGATGGCCTTGTCCAGAAGCGACAGTTGCCAGAGAGTTCTTTCCCAGGAGCTCGTGAGACAGCATATCATGCAGAAACGCAGAGAAGGAGACCAGCCTTTCCCCGTGTTTTGAGAGGTTCGCTCCTCTGCCTTTGAGCCTTTGAACACAAAGATCCAGTCAGCTCCCGATGATAACTTAGAACTGTACTCTTGACGGTCTCTCTGCCATCAGCCCCCTGCTCAGCTACCGTCTCCTCGGTGCATTCAGTGAAGTACCATAAAATCTGCAGCCTGCCGCACCATGTTGTTCAGGAAGGGCACATTTCCTCTTCGTAAAGAAATCTTTTCTTGCAGCCTGCCTGGCTCGAGCTCCTATTCCTCTTCAGAAGCCCGAGTTTGGCATAGCACTGAAATGACCCCTTCCCTCAAGGCCGGACACATCTCCTAGAGAATATACTCCACGTAGGCCCATTCATTACCTCTTGCCTCCTATGAAACACAAAGGAGTTGTAGCTTGATGGGAGGAAACAGTGGCCTCCTGCTCCATCTATGACTATCCCGTTTCCCAAGGCCCCGTGAAAGGCTCTTGCTTTCAAGGGTGTAGAGTCTATCGACGGGCACCAAGCACCGCCAAAAGAGGAGAAATCAGAGCTAGAGAACGTGCTCCTGAGAAACACGCACACTTACCGCACGAAAAGCAGGCCTCTTCGTGGAGTCTGAAATCCCTCCCTGCTCAGCGTTTCTCCGTGGGGCAGAGCGCTCACCGCTGCCTCCATGCACAGCTAGGAAAAGTAGGTGTGCAGGTGTCACCTGCCTTTCAGCGCCTGTCCAAATTGTGCGGACAATAGCCACAGCTGCCTGAACGTTCTGCAGAAAACCGAGTGTTACTGGAGTGTAGCAAACGCTTCCGTCTTCACTCAGGGTAAAGAGGCCATTGCTGTGGTGTGGACGGCCTTCATCCCCACTCTTTTGGAGCACAATGCCCTCTGAGCAGGCTGGAAACTGCCTGTAGGAGAAGCAGTTGAACAGACGTCCGCCCCGGTATACGGAACTGCAGCCACACCTCGAGTGTATCTTACGCTCCAGGAACCAACGCGGTGCCCAGAACTCCTTTCTGATGCTAAGAAGCAAGAGGCAACAATTCCTCTGGAGACCCGTGCGTGGTGAGGCCTCCTGAGATTTGGTGCCTTCCAGTCCCGTTGACACCCCATCGATTGATTGCCATGTGATGGTAGCGACACAAAGACTGCCTTTACAAGTGCATGGAACCACGTTCAGTGGGCCGTGAGCCGAGAAGCACTAATGCTACACTGACAGGGCTAGGATGAAATGCCTCTGACCCCCTCCAAAAAGTAACTTTCCAAGAGGCAGCACACGGTCACATCCCCAGAACAACCCTGCCGGGTGCTAGGATACATTACAGGAAATCCGGAGACTCTGGGAGACGCTGAGCTCCACACGGCTTGAAAAAGCTTATAGCCTCTTTTCGGGGGTCAGTGTGGCACTTCTGGACAGTGAGACACCAGGTCTCCTAATGGAACCCTGGTGTTACATTACTGGGACGTAAGGCACAACATTAATCAGCCGCTTGGGTTACGGGCCTTGTCCAGAAGCAACGGTTGCCAAAGATTTCTTTGCTTTGAGCCCGTGAGACAGCATATCATGTAGGACCGCAGAGAAGGAGACCTGCCGCTCTCTGGTTTGAAGAAGAGGTGAGCTTTTCTACTAAGCCTTGGAGCACAAAGATCCAGCCAAGTCCCAACGACAGGTTAGAAGGTTACTGTTGCAGGTCTCTCGGCGCTTAGCCCACTGTTCGGCTACAGTCTGTAAAGTGCATTCAGGGAAGAACAAGAAACTCTACAACGTCCCGCATCTTGCTGGGAAGGAACAACACAGCCTCTCCTCGGTGAAGACGTCCTTTCTTGCAGACTGCCAGGCTGGGACTCCTATTCCGTTTCAGCACTCCGAGTTTGGCCTAGCACGGAAATGACCCCTTCCCTCAACGCCCTACACATCTCTTAAGGACTATAACCCCCGTGTGCCCATTCGTTATATCTCGCCCCCTATGAAACACAGAAGAGCTGTGGCTGGATGGTAGGAGGCAGTGGCCGTAGTGTCCTTAAGGGATAAGTATCCCGTGCCAAAGGCCCCGTGATAATCTCTCGCTTTCGGGAGCCTAGGGCATACCAAGGGCTGCCAAACACAGCTAAAGGAGGCGAAAGAAGAGAAGCAGAACTTGCTCCTGAGACTCTCGTACATATACTGACCCCAAAGCATGCCTCTTCGTGGAGACCGAAGGCCTCCCCAGCTCAGATTTAGGGCCCTGGAACACAGGGCTAAGCGCTGCCTTCAAAGGAGAGGTAGGAAAGGAATGTTTTCAAGTCTCGCCCGCCTTTCAGCGCCTGTTCAGCTTGAGTGGACAATAGCCACAGCCTGCCCGAACGTCCTGCCGAGCACCGAGTTTGACTGAAGTGTAGCAAACGCTTGCCAGTTCTCTGAGGGGGAAGAGGCCATTGCTGTGGTGTGAACGGCCTTCACTGGCACTCGCTGGGAGCGCAGTGCTCTCTGGGCAGGCAGGATAGTT
Organism: Eubalaena glacialis; assembly: GCF_028564815.1. NCBI lineage: Eukaryota > Metazoa > Chordata > Mammalia > Artiodactyla > Balaenidae > Eubalaena > Eubalaena glacialis. The sequence goes on from NC_083725.1 coordinate 26,724,250, forward strand.
CCTATTGGAGAAGCATTTGAACAGACGCCTGCCCTGGTATACGTGCTACATCTGCACATCGAGTGTACCTTTCCTACGCTCCAGTCAACAACACGGTGCACAGAACTCCTCTTGATGGTGAGCAACAAGACGCAACATTTCTTCTAGGAGGCTCGTGAGGGACGAGGCCTCTTGAGGATGTGGACTCTCGAATCCCGTCGAAACCACTGGGATTGATTGCCACGTTATGTTAGCGACACAATGAGAGCATTTCAGCTTCATGGAACCACGCACGTTCAGTGCGACATGAGAGAAGAAAACACAGATGCTGCCTTGACAGGGTTAGAGTGAATTTGCCTCTGTCCCTCCCCGCCCCCCCACCCCCCCCCCGCCGACACATAACCTGCCCAGAGCCAGCACAGCTTCACGTCCCGAGGAACATTACTGCTGTGTGCTAGAATACATGAAAGGAAACCTGCGGACGCTGGGAGACTCTGAGCTGTACGCGCCTTGAGAAAGCTTCTAGACCCTTCAGGGCTCGGCGTGGCACTTCTGGAGCATGAGACACCACGTTTCCTCATGGAAACCTAGTGTTACGTTTCGGGGACTTGATGCACAACCGCCTCCAGCCGCTTAGCTGGATGGCCTTGTCCAGAAGCGACAGTTGCCAGAGAGTTCTTTCCCAGGAGCTCGTGAGACAGCATATCATGCAGAAACGCAGAGAAGGAGACCAGCCTTTCCCCGTGTTTTGAGAGGTTCGCTCCTCTGCCTTTGAGCCTTTGAACACAAAGATCCAGTCAGCTCCCGATGATAACTTAGAACTGTACTCTTGACGGTCTCTCTGCCATCAGCCCCCTGCTCAGCTACCGTCTCCTCGGTGCATTCAGTGAAGTACCATAAAATCTGCAGCCTGCCGCACCATGTTGTTCAGGAAGGGCACATTTCCTCTTCGTAAAGAAATCTTTTCTTGCAGCCTGCCTGGCTCGAGCTCCTATTCCTCTTCAGAAGCCCGAGTTTGGCATAGCACTGAAATGACCCCTTCCCTCAAGGCCGGACACATCTCCTAGAGAATATACTCCATGTAGGCCCATTCATTACCTCTTGCCTCCTATGAAACACAAAGGAGTTGTAGCTTGATGGGAGGAAACAGTGGCCTCCTGCTCCATCTATGACTATCCCGTTTCCCAAGGCCCCGTGAAAGGCTCTTGCTTTCAAGGGTGTAGAGTCTATCGACGGGCACCAAGCACCGCCAAAAGAGGAGAAATCAGAGCTAGAGAACGTGCTCCTGAGAAACACGCACACTTACCGCACGAAAAGCAGGCCTCTTCGTGGAGTCTGAAATCCCTCCCTGCTCAGCGTTTCTCCGTGGGGCAGAGCGCTCACCGCTGCCTCCATGCACAGCTAGGAAAAGTAGGTGTGCAGGTGTCACCTGCCTTTCAGCGCCTGTCCAAATTGTGCGGACAATAGCCACAGCTGCCTGAACGTTCTGCAGAAAACCGAGTGTTACTGGAGTGTAGCAAACGCTTCCGTCTTCACTCAGGGTAAAGAGGCCATTGCTGTGGTGTGGACGGCCTTCATCCCCACTCTTTTGGAGCACAATGCCCTCTGAGCAGGCTGGAAACTGCCTGTAGGAGAAGCAGTTGAACAGACGTCCGCCCCGGTATACGGAACTGCAGCCACACCTCGAGTGTATCTTACGCTCCAGGAACCAACGCGGTGCCCAGAACTCCTTTCTGATG